>NC_045766.1:102407624-103032624 GCF_008692025.1 Phocoena sinus | reverse complement strand
AATTTGGTAAAGTTGTAGGTACCAAGTTAATGCACAGAAATCTCTTGCATTCCTATACACCAACAATGAACAATCAGAAAGAGAAATTAAGGAAACAATCCCATTTACCATCGTAACAAAAAAATAAAATACCTAGGAGTAAACCTACCTAAGGAGGCAAAAGACTTGTACTCAGAAAACTATAAAACACTGATGAAGGAAATCAAAGATGAAATAAATAGATGGAGAAATACACCATGTTCTTGGACTGGAAGAATTAATATTGTGAAAATGACTATACTACCCAAAGCAATCTACAGATTCAATGCAATCCCTATCAAACTACCAATGGCATTTTTCACAGAACTAGAACCAAAAAATTCACAATTTGTATGGAAACACAAAAGACCCCGAATAGCCAAATCAATCTTGAGAAAGAAAAATGGAGCTGGAGGAATCAGGCTCCACAACTTCAAACTATACTACAAAATGACAGTAATCAAGATAGTATGGTACTGGCACAAAAACAGAAATATAGATCAATGGTACAGGAGAGAATGCCCAGTGATAAACCCATGCACATATGGTCACCTAATTTATGACAAAGGAGGCAAGAACATACCATGGAGAAAAGACAGCCTCTTCAATAAGTTGTGCTGGGAAAACTGGACAGCTACATGTAAAAGAATGAAATTAGAACACTGTCTTACACCTAACACAAAAATACATTCCAAATGGATTAAAGACATAAATGTAAGACCAGACACTATAAACCTATTAGAGGAAAACATAGGAAAAACATTCTTTGACATAAACCACAGCAAGATCTTTTTTGACCCACCTCCTAGAGAAATGGAAATAAAAACAAAAATAAACAAATGGGACTTAATTAAACTTAAAAGCTTCTGCACAGCAAAGGAAACCATAAACAAGATGAAAAGACAGCCTTCAGAATGGGAGAAAATATTTGCCAATGAAACAACGGACAAAGGATTAATCTCCAAAATATGCAAACAGCTCATGGAGCCCAATATAAAAAAAACAAACAACCTAATCCAAAAATGGACAGAAGACCTAAATAGACAGTTTTCCAAAGAAGACATACAGATTGCCAACAAACACATGAAAAGATGCTCAGCATCACTAATCATTAGAGAAATGCAAATAAAAACTACAATGAGGCATCACCTCACACCGGTCAGAATGGCTGTCATCAAAAAATCTAGAAACCGTAAATGCTGGAGAGGGTGTGGAGAAAAAGAACCCTCTTATACTGTTGGTGGGAATGTAAATTGATATAGCCACTATGGAGAACAGTATGGAGGTTCCTTAAAAAACTAAAAATAGAGCTACCATATAACCCAGCAATCCCACTACTGAGCATATACGCTGAGAAAACCATAATTCAAAAAGAGACATGTACCACAATGTTCATTGCAGCACTATTTACAATAGGCAGGATGTGGAAGCAACCTAAATGTTCATTGACAGATGAATGGATAAAGAAGATGTAGCACATATATACAATGGAATATTACTCAGCCATATAAAGAAATGAAATTGAGTCATTTGTAGTGAGGTGGATGGACCTAGAGTCTGTCATATAGAGTGAAGTAACTCAGAAAGAGAAAAACAAATATGGTATGCTAATACATATATATGGAATCCAAAAAAGAGAAAATGGTATTGATGAACCTAGTTGCAGGGCAGGAATAAAGATGTAGACATAGAGCATAGAGAATGGACTTGAAGACACAGGGTGGGAGAGGAAAGCTGAGGAGAAGTGAGAGTAGCATCAACATATATACACTACAGAATGTAGAATAGTTAGCTAGTGGGAAGCACCAGCATAGCACAGGGAGATCAGATTGGTGTTTTGTGATGACCTAGAGGGGTGGGATAGGGAGGATGGAAGGGAGGCTCAAGAGGGAGGGGATGTAGGGACATATGTATGCATATTGCTGATTCACTTTGGTGTACAACAGAAACTAACATAATATTGTGAAGCAATTATATTCCAATAAACATCTATTTAAAAAATTGGGGCTTCCCTGGTGGCGCAGTGGTTGAGAGTCCACCTGCTGATGCAGAGGACACGGGTTTGTGTCCCGGTCCAGGAAGATCCCACATGCTGCGGAGCGGCTGGGCCCGTGAGCCATGGTTGCTGAGCCTGCGTGTCCGGAGCCTGTGCTCTGCAACAGGAGAGGCCACAACAGTGAGAGGCCTGCGTACAGGAAAAAAAAAAAAAAAAATTGACGGTGAAATAAAGACATTCCCAGATAAATAAAATATGATAGAATGCATTGCTAGTAGATATGTTTTAAAAAGATATGCACAAGTCCTTCATGCTGAGAGGAAATGTCACCAGGCAGTAATGCTTATTCATACACACAAAAATAAAGAGCACTAGAAAAAGTAATTAGATAGGTAAATATAAAAGATACTGGAAATACATATTTTCTCTCTTCTTAACGAATTAATAAAAAAATTACATACAACAATAATTATAAAACTGTACTATTGAACTTATATAATATAAAGATGTAATATATATATATATAATCTGACAAATAATAACAAGAAGGTGGGCAATGAAGCTCCATTGGAAAAAAAATTCTATATTTGTTGAAATTAAATAGTATTAATCTGAAGAAATTATTATAAATTAAGATATATATTGTAATACCTAGTGTAGCTACTAAGAAAATAACTCAGAAAATGAACAAAGATAGTGAATTATACAATATGTATTTAACACAAAAGAACACAATAATGCAGGTACAGAGGGAAAAAGTGAAACAAAAACAAATAATAAAATGTGAACTGTAAGTCCAACCATAACAATAATTGCATTAAACATAAATTGATTTTAAAAATACAAACACAGGGATTTCCCTGGCACTCCAGTGGTTAAGACTCTGTGCTTCAATGCAGGGGGCACAGGTTCAATCCCTGGTCAGAGAACTAAGATCCCACGAACTGCGTGGCACAGCCAAAAAACAAAACAACAACAACAGCAAAAAAAATTAGAGATTTTTAATTCAATTAAAAACAAAACAAAGTCATGCTCTACAAAGTTTGTAAGAAGAAAGCTTTAGATTCAAAGGTATAAATAGATTAAAAGTAAAAGTACAGAAAAATACACCATACAAACAGTAAACATAAGAGAGCTAGAATGGCTACATTAATATCAGACAAAATATTCTGAGGCAAAAAAAGTTACAGGAGACAAAGATGAAGATTTTATAATGATAAAAGCTGAATTTTTCAGGAAGAGATGATGATTTTCTGGGAACAGATCAACACAATCGTCAAAACTTTATTAGTGAGGATAAAAGAGAGAAGACACAAAATAATAGAATTGAGGAGTGAAAGAAAGGATGTAATTAGTGATCTTACAGTAATTAAAGGATTAAAATGGAATACTAGGAACCACTGCATGGGTATTCAATTTTGTATGCAGAAGGATGCAAAGCAAAATGAAATTTTTTAATGGAAATATACTTGGCATATAAGAGGCAACACTGCAGAAAATACATTTAAGATTTTGGGGGTAGTAGTTTTAAGTTTACAACAAAATTGAGAAGAAGGTACAGAGATTTCCCATATACTCCATCCGCTCACACATGCATATCTTCCCCCATTACCAACATCACTCACGAGAATGGTACTTTTTTTTCTTTTGCCAAGAATGAACCTACATTGACACATCATAATCATCCCAAGTCCATCGTTTACCCTAGTGTTCACTCTTGGTGTTGTACATTCTATAGGTTTGGACAAACATATGATGACATCCATCCACGATTATCATATAATACAGACTATTTTCACTGCCCTAAAAATCCTCTGGGCCAGCATATATTTTTAAAACTTTAAAAATTACTTTTTGAAATGTATTTCCTCTCAGCTGACCAACACTAACATGGGGGAAATACGCTGTCATTTATAAAGCAGGATGCAGGTTGGAAGATGATATAATTGAGCCAAAGTGACATAGATTCAAACCTGCCCAATCCCTTTTTATAATGGGTTGTTGAACTCTATGACATAAATCACACCCAGATTCTTTTTGACACACCTCCTAGAGAAATGGAAATAAAAACAAAAATAAACAAATGGGACCTAATGAAACTTAAAATCTTTGACACAGCAAAGGAAACCATAAATAAGATGAAAAGACAACCCTCAGAATGGGAGAAAATATTTGCCAATGAAGCAACTGAAAAAGGATTGGTCTCCAAAATATACAAACAGCTAATGCAGCTCAATATCAAACAAACAAACAAACAAACAAAAACCCAACCCAAAAATGGGCAGAAGACCTAAATAGACATTTCTTCAAAGAAGATATACAGATTGCCAACAAACACATGAAAGGTTTCTCAACACCACTAATCATTAGAGAAATGCAAATCAAAACTCCAATGAGATATCACCCCACACCAGTCAGAATGGCCGTCATCAAAAAAATCTAGAAACAATAAATGTTGGAGAGGGTGTGGAGAAAAGGGAACCCTCTTGCACTGTTGGTGGGAATGTAAATTGATACAGCCACTATGGAGAAGAGTATGGAGGTTCCTTAAAAAACTAAAAATAGAGCTACCATGTGACCCAGCAATCCCACTACTGGGCATATACCCTGAGAAAACCATAATTCAAAAAGAGTCATGTACCACAATGTTCATTGCAGCTTTATTTACAATAGCCAGGACATGGAAGCAACCTAAGTGTCTATAGACAGATGAATGGATAAAGAAGATGTGGCACATATATACAATGCAATATTACTCAGCCATAAAAAGATACGAAATTGAGTTATTTGTAGTGAGGTGGATGGACCTAGAGTCTGTCATACAGAGTGAAGTAAGTTAGAAAGAGTAAAACAAATACCGTATGCTAACACATATATGTGGTATCTAAAGAAACTAGGTTCTGAAGAACGTAGGGGCAGGACAAGAATAAAGACGCAGATGCAGAGAATGGACTTAAGGACACGGGGAGGGGGAAGGGTAAGCTGGGACAAAGTGAGAGAGTGGCATTCACATATATAGACTACCAAATGTAAAATAGATGCTAGTGGGAAGCAGCTTCATCGCACGGGGAGATGAGCTTGGTTCTTTGTGACCACCTAGAGAGGTGGGAGAGGGAGGGTGGGAGGCAGACGCAAGAGAGGGCGGATATGGGGATATAAGTATATGTGTAGCTTATTCACTTTGTTGTGCAGCACAAACTAACACAACAATGTAAAGCAATTATACTCTAATAAAGACGTAAATTTTTTTTAATTTAATAAAATGATCTGTTAAAAATAAAAAAGAAATGGGTTGTTGAAAATATTTTTTAGTTTTTCCTGAGTCTCAGTCTCTTTATCAGTAAAATGAGGATAGTAATATGAAATAAATATTAGAATTAAGAGGTGATATGTCTAAAGTGCTTAGCATCGTGCCTGACACCTAAATATTCAATAAATAATTTTGGTATTATTATGTGCTATTAGAATTTGTTTTTAGGAGAAAAAAATCATTTATTTCCAAGAAAACTTGAATATCTAAGAAATTTCAGTTAGAATAAAATCCTTTGTAATTATTTCATTTATATGACTGTAAATGTAGTTTACTAGCAGATAGATTTCTAAGCAGAAAGCATTGCTTTAGAAAAATGCTGAAAATTGACTGTAACCACTACAGGTGAAACAAGAAACAATATATAATGACATTGTTCTAACTTCTAAAATTCTGTTGTGCAAAAGGTAATAGTTTCTATTAAAATAACCCTTGAGAATGTGAATGAGTTGGTAGTTGACATGTTATCTCATCTATTCAAAATATCCTACGGCCCTCATTTAGTTCCTCCCATGCTTAAGAATTTTCTGAAAAGAAATGTCAATATTCTGAAAAGCTGAGAGGACGGTGAGTGCCAATTACAGTCTCAGTTGAGACACAAACAATTCCATTCATCAGTAAGCAAGAACGTGAACCGTTCCAGGAGCTCCTTATATTAATGCTGCAGTAATTGTGGCAAGTCGGTCATGGAATATTTCAGTACATCGCGCATGTCATTAAAATTTACAAGCAACCCACTGAGAATGTGGAGACCATATTCATTACTTTCCTCTGCTATGATTTCAGTACATTTTAAGAAACATTCCTAAATTGTACCTTTTCCCACAAATATTTGGTTCTGTATACTTTTCTGAGGTAATAGGAAGCATGCTTTCTTCCCCAAATTTAAAGGAAGGCATGTATTTACTAAAATCATAAACAGGTTCAAGCTAAAGTTTACTGATTTTGCATTCACAAAAAAGAATCCTGTAGTCTTCTACAATAAATAAACACACACACACATAAAACAGAAGAAAAGAAAGACAGTCAAATATATAAGTATACATCCAAAAATGAAAGAATCTAAGTAAGCATTAAATGAAACACTTAGAACAAGTGCTAAATTTAATGTTCTTGTTGTAAATTCAAACCATGATCCGTCGATAGTCCACCATAGATTTATGCAATCAATATAGCAGCATATTTTTCAGAAATAATGTAACTCTCACAAAGTAGCATTTTTGGAGGAAATATTAAATGCCACTGATTGAGTTAATACCCTATTATAGTCAAATCCTCTTATAATATGTACCTGTTATATGTATTAATGTTTTTCAATAATTTAAAATTATATAGTGTATCTGTGAGCTGAAGTGGAACTCTGATTGATTCTTTGTGGAAAAATAAAGTTGAAAAACAACCTAGCAGAGTTTTAATCAGGAAAGAAAATATACAGACATATCATTAAAATGATGTACAATTTTTGAAGAGAAGATATATTTTGTATCCCAGTTTGGGCTGTATCTGTCAAATGTGTTCAATACTTTCCAGAGCGGGTCTGTTGGAAGTGTATACTACTTTCATATGAAAGGTAAACCTGAGCAGAGAAATAGCACAATTTATTTCAGAGCATAATAGACATATAGTAAATTAAAGGAAAGAATATCTTCAACTTAACTTACCTTGCTGACACAAGTACATGGGCTTGTGTTTTGCCTGCAGTACATTAGCCTTTACTTGAAATATTAAGTGCATTTTATTCCTAGAGAATTAACAAAGCATAAGGATAAAGATTATGGTCAGTGGAGTCAAATTATGTGGATTTAAATACTAACAGACAAGACGAGTTATGAGGCAACTTAGTCTCTGTGTTTCATATTCCTTATGTAGAAAGTAAAGATTCCCTACCCTAGAGGCTTGTTTTGGGGCTACATATACAATCCATATAAAATTCTTATTACTGAACCTGGTCCATAATGAATGATCAAAAAGTATTAACTATTATCTTCATTATTATTTTTAAGAACAAAAATTTTAAAATACATTCTTAGTTATTTTTTGCCTATTATTATCTATAGTTCTATTCATTCCGTCTATTAGTACATCTATAGGAAAGGTATAGACTATCACCTTTTTAAAGTATTCATTAATCAATATATTAAATCATTCAACAAGTACTTATGGAACATCTACTCTGTTTAAAGCACTGTTAGTCACTAATGAAATAATGGTTACAAAATAGATTTGTTCTCTGTTTATGTGAATTCCATAGTACATTTTAGAAAGATTTATATAAACATAAGAGCAAGATTTTCTATTTTATTGTAATAAGAAAATCAGGGACTCCCCTGGCTGTCCAGTGGTTAAGACTCCGCCTTTCCACTGCAGGGGGCAGAGTTTCCATCCCTGGTCGGGGAAATAAGATCCCCATGATGCCTGGCGAACCTCCCCCAAAACAGAAAAAAGAAAATTAACATCCTACTTTTAATTGAAAGCATGATATATATAAGGATATATATACTTCAAGTCCAGCTACAGACTAATTATTTAATATAAAGCTAAATATGGGTCAGATATAGAAGTTGGCATTTTCTGTCTAGCAACTAAGTGCTGCCTTACACGAAAGCACTACATTTAGTCTTACAGCCATTCACCCACTGAACCAAATAGTTGTTGAGTCCTCTGTGCTGGGCTCTGAGAGGCACTCTGAACCAAAACACTGATAAGAAATTCTCATCCTTGATTTCTGAGAGTGGTGGGAAAGTAGAAATGTAAACAGAATGTGAATTTATTTACAGTTAAATGCGTGAGCAAAGAGCTGTGGAAAAAAGAGAAGCAGAAAGAAGAAACATTTTAGATTTTAAATTTAAAAGTTGACAAATTAAATATAAAAGTTGACAAATGTACGTACATGTATGAAAAGCAAAAGTTATAAATATAAAGAGTGCTTGTAAGAATGTTATAGTTCTTCATATAAAGTAATAGTAATAATAATTAATATACAACTAATATATTACTAAATATATAAGTAACAGAAGATATACTTGAGTGAAAGTAGAATTGAAATTGCAAAGATAAAAGAAGAAAATATGAAACAATAACTGACTTTTGGCTTGGAAAATAATGTTATGAGAAAACAGTGAGTAGAAAATTTTTTTAAGTTGAAGACAATGCAAGGAGAATCTAGGTTAAGGCTCCAGATTAAGAAGAATTCCCTCACAGCACTGGAATGTATTTCAGGAAGGTTATGGAATTGCTATTGGTGACTATTCAAGAGTTACAATGTAGACATTTTTCTTTTTTTTTAAATTTATGTATTTTTATATTTTTATTGGAGTATAATTGCTTTACAATGTGCTGTTAGTTTCTATTGTACAACAAAGTGAATAAGCTATAAGTATACATATATCTCTATACCCCCTCCTTCTTGAGGCTTCCTCCCATCCTCTCTATCCCACCCCTCTAGGTTGTCACAAAACTTTGGGCTGATCTCCCTGTGCTATGCAGCAATTTCCCACTAGTCATCCATTTTCCACTTGGTAGTATATATATGTCAATGGTATTCTCTCACTTTGTCCCAGTTTCCCCTTACCACCCTGTGTCCTCAAGTCCATTCTCTATGTCTGCATCATTATTCCTGCCCTGCCACTAGGTTCATGAGTACCAATTTTTAAGATTCCATATATGTGCGTTACCATATGGTATTTTCTTCTTTCTGATTTACTTCACTCAGTATGAAAGACTCTAGGTCCATGCACCTCATTAAAAATAATTCAATTTCATTCCTTTTTATGGCTAATATTCCATTGTATATATGTACCACATCTTCTTTATCCATTCATCTGTCGATGGACACTTAGGTTGCTTCCATGTCCTGGCTATTGTAAATAGTGCTGCAATGAACACTGTGGAACATGACTCTTTTTGAATTATGGTTTTCTCAGGGTATATGCCCAGTAGTGAGAGTGCTGGGTCATATGGTAGTTCTATTTTTAGTTTTTTAAGGAACCTCCATACTGTTCTCCGTACTGGCTGTATCAATTTACATTCCCACAACAGTGCAAGAGGATTCCCTTTTCTCCACGCCCTCTCCAGAATTTAATGTTTCTAGATTTTTTGATGATGGCCATTCTGACTGGTGTGAGGTGATACCTCATTATAGTTTTGATTTGCATTTCTCTAATGATTAGTGATGCTGAGCATCTTTTAATGTGTTTGTTGGCAATCTGTCTGTCTTCTTTGGAGAACTGTCTATTTAGTTCTTCTGCCCATTTTTGGATTGGGTTGTTTGTTTTTTTAATATTGAGCTGCATGAGCAGCTTGTATATTTTGGAGGTTAATCCTTTGTCAGTTGCTCCATTTACAAATATTTTCTCCCATTCTGAGGGTTGTCTTTTTCATCTTGTTTATGGTTTCCTTAGCTGTGCAAAAGCTTTTAAGTTTCAGTAGGTCCCATTAGTTTACTTTTGTTTTTATTTCTATTACTCTAGGAGGTGGGTCAAAAAGATCTTTCTGTGATTTATGTCAAAGAGTGTTCTGCCTATGTTTTCCTCTAAGAGTTTTATAGTGTCTGGTCTTATATTTAGGTCTTTAATCCATTTGGAGTTTATTTTTGTGTATGGTGTTAGGGAGTGTTCTAATTTCATTCTTTTACATGTAGCTGTCCAGTTTTCCCAACTCCACTTATTGAAAAGGCTGTCTTTCTCCTTTGTATATTCTTGCCTCCTTTGTCAAAGATAAGGTGACCATACACATGTGGGCTTATCTCTGGGCTTTCTGTCCTGTTCCATTGATCTATCTTTCTGTTTTTGTGCCAGTACAATACTGTCTTGATTACTGTAGCTTTGTAGTATAGTCTGAAGTCAGGGAGCCTTATTGCTCCAGCTCCGTATTTCTTTCTCAAGATTGCTTTGGCTATTTGGGGTCTTTTGTGTTTCCACAGAAATTTTAAAAAATTTTTGTTCTAGTTCTTGGAAAAATGTCATTGACAATTTTATAGGGATTGCATTGAATCTGTAGATTGCTTTGGGTAGTACAGTCATTTTCACAATATTGATTCTTCCAATCCAAGAAGATGATATATCTTTCCATCTGTTTGTATTGTCTTTGATTTCTTTCATGAATGTCCTACAGTTTCCTAAGCACAGGTTTTAGCCTCCTTAGGTAAGTTTATTCTTAGGTATTTAATTCTTTTCGTTGCAGTGGTAAATGGGAGTGTTTCCTTGATTTCCTTTTCTGATTTTTCGTTGTTAGTGTATAGGAATGCAAGAGAATTCTGTGCATTAATTTTGTATCCTGCTACTTTACCAAATTCATTGATTAGTTCTAGTAGTTTTCTGGTGACATCTTTAGGATTTTCTATGTATAGTATCATGTCATCTGAAAACAGCAACAGTTTTACTTCTTCCTTTGAAATTTGTGTTACTTTTATTTCTTTTTCTTCTCTGATTGCCATGGTTAAAAACTTCCAGAACTCTGTTGAATAATAATGGGGAGAGTGGGCACCCTTGTTTTTTTCCTGATCTTAGAGGAAATGCTTTCAGTTTTTCCCCATTGAGAACAATGTTGACTGTAGGTTTGTCATATACGGCTTTTATTATGTTGAGGTAGCTTCCCTGTATGCCCACTTTTGGGAGAGTTTTATCATAAATGGGTGTTGAATTTGTCAAAAGCTTTCTCTGTATCTATTGAGATTATCATATGGTTTTTATTCTCCAGTTTGTTAATATGGTGTATCACATTGATTGAGTTGCCTATATAGAAGAAACCTTGCATTCCTGGGATAAACCCCACTTGATCATGGTGTATGATACTTTTAATGTGCTGCTGGATTTTGTTTGCTAGTATTTTGTCGAGGATTTTTGCCTCTATGTTTATCATTGATATTGGCCTGTAATTTTCTTTGTTTGTGACATCTTTGTCTGGTTTTGGTATCAGGGTGATGGTGGCCTCATAGAATTAGTTTGGGAGTGCTCCTCCCTCTGCTATATCTTGGAAGAGTTTATGAAGGATAGGTGTTAGCTCTTCTCTAAATGTTGGATAGAATTCGCCTGTGAAGCCATCTGGTCCTGGGCTTTTGTTTGTTGGAAGAGTTTTAATCACAGTTTCAATTTCAGTGTTTGTGATTGGTCTGTTCATGTTTTCAATTCCTTCCTGGTTCAGTCTTGGAAGGTTGTACTTTTCTAAGAATTTGTCCATTTCTTCCAGGTTGTCCATTTTATTGGCATATAGTTGCTTGTTGTAGTCTCTCATGATCCTTTGTATTTCTGTAGTGTCAGTTGTTACTTCTCCTTTTTCATTTCTAATTCTGTTGATTTGAGTCTGTCTCTTTTTCTCTTGATGGGTCTGGTTAAGGGTTTATCACTTTTGCTTATTTTCTCAAATAACCAGCTTTTAGTTTTATTAATCTTTGCTATCATTTCCTTCATTTCTTTTTCATTTATTTCTTATCTGATCTTTATGATTTCTTTCCTTCTGCTAACTTTGGTTTTTGTGTTCTTCTTTCTCTAATTGCTTTAGGTGTAAGGTTAGGTTGTTTCTTTGAAATTTTTCGTGTTTCTTGAGGTAGGACTGTATTGTTATAAACTTCCCTCTTAGAACTGCTTTTGCTGCACCCCATAGGTTTTGGGTCATCATGTTTTCATTGTGATTTGTTTCTAGGTATTTTTTTCATTTCCTCTTTGATTTCATCAGTGATCTCTTCATTATTTAGTAGCGTATTGTTTAGCCTCCATGTGTTTGTGTTTTTTACAGTTTTTTTCCACAAGTGATTTCTAATCTCTTAGCGCTGTGGTCAGAAAAGATGCTTGATATTATTTCAATTTTCTTAAATTTATCAAGGCTTGATTTGTCACCCAGGATGTGATCTATCCTTGAGAATGTTCCATGTGAACTTGAGAAGAAAGTGTATTCTGTTGTTTTTGCATGGAATGTCCTATAAATACCAATTAAGTCCATCTGATCTAATGTGTCATTTAAGCTTGTATTTCCTTATTTATTTTCTCTTTGGATGATATGTCCATTGGTGTAAGTGAGGTGTTAAAATCACCTACTATTATTGTGTTACTCTTGACTTCCCATTTTATGGCTGTTAGCATTTGCCTTATGTATTTAAGTGCTCCTATGTTGGGTGCATAGATATTTACAATTGTTATATCTTCTTCTTGGATTGATCCCTTGATCATTATATAGTGTCCTTCCTTGTCTCTTTCAATAGTCTTTATTCTAAAGTCTATTTTGTCTTATATGAGTATTGCTACTCCAGCTTTCTTTTGATTTCCATTTTCATGGAATAGCTTTTTCCATTCCCTCACTTTCAGTCTGTATGTGTCCCTAGGTCTCAAGTGGGTCTCTTGTAGACAGCATGTATACAGGTCTTGTTTTTGTATCCATTCATCCCATCTGTGTTTTGGTTGGGGCATTTAATCCATTTACATTTAAGGTAATTGTAGATATGTTTGTTCCTATTATCATTTTCTTAATTGTTTTGGGTGTGTTTTTGTCTTTTCCTTCTCTTGTGTTTCCTACCTAGAGAAGTTCCTTTAGCTATTTCTGTAAAGCTGGTTTGGTGGTGCTGAATTCTCTTAACTTTTGCTTGTCTGTAAAGCTTTTGTTTTCTCCATCGAATCTGAATGAGATCCTTGCTGGATAGAGTAATCTTCATTGTAGGTTTTTCCCTTTCATCACTTTAAATATGTCCTGTCACTCCCTTCTGGCCTGTGGAGTTTCTGCTGAAAGATCAGCTGTTAACCTTATGGGGATTCCCTTGTATGTTATTTGTTGCTTTTCCCTTGCTGCTTTTAATATTTTTTCTTTGTGTTTAATTTTTGCTTGTTTGATTAACACATGTCTCAGTGTGTTTCACCTTGGTTTTATCCTGTGTACACTTTTATCCTCTCTACACTTCCTGGACTTGATTGATTTTTTCCTTTCTGATGTTGTGGAAGTTTTCAACTATAATCTCTTCAAATATTTTCTCAGATTCTTTCTTTTTTTCTTCTTCTGGGAACCCTATAATTCGAACGTTGGTGCACTTTATGTTGTCCCAGTGGTCTCTGAGATTGTCCTCCACTCTCTTCGTTCCTTTTCCTTTATGCTGCTCCATGGCAGTTATTTCCACCATTCTATTGTCCAGCTCACTTATCCGTTCTTGTGGCTCCATTATTCTGCTCTTGATTCCTTCTAGAGCATTTTTAATTTCAGTTATTGTGTTGTTCATTACTGTTTGTTTGCTCTTTAATTCTTCTAGGTCCTTGTTAAATATTTCTTGTACTTTCTCTCTTCTATTTGCAAGATTTTTAATCATCTTTACTATCATTATTCTGAATTCTTTTTCAGGTAGTTTGCCTATTTCTTCTTTATTTATTTGGTTTTGTGGGGTTTTGTCTTATAGGCTCCTTTGCCTATATTTCTCTGTCTCCTTATTTTGTCTAATTTACAGTATTTGAGGTCTCCTTTCCCTAGGCTGCAGCGTCATAGTTCCTCTTGCTTCTGTTCTCTGTCCCCAGTGGTGGGGTTGGTCCAGTGTCTTGTGTAGGCTTCCTGATGGGAGGGACTGGTACCTGTGTTCTGGTGGGTGGAGCTGAGTGTTTTCCCTCTGATGAGCATGGCCATTTTAGGTGGTGTGTTTTGGGGTGTATGTGAGCTTAGTATGACTTTAGGTAGTATGTGTGCACATGGGTAGGTTTGTGTTCCTGTCTTGTTTATTGTTTGGTGTGAGGCATCCAGCACTGGGAGCTTCTGGCACTTCGGTAAAGCCAGATCTTGGATTCAGATAGAGGTCTCCAACAGAGCTCTTGGTGATTAATCTTCCCTGGGGCTGGGAATATTCTAGGGGTCCAGAATCCTGGACTTGGTCTTCCCAATCCAGAGATTCAGTCCCAACTCCTGGTTGAAGGAAAAAGACCCTGCAAGTCACTCATCCCAGCAATAAAGGGGATTAAAAAAAAAAAGGCTAATGAAACCCCAGACAACTGTTAAAAATTAAAATTTAACAAACAGAAACAGAAACAAGGAAATAGGCATACACCCAAAAGAAACAAAACAGAACCAAATAAATCAAATAGTAAGGGAACAACCAGACAAACAAAAGAACCCAAGAATGAAATCAAACAATTAAGAAGAAAGCTGACAAAAATCCAAAAACAAAAAACAAAACTAAAGCAGTGTGCCAACTGAAGAATGAAGCAAAGAAACAAAGCCAACCGACAAAAATGATATAAGAAAAAGAAAGAAAAAGAGAAAGGGTAAAGACAGAACAACAGAAAAGCAATGTAGAAACAGAAAAAAAAAAAAAACCCAGAAAATATATTAGAAAAAAAAAACAACCCCAGAGAAATGGTAAAAACAAATCAAATGAACAAAAACGGAAACAAGGAAACACACAGACATGTAAAAGAAACAAAAAGAGCCAAATAAAACAAAATACAAGAGAATGCCCAGACAAATAAAAGAACTCAAAAATGAAATCAAACAAGTAGGATTAAAACTAACAAAAACACATAACTGAAAAACAAAACCAAAGCAGTGTGCCAACTGAAGAATAAACCAAGGAAAGAAAACTAACTGATAAAAATGATTGAAAGTAATAATAATAAAATAAAATGAAGTAAAATAAAAAGGGAAAAATCATAGGACAACAGAAAAGCAAAGTAAAAATAGAAATGTATAAAAAAATAAAAATTGTTATCAATGATGGAGATCCCAAAACACTAAAAAAAAACAACAAAAAAACCCTAAAACAACAACAAACAAAAAAGAAAGAAAAAGAAACCTTCCCCCACCAAAAAAAGCTAGAACCAACAACACAATGAATCAAAACATAATAAAATTAATAGTAATAATTACGATTCCCTGGGGTCTCTGCTATAAGTGTCCTTGCACATGCAATGACCCACAGCTCATCTCCTTCTCCCCAAGAGGCTCTCCTCTGTCTCTGGGCTGGTCTCTGGACCTGCTGTGGGCCCTGTGGGGACAATTCAGACTCTGATCTGCCCCAGTTCCTGCATGTGCTGCCCCCAAAGTCCACAGGTGCAAGAGCTAGACTGTTTTCATTTGTGGGAACACTCATTGTCTACTCAGATATTCCATAGACACAGGGTCTACCTAGATGATTGTAGGGATTTACTCTGCAGCTTGTACAGCTGATGGAAAGATTTTCAATCTTCTTCCTTAGTCACCCCATCCCTGGGGTTCAGCTTTGGTTTTATCCCCACTTCTGAGTGTGGTGCACACACAGGAGTCTGGTCCTGAGGCTGCCTTGGAGCTCTTGGGTCTGTCCCTGTAAGGACCAGGCAGAGAGGGGGTATGACTGCTTGGATGGCAGGAGCCCTGGCAGCACCAAATGCACAGGGAAGCAGGTGGCCATGGGTGCAAGAGATATGGCCCTAGTGAGGGCTTTTCCTGGTGCCTGGCATACGGCATATGAGGGCCAGCCCTGGCTGGGGTTTTTCTGGCACCCGGCAGCAGGCATACAAAGGACAGCCCTGAGGGGATATTTTTTTTATTGCCCTACAGCCCGTGGCACATGAGGGCCAGCTCTGAGGGGTCTATTTTTATTGCTTAGTAGCTGGCGCACAAGAGCCAGCCCTGAGCAGGCTTCTTTTATTGTCATCGGCCGGCACCAGCATGTGGGGAGAGAGAGGTTACAATAGTGGCTCCTCCCACTGCGTGTGACTCAGCAGTAGCGCCCTGCTTTCACGGCAGTCCAGTCTTCCTCCATAGGCATTCCCTGCTGCAGATTTCCTCCCTCCCATCCCATCAGTCCGTCTCCCCACAGCCAATAGCAGTTCTCTCTCTGGGCCTGTTCTCCAATCCCCACACACCAGCTCCCAGCCCCGTTGCACACCTGTGAACACACGTCACAGTCTGGGGTGTGTAGGACAAAAGTATGGACCATCTGTGTATTTCTCACTGTGTCCCATCTGCCACAGATCTGCAGCTTCATCCTCTTCCAACAGCCTCAAATGCTTCCCTTCTGTCCTAGCCAATTTCCCTGTCAGAGAGGGGTTTTCCTTATTGGAGAGGGGTTTCCCCGAATTCGGGAATCTCTCCTCTGCTTCAGCTCCCATGCCCTGGGGTGCAGGTCCCATCCCTCCATCTTCCTTCTTTTTTTCCATCCTACCCAGTTATGCAGGTATCTTTATAGTCCTTTCCGGTGTCCAAGGTCTTCTGCTAGTTTTCAGCTGGTGTTCTGTGAGAATTGTTGCATCTATAGACATATTCCTGATGCATCTATAGAGAGAGATGAACTCCATGTCCACCTACTCCTCTGCCATCTTGAATCTCAGAGATTGTTTCTTGAAGAGAGAAGGCAAATTTATGCATTTACATAAAACAAGTTAAGTCTTGCAGTTTAAGGTTACCACTTGCAGGATGCCTCTGAGGCTGGGCACTAACACTTGAATTTTACTCTTACCAACAGCCACATACAGCAGTCTATAAGCTTAAAAAAGACATATTCCAAGTTCGACATTTTACATTCTGACTCACATGATAGCAAGGCCACCTTCAAATTTCTGACATAAGGAAATCTTGTTAAGAAGGGGAAAAGCCTTGATTGTTAGTCAAAAGAGATAAAAGAAAATTGTTTTAATGACAGATAAAAGGCAGATACCCTGTTCTTCTGAAGATAGGGCTCTATGCCCGTTCTCTGTTTCCAAAGGTGCTTACCCCGCAGACAAGGCCACAATGAGAGCACCTATCTGAGACTTTCAACTAAGTGTTTTTAAAGTAATCTATTCTTTGTTAGCCATTGACAGAAAGAACATCACATATCTGGACTTAGTTATGGCTATTTGAATGCCAGGATTCCAGTTTTATATATACCTAAAAAATGACCCAAATAGTCACTTATGTTAGTATGTCATCTAACCAATAGAGGATGAGCTCTGAATTCTCTCTCTTGACTGAAATTTTTAGGTTGGAATTTAGACTCTCAAGGACTTGGAAAACAGTAGAGGTGGAAGTACTTGTGGAGGCCCTTCATATGTATTCAGGAACTGGTAGGAATTTTGTCTTTGGTTGAGTGGTGTACATTCCTGTTTTAACAGTTTTTCTGCCTGGTTAAAAGTAATAAATCTTATATTTATATGAGTTGGTTGGGATCATTATCTTTGCTTTCTACGAACCCGTACTGAATAAAAGTGAAATTACATTGAGAAAGAAAGAAGGACTCAAATATTTAGACTGAGACCTAGTCTCTCAGTAGCCTGACAAATGTTAAGAAATGAGCCCTTAAAGCCAGAAATTAGGGAGGCCTGGCTGGTTCATACAGGCTAGCCTCTAAGTACTTCTGTTGGTTCATAAACTCACCCTGGAAGTGACTGGAAGAGGCAAGTCCCTCCAGATTGGTAGGTGGCAGGTTTAATAAGCAAGGAACTTACCTATGAGGCTTGTCTTATGCAGCCACAGGATGAGTAGATTCCCGCACCCACCCACCAGAATCTCAAGCATGTACACAGAGACCTTAACGGGGTTCAGTTATATATACCATGCAGATGGTCTCAATGACACCTTACTTACTCAAAGTTATGTCCTTGGAACAGCTCCCACTGTGGGAATGGAGAACAGAATGCACATTCCAAGAACAGGGGAGGTGTGAGGAGCCTCTGATTATCTAGGTCTGGCTCACTGGTGAACCAGAGGTCATGTCCTCTTGCTGACCTGCTCCAACAGCACACAGCAGGTAGCAAAGCATGGAGAGTGGACCTGGAGATGGAGTGGAGCACATGGAGATTATTAAGTATATTCTACCCCTTTGCCAATCTTAATCCATTCCAGAGATTTGCTCAGAGGAAAAAATTCTCAGTCCAGGGGAGACACACCATCACTGACGAATAATCTCAATTCAATTATACTCCCCTATGAAAGCACAATTATAGCATAGCCATCACCTTTACTTTTCAGATAAGGTAACAGAGAATGATCAATTAAGTTAGAACTGCCACAATGTTCAGGTGTATACCTGGTCACTAGGCCTAAAAACTGATAATTATAGCTTTTATCTTAAGCCAATCATTCCATGTGCTATTCTCTGACAACATCTCTTACCCTTTGACAGCATCTCTACTTGGTAGAGTGATTCAAATATTTATTATTATCAGACCCAAGCCCTTACTGGACCAGTCTTTATTGGATGGTTACAGTTTCCCATTGATGATTATGACTGGACATGGGAATAAGAGGCACCGCAGTGAATCTTCTGTATTCACTGAATCTGCTCCTGTGGTAGAGTAGCAGACCAATTCTCCCTTCATAATTGGGAATAAACACTGTGACCAGTGGACTGATCTTAATCACTATCCTGTTTCAACAGCATGACGAGCCCCATATGGTCAGCGAGTAGTGTCAGCTATCTAACTAACAGCACCATTGCTATATATACACAACTCCTTCAGCTACTAGTACCTCCACATCCACCAAGGTCAAGGCTGTAGAGACAAGCAACAAATGTTCAACAAATGGGTTCTTAAATATCAGTGAAGGGGGCCTATCTTCACCTTGGTTCCTAAACTTACACATTCTAGTGGAAGAGAAATTGGAAGCATACATTGGACTACATTGTAACTGGAGGACATAAGTGGATCTTCAATAGACCATAAAACTATCCCCTCAGATCCCTTTTTTCTGGGTGAGTAGGTCATGGTAAGACCAATGATATCCTTGTACGTGAGCTCATCGTTACATTTCTTTCACCATAAAATGAGTTCTTTGTTTGGAGACAATTATGTGTGAGATAGCAAGGCCATAAATAAGGCATTCTGTAAATCCGCTAATGGATGTTCTGGCAGAAATATTTCAGACAGGGAAGGCAAGTTCTTATTTGGAATATGTACTTATTCTCATAAAAACAAATCACTGCCTCATACCTGAGGGAAAGAGTCAAAGCAGTTTAACTGTAACATCTATTGATAGGTTGGGCAGGTGGTAACCAGATCATCCTTGATGAGAAAAATTCAGTGACTTTTCAGTCCATATCTCTAGGTGACTATGTTCTTTGTACACAGCCACTGAGGTGACAGAGAGGTGTTTGGAGAATGAGGTTGAACTGACATAAACAGGATGGCTCATCTTGTCCATCTGATTATAGAACGTCTCTTCTGCAGTGATGTCTCTGGAAGGTATCTATTTGAAACATGAATTCATTCTCTTTTTGCTCATTCTGTGATGCCCATCCATATCTTCCCAATCCTCCTTGTCATAAATATTCCAATTTTATTTTTATTTTTCCAGTCTTTCCACAAGACTTAGCCACTACCCATGAATAAATATAGATCTATACCACACATGATCTTTTTTTAAAATATATATATAATATTATTTATATATATTTATTAATAAGATATAATTTTACATATATAAATATTATATCATTTATATATAAATAGGTACATTATAACATAATAATAATATATATATCAATATAATTATTATAATAACATATATACACTGACAGTTGGTCAAGAAAACATTTATCTTTACCATTGTCTTCTACAACCTCCCCAAGTTGAGGTATAATGTAGCAACTATGCATTTCCAAATGGAACATGCTACTTTGTAAACCCATCTGAAAACCAGGCAGGCCCATGCTTTTCCCCTTCCATTAATTGGTCTTAATAAGCTCTCCATGAATCCTAGTGTGTGGACTGAGTAAGAAATGGTGAAATTGTTAAGAGCAGGTATTTGTGAGTTGCCATCTGCTTATGCTTATTACTCTAGAGCATTTAGAGCTTGGCCTCACATATACCATTTCCACTTACAATGAAATGCTTTTGTTAATATCCAACATTATGATTTTATGAATAAGATAGGCCTAGTATGTGATGGAAGGAAGAGGTATGGCCTCTGCTCTTGATGTCAGCAGCCCCATCTAGCATCCCTATCGGCCACACAGATTTTCTTCATTATTAACTGTGCTGTGTCATTGGGTAGAAGCTTGCATCTCAGACTGAGTCTGTGGAAAAGTTTTCTTTTGCTCTAGATTCTACTCAAAACTGATGATGTCATCATGGATTTCTCAGTATATGAGACAGAGCAGAACAATCTAAAATTCAACGAACCCCTAAAGCTTTTTTTTTTAAATAAAAGTTTTAGTGGAGAAAAGTTGAACCACCACATGCACAGGGAAAAGAGCACAAAAATTCAACTGATACAGAACTGAAAGTCACAATTATCCAATGTTGTTTGCGATTACTTTTCAATTTCTTAAACAGCTCCCCTCAATTTGTTTAATAGTCTCACCAATTTTTTCAGCTGAAATAGAATCAAGTTTTCAAAAAATTAAGAGCCTCAGGGAAGGCACCAGCTTTCAAGATAACAAAGGTGACACCAAGAGTCTCCTAATAGTACCAATTCTACCTAAAAATTCCTTAAGAGTAATTATCGAGTCTGTTGGAACAGTCCACATATCTCACAGACCATCAGGGATGAGTTAGAACACTGACTTAGATGGTCCAGTATGGAGAGAGGGCAAAAAAAACAGCTGCATTTCCTTGTCAGATAAGCTCATGTAAGGAAACCCGGGAGGCGCTAAGAAAATACAGGCAAAGGCTGCTCAAAAATAGTTAGGCAGGCATTCTAAATACCACATACTGTTGGACAACAGTCAAACCCCCAAAGCTTTAAAATGTGGCTTATTTCTTCCTGAATGGCAATATGTGTATTAAGTTGTCTTCCACCTTAAAGGAATAGCCCCACCATTCCCCACACACTAGAGAAAACCACTAATGTGGCAGCCTCTGAGGCTTCTCAGGGTTTCCTGTCTACACTCTGGTGTACATATATCCCATTAAAGCAGGGATCCCCAACCCATGGGCAGCTGATCGGTCTGTGGCCTGTTAGGAACCTGGCCGCACAGCAGGAGGTGAGCGGCGAGCCAGTGAAGTTCCATCTGCCGCACCCCATCTCTCCCCATCGTTCATATTACTGCCTGAACCACCACCCCCCCACCCCTGTCCATGGAAAAATGGTCTTCTACAAAAACCAGTCCCTGGTGCCAAAAAGGTTGGGGACAGCTGCATTAAAGCATATGGAGAGCTTGCTAATTCCTCTTTACCAGCTCAGTTAGTAAAATGTTCATATGGTTAGAGATGGCTGATCAAGGTGAACATAATACATTTTCTCCAACATTCCCATTTCTTAACCCTTTGGATCCCTTTCTCTATATATCAATAGTATACAAGGAAAGTTATGGTATCTTAACCTTATTAACTCTAGGCCATTAATGAGTCCAAGATTTCCTTCATCAGCACATCAAACTGTTAAGGTTCCTCCTAGGGGCTGGAGCTAACATGTTAAATGCTGAACTCCAAGTAATTGCACACAAATCAATACATTTAGCCTAAAACAGCTTTATATTCCATCACCCTTTTTCTCACACAATTAAGATACTTCTTCATAAAGGATGGGAGGAGATACCTCAATGATAAGAAATTTAAAGGTTTTTTTTAAAAATTAAAATGTAGTTTCCTCAGATTGGGGGGAAGGTCTGATTTTGTTGCTAAGGGAAGTTCAGGGCAAATTTAGGGTGCAAGTTTCTCAGCGCTGCTGAAATCTTCATCTAACATTTTTCAATTTACTATAATTTGGCTTCAGTCTTAACAAGGTCACTCACATTTTCAATGAATATTTACTGACACCTCATGTCTATAACTACATCATTGAATAAAACAAACAGAAACCTCTATATTCACAGTTACATTATTCTAGGAGATACAAATAACGTGGTAAATAAAATGTAAGTCTGTTAGTGATTAGTTCTAAGAAGAAAAATAATGCAGGAAAGGGACTTGATAGAACATGTCAGTGACAGAGGAGTTGTAAGTTAGATAGGTGTCCAGGTTGGGTGCTCACTAAGAAGATGACATGAAACGTATGACCTTTCATGTAACTGAAATAACCTTATTTACAAATAAGGTCACTTTCTAAGGTACTGGAGGTTAAGACTTCAACATATCTTTACGCGGGAGGCACAATTCAACCCAAGATAAGGTTTTATTGAAATGCATTTATGGGCATGATGTATACCTAAAGATTGTTCTAAGAAACCAAATTAGACTGGAACTCATTCTTTTCTCACAGAGCAGCTGATATTGTCTCTCTATGATTTTTAACTATTCTGTTTTTACCATCAGAGATCAACAAGGAGCCAAAGGCTTAAGCAAATATTTCAGTTACAGGATTAGGGACATATTCTTTGAGACTAAAGATATTGCAATTAATGTAGCCCAGGCTTCCTCCACAGGCACTCTTTTATCATAGGTAAATAAAGTTAATTCAATGATCTTAATAAAGATATATCAAGTTTGTCCTTGCTTATAACATGGAAATCTTAATGGTGTACCAAGTTTTTACTCATCTCACCATCACTAGATTTCCCACCAGAGGTCCACTTTAAATCCAACTCCTCAGTGTTCAATAGTTTAAAACAGGTGGGCTTCTTATGTGTCTTGTGGGATAGATAGAAGGAGGCTGGCTTCCTATGTGTCTTGTGGGATAGATAGAAGGAGGCTACAGGATTCCATATGCATTAACATTACTGTCTTATGAAGCAGCATGTTCTAACGGTAAAAGTGTGGGCTCTGAAATCAACCCAGAATTTCTCCAGTTCTTAATTTTGTCATCATGTGTAAGATGGAGAGAAGCTCCCATACCTTAAAGAATTCTGGAAAAACCAACATAATGCCATCGTATGGTTGGCACTTATACATATTGATTTCTATTTCCTTGCTTTCAGACTACGTGTAGTTGCTATTTCGTTGAATTGCACATCAGGAAACCAACCTTCTCCTCTGATCTCCTTAACACTGTGGAAAGTGCCACAATATACCTTGTCAATAGACTCAAACAATAGTGTTTAAGAGTCTCATGAAAAAATACTGCTACGAACATCTAGGAAATGGCCAGGATAAATGTACATTATGTGGTGCTGACAGAACTGAGGGGGATTATGGAGCTCGGAAATGTGGATTCCATTACTCAAGTGTAGAGCTTCAAAAATTTACTTAAGAGATCCCAAGTGACCCCAAGTAATCCCTATTTCACTGTGATCCCTGAGACAAGTTTTGAGAATACCTCTCACTCTCATTTTGAACACAGGTGTGTGATCAAACTAGAGATGTTCTCCTGGTCTTGCCCACTTATAAAGCTGTGCTCCAGGAAGGATAGGGGATATTTAAATAGAGGGACTATTATTGTTATGTATTCAAAAGTTTCAAAACAAATATTCCTTGGGGATCAGTAAGGGCTTCCTGGAGGATGTGGGATCTCAGATAAATACTAAGGGAGGAAGAGTATTTAACTATTAAAATGAGATTGAGATTGAAGAGAAGATAAGCTTTATAAGCTGAGGGAATAACAAAAGCTAATCTAGAGAGTAATGGATTCAAGGCACAGGCACAGGATGTATTTAATTAGAACTGGATCATGGGGTGCAAGAAAGCCACACTTACAAAATAAAGCTAGAGAAGCAAGAAGAGACCTATATTGTAGGGTCCTATAAAATGA
Organism: Phocoena sinus; assembly: GCF_008692025.1. Lineage (NCBI taxonomy): Eukaryota > Metazoa > Chordata > Mammalia > Artiodactyla > Phocoenidae > Phocoena > Phocoena sinus. The sequence goes on along the minus strand of NC_045766.1, from coordinate 103,008,817 downwards.
AAGGATGTAGATTTTATTCTGAATAAAATTAAGGAGACAGGGAGAGAACAGACATGCTCAGTTTTGTGCTTTAGAGCAATTTGAGAATGGCTTACATATGGTCCAAACTGGAAGCTGGAAGACCCATTAGGATGCTGATTCAGTGAACAGAGTGCAGATCATAATGGATTTAACTATGGCAGTGATAGTGTAAGCAAAGTGAAAAAGTAAAGATCCTCTAACACTACATAGGAAGTTAAAAAACATAGGACCCAGGGATCAATTTGATATGAGAGCAAAGAAAGAGTGGTATTTAAGATGATCCAAGGATTTCTGGATAGAGTGAAAGAGCAGGTGGTGTTGCTATCTTCAGCTCAGAAAGCACAGGAAGGGGAAATGGTGTGTTGATGAGTGAGATGATTACGACTGATTCTGTGCCACTTTTGTGCATGAAGGTGATTATGATATTTCAGTACAAATGCTTAGAACTATACCCATTTCTGTATCACTATGAGTGGGTCAAAGGCAGTGACTTTGCATACCAATGTATCACTAATGCTATTATAGAGCTCACATTTAAAGGGCATTCAATAAATACCTTATTTATATGTTTGTTCATGTATTCACAAATATTTACTGAACATCAACTATGTACTAGACATTAGTCTAGGTCCAGCAATCTCAATCATTGCTGCAACTGGAAATGTTTAAAAACCTCTGAGGCCTGAGCCCCTATGTAGACCCCTTATATCAAACTACCTGGGCCCAGCAAGCAGGTGATTATAAATGGAAGCCAAGTGGCCTCTAGAAAATTCCATCGAGTAACCAGGGTTAAAAATTATTATTTTAAGAGCTGGAGATACTACACACACACACACACACACACACACACACACACACACACACACACACACACGAGAACCAGAGTCTCATTATTTGCAGCTTATGTGCAAAGATTTATTGAAGGCAGAAAGAAATAAAGGCAAGAAGTCAGAAATAGCTGCTATGCTAATTGAAACATTCCAGTATTTAAGTAAATACTAGTTAATAACAAATTATGAAATAATTTAAAACAATACAACCAAATCATGTAATGAAAAAAATCACATCTTTTATGTGGAGGTCACTACTAGAGACATCATCTTAGAATAGTCTTAAGCTTATAAGTAAATAACTAGATCATAAGCTTACTTCTTCCAAATTAAAATTCTTAACCCTCAGCCCTGTGTATCATCTGTGACACAGAATATATTTAATTCACTTTAAAACAGCCTCGGTTTCTGGGTATTCTCTGGTTAGAGAGTATACACTAGAACCTACAGAGGACAGTGATGGGTGTATGGGTACATATTAACTGCTGCAAAAAGGGACCTCAGGACTACCTGAAGGACTGTAGTAAAACTGCAAAAATAAGACAAAAAGAATCTGGGCTTGGGCTTCCCTGGTGGCGCAGTGGTTGAGAGTCTGCCTGCCAATGCGGGGGACACGGGTACGAGCCCTGGTCTGGGAGGATCCAACATGCCGCGGAGCAACTAGGCCCGTGAGCCACAATTACTGAGCCTGCGCGTCTGGAGCCTGTGCTCCCCAACAAGAGAGGCCGCAATAGTGAGAGGCCCGCGCACTGTGATGAAGAGTGGCCCCCACTTGCCACAATTAGAGAAAGCCCTCACACAGAAACGAAGACCCAACACAGCCATAATTAATTAATTAATTAATTAATTAAAATTATGAATACCAAAAAAAAAACCAACAGAATCTGGGCTTATTTTGAGTTAAACCAGCTATTTCTCTTATTCCAGATTTCACTCTGTTATTGGATAAGGAGGTAGAATAACAAAATAAACTATGGGAAAATGAATAAAGGGAGTGTTAAGTCCAATTTGCCTTAAAGGCCCCTACATGTTTCATGATGTTAGAGCATAGTACAATACCATTGTGCCTAATGTGACTTCTGAATAATCATTTTGAAAAATTGGAATAAAAAACTTAAAAGGTAAGAAATTATATATCTCAGAGCATTTACAAAACAATGATAAAGAGTAAATATTTTATTTCAGGGTTTAAGCATTAATTATCTGGAAATTTTACTTACCCTGAACATCTAATTTCCCAGAGGGTGCAGTATAAATGAAACATTACTAGCCTATTACAAAAGGTGATCCATTATTGCCTATTACACAGAACAAACTACTATTAATTTCATTTACCATTTGCCTTCAAGTAAAGCATGAGAGTCATTTCTCAAGAGATAATTAAAACATGGCTTCAGAATATTCATACAGAGTCAATAAGCACAAAATATCATAGAGCTCTTATGTATATATTTGCTGCCATAGAAATTATATACACAAATAAGTTAATTCAAGATTAGTAGATAAAAATGTACATTTATTATTACATTAGAATATTACATATTATAGCTTTTTATACATTTCCATTGGCTTTTCATTATTTACAGTTCAATTAATTTAATTGATTACTCAAAACATATTAGAATAAAAACAAGTACTGTGTATTCACATTTATCAAGTACAAGGCAATGTACTAGGGATTTTCTCATGAAATTTCACAATAATATCTACAAAGTTATTCAAGGTAAACACAAACATCCTCATTCCAAAAAAAGATGAATTAATTAATAATTGATGAATTTTAATATCTGAATAGATAAATCTCTGAACATCAGAGGAATTGGGAGAATTATTCATGGTTCAAGGCTAGTTCAAGCAAAGTCAGGATTCTAAATCTAGTTATTCTGGTTCTGTAGTTCACTGGTTCTCAAATTTTGTTCCTCAGTAGCATCAACGACATCTGGGAATTTGTTAGAAATGCACTTTGTAACAGGGAGAGGTCCCACTCCAGACCAACTGGCCAGAAACTCTGGAAGGGGGTCCAGTTATCTGTTTTTAGTCTTCTAGCTGATTCTTATTCCAGCTAACAATTATCAACTAAAAAAATGTACAATGTGAGAGTTGTGAGTTAAGTTTCATTTGGGGCAAAATGAGGACTATAGCCCAGGAGACAAAATCTCAGATAGTTTTGAGAAACTGCTCCAAAGAGGTGGGGGGGTGGGGAGAGGTCAGCATTATATATGACTTTAGTGAAGGGGGGGTACATGCAGTCAAGCACACGTTTTGGCAGAGGCTTGCTGCTAGTGACGAGGAGCAGATGTCACTGTTAATGATTTTAGTGCTTTTCTAGATATGAGGAGATGGAAGAATTGGGCTTATAAAATCTTTTCCTGAAAATATCTATCTGAAGACCTCTTCTGCCAGTTTTTCCCAGAGCACAGAGTGCTTCATTCCTGATCTCTATCCTGAACTCCTTTCAGAGTGTGTTGAAGGTCAGTGACTGCAGCAGCTTATGACTTAATTCTTGTAGAGGCAGAGGGCAAATACCAATTTTTAGTTGGCACAATTGAGAATCACTATAATAGTGAATGCTTCCTTCAACTCCCATACATACAAAGGAGTGCCATACGACTCCCCTGATCTTACGAAATTTTGGTCACAAAAACTTTGTAGGCTGTAGTATTTTCATGTACTTTTCCAGGTCCATGCTCACTCTTCTGCACCCAACTCTGGACCCAGAGAGGATGATCCATATAGATGACTGCAAAAATATCCCTTGACCTTGGACTTCTAGTTGGATTCTGTCAATAGATGGCACTGGTGGGAGATTTGATGAAGGGGAGAGAGGGCTTTCAGTGTGCTTATTACCCAAGTATTTTTTCATGTCAGGGTGCTGTGGCCTGGCTTCACCTCTTGATTAATTTTAACAATTCCATTTGGGCAACACTCTCCAGACAATTTCTCTCTGTTCTATAAATGTCTCATCCTCTTGTGCCTTCATTAATAGAGGTAGAAATGCACCCCCCCCTTCACTAATCCAGGGTACTGTTTTCCGGTTTATTGTTGAATAATAACACATTGTATGGATGTACCACATTTTGTTCATCAGTTGATAGACATTTGGGTTGTTTCCACTTTTGAGCTCTTAATAATGTTGCTATGAACATATACAAGTTTTCGTGAGAACATATATTTTCATTATACACACACACACACACACACACACATATGACTGTGAGTCATGTGATAACCCTATGCTTATCCTTTTGAGAAACTGCCACAGTGTTTTCCAAAGTGGCTACATCATTTTACATCCCCACCAGCATTATATGAGGATTCTGATTTCTTCACATGCCAACACTTTGTATTATAGCCATCCAAGTGGATGTGAAGTGATATCTTACTGTGGTTTTGATTTGCATTTCCCTAATGACTAATGATATTGAGCAACTCTTCATATACTTATTGGCTATTTGTATATCTGCCCTTGAGAAATGTCTACTTGTATATCTGCCCTTGAGAAATGTCTACTTATACTCCTTTTTTTTTTTTTTTTTTTTTTTTTTGCAGTACGCAGGCCTCTCACTGTCGTGGCCTCTCTCGTTGCGGAGCAAAGGCTCCGGACACGCAGGCTCAGCAGCCATGGCTCACAGGCCCAGCTGCTCCACGGCATGTGGGATCTTCCCGGACCGGGGCAAGAACCCGGGTACCCTGCATCGGCAGGCGGACTCAACCACTGCGCCACCAGGGAAGCCCCCTACTTATACCCTTTATCCAATTTTTAATTGGGTTGTTTGTCTTTTAGTATTGAATTGTAGGATCCTGTGTGTATCCTGAGTACAGCTCTCTTATCAGAGACATGAGTTGTGAATATTTTCTCCCATTCTGTAATTATTTTCTCCCATTCTGTGAGTTGTCTTTTTACTTTCTTTATGGTATTTTTAGAAACACAAAAGTTTTTTATTTTAAATTTAACTTATCTATTTTTACTTTTGTCACTTGTGTTTTTGTGTCATATATGAGAAGGTTATTCCTAATCCAAGGTCATAATGATTTACTCCTATATTTGCTTCAAAGAGTTTTTATAACTTTTGCTCTTACATTTAGGTCTATGAACTATTTTGAGTTAGTTTGTACTTATGGTACAAGGAAGGGACTCAACTTCATTCTTTTGTATGTGGATATCAAGTTGTCCTTAGCACCATTTGTTGAAAAGACTATTCTTTCCTTGTTGAATTTTCTTGACACTTTTGTTGAAAATCAATTGATCATAAGTGTGACAGTCTTTTCCTGGAATTTAAATTCTATTCTATTGAAAATACATGTTGATCCTGTGCCAGTACCACATTGTTCTGATTCTGTAGTTTTGCAATAAACTTTGTTATAGTAAGGTGTGAGTCTTCCAAACTTTTTATTCTGTTTCAAAATGTTTGGGGCTTGCCTGCTTCACTTGAATTTCCATATGAATTTTAGGATCAGCTTGTCAATTTCTGCAAAGACAACAGCTGGTATTTATACAAGAATTTTATTAATCTGTAGATCAGTTTAGGGAGTATTGCTATCATAATAATATTGTCTTCCAATACATGGATATGGGACGTCTTTCCATTTGTCTGGGTATTCCTTAATTACTTTCAATAATATTTTCTAATTTTCACAGTATATTTTTTAACTTATTCTGTTAAATGTATTCCTAAGTATTTGATTATTTCTGCTGCTATTGTAAATGGAATTGTTTCCTTAAGTTTATTTTTGGATTTTTTATTGCAGTTATATGAAAATAAAATTGGTTTTTGTATATTGACCTTGTCCTTTGCAAACTTGAACTTTTTTTTTTAGTTTCCATAGCTTTTTAAAGGATTTCAAAGGATTTTCTATATACAAGATTATGTCATATGCAAATAGATGCCTTTTATTTCTTTTTTTGCCTAATTGTACTGGCTGAAGTGTCCAGGAAAAATGTTAATAGAAGTGACAAGAGTGGACATCCTTGCTTGGGCCAGAGTGGAAATCCTTGCCTGGTGCCTGATTTTAGATGAAAATAATTCAGTCTTTCACAGTTAAGTATAATGTTAGATGTGGGGTTTTTTATAGATGTTCTTTATCAGATTGATGAAGTCCCCTTCTATTTCTAGGTTTTGTTTCATCTATTTTGGAGCTCTGTTTTAACGCATATACACTTATAACTATTGTATCTTCCTGATGAACTAACCCTTTGAGAGTTTTGAGCTCCTTGAATATGTAGATTAATATTTTGCATCAAATTTAGGAAGTTTTCAACCATTATTTCAGCAAATATTTTTTTCTGCTCCTTTCTCTCTCTCTTCTCATTCTGGTACTCCTATTATGCATCTTTTCATGTGTTTAATGATGTCCCACATTTCTCTAGCTTTGTTCATTCTTCTCATTTTTTTTACCTCTCTATTCTTTGGACTGCATGATGTCTTTAAATCTATCTTCACATTTGCTGATTTTTTCATACATTAGTTTAAATAGACTAGTACATTTTTTATATTGTTTATTGTGCTTTTCAACCTATGTTTCTGTGGCCTGTCTCACCTCCTTGACAAATCTCTGACCCGCTGCTCTGGAGAGGGGTAAGGACAGTGGCCTTCTTCTCTCAGAATGATACCATTGGTTTACAAGATGGGCATTCAGCAGGAATGGCAACCTCTGGTCTTCTTGGCTTGCTTTTTCTGGCATGGAACCTTCACTCTATGAGGAAACTAGAGTGAAAGTAATGAGAGCCCCAGTATTCTTGGCTTGCCATGCCTGAGGTATAGCCTCTATATTATAAGTTATGGCTAGGTGGATGAAGGGAGACTGAACCTCTTGGCTGCACTCTCCTGGAGTTACATTCTGCAACACAGAGCTGAAGGAGGGTGAGAAAACCCAGCAGCCTACCCCTCCCATGGAGATACCTTAGCCCTTGACTGGGAGCTGGGGAGAGAGGGGTCCCCAGCTTCTTGGTAACACCCATCAGGAATGGAGCTTTTGTCATGCTGAGCTGAGGAATGGGAGGGAAGGAGCAGGTCCTTTCTGAAATGCCACAGGGTCTCATTCTCACCTAATTTGGTAGTTTTCTTGAATAAAGTGTCTTCATGTACAGTTTGTTCTTACAAAAAAATTCCAAAGACTTAACTGGTTGTGTTTTATAATTTTTATCCATTTATTATTGTTTTCCCAGGGAGTGGGTCCATGAAATTCCCCATGTAGCCATACTAGAAGTGTCTAAGGGTTGTTCTCACTGTTTAGAACTCCAATTAATTTCTCAGGAACTCACATTTCTGATTAGTCAGAAAATCAAAATCTCTCTGGTACCCCATTATTCCATGAAACCCAGGTGTTTACTCAGTACAGGGGGCCATTCTTATTGCCAAGTTCAGATGGAGAAACAGGCAAAATCTGGAAAGTTCCTAGTAGCTATGGACTGAATTGTGTCCCTTTCAAAATCCATATGTTGAAGCATTAACTTCCAATATGATAGGATTTGGACATGGACCCTTTGGGAGACAACTAGGTTTAGATGAGGTCATGAATGTGGGGCCCTCCCATGATGGAATTAGTGCCCTTGTCAGAAGAGATACCAGAGAGCTTGTGGTCTCTCTCTCTGCCATGTGAGGACGCAAGCAGAAGAAGGCAGCCATCTATAAGCAGGAGACCATCTGCAAGCCAGGAAGAGAGCTCTCACCAAACCCAACCCTGCAGGCACTCTGATCTCTGACTTCCAGCCACCAGAAATGTGAGAAAATAAGTTTCTATTGTTCAAGCCATCCCATCTATGGTATTTTGTTATGGTAGCCCAAGCTGACAAGACACTGGTGCTTTTGGTCTTAGAATATGATATTGCTATTGGACACTATTCCCACGTATTCCAATAAATATCAGTTCACAGCAAGGGTTCTATCTATGGTGACCCAGATCCCTCCACCAATCCTGGCATTGGATTTCAATGTTATAGCTCATCCTGTTCACTCTCATATGTCTAACTCATACTCCCATACCAGTGAGATTGACTCTAGAAAAGACCACTGCAAGTTGTAGCCATATATTTTCTGGAACCAGACCTTGCATTTAAAACATCCAGTGTTGATGGTGAGCCTGGATTAGCAATATAGATTTTTTCTCCTTCATGGTGAGTTTTTTGGACGTCCTTAATAAATTTCCTTCCAGTCAATATCAGTTGGTCAGGGACATTCCAACAGACAAATTATTAAACTTCAAAAGAAAATGGTTATGGTCTCAATCTCTTTCCTTTCAGAAGGTTTATTTGCCCCAATTCAAATATGTCCACCTTCTAACTACTGATCAGCTCTGCATTCCAAGTAGCTTTGGGAGATATTCAAGGCCACAGATGTCTTATTTCACAATTCTCCAGCCATAGTGACTTCCTCTATGTAAATATGTAGGGATCATTCCAATGATTCTTCTCTGAATAAACAAGTTCTCTTCTAAGATGATATGCTTTGTTCAGTGTCATTTTATAATATTTTAAAGGCTTTTTTAAAAATTTGCTTAGAAATCCCATGACACATTTAAGAACATTTTAGTTGAAAGGTTAGCAAACTTAAAAACATTGACAAATCATTGAATTCATTCTTAAACTATAATACATTCATATTTCCACTACATTTTATTTATTATCTCTATCAGTTCTGCAAAATGAGCAATACATTTAGCTCTTGCCCTCATGTGTACACATGTATTTTACAAGGACACTGGTGATATATTTGCTATACAAGTCACATGATATAGTTTACACACAGAGCTCAGGTTTTTATACATTTCTCCCCAAAGGGTATTCATATTTGATAAATCACTGATTGAAATCTGAGGCAATTAAGTTGTGATGACCTTGGCATACTAGTGGATGTATTTTCCATTAAGACAATGTCAGTCCTTTATCACAGTCTGCCTGAGTTTAAAAAAAAAAGCCACATCACATTTAATTCCTTATCCCTCAAATACATACAATATTTTAATTCACACTGATCAAAGCTAACTGGCAGCTCTTGCTTTATTAGGCCAAGTTGAATGCCTTGCTTAGAATTTCCACTTTTTATTTGAAATAAAAGCCATTAATCTTCATAAGGCAAAACAAATGTTTGACACTGCATTGATTTTTATCTCTTGTATTCTTATGTTGAAATCATGAATAGAAAATTCTACTATAGTCTACATTGTTATAAAACAGTATTTTAAAATATTTTTGTTATAAAATATTCTAGCAATATCCAAGTTTATAGGCCAAGTTTATGGCTATTCACTTTCATGTTTTATTCCCACTCTCTCTTCTCCTCAGAGTTAACTTTTTCATTAGCTCTTATGTTTTTATATAGGCCTTTCCATTCATTTCTATACACAACTTATAGAATATTGAATGAGACTTTTTCTGTTATCTTTTATCTAGGGTAATCTTAGACATAGTGCATAGTATTTAATCCTAACAATCTGGGCTTCCTGGAAATTCTGTGACCCATCTAATGCCCTTTATTAAATTCTTTTCCTGCTTATGAATTCAGAATATATTGTTATTGTTAATAAGAAATCTGAATGACACAGGCTTTTCTTGACTCTTTTCCTCTGAAGATGGACTGGATAATAAGTCCTTGAATTTCTGATTATCATTAAACAAATTTGCCAAATGATAACTTAACTGAGTACATTGCTTAGATGCTATTCTACTTTCTTCTATATTCAGAGTTACAGATAAGGCTGATAATAACACAGTTTCTTTCCCTTGTAGGCACTTAATTCTTTCTGCCTTGAATCTTACATGAAGGTCTTTTCTTGATTGTTAGAGTTCACAAGAAATCCCTAGTTCTGTGTGCCTTTTCTCATCAGCATAGTCTTTTTTGTTTGTTTTTGTTTTTTTGCAGTACGCGGGCCTCTCACTGCTGTGGTCTCTCCCGTTGCAGAGCACAGGCTCCGGACGCGCAGGCTCAGCAGCCATGGCTCACGGGCCCAGCCGCTCCGTGGCATGTGGGATCTTCCTGGACCGGGACACAAACTCGTGTCCCCTGCATCGGCAGGTGGACTCTTGCACCACCAGGGAAGCCCATCATCAGCATAGTCTTTAAATCAGTGATCTTTTTCTAGGTAACTTTTTAGTTTTTCAGTTCAGGAAAACTTCTAATTGCTAAACTCCTGTCTTTCCATCATCAGTTTATATTTCATTTTATAAAACTTCTATTTTTCACACAATTCCACATGACCATATTCCCCAGTTTCTGACTTTGCCTTCATGATCTTGTACTTTTGCCCTTTGTTCTGAGGTATTTCTTGCATTTCTCCTTCCAACCACTAATTTGCATTGGAGTATTTATTATTTTTTCCTTTAATAGGGCTACTGGGTTGTTGTTGTTAGGAGGATAATTTTTTGCTGTTGTTTTGAGCTCTAGAAACCTTTTTTGGGGGCTTCACCTCAATTTCCTTAAGAACTCATCTATATTTTCTTGTTCAGATTGTTATCTGTCTCCTCCTCCACCTCTATTTGGCTGAACATGTGTTTGTTCTAACTGAACTTTTTTCTTTGGCTGCTGGACCCTTCAGATGGAATGTCAACTTTCCTTGTTATCTAACACAGCTAGTTGTTGGTACTGGAACAACTGTCCGCCATGTTAGTGGATGTGTGTGGTTATGTAGAAACAGGCAAGTTGCCACACCATTAATAAAGGAACTAGAGAAAGTCTCATTGCTTGTACTTGTATAGTTTCAGCATGAGGGAAGATTTGCTTTACCCCTTCAGTTCCCACTTGACCATTTGGGGGACAAAGAAACCCAGCACACTTACAAGGAATGGGTGTTGACTTTGCTTCCAAGAGTCCCTAGGTGGCTACAGAGATCTCTGGAGCTCCCTGGGACTCCCATTCAGGCTGCCCAACTCTCAGGGGAGAAAAGTCTTAGTCTCACTCACTTCCTGCTGTCTAGAGAGCAAAACTCATTATGTTTGGAGGTGAAGTGAAGCGAGCTTCCCTCAGGTCACTAAGTTTCCCAGGATTCTCCATAAATAACCTTAATAATCAATGTTGTGTATTTATTTTCTTTTTGGTATTTTAATTCTGCTTTTCTTCTTTGCCGGCTGAACTTAATCAAAATGTAAAAGAAATAAATGTGAAATAATCCAAAGAATGGATTCAGCACCGGTTTTAACCCTGATCTCTTAGCCATTCACACCATTTGTCTCGACATTTCTATACCTCCCGCAACTCCAGCTTTCATACCTCTAACATTTTTTCCTCAACTGAGAGAAATGGCAATGGGGAATCAATGCTGAGCAAGGAGAGCTGCGTAGTACCTGTCAAATGAAACCACAGGGGATCCCCTGTCCACACTGGCCTTGTTTCCAACATCTAGCCTTTGAGCAGTTTGTTTCTAGATTGCCAAGCCTTGATTTCCACTTTCACCATTCACCACTTGAGATTACATCATTTTAACATCTTCTATTATGATAAAACAGATACTCTCAAAATAACTTGAAAGAATACCCTTTTGACTTGCTGGTCAACAGTTACTTGGAATCATTTCTCTCAGCCCTGAACATGACAATAAAGAAAGAATCAGTTTGAAGTGTGTCTTTTTTGCCTTATTTTCCTTGTCCATACCTGATAATACACTCTTTTAATGATAACAGATAATTTAAAATCAGACTACGTCTTGCTCTGCACTGACCGCCCCTCTCCGATTTTATGGGTCTCTCTAAATTGGATTTTTTAAAATGTAATGTTGTTAAAGATTTTACTAAATTTAATCAGAATCAATCAGAATTAATCAAATCATACCACATGGATCATGGGCTTGCCAGACTAATGGTATTTTAGCAGCATTTTAAAATATCTATAAATATATTAAATATTTCATTCTAATATTTTTGGTTTTTACATTGAAGCCTTTAATCAATCTGGAATTTATTTTTGTAGTTTTATGACTAGTGTGAGGAAGAGATCCAATTTCATGTTTTTTATACAGTGAGACAATTAATCCCTCATGATTTATTTTTAAAAAGTCTATCCCTTTTGTACTGATTCTTATAACATTTTGAAAGCATGACTTTATATTTAGAACTATTTATTTTCATGTCAATTCTTGTTAACTGTTTCTAACATATTGGCTTTATAAGGTAAATGTTAGACTCAAGGAATTTAAAATCTAATGGTGACTTCTAGATATTAAAACAAATGAGGAATATTGTCCAAATCAAAAAGAGATCATCATTTTTTGGACTAAGTTATTTTTGTTAAAATAATCATTTCACTCACTTTATATCACATGGAAAATTTTCTTCCAGATAGATTTAAGAACTTGACAATGATTTTATACTTTGACTAGCCTCATGGAATTTCTGTCTGGTATGACTGAGTTCCACTAGGTAAAAATACCATGTATAGTACCAGCAAAATCTGAGAGATGAAAAGAAGGGATAATAACATGATATACACAAATATTTTTAAAATAGAAGAAATTGAAATTTGGAAAGTGATATTTGCATTTGGAGAAAAAGATTTATTTTTTACTCAGAACCAAAAAGCTGTCAATCACAAATCTGAACTTATTGTCTTGCTCAGATGCTGTGTTTTATTTTTAATTTTAGTACTGTTCTAGAAGCACTTTTTAGACTGGACATATTACTTTTAGACAGTTTACTGTCTGGTGCTAATTACAGCAAGGTATTGGAAAAAGCAGTCACATCTAATTATACAGACTGAAAGTGAAAAAATAACCTCTATTTGGAGGTCTACCTTTTTACATTAATTAATAAATAATTTAAGTTCTATAGACACTGGTAATTAGAGAAAGCTTTTAATGTCTCTGACAAATTAAACATATATTTCAGAGAAGTAAGAAATTCTATATGAAATCAAGAATTTGCAAACTTCCCTCCGTTAAGAATCTTCACTTACAGACTAATGGAGGAAAAATAAGCAGATCTTACTTAGAAACTGATGAAATGATGTAATTTTCCTTAGAGTAGAAATGAGAATGTCCTTGATATTTTGCCTCAGGTAGTATAGTATATTAACCCTTACATATGCAAGTATAACTTGAATTTGAACTTCTTATATTTTATTTCCCTTTAGTGAGATCCTAAATATAAATGGAGACAGAACAGCTGCTTCATCCCTGTTGTAGCAAGTAATATTGTCTACTAGGAATTTGCCTCTCTATGATTACACAGGCAAATATATATTTCTCCAAGGAACCAGTCAATTGAGACCATATTTCAGACACATATCTCAGGTTTAAACTTAATTAACCAACTAGGTGAAGACAGGTCTAGCCATTAACTACAATTGTCGAGAGTTCCCATCTGCCAGGTGGTTTAGACCAGATCTCCAATAAAGGAAGAAATACATATCAGAAAGTTCCATTTGAAATCTAACTGTTCCCTTATCACATTTGTGAATACAAACGTATTATTTTTTAATGCATTGTGTTATAAATCTCAAAGCCCTAAGCTTTCACTTGCATGATTAACAAAAAAAAATTCAATATTTTTCTGGTGTTTCCATCAATTACCCAGGTATCTGGAGAAGCATGTATTTGTGGGTAGGTAAGGGTTGTTTGGTTACCATTTGATATTTTGTAATGCTTCCAACATTCTAAGTCCTTGGCCCTAGTTTCATTTATTCATTTATTTAACAATTATTGATTGAGCATCTACTATGAGCAAGATATGATTCTAGATACTGGACATAATTAATTAACAAGATTGTGAAGGTCCCTGATCTCCTGGAGGTAGCTTTCTAGTATCACAGCCTTCACTGTTTTTCTGGGCCATTGATACTGTTGATCTTCTGTCCCATTTCTACCCAAGTCCTTAGGCCCCACCTCCATGCTGCCCATCAGCTGCTTCTCTGTAGCTGCAGACCTCTTCTGGACTGTTCACTTAGGTGCTCTTTCTCTACTCAGGTCAGTGTAAAACTTCTTATGCTTCCTGGAACAAGCTCTTTCAAAGGAATTTATCACAGCAGAGCTTTTGCACCCTTTAGAACATAGTTCTTTCATTTATGCCAGTGGTTCTTAACCTTGGCTGTGGATCAGAATCATTTAGTGAGATGTTTAAAAGATAAAGATTTTCTGGTTCACTTCACATTTACTGAATTAGAATAACTGAGAGCAAAACTCAACAATCTATATTCATTTTTGATTTTTTTTTCTTTTTTTTTTTTGGTCACACCAGGAAGCTTGTAGGATCTTAGTTCCCAGCCAGGGATCGAACCCAGGCCCGGGGAAGTGAAAGCGCCAAGTCCTAACCAGCGGACAGCCAGGGAATTCCCAACAATCTATATTCTTTAAACAAACCCTCACATGATTCTGATGAAGGCTGAAGCTCAGCTTCATATTTCACCTGGTCTCACGAACCCCTTCAAATCTGAACCCTACAACTCAATTTCACTCGCTCTAGCAAATTCAATTCATGTGCTTGGTTTTGGCTCGTTTGTTTGCTTGTTTCAAGACCCTGATTTTCCTTTCCATCTTTCTGGCCCCACATGAGGATTCTCAGTTCATCAAGTGTTTGAATATGCTCAAACCCTAATTGTGGGTAAGTTCAAGTTCATTCTCACAGGGCTCTATAAAATTCAAAGCTGTGGTTTACATGTTTATGTCCCTGGGCTGGGACTAACATTCCACAATAGTTAAAAGATTCAATATTTACTAAAAATACAAAGGCTGGTGTGCATGGAGAACATAGAGAGACCCCAAGGGTGGTGGTGTCTAAAACCCAGCAAACTAAATGTCATCTTAAACTCAGCCAAATTACAGTTACTCAAAATTTCTGTGGGAAAGAACATTATGAGAGATAAAGATGAATATTAGAACATTAATTTAACAAAAATGTGTTTGTTTTTGACTAACCTCTGCTTCTGGAAATACGAAGTTATCTCTGCAGAAGACAAAACGAGGATGGTGCTCAGGAGCTCATGCTGATGCGGAGCCACTTAGATTCAGGTCCGAGCAATGACGCCTTCTATCAGGGTGGTCAAGATAAAACGTTTAGTCTCTAAGGTCTAGTTTCCCATCACTGAGGCAGAAATGTTAGTAGTGCCTACCTACATTATAGGGTTACCCTAAGTTCTGGTTAAGACAAGGCACATTAAACACTTAATATATATAAGGGTTCAAGAAACTAATGACATACTGATATCATTATTATTGATATTGTTATCATTATCATGAGTAAATTTATGAAGTTGGGAGTCTTAGGTAGGACTTCTCACTGGATAAGTTCTATAACCAGAGTTATTATGGCATGTCCTGATAAGCATTTTCTTTCAGTGGTCATTACGCAAGAGTTATCATAAAATTTTTTCTTTCTCTTTTATTGGAGCGAGCAAGAGTAACTGTCTCATTGTCTCTCAGGCCAAAATGAAGAAGCCTAATTCCTTTCTAAAGTAAAAAATTATCACTCTTTTTGGTTTAAATGTCAATCATGTTTATATTTTTTAAAATGTGTGATGAAACTACATCTGACAAGCTGTTTCCAGTTCAATTGGGAGATCTCAAGAGTTAACTGATTTTTTTTCTGGGATTCAAGCAGATAAAAATTTTTGACAAGTTCTGTTATCAAAAGGTACTTTCTAAATAAATTATATACAAATCAATATAAGGGATAATTTTATAAAAATCACATAAATTTCTGCTATGAAAACACATTTTTGAAAACAAAATATTTGAGGATTCTTTAAGTTATAAATCAAGTGAGAAAACAATAGAAATAAAAAAAGATTATATGTGTATAAAAATATGTATAATATACAATATAATGATCTGACTTCATTTGTGAAGATCATAAGGGAACTAGCCTATTTGACCCCTACCTATACCTAATTATAAAACTGTTTTGCAAGTTATCATTGGTCCACTTCCCAATATCTAATTTAAAGTTTTCTTTATAAAACATAGGCATTGGGCTGAAAGAACATGCAATATAAATTAATGGAATCTAGTATACTTGCCTTCTTTCTTTCACTTTGAATCAATATTTTCATGAGAATAAATGTTTGTGATAAAATTCTGAGTATATTTGCTACAGGTGGCTATTTGCTTCATTCAAAAAATCGCAAAAAGATATGTTGATGTCACAAAGAAAAAATAATATTATAAAACTATAGGTAAAAATTAAAACTTGAAAATTTAGTGATTTTTTGTTTCTTTTGGGGTTTTTTTTGAATTTTATTTTATTTTTTATACAGCAAATTCTTATTAGTCACCAATTTTACACACATCAGTGTACACATGTCAGGCCCAATTGCCCAATTCATCACACCAACGCCCCCATCCCCCACGGCTTTCCCCACTTTGTGTCCATACGTTTGTTCTCTACATCTGTGTATCAATTTCTGCCCTGCAAACCGGTTCATCTGTACCAGTTTTCTAGGTTCCACATACATGCGTTAATATATGATAATTGTTTTTCTCTTTCTGACTTACTTCACTCTGTATGACAGTCTCTAGATCCATCCACGTATCAACAAAGGCCACAATATTGTTCCTTTTTATGGCTGAGTAATATTCCATTGTATATATGTACCACTTCTTCTTTATCCATTCATCTGTTGATGGACATTTAGGTTGCTTCCACGACCTAACTATTGTAAATATTGCTGCAATGAACATTGGGGTGCATGTTTTTTTTGAATTATGGTTTTCTCTGGGTATATGCCCAGTAGTGGGAATGCTGGGTCATGTGGTAATTCTATTTTTAGTATTTTTTGTTTTGTTTTGTTTTATTTCTTGTGGTACATGGGCCTCTCACTGTTGTGTCCTCTCCCGTTGCAGAGCACAGGCTCCGAACACACAGGCTCAGTGACAATGGCTCAGAGGCCCAGCCGATCCGCGGCATGTGGGATCTTCCCGGACTGGGGCACTAACCTGTGTCCCCTGCATCAGCAAGCAGACTCTCAACCACTGCGCCACGAGGGAAGCCCTACTTTTAGATTTTTAAGGAACCTCCATACTGTTCTCCATAGTGGCTGTATCAATTTACATTCCCATCAACAGTGCAAGAGGGTTCCCTTTTCCTCTCACCCTCTCCAGCATTTGTTGTTTGTAGATTTTCTGATGATGCCCATTCTAACTGGTGTGAGGTGATACCTCATTGTAGTTTTGATTTACATTTCTCTAATAATCAGTGATGTTGAGCAGCTTTTCATGTGATTCTTGGCCATCTGTATGTCTTCTTTGGAGAAATGTCTATTTAGGTCTTCTGCCCAATTTTGGATTAGGTTGTTTGTCTTTTTTAATATTGAGCTATATGAGCTGTTTATATATTTTGGAGATTAATCCTTTGTCCGTTGATTCATTTGGAAATATTTTTTCCCATTCTGAGGGTTGTCTTTTCATCTTGTTTATGGTTTCCTTTGCTGTGCAGAAGCTTTGAAGTTTCATTAGGTCTCATTGGCTTATTTTTGTTTTTATTTCCATTTCTCTGGGAGGTGGATCAAAGAAGATCTTGTTGTGGTTTATGTCAAAGAGTGTTCTTCCTATGTTTTCCTCTGAGAGTTTTACACTGTCCGGTCTTACATTTAGGTCTCTAATCCATTTTGAGTTTATTTTTGTGTATGGTGTTAGGGAGTGTTCTAATTTCATTATTTTACATGTAGTTATCCAGTTTTCCCAGCACCACTTATTGAAGAGTCTGTCTTTTCTCCATTGTATATTCTTGCCTCCTTTATCATAGATTAGTTGACCATAAGTGTGTGGGTTTATTTCTGGGCTTTCTATCTTGTTCCATTGATCTATATTTCTGTTTTTGTGTGAGAACCATATTGTCTTGATTACTGTAGCTTTGTAGTATAGTCTGAAGTCAGGGAGTCTGATTCCTCCAGCTCCGTTTTTTTCCCTCAAGACTGCTTTGGCTATTCGGGGTCTTTTGTGTCTCCACACAAATTTTAAGATTGTTTGTTCTAGTTCTGTAAAAAATGTCATTGGTAATTTGAAAGGGACTGCACTGAATCTGTAGATTGCTTTGGGTAGTATAGTCATTTTCACAATATTGATACTTCCAATCCAAGAACCTGGTATACCTCTCCATCTGTTGGTATCATTTTTAATTTCTTTCATCAGTGTCTTATAATTTTCTGCATACAGGTCTTTCGTCTCCTTAGGTAGGTTTATTCCTAGGTATTTTATTCTTTTTGTTGCAGTGGTAACTGGGAGTGTTTCCTTAATTTCTCTTTCAGACTTTTCATCATTAATGTATAGGAATGCAAGAGATTTCTGTGCATTAATTTTGTATCCTGCAACTTTATCAAATTCATTGATTAGCTCTAGTAGTCTTCTGGTGGCATCTTTAGGGTTCTCTATGTATAGTATCATGTCATCTGCAAACAGTGACAGTTTTACTTCTTTTCCAATTTGTATTCCTTTTATTCCTTTTTCTTCTCTGATTGCCTTGGACTTCCAAAACTATGTTGAATAATAGTAGTGAGAGTGGACATCCTTGTCTCCTTCCTGAACTTAGAGGAAATGCTTTCAGTTTTTCACCATTGAGAATGATGTATGCTGTGGGTTTGTCATATATGGCCTTTATTATGTTGAGGTAGGTTCCCTCTATGTCCCCTTTCTGGAGAATTTTTTTCATAAACGGGTGTTGAATTTTGTCAAAACGTTTTTCTGCATCTATTGAGGTGACCATATGGTTTTTATTCTTCATTTTGTTAATATTGATTGGTGTATATTGAAGAATACTTGCATCCCTGGGGTAAATCCCACTTGATCATGGTGTATGATCCTTTTAATGTGTTGTTGGATTCTGTTTGCTAGTATTTTGTTGAGGATTTTTGCATCTATATTCATCAATGATATTGGTCTGTAATTTTCTTTTTTTGTAGTATCTTTGCCTGGTTTTGGTATCAGGGTGATGGTGGCCTCATAAAATGAGTTTGGGAGTGTTCCTTCTTTGCAATGTTTTGGAAGAGTTTGAGAAGGATGGGTGTTAGCTCTTCTCCAAATGTTTGATAGAATTCACCTGTGAAACCATATGGTCCTGGACTTTTGTTTGTTGGAAGAATTTTTTTTTTTTTTTTTCTGTACGTGGGCCTCTCACTGTTGTGGCCTCTCCCGTTGCGGAGCACAGGCTCCGGACACGCAGGCTCAGCGGCCATGGCTCATGGGCCTAGCCACTCCACAGCATGTGGGATCTTCCCAGACCGGGACACAAACCCATGTCCCCTGCATCGGCATGCGGACTCCCAACCACTGTGCCACCAGGAAAGCCCTGTTGGAAGATTTTTTTTTTTTTAAACATCCTTATTGGGGTATAATTGCTTTACAATGGTGTGTTAGTTTCTGCTTTATAACAAAGTGAATCAGTTATACATATACATATGTTCCCATATGTCTTCCCTCTTGTGTCTCCCTCCCTCCCATTCTCCCTATCCCACCCCTCCAGGCTGTCACAAAGCACCGAGCTAATATCCCTGTGCCTTGCGGCTGCTTCCCCCTAGCTATCTACCTTACTACGTTTGTTAGTGTGTATATGTCCATGACTCTCCCTCGCTCTGTCAAAGCTCGCCCTTCCCCCTCCCCATATCCTCAAGTCCGTTCTCCAGTAGGTCTGCGTCTTTATTCCTGTCTTACCCCTAGGTTCTTCATGACATTTTTTTCCCTTAAATTCCATATATATGTGTTAGCATACGGTATTTGTCTTTTTCTTTCTGACTTACTTCACTCTGTATGACAGACTCTAGGTCATTCCATCTCATTACAAATAGCTCAATTTCATTTCTTTTTAAGGCTGAGTAATATTCCATTGTGTATATGTGCCACATCTTCTTTATCCATTCATCCGATGATGGGCGCTTAGGTTGTTTCCATCTCTGGGCTATTGTAAATAGAGCTGCAATGAACATTTTGGTACATGACTCTTTTTGAATTTTGGTTTTCTCAGGATATATGCCCAGTAGTGGGATTGCTGGGTCATATGGTAATTCTATTTGTAGTTTTTTAAGGAACCTCCATACTGTTCTCCATAGTGGCTGAACCAATTCACATTCCCACCAGCAGTGCAAGAGTGTTCCCTTTTCTCCACACCCTCTCCAGCATTTATTGTTTCTAGATTTTTTGATGATGGCCATTCTGACTGGTGTGAGATGATATCTCATTGTAGTTTTGATTTGCATTTCTCTAATGATTAATGATGTTGAGCATTCTTTCATGTGTTTGTTGGCATTCTGTATATCTTCTTTGGAGAAATGTCTATTTAGGTCTTCTGCTCATTTTTGGATCGGGTTGTTTGTTTTTTTGTTATTTAGCTGCATGAGCTGCTTGTAAATTTTGGAGATTAATCCTTTGTCAGTTGCTTCATTTGCAAATATTTTCTCCCATTCTGAGGGTTGTCTTTTGGTCTTGATTATGGTTTTCTTTGCTGTGCAAAAGCTTTGAAGTTTCATTAGGTCCCATTTGTTTATTTTTATTTCCATTACTCTAGGAGGTGGGTCAGAAAGGATCTTGCTGTGATTTATGTCATAGAGTGTTCTTCCTATGTTTTCCTCTAAGAGTTTGATAGTTTCTGGCCTTACATTTAGGTCTTTAATCCATTTTGAGCTTATTTTTGTGTATGGTGTTAGGGAGTGATCTAATCTCATACTTTTACATGTACCTGTCCAGTTTTCCCAGCATCATTTATTGAAGAGGCTGTCCTTTCTCCACTGTACATTCCTGCCTCCTTTATCAAAGATAAGGTGTCCATATGTGCGTGGGTTTATCTCTGCGCTTTCTATCCTGTTCCATTGATCTATCTTTCTATTTTTGTGCCAGTACCATACTGTCTTGATTACTGTAGCTTTGTAGTATAGTCTGAAGTCAGGGAGCCTGATTCCTCCAGCTCCTTTTTTCGTTCTCAAGATTGCTTTGGCTATTTGGGGGTCTTTTGTGTTTCCATACAAATTCCGAAATTTTTTGTTCTAGTTCTGTGAAAAATGCCAGTGGTATTTTGATAGGGATTGCATTCAATCTGTAGATTGCTTTGGGTAGTAGAGTCATTTTCACAATGTTGATTCTTCCCATCCAAGAACATGGTATATCTCTCCATCTATTTGTATCATCTTTAATTTCTTTCATCAGTGTCTTATAATTTTCTGCATACAGGTCTTTCGTCTCCTTAGGTAGGTTTACTCCTAGATATTTTATTCTTTTTGTTGCAATGGTAAATGGGAGTGTTTTCTTGATTTCACTTTCAGATTTTTCATCATTAGTATATAGGAATGCCAGAGATTTCTGTGCATTAATTTTGTATCCTGCTACTTTACCAAATTCATTGATTAGCTCTAGTAGTTTTCTGGTAGCATCTTTAGGATTCTCAATGTATAGTATCATGTCATCTGCAAACAGTGACAGCTTTACTTCTTCTTTTCCGATTTGGATTCCTTTTATTTCCTTTTCTTCTCTGATTGCTGTGGCTAAAACTTCCAAAACTATGTTGAATAAGAGTGGTGAGAGTGGGCAAACTTGTCTTGTTCCTGATCTTAGGGGAAATGCTTTCAGTTTTTCACCATTGAGGACGATGTTGGCTGTGGGCTTGTCATATATGGCCTTTATTATGTTGTGGAAAGTTCCCTCTATGCCTACTTTCTGGAGGGTTTTTATCATAAATGGGTGTTGAATTTTGTCGAAAGCTTTCTCTGCATCTATTGAGATGATCATATGGTTTTTCTCCTTCAATTTGTTAATATGGTTTATCACATTGATAGATTTGCGTATATTGAAGAATCCTTGCATTCCTGGAATAAACCCCACTTGATCATGGTGTATGATCCTTTTAATGTGCTGTTGGATTCTGTTTGTTAGTATTTTGTTGAGGATTTTTGCATCTATGTTCATCAGTGATATTGGCCTGTAGTTTTCTTTCTTTGTGACATCCTTGTCTGGTTTTGGTATCAAGGTGATGGTGGCCTCGTAGAAGGAATTTGGGAGTGTTCCTCCCTCTGCTATATTTTGGAAGAGTTCGAGAAGGATAGGTGTTAGCTCTTCTCTAAACGTTTGATAGACTTCACCTGTGAAGCCATCTGGTCCTGGGCTTTTGTTTGTTGGAAGATTTTTAATCACAGTTTCAATTTCAGTGCTTGTGATTGGTCTGTTCATATTTTCTATTTCTTCCTGATTCAGTCTTGGCAGGTTGTGCATTTCTAAGAATTTGTCCATTTCTTCCAGATCGTCCATTTTATTGGCGTAGAGTTGCTTGTAGTAATCTCTCATGATTTTTTTTTTATTTCTGCAGTGTCAGTTGTTACTTCTCCTTTTTCATTTCTAATTCTATTGATTTGAGTCTTCTTCCTTTTTTTCTTGATGAGTCTGGCTAGCGGTTTATCTATTTTGTTTATCTTCTCAAAGAACCAGCTTTTAGTTTTATTGATCTTTGCTATCGTTTCCTTCATTTCTTTTTCATTTATTTCTGATCTGATTTTTATGATTTCTTTCCTTCTGCTAGCTTTGGGGATTTTTTTTTCTTCTTTCTCTAATTGCTTGAGGTGCAAGGTTAGGTTGTTTATTCGAGATGTTTCCTGCTTCTTAAGGTGGGCTTGTATTGCTATAAACTTCCTCCTTAGAACTGCTTTTGCTGCATCCCATAGGTTTTGGGTCGTTGTGTCTCCATTGTCACTTGTTTCTAGGTATTTTTTTATTTCCTCTTTGATTTCTTCAGTGATCACTTCATTATTAAGTAGTGTATTGTTTAGCCTCCATGTGCTTGTATTTTTTACAGATCTTTTCCTGTAATTGATATCTAGTCTCATGGCGTTGTGGTCAGAAAAGATACTTGATACAATTTCAGTTTTCTTAAATTTACCAAGGCTTGATTTGTGACCCAAGATATGATCTATCCTGGAGAATGTTCCATGAGCACTTGAGAAAAATGTGTATTCTGTTGTTTTTGGATGGAGTGTCCTATAAATATCAATTAAGTCCATCTTGTTTAATGTATCATTTAAAGCTTGTGTTTCCTTATTTATTTTCATTTTGGATGATCTGTCCATGGGTGAAAGTGGGGTGTTAAAGTCCCCTACTATGAATATGTTACTGTCGATCTCCCCTTTTATGGCTGTTAGTATTTGCCTTATGTATTGAGGTGCTCCTATGTTGGGTGCATAAATATTTACAATTGTTATATCTTCTTCTTGGATCGATCCCTTGATCATTATGTAGTGTCCTTCTTTGTGTCTTTTAATAGTCCTTATTTTAAAGTCTATTTTGTCTGATATGAGAATTGCTACTCCAGCTTTCTTTTGGTTTCCATTTGCATGGAATATCTTTTTCCATCCCCTTACTTTCAGTCTCTATGTGTCTCTAGGTCTGAAGTGGGTCTCTTGTAGACAGCATATATAAGGGTCTTGTTTTTGTATCCATTCAGCGAGTCTGTATCTTTTGGTGGGAGCATTTAGTCCATTTACATTTAAGGTAATTAACGATATGTATGTTCCTATTCCCATTTTCTATATTGTTGTGGGTTTGTTATTATAGGTCGTTTCCTTCTCTTGTGTTTCTTGTCTAGAGAAGTTCCTTTAGCATTTGTTGTAAAGCTGGTTTGGTGGTGCTGAACTCTCTCAGCTTTTGCTTGTCTGTAAAGGTTTTAATTTCTCCATCAAATATGAATGAGATCCTTGCTGGGTAGAGTAGTCTTGGTTGCAGGTTTTTCTCCTTCATCACTTTCAGTATGTCCTGCCACTCCCTTCTGGCTTGTAGGGTTTCTGCTGAGAGATCAGCTGTTAACCTTATGGGGATTCCCTTGTGTGTTATTTGTTGTTTTTCCCTTGCTGCTTTTAATATGCTTTCTTTGTAGTTAATTTTTGACAGTTTGATTAATATGTGTCTTGGCGTATTTCTCCTTCTATTTATCCTGTATGGGACTCTCTGTGCTTCCTGGACTTGATTAACTATTTCCTTTCCCATATTAGGGAAGTTTTCAACTATAATCTCTTCAAATATTTTCTCAGTACCTTTCTTTTTCTCTTCTTCTTCTGGAACCCCTATAATTCGAATGTTGGTGCGTTTAATGTTGTCCCAGAGGTCTCTGAGACTGTCCTCAGTTCTTTTCATTCTTTTTTCTTTATTCTGCTCTGCAGTAGTTATTTCCACTACTTTATCTTCCAGGTCACTTATCCGTTCTTCTGCCTCAGTTATTCTGCTATTGATCCCATCTAGGGTACTTTTAATTTCATTTATTGCATTGTTCATCGTTGCTTGTTTCATCTTTATTTCTTCTAGGTCCTTGTTAACTGTTTCTTGCATTTTGTCCATTCTACTTCCAAGATTTCGGATCATCCTTACTATCATTATTCTGAATACTTTTTCAGGTAGATTGCCTATTTCCTCTTCATTTGTTAGGTCTGGTGGGTTTTTATCTTGCTCCTTCATCTGCTGTGTGTTTTTCTGTCTTCTCATTTTGCTTATCTTACTGTGTTTGGGGTCTCCTTTTTGCAGGCTGCACGTTCGTAGTTCCGGTTGTTTTTGATGTCTGTCTCCAGTGGCTAAGGTTGTTTCAGTGGGTTGTGTAGGCTTCCTGGTGGAGGGGACTAGTGCCTGTGTTGTGCTGGATGAGGCTGGATCTTGTCTCTCTAGTGGGCAGGTTCACGTCTGGTGGTGTGTTTTGGGGTGTCTGTGGCCTTATTATGATTTTAGGCAGCCTCTCTGCTAATGGGTGGGGTTGTGTTCCTGTTTTGCTAGTTGTTTGGCATAGGTTGTCCAGCACTGTGGCTTGCTGGTCGTTGAGTGAAGCTGGGTGCTGGTGTTAAGATGGAGGTCTCTGGGAGATTTCCACCGTTTAATATTATGTGGAGCTGGGAGGTCTCTTGTTGACCAGTGTCCTGAAGTTGGCTCTCCTACCTCAGAGGCAGAGCCCTGACTCCTGGGCTGGAGCACCAAGAGCCTTTCATCCACATGGCTCAGAATAAAAGGGAGAAAAAGTAGAGAGAATTAGTAGAAATATGAGGAAAGAAAGAAGGAAAGGAGGAAAGGAAGGAAGGAAGAAAGAAGCAAAGAAGGAAAGAAAGGAGGGAGGGAGGAAGGAAGGCAGGAAGGAAGGAAGGAAGGAAAGAAGGAAAAAAGACAGAAAGAAAGAAGATACAGTAAAAATAAAATAAAGTATAATATAGTTATTGAATTAGAAAATATTTAGAAAAAAAAAAAAGGGACAGATAGAACCTTAGGACAAATGTTGGAAGCAAAGCTATACAGAGAAAATCTTACACAGAATCATACACATACACCTTCACAAAAAGAGGTAAAGGGGGAAAAATCATAAATCTTGCTCTCAGAGACCACCTCCTCAATTTGGGGTGATTCATTGTCTAAAGGAGGGAAGGAAGGAAAGAAAGAAAGAAAGAACGAAGGTAAAGTATAATAAAGTTATTACAATTAAAATTAATTATTAAGAAAAAAAAATTTTTTTAAAAACCATGGACGGATAGAGCCCGAGGACAAATGGTGGAAGCAAGAGTATACAGACAAGATCTCACACAGAAGCATACACGTACACATTCACAAAAAGAGGAAAAGGGAAAAAAATCATAGATCTCGCTCCTAAATTCCACCTCTTCAATTGGGATCATTCCTTGTCTATTCAGGTATTCCACAGATGCAGGGTATATCAAGTTGATTGTGGAGCTTTAATCCGTTGCTTCTGAGGCTGCTGGGAGAGATTTCTCTTTCTCTTCTCACAGCTCACAGGAGCTCAGCTTTGGATTTGGCCCTGCCTCTGCGTGTAGGTCGCTGGAGGGCATCTGTTTTTTGCTCAGACAGGACGGGGTTAAAGGAGCCGCTGATTCGGGGGCTCCGGCTCACTCAGGCCGGGGTTGGGGAGGTGGGAAGGAGGGGCACTGCGTGCGGGGCGGGCCTGCGGCGGCAGAGGCGGTGTGACGTTGCGGCAGAGGCCGGCGTGACGTTGCACCAGCCTGAGGCCCGCTGTGCGTACTCCCGGGGAAGTTGTCCCTGGATCCCGGGAACCTGGCAGTGGCGGGCTGCACAGGTTCCGCGGAAGAGGGGTGTGGAGAGTGACCTGTGCTCGCACACAGGCCCCTTGGTGGCGGCAGCAGCAGCCTTAGCGTCTCCCGCCCGTCTCTGGGGTCCGCGGTTTTAGCCGCGGCTCGCGCCCGTCTCTGGAGTTCCTTTAAGCAGCGCTCTTAAACCCCTCTCCTCGCGCACCAGGAAACAAAGAGGGAAGAAAAAGTCTCTTGCCTCTTCGGCAGGTGCAGGCTCCCTCCCGGATAGTCTTGGTGCACTAACCCCTTCAGGCTATGTTCAAGCCGCCAACCCCAGTCCTCTCCCTGCGCTCCGTCCAAAACCGAAACCCGAGCCTCAGCTCGCAGCCCCGCCCGCCCCGGCGGGTGAGCTGAGAAGCCTCTCAGGCTGGTGAGTGCCGGTCGGCACCTATCGTCTGTGCAGGAATCTCCCCGCTTTGCCCTCCGCACCCGTCGCTGTGCACTACTCCGCGGTCCCGAAGCTCCCCCCTCCGCCTCCCGCAGTCTCCGCCCGCGGAGGGGCTTCCTAATGTGTGGAAACTTTTCCTCCTTCACAGCTCCCTCCCACTGGTGCAGGTGCCGTCCTTATTCTTTTGTCTCTGTTTTTTCTTTTTTTCTTTTGCCCTACCCAAGTACGTGGGGAGTTTCTTGCCTTTTGGGAGGTCTGAGGTCTTCTGCCAGCCTTCAGTAGGTGTTCTGTAGGAGTT
The DNA here is from genome assembly GCF_008692025.1 of Phocoena sinus. NCBI lineage: Eukaryota > Metazoa > Chordata > Mammalia > Artiodactyla > Phocoenidae > Phocoena > Phocoena sinus. The sequence continues at coordinate 102,982,327 of NC_045766.1, read as the reverse complement.
GTTCCACGTGTAGATGTTTTTCTGGTGTATCCGTGGGGAGGAAGGCGATCTCCGCGTCTTACTCTTCCGCCATCTTCAAGGTCCCTGTTGGAAGATTTTTAATCACAGTTTCAATTTCATTACTTGTGATTTGGTCTGTTCATATTTTCTGTTTCTTCCTGGTTCAGTCTTGGAAGATTATACCTTTCTAAGAATTTGTCCATTTCTTCCAGGTTGTCCATTTTATTGGCATACAGTTGCTTGTAGTAGTCTGTTAGGATGCTTTGTATTTCTGCGGTGTCTGTTGTAACTTCTCCTTTTTCATTTCTAATTTTATTGATTTGAGTCCTCTCCTTCTTTTTCTTGATGACTCTATTGGTTTTTCAATTTTGTTTATCTTCTTAAAGAACCAACTTTTAGTTCTATTGATCTTTGCTATTGTTTTCTGTTTCTATTTCATTTATTTCTGCTCTGATCTTTATGATTTCTTTCCTTCTGCTAACTTTGGGTTTTGTTTGTTCTTCTTTCTGTAGTTCCTTTAGGTGTAAGGTTAGATTGTTTATTTGAGATTTTTCTTGTTTCTTGAGGTAGGCTTGTATAGCTATAAACTTCCCTCTCAGAACTGCTTTTGCTGCATTGCATAGGTTTTGGATCATCCTGTTTTCATTGTCATTTGTCTCTAGGTATTTTTTGATTTCCTCTTTGATTTCTTCAGTGATCTCTTGGTTATTTAGTAACGTATTGTTTAGCCTCCATGTGTTTGTGTTTTTTATGGTTTTTTCCCTGTAATTCATTTCTAATCTCATAGCGTTGTGGTCAGAAAAGATTCTTGATATGATTTCAATTTTCTTAAATTTACTGAGGCTTGATTTGTGACCCAAGATGTGATCTATCCTGGAGAATGTTCCATGCACACTTGAGAAGAAAGTGTAATCTGCAGTTTGTGGATGGAATTTCCTATAAATATCAATTAAATCTATCTGGTCTACTGTGTCATTTAAAGCTTCTGTTTCCTTATTTATTTTCATTTTGGATGATGTGTCCATTGGTGTAAGTGAGGTGTTAAAGTCCCCCACTATTATTGTGTTACTGTCGATTTCCTGTTTTATAGCTGTTAGCAGTTGCCTTATGTATTGAGGTGCTCTTATGTTGGATGCATATATATTTATAATTGTCATATCTTCTTCTTGGATTGATTCCTTGATCATTATGTAGTATCCTTCCTTGTCTCTTGTAACATTCTTTATTTTAAAGTCTACTTTATCTGATATGAGTATTGCAACTCCAGCTTTCTTCTGGTTTCCATTTGCATGGAATATCTTTTTCCATCCCCTCACTTTCAGTCTGTATGTTTCCCTAGGTCTGAAGTGGGTCTCTTGTAGAGAGCATATATATGGGTCTTGTTTCTGTATCCATTCAGCAAGCCTGTGTCTTTTGGTTGGAGCGTTTAATCCTTTCACGTTTCAAGTAGTTATCGATATGTATGTACCTATGACCATTTTCTTAATTGTTTGGGTTTTGTTTTGGTAGGTCCTTTTCTTCTCTTGTGTTTCCCACTGAGAGAAGTTCCTTTAGCATTTGTTGTAGAACTGGTTTTGTTGTACTGAATTCTCTTAGCATTTGCTTGTCTGTAAAACTTTTGATTTCTCCATCAAATCTGAATGAGATCCTTGCCGGGTGAGTAATCTTGGTTGTAGGTTCTTCCCTTTCATCACTTTTAGTATACCATGCCACTGCCTTCTGGCTTGTAGAGTTTCTGCTGAGAAATCAGCTCTGAACCTTATGTGAGTTCCCTTGTATGTTATTTGTCATTTTTCCCTTGCTGCTTTCAATAATTTTTCTTTGTCTTTAATTTTTGCCAGTTTGATTACTATGTGTCTCAGCGTGTTTCTCCTTGAGTTTATCCTGTATGGGACTCGCTGCACTTCCTGGACTTGGGTGGCTATTTCCTTTCCCATGTTAAGGAAGTTTTCGATTATAATCTCTTCAAATATTTTCTCTGGTCCTTTCTCTCTCTCTTCTCTTTCTGAGACCCCTGTAATGTGAATGTTGTTGCGTTTAATGTTGTCCCAGAGGTCTCTTAGGCTGTCTTCATTTCTTTTCATTCTTTTTTCTTTATTCTGTTCTGCAGCCTTGAATTCCACCGTTCTGTCTTCCAGGTCACTTATCCATTCTTCTGCCTCAGTTATTCTTTATTGATTCCTTCTAGTGTAGTTTTCTTTTCAGTTATTGTATTGTTCATCTCTGTTTGTTTGTTCTTTAATTCTTCTAAGTCTTTGTTAAACATTTCTTGCATATTCTCGATCTTTGCCTCCTTTCTTTTTCTGAGGTCCTGGATCATCTTCACTATCATTGTTCTGAATTCTTTTTCTGGAAGGTTGCCTATCTCCACTTCATTTAGTTGTTTTTCTGGGGTTTTATCTTGTTCCTCCATCTGGTACATAGCCCTGTGCCTTTTCATCTTGTCTATCTTTCTGTGAATGTGGCTTTTGTTTCACAGCCTGCTGGATTGTAGTTCTTGCTTCTGCTCTCTGCCCTCTGGTGGATGAGGCTATCTAGGAGGCTTGTGCAAGTTTCCTGATGGGTGGCACTCGTGGTGAGTAGAGCTGACTGTTGGGCAGAGCCCAGTAAAACTTTAATCCGTTTGACTGCTGATGGGTGGGGATGGGTACCCTCCCTGTTGGTTGTTTGGCTTGAGGCAACCCAACACTGGAGCCTACCTGGGCTCTTTGGTGGGGCTAATGGCAGACTCTGGGAGGGCTCACGCCAAGGAGTACTTCCCAGAACTTGTGCTGCCAGTGTCCTTGTCCCCATGGTGAGCCGCAGCCACCCCTGCCTCTGCAGGAGACCCTCCAACACTAGCAAGTAGGTCTGGTACAGTCTCCCTTGGTGTCACTACTCCTCCCCCTGGGTCCCGATGTGCACACTACTTTGTGTGTGCCCTCCAATAGTGGAGTCTCTGTTTCCCCCAGTCCTGTTGAAGTCCTGCAATCAAATCCCACTAGCCTTCAAAGTCTGATTCTCTAGGAATTCCTCCTTCCATTGCCAGACCCCCAGGTTGGGAACCCTGATGTGGGGCTCAGAACCTTCACTCCAGTGGATGGACTTCTGTGGTATAAGTGTTCTCCAGTCTGTGAGTCACCCACCCAGCAGTTATGGGATTTGATTTTACTGTGATTGCACCCCCCGCACTGTCTCATTGTGGCTTCTCCTTTGTCTTTGGATGTGGGGTATCTTTTTTGGTCAGTTACAGTGTCTTCCTGTTGATGATTGTCCAGCAGCTAGTTGTGATTCTGGTGTTCTTGCAAGAGGGAGTGAGAGCATGTCTTTCTACTCTGCCATCTTGGTTCTGATCTGCCCCAAATTTTTAAATGTACACTTTCCTTCTGGCTATTAGGAATTGTATGTTAAGAAGTCCAAGACTGGCCTTCAGAAGAAGCTGTATCAAGCACTCTGGGCCCTCAGTCAGAGTTTGGGACTAGAGCTGTGTCCCAACCACCTTCTGCTACTAACTGGTTGTTAGCAGTGACTATGGGCAAGTTGAACTGCCTCTCTGGGCTTCTCTGTCCTCATCAGAAAAATAAAGGGGTTGGATTCGAAAATTTAGTTATTTTAAATAAAACTATTTACTTTTCATACTATAATGTATAATGTTAGTTTCCAAAAGAAAATTGACTTATAAATTTCTACATAGGAAAATCCTAAGACTTGTTATCTGTCTGAAAAGAAGACAAAGACATGGCTTGATAAGGTGGTAATACAGAAAACCCATCATTGTGACATACAGTGTTTCTTTTTTGGATGACTTGGGCAAACAGATGGTTATGTGATTATGTTGGCAGAGGTGGCATTGAGGGGATATCTCCCTTGTGTCACCATGGCTCCCTTCTCTCATCAGCTATTATAACAATAAAATTGGTCACAGTTACTCCAACTATAAAAGCAGGGGAAGAATTAAGAGACTACAATCTCTCACATCTCAAGTTGCAATACTCTCCAATAATCAAATAATCAAAACTTAAGATATCAAATGCAATAATAAAACTTTTATCTTACAATTGATTCTAACAATCTGAGATGATCTTATATTGTACTTTATTATTATTATTATTATTTTGCGATACGCGGGCCTCTAACTGTTGTGGCCTCTCCCATTGCAGAGCACAGGCTCCGGGCGCGCAGGCTCAGCGGCCATGGCTCACAGGCCCAGCCGCTCCGCAGCATGTGGGACCTTCCCGGACTGCGGCACAAACTCGCGTCCCCTGCATCGGCAGGTGGACTCTCAACCACTGCGCCACCAGGGAAGCCCTTATATTGTACTTTTGATTCTATGCTGGAATTGTACATTTTGTAGATAGCTATGACTTCCAAGTATGTTTCAATATGGGGAATAATAATTCTAATGTGAGACATAAAAAAATTAAAGTCTTTTTAGTTAATGAACCTATGCAGATTCAACCTCGGGGAATGATGATAATGAAAGGATAATATATTATGAGAATTACTATTCTTTGAATGACAAGGTCTATTTTTTCCTTTCACACAGAGAAACACACTAAAGAATAAATATGAACCTATCTTTAATTCTCTTCTATATTTTGTCTGAAGTTTGAGGAGTTAATTTTTACCTGAGTAGAAAACATGAAACAGAGAATTCCATGCTGTCACTAAAACTCTTTCCACAGATTTTTCTTTTCTGAAAGCTTAATGAAGGAGATACTAGTTCCATTCTCTAACATCTTGGAATAGGACTTTAGGGATATAAACAATTAACTTCATCCAGCATAAAGCTGAGCTTCCTGGCTCAGAAAGCAAATGTATACACAGTTTGATTCTACTTATGCCATTCTATGCCATGAATTTCTAGGTTAGTTGGACATACTTGTCACTTTCCTTTACTTCCTAGAGTGAAAATCTAATTGGCTGGCTGTCTTATAGTTTACCCCCAAAATAAGACTGTATTACAAAGCAGGCATCTAATGAGAGAGAAAATCAGGATGGAGGTATACAATTCTTCCTTTATCCCATAAATCTCCAAAGACAATATGAATAAATTTGAAAGAAAAATAATATTACTAAAAGGAAAACCAGCCTTACAATCTCATCCTAACGGGATATGCAGAAGTATGAATCGTATTTTACACAGCTAAGTTGGTAAGATGTTAGGTTGACGGATGTTTAGAGAAAATGTGTGTGCTTCCTCATAGGGAAATGTACATACTAGCTTTCATAGCTTCCCAGTATACTTGAATGATGTTTCCTTTGCTAGCTGTATAATCATACAAAGTAGGCAAATATATAATGATGACGCCTAAATTTTTGCTTGTTAGATTCATTCAAAATATTCAGATGCTGTTTTGTGAGTTACTCTCTAGTGAATGACAAGAGTAAATACAATTGACATTAGTGCTATTTTATCTTTATTGCTGCCATGTTAAGGTGCATACCATTTTTATTTACCTGTACTAACCCAACTTACAAATAAATTGCACATTGTTCAACTGCCCCAACATTCTACTTAAATTTTTTAGCCTTTGGCCCACTTTCTACTTTTGACATAGTAGAATAAAAGTGAAGAGATTGGTTCTGGTACAGATCAGGTTCTTATCAAAGTGAATTGAGTTCTTTAATCAACAACATATTTTTAAAAAGAAATTAAAACCAATGTTTGGAGATTTCCTGATTTTCTAATGGTTTGCTTTTCTCATTTTTAAAGTAGCCTTAAGCCAAAGTAAGTTGAAGTTGGAGGGTGAGGGAGGTTAATTATGCAATCCAGAAGTTTGTTGATAAAACTTTTTTGATGTCTTCCAATTTATTATAGAAAGTGAATTTCCAGAATAGTATGAAAAGCAAGTGAATCACATTATTCTCAGTCAAAAAATTTAAATGCAAAACAGTTCTGAAAATGTTTAAGTTTTGTGCCTCTGTAGCAGATTCTTACTTCCGAGCAGTTTATTCTGTACGAAAAACAAATATCTAAATACCTACCTATGAAACTACTAAATAGAGTTGGTAAAACTAATTTCCATAGTAAGAAAAACTCAAGTTTCAACTTAGTGAATTGATCTTTTGTGTATGCTTCTGTACTTGAAATAAATTGAGGTCTTTAGACAGAACCAAGCGTAGAAGTAAACCATGTAACCTTTCCAAATCTTTTCACTTTCAAAATCTTGTTTTCCATAATTAAAGGATCCACAGAAGAAGACTAAAATCTAAGACTAGACCGATTTTGTTTTTCCCCCTTAGAAAGAGAGTATTGGTGGTAATTTGACTCATTTCAGTTCACTCTATTTATTTTTAATCTCCTCTTTCATCTTATGGCAAATACTCCTTCTGTTTTATTGCAATATTGTAATTTTTCATTATTTTGATAAGTTTTAAAAATATTTTCTTGTAAAAAGTATTGTTTAAATTTCATTAAATTTAAAACTTTGGTTCTGCAAAAGACAATGTCAAGAGAATGAAGAGACAAACCACAGACTGGGAGAAAAATATTTCCAAAAAATACATCTGAGAAAAGGGACTGCTATCTAAAATATATAAAGAATTCATAAATGCAACAGTAAGAAAACAAGCTCAAAAACATAATATAAAACAAATATTTTACAGTTTGGTATTAGCAGATACGAACTACTACATATAAAATAGATGAAGAATAAGGTCCTACTGTATAGCACAGGAAACTATATTTGATATCTTGCAATAAACCATAATGGAAAAGAAAAAAAAAAACAGAAAACAATTAACTTGCTTAAAAAATGGACCAAACATCTGAAAAGACACACAAGTAAGGAAGATATACAAATGGCAAATAAAGTTATGAAAATTTGCTCTACATATATGTCATTAGAGAAATGCAAATTAAAACAATGAGATACCACTACACACCTATTGGACTGGCCAATAAATCCAGAACACTGACAACACTTAAAATACTAGAGAGGACATGGAGTAACAGGAAGTCCAATTCATTGCTGCTGGAAATGCAAAAAGGTTTAGCCACTGTGAAAGACAGCTTGGTGGTTTCTTATAAAACTAAGCATACTCTCGCCGTACTCTCCAATGTTGCACTCCTTGGTATTTACCCAAATGAATTGAAAATATATACCAACATATTGTGCATGTGTATGAATTTGAGGTATATAGGAACTCCCTGTATTTTCCACTCAATTTAGTTGTGAACCTAAAACTGTTCTAAAAAATAAAGTTTATTAATTAACAAAGCATTGTATGAAATATGTTTTTCTGTGAGCGTTCAAGGTGAAGCATCTTCTCCATTATGTTCCAATATTTTTAAACAGTTGTTTTCCCTCTTTCTTTTTCTTAACATTTTATGGGGAGAGATTTATTCAAATCTTCTTTTTGCACAAAAACATAAGAAGTAGGAAAGTTCTATAGCTCTTTTCACTGTTTGTTTGGATGTTTATAGATTTTCCCTTTCAGACCTTAACAATATATCAAGTTACTATTCTGTATAGCACCTACCTCCATCTGTGAGAGTAATCTGACATTTACTTAGGGCATATCTGCTCAAGATTCTTCTGCTCTCTTTCTGGCCATTTTAGATAGCCATATAAACAACCTGGACATGTCTAGAATTTTGAGGTTAGCTACTGTAGTCAGATACCCTTTTTTTTACTCAGTAATCAATAGTCATATTATAGCATAAAGTATAATCCAAAATTAAATAAAAGTAAATTGATATTAAGATTATAATAATCACTATTAATATACTTGTATAAATTATTATAAGAAAATGCTATATTAGAAATCTTATTTATGAACTTGTCTTACATACTTAGTAAATTTAATTAAAATGCAATTTTGAATTTTCATGTATAATAAATTTATGAATACTTTGGTGTCAATATGAATTGAAAATATTGCTTCTCACAAACCACACATGTCCAAAAGTATAAAGTTATTGTTAAGAAAGCCTTTCAAAATCTTTGAACTCTATTTTTATTATATACTCATGTAAGTCTCCTTTATTCTTAGAATTTGAGTGATGGCATTATCCAGTTATGGAATGCATAAATAAAAATAAAAAATAATTTTCAATAATTAAAGTATGTTATAGAAATGTTTATACATAGTCAATGTTTTTAAGTATAAAGAAAGGGATATATGTTTTTATTTACATAGAAACAGCTTATCTCCACTGTCATTTAATAAGTATCTAATAAAGTTGACAAACAGCTGTTTCAACTTCTGTTTCAAGACGGTAGGCTGGGCAGAAACTGCAGCCTCCCCTGGTCTCAAATCCTTAAACATGACTTTTTTAAACATATTTTTAAATTATCCAACAAATGAGAAAATCTGTAAGAACAATTTCATGAAATCAGAGACTATGAGAAATCCTGGGAAGACAGAGATCATGTCAGGTTTGTATTGAAAATGGAAATCACAACCCCAAATAAAAGAGAGTTCTTAAACCAATTTGAGACTGCTGTAAAAGAACTTCGCAGGCAGAGGTGAAAGATAAAAGAACATGCAGACTAAGGAGCAAACAATAAGGTAATCAGTTGGGAAAGGGATTGGTGCAGCCAAGTGCAAGGATTTTTGCACCTCTTTGCTCCCACACCCCATTGGACAGGACAGCAACTCCAGGCAGGAACTGTCTATGTGGCTCCAAGGGTGGGGAAGTGACTAGAGACTTTCAGCAGACCTGGGAAACTTCCATATCTAGGAAAATAGGTCTTCCACGTTCTCTACGGTCAATGAAAACCACCTCCACTAAGTCCACAGCAACTGTTCCTGACCTTCCCTCAATCACTGAGCGGAAAAATATAGTGCAAAAAAATACAACATGGAATGAACAAAAAACACAACTTAGGAAGAAAATCTCATGATTAAGCCTCATCAAAAAGCATATAGAAGAACTTATCTCTGAGGAAGTAGAGTAACCAGAGCAAAAAAATATGACTTTAGAATAATTTTAATTTTAATCCTCTGAAAGATGTTGACAGAGTGATATATAGCCTTGAAAAAGAATCACAATAATTAGAATTTTGATAACTTAAGTTAAAATCTTAGCAAACAAAACAAAAAGAATTTTCAGAGAGAAAGAGCCAATCAGTGAGCTGCAAATTTGAGCAAAGGTATTCTCCCAGAAAGCAAAACAAAAGTTTGGAAGGTAAAACATTAAACATAAACCAAGCAGTGCCACCACCTAATTAGATCTTAAGAATATGAAAATCAAAAAGGAATAAAACATATTCACAATGATTTTCAGAACAGAAAACAGGATTATTCTATATGTAATATTGATCAGCATATCGATATTCAGGTGTAAATAGCATAGTCTAACTTAAACAAAATAATTTTAGGAAAAAATATGTTCAATATACTTGTGGTAAAATTGATTTTGTAAGAACAAAATATTTTGGTTTTGTACATATAGTATGTTCTATGCTGGAATTGAGTAGAAAACTCACAAGTTCTGAGTAACAGTAATAGCCCATTGGTCTTGAAACAGTCTAAAACTACAGATCTAGAAAGAAATTTGTTACCAGAAAATATTGATATACAGAAGATTAAACTAGAAATACATTTAACTGTAAAGTATAAAAGAAATAACTCCAAATTGTATTTTTAATTATTTTCCCATGACTTTTTTCTTAAGAAAATGACCAGTGAAGTATAAAATTTGAATCTCTTCTGATAGTTTATTGCCATGTTTTGTCATTAGGGGGTCTCTTTGGTGCACACTTTTTGTACATAAAATAAAAATATGACACAATATAATTTGGGGGGAATAGAAAGTACTGTGAGTTCATATAGCACATGGTCAAATACAGAAAAATTCCAGTGATGTCAACATATAAGATGGGATGGTAGGGAACAGAGCAATTGTAAGTAAAAACATGCTTTATTCCACATTTAGTAGGAGGATAATAGATAGTGATAACTCTATCATTTGTTATTAAAGCAGGTTTAAATAGGTACAATAAAAGTATGAGGGGAACTATTAGGATAGAAGTAGATACATAACTTTAAAGCAGTAGAATAAAATGAACCGGACAAAAAATATTTATCGAAATCACAAAGGGTAAGAAGGGCAGGGAACTTGAAATATAGTAAAGAGAAAAGAAAATAACAGAGAAACTATAGGGTCACACAAATCAATAGCTACAATTAATGTAAATAAAAACTTACTTGAAATTTATTTAAAGACAAAGAATCGAGAATAGACTCAAAAATAATTCACAATACACTATTTGCAGGGACAAGCTTGCAACAAAAAAGAAAAAGATATTTAAAGTAAAGAGTTATAAATGCATTTGTCAGGATTCTCCAGAAAAACAGAGTCAGCTGGCTTTACCAGATATCAAAACCCAAAGCAATTGGAATTTAAAGGTATAGCTCTGGTGCCAGCAGAGAAGACTATACCAAGCCACGGGTATGAAATGTACAGTGTGGGGAATAGAGTCAATAATAATGTAACATCTTTGTATGGTGACACATGGTAACTAGACTTACCATGGTTATCATTTTGTAATGTATAGAAATATCAAATCACTATGTTATGTACCAGGAACTAACACAGTGTTATTCCTTAAAAAACAAACAAAGAAACATACTCTTAGAAAAAGAGATAAGATCTGTGGTTACTGGAAGTGGGGGGGTGGGGGAGGGGAAATAGCATAAAGGTGGTCAAAAAGTACAAACATCCAGTTATAAGATAAGTAAGTACTAGGGATGTAATATACAACACGAGTAATATAATTAACTCTGTTGTATGTTATATATGAAAGGTGTCAAGAGAGTAAATCTTAAGAGTTCTCATTACAAGGAAAACATTTTTTCTTTTTTCTTTTTTAATTTAGATGATGGGATGTTCACTAAACTTACTTTGGCAATAATTCCATGATGTATGTAAGTCAAATAATTACGCTGTGTACCTTAAACTTAAAACTTGTATGTCAATTATATCTCAATAAAACTAGAAGGAAAAAAATTAAGTGATAACAAAAATAAATAAATAAACGTTGTTTTCAATGAGTGATATGTGTCATTCTAAAACTAATAAATGAATTTGTCAAAATGATGATAAATAAATTTCCAGAATCCTTCCAAGTAATGTACAAAGAACAATACATAGACTGAGTCAGACACTGTTAAAACAGAGTATGCAATCAGGTATTCACTGTAAAATAAACCCTTATTAAATGCTAGTTCTCCTCTACAAAATTATTTTTAAAAAAGAGATGAATATACCAATGAAACATAAATGATGTAAGTGTATTTCAAACAAATGTTGGAAGGATGTACTATTAAATAAATCATCCCCAGAAAACTGCAAATCCATTAAAAAATTAATTCCTATTTCACACAATTGGATAAAGTCTAAATAAGTTCCTAAATATATTGTTTTCAGAAAACATGAAATATGTTCATAAATTTGGTATTTCTGGAGCCTTCTTAAATAAGACACAAAAGAAAAACAGTCAATTAAAAATCTGTACACACCTAATTGTAAAATATCTTTATGGCAAAAGACAATGTAAATAAGGCTGAAAGACTGTGAAAGTATTTACCACATATCAGTAAAGGATTTATATTTAGACTATATTAAGAATTATGAATGCAACTCATTAGAAAAATATGAAAATGTAATAGAAGTCTAGGCATTTTGAAGGGAAAAAGAGATGCAATCAATAAATGAAAGAGGTCCAGTCTCACCAGTCATCAGGAAAAGGCAAATTAAAGCAACAAAAAACGTAATGTTTACCTTCTGATGGGTACATACAGAAAAAAAAAATATTGTAGATATGTGTGGACGTATGCATAAGTAATTTAATATAATACGGACATTTTGGGAGTCATTGTGGCAGCAAAAATTATAATTTTATACAATTCATCAAGTTTGCAAGATTTACCAGGAGAAACAGCTGCACACAAGGACTTTTAAATATTTAAAGAATATTCATTGATTTCAGTAGCAGAAATTAGGACAAGCTAAATATCCTTCCACATAGAGAATAACTGGATAAACTTTTACACACCCATACTATGCAATATTATACTGTAGTTAAAATAAATGATGCAAATAAATACTGATCTGGAAGGAAAGCAAATTGCTAAACACTAGCTAATAAATAGCAAAATAAATTGCTAAACAGTATATATTCACAGTTGTATAATCACACTGTAGGTACTGTGTGTAAGATATGTGTGTGTCTGTGTGCGGATAAAACAACCAAAAATATGTTATATACTTTATGGGCACATATGCTTAAGTATTTACTCTGAAAAGCCTAAAGTTATACATTGAACTCATAAATATGCCTATTTCTAATTAAGGGAGCAGAATTAAGGTAATCTTTAAAAGAAAATTTTAGTCTTATTAATAATATTTCATGTTTTATAATGAGGATATTCATGTGTTACTTGTATAATTAAAATTTAATTTGAAATATAAAAAAATATGAGTGAGGAAGAGGACCAAATTATTAGTCATTAGCTGGCCTGGGACATGTGTATTTTTCATACTCTGTCCCTATAGTATAGCATTCTTATGAGCACTATATAACAAAATGCATGATAAAACATTGTGAAATGTAAACCATAATAGAGATTCTAGATTTTATTCAAGGATTTCTTTTAACTTCAGGCAAAATGGTTTTATCACTATCAGAGTATAATGAAATCTTTGCCAATAAGAATGTTAATGACCATTATGCTATTGGTAAATGCCTGGAGCTAAGAAAAAGAAATTAATTTCCTCTCAATCGCTTTTCTTTTCAGAACTGTGTGAATGGGAATCTTCTGATAGACAGAATAGACCTATGAAGAAATGGTTTGTCAGTGTATGCAATGGAAATAGGAGTGCAGGTACATGGGGAAAACAAATAACAGTGATATAAATTAGGATTCCATTAGTAGAAGGAAAAAATGTTTTAAATAGGCATTTTTTTCAGAGGAGAACAAAAAGAAAAATTGTAAAGGAAAGTCAAAGCTCAGTGGAAGACATGGCTTGTTGAATTAATGAAGGAATTGACTATAGGTGTATTGTTAGTAGTGAGACAAGCTGAAATGCATGAGAATTACAGGTTTCAAACCTAGAAAGGATTATACACAAAATCTGATCAAATCCACCTATTCTACAGAGAAAGATTATTTATCTAAAAATAAACATGTTATATGGCTTTATCAAAATTACAGTTTATGAGGCAAAGGTAATATGAGAAACCACAATTTCATGCTACATTCCAATGAGATTTCTCCCCATACTTTAGGGAAAACTCCCACTGGTAAATATTTTTCTATTTATTTTGACCACCGACAATGACTTTTTTCAATGATATACTCAAATACATTTCTATCCAGTGGAATCTGACATTTCCTTCTAGAAGAGTTAAAGATATTAGCCCAACTTTCTAGTCAAGACAAATCTTGTTGTTTTTTTTCTCCATGCTTTGTAACTCAGCAAAAGTTTCTACTAGCAACCTGGTTGTCCAAGATGGACACAGGGGATATACTAATAATACTTCTTTCAAACTCACTGACTTGCAGTCAATAATAAAATCTAGTATATTTTCCCCTAAATATTTTTCAGGTCTGCTATACCTTCCTCTCTTCATTCTGACACAATTTAGATTCCCATCATTTGCAAGATACAGGAAAAAATAGACAAATCACAAGTATATAACTTGATGAATTTTCACATCATGTTGAACACACAAGACACTAGGAGTAGATAAACCAAATCTTAACAGCATCACAGCAGTCACTTCATCCACTTCATCACTACTTTCCCCACCCAAGGGTTAAAACTATTATAATTTATAGCACTATTATTTTTGCCTGCTTTCGAACTTTCTGTAAATAAGACTACACAGTATTTACCCTTTTATGTCTGACTTCTTTGGCTTGGCATTAGATTTTTGAGATACATAGGCATACTATCACAGACATAGTTGTTCATTCTCATTGCTGTGTTGTATTCCTTTGTATGGGTATATCATAATGTATTTACCCTTCCTATTCTTAATTGATATTTCAATTGCATCCAGTTTGGAGCTGTAAAAAATAATGATGTGAACATTCTTATACATTTCCTTTAATGAACATATGCTTGCATTCCTATTGGATATATGTCTAAGAGTGGAATTGCTGGGCAATATAGAAACCAAAACAGCAAATTAGGCAAAAAGAAGCAACAGAGGAACATGTTTCAAATGAAGAAACAAGGTAAAACTTCAGAAAAAGAACTAACTGAAGTGGAAATAAGTAATCTATCTATAAAGAGTTCAAGGTAATGACAATAAAGATGCTCAAAGAGCTCAGAAGAATGGAAGTACACAGTGAGAATTTTAATGAAGAGTTAGAAAATATGAAGAACAAAACAGAGCTGAAGAATACCATAACTGAAATTTAAAAAACAAAATGCTAGAAGAAATCAACAGCAAACTAGATGATACAGAAGAGCCAATCAGTGAACTGGAAGACAGAGTAATGGAAATCACTCAAGCTGAATGAAAAAAAGAAAAAGAATGTAAAAAAAAACAGAACAGTTTTAAGAGACCTCTGAGACAACATCAAGCATACTAACATTCATACTATAGAATTCCAGAAGGAGAAGAGAGAGAGAAAGGGGCAGAAAACTTATACGAAAACATAATAGCTGAAAACTTCCCTAGCCTAGAAAAGGAACAGACATCCAGTCCAGGAAACACAGAGAGTCCCAAACAGGCTCAACCCAAAGGGGACCACACCAAGACACCGTGTAATTAAAATGGCAAAAATTAAAGATAGAGAGAATATTAAAAGTAGCAAGAGAAAAGCAACAAGTTCTGTACAAGGGAACTCCCTTAAGGCTATCAGCTGACTTTTCAGCAGAAACTCTGCAGGCCAGAAGGGATTGGCACAATATATTTAAATTAATGAAAGGGAAAAAACTACAACCAGGAATATTTTACTCCACAAGTCTATCATTCAGATTTGATAGAGAGATAAAAAGTTTCTAAAAGTTAAAATTATAAAGATCAGAGCAGAAATAGAGACTAAAAGAATAAATAAAAATAAATAAGACCAATGAAGTTAACAGCTGCTTCTTTGAAAAGATAAACAAAATTGATAAACCTTTAGCCAGACTTATCAAGAAAAGGGATCCCAAATATATAAAATCAGAAATGAGAAAGGAGAAGTTAAAACTAATACCACAGAAATACCAAGGATCATAGAGCTTACTATGAACGATTATAAGCCAATGAAATGGACAACCTAAAAGAAATGGTCAAATTCCTAGAAATGTACAGTCTCCAAGACTGAACCAGGAAGAAACAGAAAGCATGAACTGACCAATTACCAGTATTGAAATTAAATCAGTAATTTAAAAGAAACTCCCAATAAACAAAAGTCTGGAACCAGATGGCTTCATAGGTGAGTTCTACCAAACACTTAGAGAAAAGTTAACACCTATCTTTCTCAAACTATTCCAAAAAATGGCAGAGGAAGGAATGCTTCTGAATTCACTCTACTAGCCCAGGGTCATGCTGACACCAAAACTAGACAAAGATATCATTAAAAAAAAAAAAAAAGAAAGAAAATTTTAGGCCAATATCACAGATGAAAATAGATGCAAAACTCCTTAACAAAATATTAACAAATCAATTCAATAATACATTAAAAAGATCATACACCATGATCAAGTGGGATTTATCCCAGGAATGAAAGGACAGTTCAATATCCACATCAATCAATGTGATACACCACAATAAGAATAAAAATCATATTATCATTTCAATAGATGCAAAACAGAGCTCTTGAAAAAATTCGACATTCATTTACAATAAAAACTCTCAACAAAATGGGTATAGAGGAAACATGACTCAACATAATAAAGGCCATATCTGACATGCCCATAACTAGCATCACACTTAATGGTGAAAAGCTGAAATCATTTCCTTGAAGATCAGGAACAAGACAAGGATACCCACACTTTCCACTTTTATTCAAGGTAATATTGGAAGTCTTAGCCACAGCAATCAGAAAAACTTAATTAATAAGTAAAAAGATCCCAAATAGGAAAGGAAGAGGTAAACTAAATGTTTGAAGAAACTACTAGAACTCATCAATGAATTTGGTAATATTAGAGGATACAAAATTAATATACAAAATTCTGTCGTATTTCAATACACTAACAACAAACTATCAGGAAGAGAACTTAAGAAAACAATCCCCTCTATAATCATATCAAAAAGAATAAATATACCTAAGAATAAATCTAACTATGGAGGTAAAAGATCTGTACTTTGAAAACTTTAAGACACTGATGTAAGGAATTGAAGACAACACAAATAGATGGAAAGATATACAGGGCTCATAGATTGGAAGAATTTATATTGTTAAAATGACCATATGATCCAAGGCAATCTATAGATTCAGTGCAATCCCTATCAAAATACCAATGGCGGGGGGACCTTGAAGATGGCGGAAGAGTAAGACAAGGAGATCGCCTTCCTCCCCACGGATACACCAGAAATACATCCACACGTGGAACAACTCCTACAGAACTCCTACTGAAGGCTGGCAGAAGACCTCAGACCTCCCAAAAGGCAAGAAACTCCCCACGTAACTGGGTAGGGCAAAAGAAAAAACAGAGACAAAAGAATAAGGACGGCACCTGCACCAGTGGGAGGGAGCTGTGAAGGAGGAAAAGTTTCCACACATTAGGAAGCCCCTCCGCGGGCGGAGACTGCGGGAGGCAGAGGGGGGAGTTTCGGGACCGCGGAGTAGTGCACAGCGACGGGTGCGGAGGGCAAAGCGGGGAGATTCCTGCACAGACGATCGGTGCCGACCGGCACTCACCAACCCGAGAGGCTTGTCTGCTCACCCGCCGGGGCGGGCGGGGCTGCGAGCTGAGGCTCGGGTTTTGGTTTTGGACGGAGCTCAGGGAGAGGACTGGGGTTGGCGGCTTGAACATAGCCTGAAGGGGTTAGTGCACCACGACTAGCCGGGAGGGAGTTCGGGGAAAAGCCTGCACCGGCCGAAGAGGCAAGAGACTTTTTCTTCCCTCTTTGTTTCCTGGTGCGCGAGGAGAGGGGTTTAAGAGCGCTGCTTAAAGGAACTCCAGAGACGGGCGCGAGCCGCGGCTAAAAGCGCGAACCCCAGAGACGGGCGCGAGCCGCGGCTGAAAGCGCAAACCCCAGAGACGGGCGCGAGCCGCGGCTAAAACCGCGGACCCAAGAGCCGGGCGGGAGACGCTAAGGCTGCTGCTGCCGCCACCAAGGGGCCTGTGTGCGAGCACAGGTCACTCTCCACACCCCTCTTCCGCGGAGCCTGTGCAGCCCGCCACTGCCAGGTTCCCGGGATCCAGGGACAACTTCCCCGGGAGTACGCACGGCGGGCCTCAGGCTGGTGCAACGTCACGCTGCCTCTGCCGCCGCAGGCCCGCCCCGCACGCAGTGCCCCTCCTTCCCCCATCCCACAACCCCCGGCCTGAGTGAGCCAGAGGCCCCGAATCAGCGGCTCCTTTAACCCCGTCCTGTCTGAGGGAAAAAACAGACGCCCTCCAACGACCTACACGCAGAGGCAGGGCCAAATCCAAAGCTGAGCTCCTGTGAGCTGTGAGAACAAAGAAGAGAAAGGGAAATCTCTCCCAGCAGCCACAGAAGCAGCGGATTAAAGCTCCACAATCAACTTGATATACCCTGCATCTGTGGAATACATGAATAGACAAGGAATGATCCCAAATTGAAGAGGTGGAATTTAGGAGCGAGATCTATGATTTTTTTCCCTTTTCCTCTTTTTGTGAATGTGTACGTGTATGCTTCTGTGTGAGATCTTGTCTGTATACTCTTGCTTCCACCATTTGTCCTAGGGCTCTATCCGTCCATGACTTTTTTTTAAAAATTCTTTTTCTTAATAATTAAGTTTAATTGTAATAACTTTATTATACTTTACCTTCGTTCTTTCTTTCTTTCCTTCCTTCCTTCCCTCCTTTAGACAACGAATCACCCCAAATTGAGGAGGTGGTCTCAGGGAGCAGGATTTATGATTTTTCCCCCTTTACCTCTTTTTGTGAAGGTGTATGTGTATGCTTCTGTGTAAGATTTTCTCTGTATAGCTTTGCTTCCAACATTTGTCCTAAGGTTCTATCCGTCCCTTTTTTTTTTTCTAAATATTTTTTAATTCAATAACTATATTATACTTTATTTTATTTTTACTCTATCATCTTTCTTTCTGTCTTTTTTCCTTCTTTCCCTCCTTCCTTCCTTCCTCCCTCCCTCCCTCCCTCCTTTCTTTCCTTCTTTGCTTCTTTCTTCCTTCCTTCCTTTCCTCCTTTCCTTCTTTCTTTACTCATACTTCTACTAATTCTCCCTACTTTTTCTCTCTTTTATTCTGAGCTGTGTGGATGAAAGGCTCTTGGTGCTCCAGCCAGGAGTCAGGGCTCTGCCTCTGAGGTAGGAGAGCCAACTTCAGGACACTGGTCAACAAGAGACCTCCCAGCTCCACATAATATTAAACGGTGGAAATCTCCCAGAGACCTCCATCTTAACACCAGCACCCAGCTTCACTCAACGACCAGCAAGCCACAGTGCTGGACAACCTATGCCAAACAACTAGCAAAACAGGAACACAACCCCACCCATTAGCAGAGAGGCTGCCTAAAATCATAATAAGGCCACAGACACCCCAAAACACACCACCAGACGTGAACCTGCCCACTAGAGAGACAAGATCCAGCCTCATCCAGCACAACACAGGCACTAGTCCCCTCCACCAGGAAGCCTACACAACCCACTGAAACAACCTTAGCCACTGGAGACAGACATCAAAAACAACGGGAACTACGAACCTGCAGCCTGCAAAAAGGAGACCCCAAACACAGTAAGATAAGCAAAACGAGAAGATAGAAAAACACACAGCAGATGAAGGAGCAAGATAAAAACCCACCAGACCTAACAAATGAAGAGGAAATAGGCAATCTACCTGAAAAAGAATTCAGAATAATGATAGTAAGGATGATCCGAAATCTTGGAAGTAGAATGGACAAAATGCAAGAAACAGTTAACAAGGACCTACAAGAACTAAAGATGAAACAAGCAACGATGAACAATGCAATAAATGAAATTAAAATCACTCTAGATAGGATCAATAGCAGAATAACTGAGGCAGAAGAACGGATAAGTGACCTGGAAGATAAAGTAGTGGAAATAACTACTGCAGAGCAGAATAAAGAAAAAGAATGAAAAGAACTGAGGACAGTCTCAGAGACCTCTGGGACAACATGAAACGCACCAACATTCGAATTATAGGGGTTCCAGAAGACGAAGAAAGAAAGAAAGGGACTGAGAAAATATTTGAAGAGATTATAGTTGAAAACTTCCCTAATATGGGAAAGGAAATAGTTAATCAAGTCCAGGAAGCACAGAGGGTCCCATACAGGATAAATACAAGGAGAAACACGCCAAGACACATATTAATCAAACTGTCAAAAATTAAATACAAAGAAAGCATATTAAAAGCAGCAAGGGAAAAACAACAAATAACACACAAGGGAATCCCCATAAGGTTAACAGCTGATCTCTCAGCAGAAACCCTACAAGCCAGAAGGGAGTGGCAGGACATACTGAAAGTGATGAAGGAGAATAGCCTGCAACCAAGACTACTCTACCCAGCAAGGATCTCATTCACATTTGATGGAGAAATTAAAACCTTTACAGACAAGCAAAAGCTGAGAGAGTTCAGCACCACTAAACCAGCTTTACAACAAATGCTAAAGGAACTTCTCTAGACACGAAACACAAGAGAAGGAAATGACCTATAGTAGCGAACCCAAAACAATATATAAAATGGAAATAGGAGCATACATATCGATAATTACCTTAAATGTAAATGGACTAAATGCTCCCACCAAAAGACACAGATTGGCTGAATGGATACAAAAACAAGACCCTTATATATGCTGTCTACAAGAGACCCACTTCAGAACTAGAGACACATACAGACTGAAAGTAAGGGGATGGAAAAAGATATTCCATGCAAATGGAAACCAAAAGAAAGCTGGAGTAGCAATTCTCATATCAGACAAAATAGACTTTAAAATAAGGACTATTAAAAGGGACAAAGAAGGACACTACATAATGATCAAGGGATCGATCCAAGAAGAAGATATAACAATTGTAAATATTTATGCACCCAACATAGGAGCACCTCAATACATAAGGCAAATACTAACAACCATAAAAGGGGAGATCAACAGTAACACATTCATAGTAGGGGACTTTAACACCCCACTTTCACCCATGGACAGATCATCCAAAATGAAAATAAATAAGGAAACACAAGCTTTAAATGATACATTAAACAAGATGGACTTAATTGATATTTATAGGACACTCCATCCAAAAACAACAGAATACACATTTTTCTCAAGTGCTCATGGAACATTCTCCAGGATAGATCATATCTTGGGTCACAAATCAAGCCTTGGTAAATTTAAGAAAACTGAAATTGTATCAAGTATCTTTTCCAACCACAACGCCATGAGACTAGATATCAATTACAGGAAAAGATCTTTAAAAAATACAAGCACATGGAGGCTAAACAATACACTACTTAATAATGAAGTGATCACTGAAGAAATCAAAGAGGAAATAAAAAAATACCTAGAAACAAATGACAATGGAGACACAACGACCCAAAACCTATGGGATGCAGCAAAAGCAGTTCTAAGGGGGAAGTTTATAGCAATACAAGCCCACCTTAAGAAGCAGGAAACATCTCGAATAAACAACCTAACCTTGCACCTCAAGCAATTAGAGAAAGAAGAACAAAAAAAACCCCAAAGCTAGCAGAAGGAAAGAAATCATAAAAATCAGATCAGAAATAAATGAAAAAGAAATGAAGGAAACAATAGCAAAGATCAATAAAACTAAAAGCTGGTTCTTTGAGAAGATACACAAAATAGATAAACCACTAGCCAGACTCATCAAGAAAAAAAGGGAGAAGACTCAAATCAATAGAATTAGAAATGAAAAAGGAGAAGTAACAACTGACACTGCAGAAATAAAAAAAATCATGAGAGATTACTACAAGCAACTCTATGCCAATAAAATGGACAATCTGGAAGAAATGGACAAATTCTTAGAAATGCACAACCTGCCAAGACTGAATCAGGAAGAAATAGAAAATATGAACAGACCAATCACAAGCACTGAAATTGAAACTGTGATTAAAAACCTTCCAACAAACAAAAGCCCAGGACCAGATGGCTTCACAGGTGAATTCTATCAAACGTTTAGAGCAGAGCTAACACCTATCCTTCTCAAACTCTTCCAAAATATAGCAGAGGGAGGAACACTCCCAAATTCCTTCTACGAGGCCACCATCACCTTGATACCAAAACCAGACAAGGATGTCACAAAGAAAGAAAACTACAGGCCAATATCACTGATGAACATAGATGCAAAAATCCTCAACAAAATACTAGCAAACAGAATCCAACAGCACATTAAAAGGATCATACACCATGATCAAGTGGGGTTTATTCCAGGAATGCAAGGATTCTTCAATATACGCAAATCTATCAATGTGATAAACCATATTAACAAATTGAAGGAGAAAAACCATATGATCATCTCAATAGATGCAGAGAAAGCTTTCGACAAAATTCAACACCCATTTATGATAAAAACCCTCCAGAAAGTAGGCATAGAGGGAACTTTCCTAAACATAATAAACGCCATATATGACAAGCCCACAGCAAACATCATCCTCAATGGTGAAAAACTGAAAGCATTTCCACTAAGATCAGGAACAAGACAAGGTTGCCCACTCTCACCACTCTTATTCAACATAGTTTTGGAAGTTTTAGCCACAGCAATCAGAGAAGAAAAGGAAATAAAAGGAATCCAAATCGGAAAAGAAGAAGTAAAGCTGTCACTGTTTGCAGATGACATGATACTATACATAGAGAATCCTAAAGATGCTACCAGAAAACTACTAGAGCTAATCAATGAATTTGGTAAAGTAGCAGGATACAAAATTAATGCACAGAAATCTCTGGCATTCCTATATACTAATGATGAAAAATCTGAAAGTGGAATCAAGAAAACACTCCCATTTACCATTGCAACAAAAAGAATAAAATATCTAGGAATAAACCTACCTAAGGATACGAAAGACCTGTATGCAGAAAATTATAAGACACTGATGAAAGAAATTAAAGATGATACAAATAGATGGAGAGATATACCATGTTCTTGGATGGGAAGAATCAACATTGTGAAAATGGCTCTACTACCCAAAGCAATCTACAGATTCAATGCAATCCCTATCAAACTACCACTGGCATTTTTCACAGAACTAGAACAAAAAATTTCGCAATTTGTATGGAAACACAAAAGACCCCGAATAGCCAAAGCAATCTTGAGAACGAAAAAAGGAGCTGGAGGAATAAGTCTCCCTGACTTTAGACTATATTACAAAGCAACAGTAATCAAGACAGTATGGTACTGGCACAAAAACAGAAAGATAGATCAGTGGAACAGGATAGAAAGCCCAGAGATAAACCCACGCACATATGGACACCTTATCTTTGATAAAGGAGGCAGGAATGTACAGTGGAGAAAGGACAGCCTCTTCAATAAATGGTGCTGGGAAAACTGGACAGGTACATGTAAAAGTATGAGATTAGATCACTCCCTAACACCATACACAAAAATAAGCTCAAAATGGATTAAAGACCTAAATGTAAGGCCAGAAACTATCAAACTCTTAGAAGAAAACATAGGAAGAACACTCTATGACATAAATCACAGCAAGATCCTTTCTGACCCACCTCCTAGAGTAATGGAAATAAAAACAAAAATAAACAAATGGGATCTAATGAAACTTCAAAGCTTTTGCACAGCAAAGGAAACCATAACCAAGACCAAAAGACAACCCTCAGAATGGGAGAAAACATTTGCAAATGAAGCAACTGACAGAGGATTAATCTCCAAAATTTACAAGCAGCTCATGCAGCTCAATAACAAAAAAACAAACAACCCCATCCAAAAATGGGCAGAAGACCTAAATAGACATTTCTCCAAAGAAGATATACAGAATGCCAACAAACACATGAAAGAATGCTCAACATCAGTAATCATTAGAGAAATGCAAATCAAAACTACAATGAGATATCATCTCACACCAGTCAGAATGGCCATCATCAAAAAATCTAGAAACAATAAATGCTGGAGAGGGTGTGGAGAAAAGGGGACACTCTTGCACTGCTGGTGGGAATGTGAATTGGTTCAGCCACTGTGGAGAACAGTATGGAGGTTCCTTAAAAAACTACAAATAGAATTACCATATGACCCAGCAATCCCACTACTTGGCATATACCCTGAGAAAACCAAAATTCAAAGAGAGTCATGTACCAAAATGTTCATTGCAGCTCTATTTACAATAGCCAGGACATGGAAACCACCTAAGCACCCATCATCGGATGAATGGATAAAGAAGATGTGGCACATATACACAATGGAATATTACTCAGCCTTAAAAAGAAATGAAATTGAGCTATTTGTAATGAGATGGATAGACCTAGAGTCTGTCATACAGAGTGAAGTAAGTCAGAAAGAAAAAGACAAATACCGTATGCTAACACATATATATGGAATTTAAGGGGAAAAAATGTCATGAAGAACCTAGGGGTAAGATAGGAATAAAGACGCAGACCTACTGGAGAACGGACTTGAGGATATGGGGAGGAGGAAGGGTGAGTTTTGACAGGGCGAGAGAGAGTCATGGACATATACACACTAACAAATGTAGTAAGGTAGATAGCTGGGGGGAAGCAGCCACAAGGCACAGGGATATTAGCTCGGTGCTTTGTGACAGCCTGGAAGTGTGGGATGGGGAGAGTGGGAGGGAGGGAGACGCAAGAGGGAAGACATATGGGAACATATGTATGTGTATAGCTGATTCACCTTGTTATAAAGCAGAAACTAACGCACCATTGTAAAGCAATTATACCCCAATAAAGATGTTTAAAAAAAAAAAAATACCAATGGCATTTTTCACAAAACTCGGACAGATAATTCTAAAATTTGTATGGAAACACAAAAGATCCTGAGTAGCCAAAGCATGTTGAGAAAGAAGAACAAAGCTGGAGATATCATGCTCCCTGATTTCTAACTATATTACAAAGCTATATTAATCAAAATAGTATGCTACTGTCACAATAACAGACACAATGGAACAGAATAGAAAACCCAGAAATAAACTTATGCTTATATGGACAACTAGTCTATGGAGGCAAGAATATACAATGGGGAAAAAACAGCCTCTTTAATAAATGATGTTGGGAAAACTGGACAGCTACATGCAAAAGAATCAGACTGGACTACTTTCTATCACCATGCACAAAAATGAACTCAAAATGGATTAAAGACTTAAATGTAAGACCTGAAACCATAAAACCTCTAGAATAGGGGCAAGTAAGCTCTTTGACATCTGTCTTAGCAATATTTTTTTGGATATGTCTCCTCAAGTAAGGGAAACAAAAGCAAAAATAAACAAATGAGACTACATCAAACTTAAAAGCTTTTCACAGTGAAGGGAACTATCAAAAATATGCAAAGGCCACTGACTGAATGGGAGAAGGTATTTTCAAATGACATATCTGATAAGGGTTAATATCCAAAATATACAAAGGACTCATACAACTCAACATCAAAAAATCAAATGACATGATTAAAAATTGGGCAGAGGACCTGAATAGACATTTTTCTGAAGAAGACATACAGATGGCCAATAGGCACATGAAAAGTTGCTCAACATCACTAATCATCAAGAAAATGCAAATCTAAACCACAACAAAGTATCACCTCACCACTGTCAGAATGGCTATTATCAATAAGAAACAAATAAGAAATATTGGTGAAGATGTGGAGAAAAGGGGACCCACCTACATTGTTGGTGGGATGTAAATTGGTGCAGCCATTATGGAAAACAGTATGGAAAGTTCTGAAAAAAATTAAAAATAGAACTACCATAGTATCCAGCAATTCCACTCCTCAGTATTTATCCTCAGGAAATAAAAACACTAATTTGAAAAGATATTTGCACCCCCTATGTTCATTGCAGCATTATTTACAGTAGCCAAGATATAGAAGCAACCTAAGTGTCCATCAGTAGCTGAACAGGTAAAGAAGATGTGGTATATTACTCAGCCATAAAAATGAACAAAATCTTGTCATTTGAGACAACATGGATGGACCTAGAGGGTATTGTGCTAAGTGAAATAAGTTGGACAGAGAAAGAAAGACAAATACTGTATGATTTCGCTTATATGTGGAATCTAAAAAACAAAACTAATTAATAAACATAACAAAACAGAAAAAGAGTCACAGATACAGAGAACAAACAGCCAGAGGGAAGGGGTACAGAGGGAAGAGAGAAATAGGTAAGCAAGATTAAGAGATACAAACTTCCAAATAAATGAAACATGGGTATGAAATGTATAGTGTAGGGAATAGAGTTGATAATTATGTAATATCTTTGTATGGTGACAGATGGTAACTAGACTTATTATGGTGATCATTTTAAAATGTACAGAAATATTGAATCATTACGTTGTGTAACAGGAACTAACATAGTGCTATAGGTAAATTACACTTCCAAACAAACACACGAATATACAAACCAGCAGAAAAATAGATCAGATTTGGGGTTGCTAGAGGCAAGGGGTGGGGGGGCAGGAGAACTGGATGATGGCAGTCAAAAGATACAAACTTTTACTTATAAGATAAGGACTAAGGATGTAACATACAATATGATAAATTTAAGTAACTGCTGTGCGTTACGTACGAAAGTTGTTAAGAGAGTAAATCCTAAGAGTTCTCATAACAAGGAAAAAAAATTTTTACTTCTTTAATTTTGTATCTATATAAGATGATGGATGTTCACTAAATTTAATGTGTTAGTCATTTCAAGATGTATGTAGGTCAAACCAGTGTTGTATGTCAATTATATCTCAGTGAAACTGGAAGGAAAAAGTCAGTTATCAATATTTTGTTACTTCTTTGAGGAATATAATGTGCATTTTTTCTCAGACTACTTGCAAAATCTAGTTTGTCTACTTTTTTTTCTTTTTGATTTGAGCAAATTATCTGCAATGTGCCTCTGCATGTATAATGGTAGCTTTATATTTATACTGTTTGAGGAAGTTCAATGAGTTTCTTATTCTGTGGGTTATAGCTAACTTTTAAAAATAATCCCAAATATTAAATCTTGCAATGTTGCTTTTATCCTATTATCTCCTTGCTCTCTCCCACTGGGACTCCAATTACATGTATGCTATATTACATGACTGTGTACGTACTCGAGGTCTATAATGGCTTTGATCATTTCTCTGTTTTTTCTGTTTGTGCTTGAGTTTGAATGTTTTCTATTGCTCTAGCTTCAAGTTTATTAATCTTGTCTTTTACCTTATCCATTCTGCTGTTAAATCCATACAATAAGGTCTTAATTTCAAATATTGTAATTTTAAAAATTTCTGAAATACCATTTTAATTATATAGACTGTAATTCTATAGAAATTTTTCATTATTTATTTGCTTTGTCTTTTTTCTTTATTTTCTTTAATATATGCATAATAGTTTATTAAAGTTCTTGCCTGATAATTTGAATATCAGATTATTTCAGGTCTTTTTCTATCATCTGTTTTTCTTCTCTCAATTATCCATCACATTTTCTCTTTATTCACATGTCTTTTAATTTTTTAATGTAAGTCTTGTAGTGTCTAGAAGAATTATAGAGACTATGGTTATTATTCCCCTTCGTTCCTGTCTAGAAAGAATTCTACTTTTCCTCTGTTCAGCAGATTAGGTGATCAACTGATCACCTCAATCCAATCAAGGAATGATTTGGGTGGTTGGTAGAGGTTGCAACTTAGTAAGCCTTTGTCAATTCTGGTTTATCCTCGCTCCTCTTACATGGCCCTCCCAGGTCTTTGATTGACTGGTGAACGACTATACATAACTTACTGGAGGGTTCTGGTTTTTGATTTGCTTCGTTTTAGCTCTATTAATTCTCAACATCTGCTGCTTCAATATCTGGCAAATGTCTTGACCTGGAGACTACCCATTTATTTGAAGCAAGCCCCTGTCTCTAGTGGGATTTTATCTCCTAAGTGTCCACACATGGCAGAAGATTTTATTCTGCATTTTAGAAGTTAACAAACTAAGCCTCTAGACACCACCACCATCATCAATACCACAGACACAAACAAGTCACTCAACAAATGTCTGATCAGGAAGCTGTACTTGGGCTCCACTAGGTTATCCTCCAGCACACCAGCCTATGTAACAGTCAAAAGCTCTTCTGGATTCCTTTTGTCTCAGGAGAGTCCATGCCCCTTGTTTAAGCCCAACTTTCTGCTTGTGCTTGGAATCAGCAAATAATTCTAAGGCATGGCAGTAATTGTCAGATCATTTAAAAATGGTTCTTCCCACTATGTAATTTTAGCTTCTCTAGTCTTTGTTGATATCACACTTTTTGACATCTTAAAAAATAGATTTGTGAATATTCTTTTATTTTTTAAATATTTTATCACAAGCATTGACCTGATAAAATACTGGCTAACTTTCAAACTTTTCAACAGAGGAATAAATTCTGCTGTGCTCTCCCCGTTCTCCTCTCCTTTCCTACTATTATTTATTGTTTATTATGTGTCAAACACAATCTAAATGCTTTACTGTAAGTAACTCCCATTAGATACAATAACTATTCTAACTTTCCCTATTTATTTTAGAGTAACTCAGGCTCATGGAGGTTTATACAGCTAGGAAGTAAGGGCATTTGGATTTTGTCACTGGCCATAGGACTGCAAAATGCATACTTTTTACATAATGCCATATAATATTGATTTCTCTCTGTCTCTCTGTCTCTGTCTCTCTTTGTCTCTCTCTATATATACACACCCACACAACAATATTTTTTGCATCCTATGTATATTCTAAATTATAAATATTCAATATCTAATATAATCTATAAAATTCAATATCTATTATGGGCATACATATACATGTACATATATATATATTTCAATATCTTTCCCAAGAAATGATCCATACACAGGTTTTCCATCAGAAAAATGGGTTTGTCCTCCAGCTCTTGCACTTTAAAGTGTGACCTTGGGCTCAATACTCAACTTCCCGAATCTCACTTTCCTCATCTATAGGTAGTAAGAATAATACCCCATTGAGCAGTTCTATGACAGGAGTTAATGATATGGAACCAATTTTTAAACCATAAATCACTATAAATATTTCAGTTACCATTTCCATTAATGGACACGCACATTCATATCTTGACAAGATTTGGTTGTTCATATCTTTTTTGTAGTTAACTTCAGCACATGCCAATATAGTTAAACCAAACAATCAACTTGTTATTCAATTGTGCAGGATAACCAGCTAATCTCATTATTGAACTTGGTACATTATGTTGAGTTATATACCTTAAGTGTCAAGGGAAGGTCCCTAAATAACCCATCAGCAATAATAGGATTTTAACCTATTGGCTTGCCAAAGACATTTTAATTGACTGCACTGTTAAGTCTGCTGAAACTACTAACAGAGGCCATAAGAAAACTGAGCTGCCAGTTGTTTAAAAAAAATAACAGGATGAAGGTAGAGAAAGTTAGACAGAACAATTTTTAAAACGAAGACAGATATTATGTTGAAAATCATTCAGGAATAAATAATGTCTACACAATATATTCAGCCTCTATTTGGCCAAAATGCCTATAACAGAAAAGCATGAAGTAAGATTTTTGTTTTCCCTTTAAACAGCACCAAATACAGAGAAATTGGTTCTCATCATGATGGACTCTGATACACTGCCATCAATTTCCACACCATCTGTCAACTGAAATTATGTTCCACATAATTATGGTGTAATTACAGTATGATGTTTATTTGTCAAACAGTAGAGTCTTAGCACACACCCATTTAGTTTACACAAATATAACTACATACTCTGTAAAGATCATTGAAACTGGGAAAGGGAGAGAGAGAAAAAAGGGAAGGGAAATTGAGGAAAAAGAAAGAAAGAAAGCCTGGAATGAGAGAAACATCTCTGTGTTTAATTTTGTAGCCTTGGCTTTTCAAATTATTTTTCCAGAATTAACATGCTGAAAGCAAACAAGCAAAAATTAACTGTTGCGATTTTTCAAGAGTAATTTTGATTATATGAGCTTTTGTAACCTGACCCCTTTTTAAGATGTTATTCCACTCTGTTTTAAAATGGATAATTAATTAATGTGTTGTGCTTTTGAAAAAACTCCCTCCTCTTCTTATTATTTGAAACTAATTTACCTTATGAATAAATCATGGCAGATATTTCTCTCTCATAAAATCAATCTCAGAAGTTCAGAAGATTTATCTAACATCACACAGCAGTTATTTCCATATATGCAAGAGTACAGTCCTTATTCTCCATGTTTCTGCTCTTTTTATGACTTTATATTTCTTGTACACTACACTTACACACGCAAGTATACATGTGCACACAAGCCACACACAGTTGGGTATGTCACAACACACACAAAAAATTTTAAAAGAAATGTAAGAAAAGTAGAATTTTTTAAAAAAGGGAAATGAAGTTTCCCCAAGGTTTTCTGTAACTCTTTAATTTTCAATAAACTGAAATTACTATTTTCATTTATTTTGTCAGTTGCCATGCTTTACTGTAGATTGTTCAAATTATATTAATTTTTAATTTATTAAAGGACTAATGCTAAAAGCTACAGTTTATGTTTTCCATTTTCTCAATTTTTTTGACAATTTATTCCTAAATTTTTACAGGCTAATTAATGGACCTCTCCTTAAAAGGTAAAGTACTATGTGGAATGTGTTATAACACTTCATGGATGGCACTTAACCTCCTTTGTTGGCCTAATCTTCTTTTCTAATTCTAGTCTTTGCCATTGGAAGGCAATGTCAGAGAAATCAAATCTATTGTCTATATAAAATGCAGGTATACCTACTAGAAAGCCTCACATTTTGACAGGTTTCTAATTAACCAGATGTTCACATACACTAAACACAGAATCAGACCAAGGAATGCATTACACATCCAGGTCCTGATTAGTGTCCGCATTTAGACTTCAGATGGATTATACCACTTACTAGCTTATTGACTGAGAGAAACCAACTTGATTAAAATATACCAGTAATAAGAAACGTAAGTACTTTAAAAGAAAATGCACTTTAGAATAAAAAGCATTTTAAGAAAATAACTTAAGCTATTATGGGATATGGACAATATTATGAAACAAAATATAAGATAATTTTTTAAATGACTATAAAATGAACTCTGAAAAAAATAACTGAACTTTTTTTCTCAAAGAGTATAGTATCTAGTTTTAAATTGACCTCTCTACGCTATGCCTTCTTGTGATTTGATTTTTAACATCTTACCAATAAATGATTATAAAAATGAGTCATATCATGAAACTTTTGAAACACTTGATCTTAGCTGAAAAGTTGAGAAGCAGTTAAAACTTTTATATCTAGCACAGTTTAAAACATAAACAAGTCTAATGTAAACAAAGATAGTATATATCAAATTTCTTTATGAATTTAATGCTCCCTTGGAAATTTAAGACTTTTAAAATTTCTTCAATTTGTACTTATAAACTTGGTAATAACTTTCACCTATTGCCCCTTAAACAAACTTTAAAAACCTTTTCTGTGCTAGGGGTTGTACTAAGCACTAAGTAAATAATTCTGAGGCATAACAAACAAGGTCCTCATGTCAAGGACCTTATCTCAAAGTGAGTAATTAATTATGGAGTGTTCCTGAACCTCCTACAAGAAACAGTAAAAAATTAAGGAAACTGGAGGGAAAAAGAATTGTAGCATATTCTCTGTGTGGTCTATTCCAGTCCTCAAATTATTTATAAAATCAAGATTGAAGTGGAAATATCCACTTCAAATTAGAGATGACTGGTTCAACCTGAATTTGGTCGATCTATGTTGAGTTAATAAAGAAAAAATAAAAAGATTTAATGGGGAATTCTTCTTGAAAAGAATCATAGCACCTTTTAAGCACATAGTTATGGGCATTTACAAAACCTCCTCTCCATTGCTATTAAAATAAGCATCGGTCATGCACAATTGTTTCTTCCTCATGTTATTTAGGTTTTTCTTTCATTCTTTAATATATTTAGTCATTCAAAAAAATAATGACTTTGGATATAACAGGTACCTAGATAAAGCCCTTACCTATGAAGACATTAATTTGTAATGGTGTGTGAGAGGTTGTCTTTTTAAAAATTGACCACAGCATATTTCTGGTCCCAACTACTCTTGTAGACCCTTCCCACATGAGCATCTAGAGCTGGAGTTTCTTTCCCTTCCACTGAAACTGGGTAGGCCTCTGTGACTCACTCAATGAATAAAACTTAGCAAGAGTTGTGTGCTGCATAAGGTCTAAGACAATGTCACAAAGGGCAAAATAACTTTTCTCTCTCTCCACTGGCTTTGGAATCCTGAGTCTCCATGCAAGATTCCTAGTTATCCTAACACTGCCACGCTGGGGAGAGAGCACATAGATATATAGAGAGATGACTGAGGAGCCCCAGTTTTTCCAGCCCCCAAATATTCAAGTCTTCAGGTGTGGAAAATGTGAGGAGGTGAGTGTGCTTCTGAGCTCCAGCCATGTGTAACTGTGTAACTGCATGGGAGGCTCTGATAGAGAACCCAGTACTGTAGATAATCCCACCCAACCTCCAGATTCATGAGCAAAATAATTGATTCTTATTGCTTTTAAGCCATGGTTTTGGAGTGGTATGTTATCCAATAGATAAGTAGAATGTGGGAAGAGAGAGAAAATAAACAAATAAGTCAATGAATATAGAGTCCGTCACAAAGGCAAAGAAATCAAATAAAGCAGTGTAAGAGAAATCAGGAGGACCAGGTAGGGAAAGGAGGTGTTCACTATTTTATACAGAGTTCTAGGGAAATCTTGGCCAATATGTGGACGTTTGAGCAGAGACCTGAAGTGAGCTGACCCCATGGGTGTTTAGGGAGAAACATTCTGTCAGAGAGAACAGCAGTGCAAAGGCACTGGGGTGAGAGTGTCCACAGTCCTTTGTGAACAATAAGGGACAAGGTGACTAAAGCAGAATAAAGGAGGGTGAGAATAGTAGGAAATTGGGTCTTTGAGTATAAATGGGCCAAAGGGATATAAAGGTATAATTGTTTGCATTCTCTATAATTAAGGGAAAGGATAAAAACAAAGTATGGCATTAAAAGTCCTTACTGTACCAAGAATAACTTCATCTTCAAGGTCTTTGCCAAATTTTCACAATCTACTTTGATTAACAAGCATAGCCTCATTTTGCTTGGCTAAATTCAGCTCATATCCTATATGCATACCAATGATTTTTAAACCACACAGAAAACAATTTGCCCCTGGTGTGGTTCATAAGCACTGGAAGGCAAATAAATCATAAAAGACAACTTTTAAAAGCACATATTGTAAAACATTCATCTTGTAGATTTATGTTTTACTAGGATGCCCTAAATTTTACTGCCTATTCCAGAATAAATGATTAATCCAATTTGTAATTTTGTTTGTGAGATAAATGCTATCTCAAAAACATAGCCATTGAACAGGAAAGTATCTTTTATCCGTGGCTCAGATTGTCTCAAAGTGTTTTACCGTTGGCAGAAAGTATGCTTTTGTCTGTCGCTAGTGGAGTAATATAAACTCACATAAGCTGTGCTTAAGGGATTGTGTTAGTTGACATGAAGCACTGATTGAATCTGGATTTCCGTACAGCTATCACATGGGCTGCTGGAAAATATGATGAGGTTTTGGACTTGGGAAATGATAGATTACCTAGATAAACTTTATGTGGTTCCACCTCCTTTCCCCGCCATCATCACGCAAACTTTCATGAAAGAGGATACTAGTGACATTTAACCGGTTTATGTTCAGTAGTCATAAAAAAAGGGAAAAAAAAAGGATGAAAAACTTAAATACAAGTAAAAGAAAGTTAAACCTTGGAAAAATTCTGCTAGGGTAATTTAAAAATGACTGAGTGACTGCTATTCGGTAGAATCACACACCAAATCCCAGGAGGTTATATGTAAAACAATGTTTATTTGCTGAGGCTTATGGGCCCTTATGGTTACCTTTTTTTTTTTTTTAACATCTTTATTGGAGTATAATTGCTTTACAATGGTGTGTTAGTTTTCTTATGGTTACTTTTTGAAACCGATAGTAAATGGTTCATTCATTATGTTACCTTTCTGGATGCTTTTTGTTCTCTTCTTGGAGCCATTACACTGTTTATGCTATAGTTGTTATTTTGTTTCCCAATGATTCTGGGGTTCTGTTTGTTTGTTTACTTTTCAGAAAATAGCAGAGAACTTTTTCACCGGGCAAGCTCCTGTGGTTCAGTGGCTGGCCCATTATCTCAAATTTGAGTTTTAAAGGATAATTGTGCACAATCATGGATCTTTCTTTCTTTTCATTCTTTCTGTGAGAAGCAGCTTGGCCCAGAAGAAGGAACATAAACTTTGCAGTTAGACAAAGATTTGAACTCTGCTTCACCACTTACCAACCCTGTGGCCTGGTTCAAATTATAGAACCTTGCTAAACCTTTGTTTCCTGAATCTTTAAAATGGAGATATATAATACCACTTTAGAAGGTTTAATTGAGAAAATGTATAAAATGCATAGCACAATACCCAGTACACTTTCTTCATTCATTCAACAATTATTAGTTGAACTTTTAGCATGTTCCAGGAACTATTATGGGTTCTGGACATTCAGGGTTATGTATTTGACTTTACCGAGATTAGATTTTTATAGATGCTTTTTTAATGAATTAATATTTTATAAGCTGTTGCTGTAAAACATAACCCAAGAGGGAGAAAAAGACACTTAGTATCTATTTCTAGCTCTGATATTAACTTAGTAATGATATGTCCTTGGGCTTAAACATGATATGACAGCAAACATGCAGGTGTGTCTGTATAAAATAAAATTTTTTTTCCAATTTTAGAGTACAGTGTTTCTGAATTAGCAAATATTTAGAGTGGAGTACGTCTCAAGTTTGTATTAAAATATTATTAAAGACTTCTGATTCTAGGAACTTGGATTAAATGTAGTTTTTCCTATTTGTAGAATTATGTAGATTTAAAAGGTAGGGGACATATATATATATTATATTATATATATATAACATATATATATAATATAATATATATATGTAAAATAAGAAGACTGAAAATTGGAGAGAAGATGGCAGACCAGCTAGGAACCTAAGACCTTGGGAGACAGTGGTGGGTTTTCTGCATTTTCTTTGTGTCTCATATATCCCAGAGTTGAAAATGGAGGACTCAGCAACTTGGAAATGCCAAAGGAAGTGGGGAAAAAAAAAAGTAACAAAAGCCTGATCCCTTTAGCCAAAGGGCCAGGGAAGGAACAACACAGCAAGAGAGAAACTTTTAGATAGCTGCTCCACTTCCGATGAACACCACAGAAAAAAATGTGGCTTCATTCCCACTCATGCCAGCAAAGGCCAAGTGGGCAATCAAGATATTACCTTTTGCTAGTCTGTAGTGAGGCACCCCAAGCCCTTTCATAGGCTCATGCAAGAAAAGGCTGCATCCTGAGTAAGAAACTGAGTACCAATCCATCATATGGTAACAAGACTCTTCCCCATCTTCCATCAGTATCAGTAGAGACCATGTGGGGAGGGAGGCTGCCTGTATTTCTACCCCTACCCAGTAGTAACACTCCACATTCCCACTGAAGTATTTTCAAAGGAGACCTAGTAGAGAGTCAGGACTTTCACAGTGTCCTCTGTGGCATCAGTGGAGGCCACACGATGAGCAGTAACAAGGCATTCCTACACCTTCCCAGCCAGTGAAATATCAGTGATGACTTGTTGAGGAGTGAAAACTCTCATCCCCATCCATCATAAGGAGAAGTACCCCCTATCTCTCCAGGGTCAATGGAGGCAAAGAGGGGAAATTGGACATCTACCACCATCTGACAGTAATGAAGCTCCAGTCTCTCATTCCTTGCTGGAGCAGTGTCAAAAGAAGCCAGCTAAAACAGAAGGTTTAAATAAGATCCAGAGTCCTATAACAAAATACACAAAGTGTCCATGTTTTAATAAAAAATCACTTAGCATACCAAGAACCAGGAATATTTCAGACTGAATCAAAAGAGACAATCAAAAGATGTCAACACCAAAATGACAGAGATGTTAGAATTCTGACAAATATTTTAAAGCATCTATCATAAAAGGCTTCAATAAGTAATTACAAACACATTGAAATAAAAATGAAAAAATAGGGTCTCAGCAAAGAAATAGAAGATATAAAGAAAAATCAAA
This sequence comes from Phocoena sinus, assembly GCF_008692025.1. Lineage (NCBI taxonomy): Eukaryota > Metazoa > Chordata > Mammalia > Artiodactyla > Phocoenidae > Phocoena > Phocoena sinus. Next base: position 102,946,983 of record NC_045766.1, on the reverse strand, counting down.
TACTACTTTTGGAACTAAAAACTAAAATAACTGAGTGGGAACAAGAAAGAATCAGTGAATTGGAAAATAGAATGGGAATTACTCAATCTGAATAACAGAGAGAAAATGGACTGAAAAAACACAATGAATAGAGCTTCAGCAACCTGTGTGAATACAACAAAAATCTAACGTCGGTGTCATCAGAGTCCTAGAAGGGGAGGTGAAAGAGAATGGGGCTGAAAAAGTACTTATCAAATTTGGCAAGAGATTCAAGAAGTTGAGCAAACTCCTTACAGAATAAATTCAAGGAAATCAACACCAAAACAAATAGAATCAAGCTCCTATAACTAAAGACAAAGAATATATCTTAATAACAGAGAAAGAGAAACAATCTGCCTATAGGGGAAATATAATTTAAATGGCAGTGGGTTTCTCACCCCAAACCATGGCGTGCAGGAGGAAGTGACACACGTTTTTCAAGTGCTGAAAGAAAACAAATGTAAACCCAGAATCCCATATCCAGCGAAAATATCCTCCAGGAATGAAAGGGAAATCAAGACATTCTCAGATAAAAGAAAACAAACAGAATTTGTCACCAGCAGAACTACCTAAAGATTGGCTACAGGAAGTTCTTAAAATAGAAAGGAGTGTTAAAAGAAGGAACCTTGAATATAAGAAGGAAGAAAGAACACAGTAAGCAAAAATATAGGTACATACAATAAATCTTCCTTTCCCTCATGTTGTCTAACTGATGTATGATAGTGGAGCAAAAATTTTAACAATGTATGATTTGGTTCTAAATTTCAGTAGAGCAAATAGTTCAGGCAACTATATTATAAAAGGGGGAAGGTAAAGGAACATAAAGAGAAGTTAAGTTTTTTAAACTTCATTCAAATTGGCAAATAATGACACTGGTACATATGACTATTCAACACTCTTCTTTCAACAACTGATAGAAAAACTGAACAGAATATCAGAGAGTAGAGGAAAACTAGCTCCGTCAACCAACAGGATATAACTGACATTTATAGAAAACTCCACCCAAGGACAGCAGAATGCACAGATTTTTCAACTGCCCATGAAACTTATACCATGGTAAACTATATCTTGGAACATAAAACAAACCTCAAGAGATTTAAAAGGTTTGAAATCATACAGCGTGTACTTTCCGCCACAATAGTATCACATAGAAAGTGATTTTAAAAAATAAGAAAATATCCAAATGCTTGGAAACTAAACAAAACACTTCCACATCACACATGGGGCAAAGAGGAAGTCTCAAGGGAAATTTTAAAAAATGCACAGAACTGAGTGAACAGTATTTCAAAATTTGTAAGACACAGCTAAAATAGTGCTGAGAGGGCAAATTATACCCTTAAGTGCAAACATTTGAAAAGAATAAAAGTCTCAAATCAATTTAAGCTCCCATGACAAGAAATTAGAAAAAGAAGGATAAAATAAACCAAATCAGGCAAATAAAGGAAATAATGAAGATAAGAGCAGAAGTCAATGACAGTGAAAACAGACAATAGAGAAAAATCAGTGAAACAAAGAGATGTCTCTTTGAAAAGGTCAATGAAATAGACAAACCCCTAGTGAAAAAGATAAAAAAGAGAGAAGACACAAATTACCAATATTAGAAGTGAAACCAGAGATATCATTACAGAACCTGCAGATATCAAAAAGGGTTTTTAACCTTAAAAAATGTATAAGGACACACACTGATCTTCTTTGTTCAAAAATAGGACCATTCCACATGTATGGTTCTACAACTTGCTTTTTTTTATGTATTGGGTTGGCCAAAAAGTTTGTTTGGGTTTTTCTGCAACATCTTACAGAAAAACCCAAATGAACTTTTTGGCCAACCCAATAACAATATGTTAGTCCATTCATTAACCAATACTTACCAAGATCTTAGTGAGTACCAGTTCCATTAAATGAATATATCAGTATTTAAATTATATTTGTCATTGCTAGTTTTTCACTATTACAAATTAAGTTAAGGGAACATTATAGTAAAAAAGAAATACTACACACAACTCCTAACCCATAGATTTGATTACTTAAATGAAATGAACCAATTCCTTGAAAAAACCCAAACTAATACAACTCACCCAATTTGAAATAATTTCAATAACCATATAACTATAAAGTATTTGTAATTTACAAACTCACAAAAAAGTGATCTCCAGGTCCAGATTATTTTATTGGATAATTCTATCAAATTTTAAAGAAAAATTAACAACAATTCTACACAATATTTTCCAGAAAATAGAGGAGGAAAGACTATTTCTCAATTTTGGCTTAAGACAGAACTAAAATGAATAACACTACAGATGATATCCATCATAAATATTAATACAAAAATTCTTAAAACATTAGCAGATAGACTTCAGCAGTATATAGAAAGTATTATATACTATGATCAGTGGTGTTTATTCCAAGAATGAAAGGCCCATTTCAATTATTTGAAGCTTAGTCAATAGAATCCAATGTAACACACTAAAAAAAAAAAAATCACATTATCAATTGGTGTAGAAAAAGAATTTTACACAGTTCAACTCCTATTCATGATAAACACTATCAGGAAAAAATAGGAGTAGAGTAGAACTTCCTCAACTTGATAAAAAAGATCTACAAAAACCTACAACATTATACTCAATGTGAAAGAATGAATGACTTACCCCTGGAATAAGATGGAAATGTTGTCTACTATTACCACTCTTAGCATAATGCTGGGAGCTCTAGCTAGCGCAATAAGTCAAAACTGAGGTTAATGATATACAGATAGGAAGGGAAATAATAAAACTGTCCATATACACAAATGGTATGATTGCTTAGACTATCCCACAGAATGTGCCAAAAAACCTTAGAGGTAAGGAATGTGTTCAACATGGTCACAAGATACAAAATAATCACAAAAATCAACTATATTTTCATATATAAAAATGAAAATGAGGACACTGAAATTTACAATCCAATTTACAGTTGCTCAAAAAACTTAAATACCTTAGTGTATATCTAACACAAACATGAATAGTACTTTTATATGAAAAAGACTAAATACTGATTAAGGTAATTGAAGAAGATAATAGATTGCAAGATTCAACATAGTAAATATGTCAGTTTTCCTCCAATTTACGTAGAGGTTTTATACAATCCCTATCAAAGTTCCAGTAAGAATTTTTATAGATATAGGCCAGATTATCCTAATATTTATATGAAAAGGCAAAAGAATTGGAAACTGAAACAATTTATATATATATAAAACATATATGTATATAAAACATATTTACAGTAAACAAGATGGTCCAGTATCAGTGTGTGAATAAACACATAGATAAGTGGAACAAAGTCAAGAATCCAGAAGTAGACCCATTCAATATTACCAACTGATTTTTGACAAAGGCACAAAAACAACTCAACAGAGGAAATGTAGACCTTTCAACAAATAGTGCTGGAGTAATTGAACATTCATGGGTATAAAAATGGACCTCAACCTAAGAGTCATATCTTATACAAAAATTAGCTCAAAATGGATTATGGAATTAATGTAAAATGTAAAAATACAAGACTTAAAAAAAAACATAGGAGAAAGTCTTTGGGACTTAAGGATAGGAAAGAATTCTTACTTGGCACCCAAAGTATGATCCATAGGGAAAAAAAAAAGATAAATTGGACTTCATCAAAATTTAAAAATTTTGTTCTATAAAAGACTCTGTTATGAGGATAAAAATAACTACAAGTCAGAGAAAATATTTCAAACCACATACCTGACAAAAATCTAATATCTAGAATACATAAAGAACTATCAAAACTCAACAGTAAAAAACTCAAGCATTCCAATTAGAAAATGAGAAAAAGAAAGAAAGAAAGAAAGAAACCCACACATTTCACTGAATCGGATACAAGAAGGCAAAGAAACACATGAAAAGATGTTCAATATCATTAGCCATTAGGGAAATGCAAAAGACATCACTCTGCACCTCCCAATGCCTAGAATAACAATGACAAAACCAAATGCTGTTGAGGATACAGAGAGTCTAGATTACTAACATTTTGCTAGTAGGAATGTAAAACGAAACAACTACTTTAGAAAGCAGCTTGACAGTTTCTTTAAAAAAGTATGCAACTACCTATATCACTTACCAATTGCATTCTTGGGCATTTATCCCAGAGAAAGGAAAACATGTTCATACAAAAGATAGTACAGGAATATTTATAGCAATTTTATTGAAAATAGTCAAAAACTAGAAACAATCTAGATGTCCTTCAAGAGTGAATGGTTAAATAAATTGTGGTACATCTATACCGTGAAACACTATTCAGCAATAAAAAGGAACACAAGATTGATGCATTCAATAACCTAGATGAATCTCCAGAGAATTATGCTGAGTGAAAAAAGCAAATCCCAAAAGATTATGGACTATGTGATTCCATTTACAGAACATTTTTGAAATGCTAAAATTATAGAAATAAAGGATATATAAACAGAAGCAGGAGTTAACGAGAGGGAGGAGTTGAGGGTGGCTATAGCTATAAGAAGGCAACATTAGGGATCCATTTGGTGATGCAAATGTTCTGTACTTTGACTTTATTGCTGTCTAAATTCTGGTTGTGACACTGTACTACAGATTTCAAGGTGTCATCATTGGGAAACTGGGTAAAAGGTGTACAGGATTCTTCTGTAGTATTTATTACAACTGCATGTGCACCTACAATTATTTCAAAATTAAAAGATAAAAAAGATTTTAAAAAATTCTAGGTGTCAGCCTGAACAACAGAAAAAACTAGAGTAATGAATGAGAATGACAGACATATTTGTCCAAAATATTTTCTAAAGTGATACAGATCAGGGACAGTGATTCAAAATCATGGAATTCTTAAAGGATAGAGGCAATAAAACAATTTGTGTTTTGCATCATTTTGTTCTCATCACATAATCAATATGTGATTCTAATGATCTGTGTCATTTTTGAAGAAATAAAATATTTATATGTCTTTTCTTATAGAAAAAGTATCAAAATTACAAAAGTATATTTATTTCTCTATTTTAAATGAGAATTACAGTTAAATATATGGACAAAAGTCAATTATTATTTCAAAAAGTACATAAAGACTTTTTAAAAATTAATTTATTTAATTAATTTGTTTATTTTTGGCTCTGTTGGGTCTTTGTTGCTGTGCATGGGCTTTCTCTAGTTACGGTGAGCGGGGACTACTCTTGGTTGAGGTACGCAGGCTTCTCATTGCGGTGGCTTCTCTCATTGCGGTGGCTTCTCTCTTTGCAGAGCACGGGCTCTAGGCTCACAGGCTTCAGTAGTTGTGGCACACGGGCTTCAGTAGTTGTGGCTCGCAGGCTTTAGAGCACAGGTTCAGTAGTTGTGGTTCATGGGCTTACTAGTTCCACGGCATGTGGAATCTTCCCAGACCAGGGATTGAACCCGTGTCCCCTGCATTGGCGGGCAGATTCTTAACCAGTGTGCCACCAGGGGAGTCCCAAGACTTCCTTTTTAACATGAGATATTTAAGCACTATTAGGATAACCCCCAACTGAAAAATTTGTTTAAAAATATTACTACTATTAATATCAATGTGAAAATACAATATGGACATATATTTATTGAAACTATTGCAAAGTTTTTTTCTTTGAAAGTTTATATACATACATATAAATACATATCTTAATGTATATGTATTATGTATATATATATATATATACACATATATACACACACACAAACATAGAGAGAGAGAGAGAGAGAGAAACTACAAAAGAATGGTTAGAAACTAAGAATGTAAAATATAAGTGTTAAGCCAGTGCAAAGTTATGGGCCAGGTACACTGACAATATTACTGATCTACAACTTTAAATGTTACCTTCAAAGTTTCTGATGATTTTACAGCAAGCATAAAAAAGTGAGTATTAAAGTCCATATTTCAGGGGGAAAAGCATTTTTACATAGAAAGAAAATCTTCCTTTTTCATATATTAGAGGTAAAATTTCTTTTTTAAATAGCTCTTTATTGGAGTATAATTGCTTCACAATACCGTGTTAGTTTCTGTGGCACAACAAAGCAAATCAGCCAGATGCATACACATGACCTCATAACTCCTCCCTCTTTCACCTCTCTCCTACCCTCCCTATCCCACACTTCTAGGTCATCGTAAAGCACCCAGCTGATCTCCCTGTGCTATGTGGCTGCTTCCCACCAGTTAGAGGCAAAATTTTTAAGCTTGATGCAAATGGAGATGGCAACAGATATGTAAGGTATTTTAAAATACAGTTTTATTGATTTTATTTTGCCTACACCATCTGTTTATACCTAATCCTCATTCAACAGTGAAAATTTCATGATATTCTAAGTTTCAGATACTGTACAATGAACTAATTATGCAAAAGTAAAGAAAACAGGGTTTCAAGTATTTGTGAATTGGAACAATTAATAACTATTAAAGAATTTTAATAATTAAATTTAATTCTGAGGATGATGTAGTAATTTTTGCAATTCTTAAACAGCTCAACAGCTTGCAGGAATAGTATAGCACTGGAGTTTGAATGGAATAATAAGAATAAAGAGATACATTGATTATTAAATATTTATCAGCATATTTGAGTTTGGAGGTACGTCAAAAATTGTTGAAATTCACTCCTTATATCCTTGGGAAAACTAACACTCAAATCTCACAATTGGTGTATCATAGAAAAGGACAAATATATCTAAGTCCTAAGCCAAATAAGAAATTTTTCCACCTAGCAAAATGTAATGATATGTGAGACAACGCTATTTACTTAACACTGTACAATTCCTTAGGTTTTCCACAGCAATAGGTAACAAAATTAAGTGCTACCTAATGCTATTATTTCTCCTATACTTTAGCAAGCCCATGAAACTTAGAGGATATGATCACACAGCATCTACTACAATGCTTAAAAGATAGATGTTTCTCATTATTTGCTGAACTTCCTCCTCTTTACTATGTTTTTGTCTCATTAACACTTTATTGCACTCATCACAGCTTACTGTTCCCCTACTGGATATTGAATTCCTTGAAGTCAAAGACTTCATCTTATATAGATTTTCATCCTTAGCATTTTCACAGTATTTGGTTTTTAGCAAGTCCTCAAAATAGGAGTATTAATAGAACTTACTGTGCTTAACAAGAGGCACAGAGAATAATATGAATTACTAATTGAGTTGTGCCTTATCGAGTTAAGATTCTTTTCTTTTAATGTGCTTGCCAATAGCCTGAAATAACTATAATACATCAGGAAATGGCCAAGCCACCATTCTGGCACCACATCTTAACTGAAATATCTCCATAAAGATTGGGAGAAATTAGATGATCAATAGTTCTCTAATGCTTACAAAGAAGGTGAAAGACAGGACAAAAATTAGAACATAAGTTGCAAATGGCCAGGATTAGAGTGTTGAACAGTAATAGGTCTTTTTAATAAAGCATTTATTATGTCATTAAATTATTTTCATTTTCATCAGAATTATAATTATCTCACTATCCATTTCTTCTGTAACGGCTGATAAGAACAAGTTTTGTTTTTATTTATTTATTTATTTTAACATCTTGATTGGAGTATAATTGCTTTACAATGGTGTGTTAGTTTCTGCTTTATAACAAAGTGAATCAGTTATACATATACATATATATATATATATATATATATATATCCCCATATCTCCTCCCTCTTGCATCTCCCTCTCACCCTCCCTATCCCACCCCTCTAGGTGGTCACAAAGCACGGAGCTGATCTCCCTGTGCTATGAGGCTGCTTCCCACTAGTTATTTTACATTTGGTAGTATATATAAGTCCATGCCAGTCTCTCACCTCGTCCCAGCTTACACTTCCCCCTCCCCATGCCCTTAAGTCCATTCTCTATGTCTGCCTTTTTATTCCTGTCATGCCCCTAGGTTCTTCATAACCTTTTTTTCTTTTTTTTTTTTAGATTCCATATATGTGTGTTAGCATATGGTATTTGTTTTTCTCTTTCTGACTTACTTCACTCTGTATGACAGACTCTAGGTCCATCCACCTCACTACAAATAACTCAATTTCGTTTCTTTTATGGCTGAGTAATATTCCATTGTACATATATGCCACAACTTCTTTATCCATTCATCTGTTGATGGACGCTTAGGTTGCTTCCATAACCTGGCTATTGTAAATAGAGCTGCAATGAGCATTGTGGTACATGACTCTTTATGAATTACGGTTTTCTCAGGGTATAAGCCCAGTAGTGGGATTGCTGGGTTATATGGTAGCTCTATTTTTAGTTTTTTAAGGAACCTCCATACTGTTCTCCATAGTGGCTGTATCAATTTACATTCCCACCAACAATGTAAGAGGGTTCTCCACACCGTCTCCAGCAGTTATTGTTTCTAGATTTTTTGATTATGGCCATTCTGACCAGAGTGAGGTGATACCTCATTGTAGTTTTGATTTGCATTTCTCTAATGATTAGTGATGCTGAGCATCTTTTCATGTGTTTGTTGGCAATCTGTATATCTTCTTTGGAGAAATGTCTATTTAGGTCTTCTGACCATTTTTGAATTGGGTTGTTTGTTTTTTTGATATTGAGTTGCATGAGCTGCTTGTAAATTTTGGAGATTAATCCTCTGTCAGTTGCTTCATTTGAAAATATTTTCTCCCATTCTGAGGGTTGTCTTTTCATCTTGTTTATGGTTTCCTTTGCTGTGCCAAAGCTTTTAAGTTTCATTAGGTCCCATTTGTTTATTTTTGTTTTTATTTCCATTTTTCTAGGAGGTGGGTCAAAAGGATCTTGCTGTGATTTATGTCAAAGGGTGTTCTGCCTCTGTTTTCCTCTAAGAGTTTTATAGTGTCTGGCCTGACATTTAGGTCTTTAATCCATTTGGAGTTTATTTTTGTGTATGGTGCTAAGGAGTGTTCTAATTTCATTCTTTTACATGTAGCTGTCCAGTTTTCCCAGCATCACTTATTCAAGAGGCTGTCTTTTCTCCACTGCATATTCTTGCCTCCTTTATGAAAAATAAGGTGACCGTATGTGCATGGGTTTATCTCTGGGCTTTCTATCCTGTTCCATTGATCTATATTTCTGTTTTTGTGCCAATACCATACTGTCTTGATTACTGTAGCTTTGTAGTATAGTCTGAAGTAGGGAGCCTGATTCCTCCAGCTTCGTTTTTCTTTCTCAAGATTGCTTTGGCCGTTTGTGGTCCTTTTTGTTTCCATACAAACTGTGAAATTTTTTGTTCTAGTTCTGTGAAAAATGCCATTGGTAGTTTGAAGGGAATGCATTGAATCTGTAGATTGCTTTGGGTAGTAGAGTCATTTTCACAATGTTGATTCTTCCAATCCAAGAACATGGTGTATCTCTCCATCTGTTTGCATCATCTTTAATTTCTTTCATCAGTGTCTTATAGTTTTCTGCATACAGGTGTTTTGTCCCCTTAAGTGTGTTTATTTCTAGGTATTTTATTCTTTTTGTTGCAATGGTAAATGTGAGTGTTTCCTTAATTTCTCTTTCAGATATTTCATCATTAGTGTATAGGAATGCAAGACATTTCTGTGCATTAATTTTGTATCCTGCTACTTTACCAAATTCATTGATCTGATTCCTTGATTAACCCAGATAAAAACATGTTTCTAAGCTGGGGGATATTACTGCTGAAGGTTGCTTCTGTTCCAAGGTGATGTGAAGGAGCAAGAAGAGTAGGGAGGAGGAAAGGAATGCAAACCAAAAAGGAATGCATGTACACTTTTTCCTCTTTTAATATGCATGTATCTGTAGAGGAGCTACAGTATTTGAAGATGTCAACGTGAATGCCTGCAAATAAACCATAAATGCTGGCAATAGAAAATGTGAGTATATCTTGAAAGAAGGTAGTTTTACTGTTCAAAGCATTGAACATTCTTTAGCTACACTGGGACAAGGAATGGACAGGTCCACACAGACTAATATTAGTTCATATACCATGAAACAGAGGAATAACAACACCTTTATTTGGGCTGAGGTGATGGGATTCTGGTCTTTTGCTAGCTACAAGAAATTTACAGTAAAAACAAAACTACATGACCTTTTCAAGGATATGGAATTTTTGAAAAGGAAGGTGATCATTAAGACAAATAGGAAATATACGAACAGATATGTCCTGAAATTCATTTATCTGTATGGAATACCAAAACTTCCTTAAAACTAAGCATTGTTGTAAATGTGTATCATCTTTTGAGGAATAATCACCTACAACTGAATTTGCATTACTGTGAATCACCCTAGTTATTGGTTATATTTCTCTATGAATCAAAGCAATAATACAATGCCAGTTGTTTTAAAACACTGTAACTGATACTAAGAGTTCTCCTGTTCTGGGAGGTTACAACTAAAGCTTAAAAATCTACTTATATTTTCATGCATTAAATTGATAATTTAAGTCTTGTTTCCAAGACTGTTGTATCTTGGAAACTGGTTGTATCTCCAGGAAACAGTCAGAGATATACCACAGAGAAAAAATTATAAACTATAGGGTATCAAAAGGTCTAAATTATTAGATGGTAGATAAGACAAAACATTTTTCACACATTATTAAAAAAATAAACATAAACCAGTATTGAAAGACTTTTACAGTGAATACCTTGCTGTTATGTACATTTTTAAAACTTCTGTCTTTTAATGTGGGTGAAGGTCTATTAATATTTAATGTAATTCTTGATGTTTGGATTTAAGATTACCATTCTACTAGTTGTCTATTACCCTTGTTGACCTTTTCTCATTTTCTCCTTTCCTGCCTTCCCTTGAATTCAACAGTTTTTTAAATTGCATTTTAGTTTACCAATAGACTTTTTAAGCTAAACCCTTCTGCATTAATTTTTAGTGTTCATTTTAAGTTTACAATGTGCATTCTTAATATTTCACAGGTCTGCTTCCACATAATGTTGTAACATTTGCAATTATATAGGTCTGTTCATTCCACCCTCTTTCTTTCTACAGTAGAATTTTCATGTGTATTATATCACATATTTTCTAAACCTAAAAGATAATGTTATAGTGTTTAGTCAATAGTACACATTTAAAAGAAATTATCATATCCAACTTTTTCATTTATTCCTTAAAATTCAAGGGTCCATACTGTATCATCCCCTACAACCTGAAGAACTCCTTTAGCATTTTCTGTAGTATAGGTCTGTTGAGATTGAATATTGAATTCTAGTGAATTAGATTTCTTTTTAAATCTAAAATATATATAGTTTCCCATTATTCTGGAATGATATTTGTCCCAAATGTCATATATAGGTTAATAGATTTTATTTTTTTAGCACTTTAAAGATGTTATTTCATTGTCTTCTGACCCCTATTATTCTTGGTGTGGTCAGTGATCATTAGAATTTTTGCATAGCTACATATAATGTGTCTTTTCTTCTGGTTGCTTTACAAATATACTTATTTCATTTTATTTTGTCAAATTGATTATTATGTACTTAGGCATGATTTTTATTATCTTACTTGGGTTTCATTTAACTTTTTGCATTTGTAAATGTATGTACTTTACCATATTTAAGACATTTTCAGCCATTATTTCTCTAAACATTTAAATTTTATTACCAATTTTCTCTTTTCTCTTCTTATTTGGTAGGTCTATTGATATTGTCTCACAGGTCTTGAAGCTCTGCCAATTTTCTAATCTTCCTTTTCGTTTCCTTCTATTTTCTAGATTGATTAAATTCAATTGTCTTATATTTGCTACCTCTTTCCTTTGTTATTTCTAGTCTTCAGTGAAATGCACCCAGTGAATTATTTTTCATATATTGTATTTTTTCAGTTCTAAAATTTTTATTTAGTTGTTTTTATGGTTTCTATTTCTTTGCCAAGATTTTCCATGCCTTCATTTATTATAAGTTTATTTTCTTTCATGTCCTTTATTGGCTAATTCTGATATTTGGTTCATATCAAGATGCATTTATATTTATTATATTTTTCTTTGGGAATGGTTCACATTTTTCTATTTCTTCATATGTCAAATAATTTGGGATTCCATCATGCACATTGTGGTACATTCTGTTGTACTTTTCCCAAGCAGATTGTTTTATGAGACATTTAAATTAGTTGGAATCAAACTATAATTCCATACCTTAGGCACATGTCAAAATCTCAGTTCAGTCCTTTTACCTTTGCCTGAGCTATTCAGAGTTTATTCTGCAAATGTGTAGTTTAGGGGACAGGCCAGAAATGTTGGCAGAGTTTGTAGGAGAATTGAGACTCTTTGTCTCTGTTCTCTTGTTTCTAGGACTCCTCCTTCATTTTCCAGTGGTTGTTTACCTCAAACTAAAACATTTGAGTAGGGGAGCTACATGACACCTGATGGGTCTCTCCTTAGCAAAAGTTGTAAAATAAGTACACAGGTGCACACATACTTACATACATAAAGAATAAAGCCACCTACCACATTCCCTATTCTAAATTATGTATTCCCCCTGCTGTCAGATTATAGTTGCTTTCCACTATTTTTGATGTTTTGTAAATGGTTTATACTTGGCAACTGGAGGAGGGTCAGTTAAATATGAGTTTTCTTGACCATTGCCTAAAGCAGAACCTAGAGCTAAGTCATTTTAATATTAAAATGAACTAGAAATGGGCCAAAATAAGTAGGTTTAGGGTCTTATTGGTAAAGTTGGACTGTAGAGTTGGTCTGCTATTAACTCAGATAACAAAGCTCCAACCCAGCTAACTAAATCTTGATGTTGATCTAAACAAGCCTGTCTCTGACATTCTCATAATGCACTTGGATTTTTTTCTTTAAGTATTAGTTGGTTTTGCTCTTTTATCATTTATTTGTTTATATATTTATTTGGCCACACCATGCTGCTTGTGGGATCTTAGCTCCCCGACCAGGATTGAACCCTGGGCCCTCGGCAGTGAAAGCATGGAGTCCTAACCACTGGACCGCCAGGGAATCCCCTGCACTTGGATTTTTATGTGAACCTCAAAACCTAATAGAAACTTGTTTCGCAAAGTTTCAGGAATATGAATTTACTATTTAAGAGGGAAAAAAATTACGCCCATGGAAAAGACTAAAAGTTTTTGAAAAACAAACTTCTCATCCCGATGGTAAGACAGGATTTTCCATTCCATATTTCTTAATAATACCTTTCTGAATTTCTCTGTTTTGAGTAGAATGTTTGCAAATTGTTTCTGAAAAGAATAGCTTTAGGGGAGAGATCACAAGTTTTATTTTGTTTTTTAACAAATACTGTGACATGACATATGAAAAAGCTAATGGCTTCCATTTTTATGTTTTAAATAATAAGCAATTTATATTAAAAGTGCTTGGGAAAGCATACATTTTGTTGATTTTCTGAAGGTTTTCTGTTTGGGGCAATTTTAATAATTCTTCTTGAAATTTTGCATGTGATTTTAAGTCAAGATTCCATCATCTGCCTTAGGTAGACTTTTCAAGGGAGCTTCATTCCTAGAAAAGAAGGTCTTTAAAGTGATGAGATAAAAGAGGGAGGGAAGCTTTCACTTCTTTGTGTTACTTATTTGAAAAGTAGTGCAGACAGCTTTCAATCAATCATGCAATTTTGTGTGTTCTCACTCAGAATAAGTTACAGTTTCTGTATCTCTTTGAGAAGACAATGTTGGACATTGGATTAGCAAAGCCAACAGAATTATATACAATGTGTTTTATTTTCAATTCCCACTGAGGGTTTCACCTATCAAGTCTTTCTGACCTGCAGGTTGCACCTGCTACAACAATCATTTACTCTTTGTTCTCTAAATTCAACCAGAAGGGATTTTTTTTTTCTTTTTTAATTTACTTGGATGGCTTCTTTCCTTAAAGACTATGATTAACTCAGGTAAAAATACTAAATTACTGAGAAAAATTGAAATAAAAATCAAGACAATATTTTTGTAATTCACTTATTTGGCATCATCTTGAGTGAACTCACCATGGAGCAGGCATCATTACCCTGTGACTACTTTGATGAATAAGAATTGTCCTGGGCTTCCCTGGTGGCGTAGTGGTTGAGAGTCCGCCTGCCGATGCAGGGGACGCAGCATGTTCGTGTCCCGGTCCGGGAAGATCCCACATGCCACCGAGCGGCTGGGCCCGTGAGCCATGGCTTTTGAGCCTGTGCGTCCGGAGCCTGTGCTCCACAACAGGAGAGGCCACAACAGTGAGAGGCCCGCGTATCACACACACACAAAAAAATTGTCCTTACCTTGAGGAACTTGTATAAATTATGTGGCCATATATATTCTATCTACTATTCTATTAATGTTTTCATCAACTTTCGATTGGCCTCAAATATTCTTTTAGTATAGTTATCTCTATACTTTTTCTTTAGTATTTAAGTTCTTTTGTAATAGATTTGTCCATTGGAATTCCCACACACAAGATTTTTAAACACTTTGATGATAATAATCACTAAAAAAGAACAAAACTTTTCATCTTTATTAAAATAAATAAATTTCCTTAAAATAAGTAAAAATGCAAAATAAAATGTATCTTAGCTCTCATTTCCTTAATTTAAAGAGTTTTTTTCTCTTAAGGTAGAAAAAAAGTGAGTTTAGAATGAGCATCATTTAAAATGTATTTGAGGATCAAAGCCAACACTTTACTTTCCTAAAATGTGCAGTTATATTAGAACAATTCCTCATTTATCTGGCACTCTTTGCTGGGAATGAGTCTTGCAGATATTTTGATATTTATTTATTCACAAGGCTAAGCAATGTATTTGTAATCATTATTGGCAAATACAGATTAACTTTTAAGCATTTTTAAACAGCCTTTCAAACATTTTATCATTAAATCAGGTTCACTCTTATAAACATCCATGAAAGTACTGTTATGCCTATCTTCTCACTTTCCATAGTCACGCTGTCTCATGTCAATGATCACTTCAGTGACTGTGTGGGCCTCTAGCAGACTTTGCAGCTTCTATTCTTTAAAGGGATAGAAAACTAGACAATCAACTGTATATTGAGTCAAGAGTAATTGTGGAAGATTAAAAGAAAAACAAAAAACAAAACGAAGATCCCTAGATTTCACCTAACAAAGGAAAAGAGCATGATTTAAGAGTGGAAGAGAGAGAACAATCATTTAGTACAGATACTGATGAGACATAAGTTCCTTTTTTCATAGTATGTTTGTCTTGATTCTAAAGGTAGTTGAATCATAACATTTATAACATTTACATAATACACTCAGAGACAGAAAAACTTTTTAAAAATATTATTTTATTGCCAGGATGAGTTAATGTTTTGAAATATTTGCTTCTAGTATAGCATAAAGAAATTCATATCATATTATTTTTACTAAACATTAACATAAAACATTAAGGTTCTTTTCCTTTTACAGCTTTAAGGATACATAATTAACATACAGTAAACTGCAAATATTTAAAGTGTATATTTTGATGAGCTTTGACATATAATACAACAGCAAAACCATAAATACAGTGAAGATAGGACACACCACTCATCACCAAAGTTTCTCTTATGCTCCTTTGTCCTCTTGGGTCCCAGTCCAGATGTCATGCCCCACATCCATCCTCAAATTACTGATAAACTTTCAGTGACTATAAATTAGTTCTCATTTCTATAATTTTTATATAAGTGGAATTGTGCAATATGAACACTTTGCTGTGTGGCTTTAAATTTTTTGACATTTTAATAGGTATGTAATGTTATTTCATAATAGCTTTCCTTTCCCTAACAACTAATGATGCTGAACAACTTTCCACATTCATTTGCCATCCATTTATCTCCTTTGGAAGTGTTCATTCAAATGTTCTGTGCATTTTTATTATATTGCCTGTTTTCTTCTTATTGTATCTGGTGAGTTTCTTATATATTCTGAATACAAATTCGTTATCAGATATATAATTTGAAAATATCTTCTGCCATACTATGTCTTATCTTTTTATTATCTTAACCATTTCTTTTGAGGAGCAGGAATTCTTAATTTTGATGAAGTCCAATTTATCAATTTTTTGTCCATATTTTGCTTTCAGTGAGGTACCTAAGAAATCTTTGTCTCACCCAAAATCACGATATTTCTCCTACATTTTCTGTTAAAAATTTATTAGTTCTAGGTCTTTCACTTTGGTCTATGATTGATTTTGAATTAACCTGTATGTGCTGTGAGAAAAAGATTGAAGTTCATTTATTTTTTGCATACAGATATTCAATTATTCCAGCACCATTTGTTGAAAAAAACTATTCTTTATCCATTGAACCGCATCTGTACTTTTGTTGAAATCAACTGACCATATTTGTGAGTCTATTTCTGAACTCTTCATTCTTTTTTGTTGACCCATTTATCTATCTAGAAACCAACACCATAATGCCTTGATTACTGTGCCTTTGTATTAAGTCCAGAAGTCGAGTAGTGTAAATCTTCCAAATTTGTTTTTCGTTTTCAATATTATTTGGCTCTTCTAGTTTTTTTGACTTTCCATATGAATTTTGGAATCAGCTTGTCAATCTCAAAATAAGTCTATTAGAATTTTCACTGAGATTGCATTAAACCTATATATCCATATGGGGAGAAGTAACATCTAACAATAATTATCTAATACATGGATACTGTATGTATCTACATTTATTTAAGTCATATAATTTAGCTCAGCAATGTTTTGCCTTTTTCAAAGTACAGATCTTGCACATCTTTTGTCAAATTTATTGCTAAGTATTTAATATTTTCTTATTAGTGTAAATGGTAATGTATTTGTAATTTCTAATTGTTTGTTGCTACTACACAAAAATTACGACCGATTTTTAAAAATTGATCATGTGTTCTGCAAACTTTGCCAAATTCAGTTACTAGTTCTAGTAGCTTTTTCAAATATACTGTAACATTTGCTACACAAACATGTATGAAGACAGTTGTATTTCTTTTTTTCCTATCTTGATATCTTGTATTTCCTCACTCAACTGCTAAAAATTGCAGAAGAGTTTTAAATAGAAGTAATGAGGACAGATTTTTTTTGTTTTTGATGTCCTGGGGAAAGCATTTGGTCTTTAGCTATAGATATAAGGTTAACTGCAGGTTTTCCACTGGTTCCCTTATCAAGTTGAGGAAGTTCCTTACTCCTGGTTTTCTGAGAGTTTTAATCAGCAGTGGATTTTGGATTTCTCAAATGATTTTTTTTATAACTGTGGAGACAATCATATGATTTTCATTATATAGTCTGTCAATATGATGAATTACATTGACTTTCAAATAAATCAACATTCTTAGGATGAACTCTGAATAGAAATGAATTATGATCATTATATAGTGCTCCATTTGACTTGCTAAATTTTTTTAATGGGCATTTGCCTCTATGTTTATGAGAAATATTTTTCTGTAGTTATCTTTCCTTGTAATGTGTTTGGCTGGTTTTGGTATTGGGTGATGCTGATCTCATAGAATTAATTGGGAAGAATCCCCTCTTTTTATATTTTCTACAAGAATTAATGTAGTTAATGTCCAACATATTCATTCAGTGTTTCATAGAATATGTCAGTAAAACCATCCAAGCCTGCAGTTTCCTTACAGTAAGATTTTTAGCTACAAATTCATTTTTAAAAAAATATAGGGAGTTTTACATTATTTCTTCTTGAGTCATCTTTCATAGTTGCGTATTTCAAGGAATTTTCTTTTTCCTCTAAGTTGTCAAACTTACTGGCATAAATTTGTTCATAATATTCCCATATTATTCTTTTAATATCTGCAGAATATTTAGTTATGTCACCTCTCTCATTCCAGATGTTGGGAATTTGCATGTCTTTTTTTCTTCGTAAGTTTGGCTAGAACTTTTCAATTATAATAACCTTCACAAAAGAAATGGGTTAGGTTGCAGTGATTTCAATATTGATTTTTTCTGTATTCTATGATTTTTGCTTTTATTTTTATCATTTCCTTTTCCTGCTTTCATTGTATTAAATTAGATCCTTTTATAGTTCTTTAAGTGGATGTTGAAGTCATTGACATGAAACTTTTCTTTTGTTCTATTATATCTATATTCATTGCTATAATCTCTCCTCTAAGCACTACTTAAACTGCAACTGAAAAATTTTGATGTGCTGTGTCTTTTGTTTTCATTCCATTTAAAATACTAATTTCCTTTTGGACTTCTTCTACAACACAGATTATTTAAAAGTCTGCTGGTCAGTTTTCAAATATTTGGGTAATCTCCAGATATTTTCTAGTTTTGATTTCTAATTTAGTTCCATTATTATCTGAGGGCATACTTGCATGATTTTAATTGTTTCAAAAGTACCAAGACTTGTTTTATGGCTCATAATATGCCCTATATTGGTAAATTTTTTGAACACTTAAATAGGATATATTTTCTGCTGTTGTTGTGTGAAGTGTTCTAAAACTGTTAATGAGGTCAATTTGGTTGGTAGTGTTTTTCTAATCTTCTAAACCTTTACTGATTTTGTCTACTTATTCTATCAACTTGTGAAAAGAGTGTTGAAAGGTGTATTATGTTGTGAAAAGGTGTTGAAATCTTGAACTGTAATTATGGATTTATCTATTTCTCTTTACAGTTCTATCAGTTTCTGTTTTATGTATTTTGAAGTTGTATATTTATTTAAATCGTTATTTTGGATTGTCAGATAACTTTATGAAATGCTGTTCTTTATCCCTAGTAATATTCTTTGATCAGAAATCTGTTGTCTGATATTAGTATAGTCACTCCTACTTTCTTTGAATTATATATATATATATATATATATATACACACACACAAAACACACACACACACACACACACACATATAAAATCTTCCATCCTTTTACTTTTCACCTATCTGTATCTTTATATTCGAAATAGGTTTTCATGTAGATAGCATACACTTGGTTGTTGCTTTTTAAATCCCATCTCTATCTTTTAATTGAGGTATATAGACCATTTATTTTTAATGTGATTACTGAAAAGAATGGGCTTGTATCTATGGTTTTGTTTTTAATTTGCCCCACCTGTTCTTTGTTACTTTTCCCTCTTTTTCTGTTCTTTTTAGGATGAGGAACTTTTATAATTCATGTTATCTCCTTTGTTTTCTTATTAGCTGTAACTTTTCTTTTGATTGAGAGTATTGAATGCCAATCCTATCTCAAACAGTAACAAGACTCTTGTGAGTAAAACAAAGACATATAGTCTTCCAAAAGCATACAGCCTAGTTGGAGAGAGAAGACTCAAATGGCTAGGCTGAACTTAGATACCCTTACAAGAGATAATCATCAGAATCTCACAACAATTTAAGAGCTTCCACTTATTCTCACTTTGCAGATGAGTGGCCTGGTCAATAAGCAGTATGAGTTCAGTGGCTGTAACATTAAAGGAAAGTGGGAGGAAAAAAAAGTAATTCAATGCTTTTTGTTCCAATAAGGGTGAGTTTGCAGGTTTGATTCTTCTGAGAAGAAGAGCAGCTTGTTCCTGCAGCTCACCACTTCCCAGTGAGTCCATGCTTTGCCAGCCTGTGGTTTCAAGGGTGCCTCCTCTGGAGATGGGGACCAGGCCAACTGGAGCAGCCTGCAGAAATCAAGCAAGCTGATAACGCTTTTAAAGATGTTTTCTGCTTGTCCTTTCCCCCTGTCTTCCCAAATACACAGCACTTGCCCAGGTCAATGTCAGAGGAGTTTATGTTCCTTTTAAGCAATAAGACTCAGCAGGATTAGGAGAACTCAGAGTGGCTTTGCCTGTCAAAGACATGGGCCTCTTCCATGCCAGTATCCAGTACAAGGTTGTTTGAAAGCCTTGCTTAAAAGACCTCAAGTTAGGGCCAATTTGGAGCTCTGGGCTCTGATGATGATCTCTCTGATGAGGAAATCAGATGAAGTTCCTTAGAGATGAAAGCTAAGAAGTAGGGTGGATGGGGAAGGAATTTGAGAGTCCTGATAGTACTTTTTTCAAGGGTGTTCTTGGATGAGACAAACTCCCTTTGGGAGCTTGGTTTCACTGTGTGCTTAACAGATGTTTAATATCTAGGCGGAAAAATCCAAATTGCTAGTGAACTCACCAGCAAAGATAAACTAGGATTCATCCTCCAGTGGTTTCTGGACTGGGAGTAGATACAGCTGGGTTCTGATTCAGGTTTTGCCTCTAAATAGATGGCTTCCTTTGGACAAGTCCCTTAGAATTGTAGAGCCTTTGTGATGGAATGAAATTAGGGGTCATTTAGTCCAACCTTATTTTGACAAAGACACTCTATTTACGATATCCCTGACTGATGAGTATCTAGTCTTTCTATTTTCTGGGCCACAGTTTGTCCAACTACATGATGAAGAGAGTTGATCTTCAATTTGAATCAGGGCCCATGGTGGGAGTGGGAGGGTTGAGTAAGTAGAAGCCAGGCATCTGAAGTTTAAACGTAATGACATCATAGTCTTGCAGAAGCCAAGCTCTAGATATAGGGTGCAAATAATAACCGTTAGGGAATTAAACTTTATAAATTCTTTCCCTCTTCTGGTCAATAATGAGAAAAAGTTATAATTTTTATTTTAATAATATGTATAATAAAACATATAATTATTTTATTTTAATTATTAGTGGTTGCTTTAGGGTTTGTTTGTTCATTTTAGTACTTAAAAAAATATTTTTCTACTGCCTACTGTCCAGAAGTTTTCTCCTGCATTGTTTGCTGTTATTCTTTTTCTTTTTCCTCTTACATAACAGTTTCCCAACACTCCAGCTAACAGTAAGCAGTATGAGTATGGTATGCCTTGGTGTAGTTTTCTTCATGTGCTTTTTTGAGTTCATTGAACTTAGCTATCCTCTCTTCTTCTTCTTCAGAGACTCCAATCTCCAATTACACTTATGTTAGGCTGCCTGAAGTCATCTCATAGCTCACTGATGCTATTTTCACTTTTTTTTTCCCAGTCTGTTTTGTGTCTATTTCATTTTGGATAGGTTCTATTCTCCTGCTTTAAAGTTCACTAATTGTTTTTTTTTTTTTTCTGAAATGTCTAATAAAGTGTTAATTATATTAATTTTATTTTTTAACTTCAGACATTATAATTTTATTCCTTAGAATTTTCATTTGATCTGTTTTAGTATTTACCATCCTGTGTCTTCCATCTACCTTCTTGAATATGGAGATTATAGTTACATTAACTGTTTTAATATCCATGCCAATTTATTCTACTATTTATTTCATTCTTAATTATGGGTTGTATTTTTCTGCTTATTTTCATGCCTGGTAAATTTTTATTGTGAATTTTACCTAGCTGAGTGAATATACTCATAAACAAGTATTTCTTGTAAATATTCTTTAGCTTTATTTTGAGCTGAAGTTGAGTTCCTTGGAAGCAATTTGACACTTTTGAGGCCTTTTTCTTGGAAAGATTTTTTTGGGGGTGGGATCATAACAGTCATTAGTCTAAGGTTAATTTTGCCCTGCTACCAAGGCAATATCTTTTTGAATACTGTACCTGGCGTGTTATGAATTTTGGATATTTTCTACTCTGGCTGATGGAAGACAAACAATTTTCAGTCCTGTGAGAGTTTCAACAATCATTCTTTCCAGTTCTTTCACATAATTCTTTCCCCAGACTCATATATTTTCCTCACACACATGTGCTTATCATTATTCAGTTGAAGCCTCTGAAGATACCTGGGGCTCTATCTTTTTGCAACTCTCCCCTCTAACGTATGCTGCCTAGGGAACTGTAGCTACCTTGGTCTCCTTGGACTCTCAACTCTGTCTTTTCTACTCAGGAAGATTGGCAGTCTCTGCCTGGATTCCCCTTCCTTGTCTTGTAACCTGGAATTCTTTTCAGATAGTAGGCTGAGATAGTTGTAGGGCTCACCTATTTTGTTTTCTGTCTTTTAGGAATTACTGTTCTTTGCTGTGTGATATCTAAAACCTGGATTCTTTCACATATGGTGCCTGGCTTTAAATTGTTTCCTGCAAGAGGATAAATCCAATCCTTGTTACATCATCTTGGCCAGAAGTGCAAGGCCTTCAGGTCATTTAAAAGATTACTTTTAGAGGATGTGCTCTCACTCCCTCTTGTGAGAGCACCAGGATCACAACTGCTGAACAATCATCAACAGGAAGACACTGGAACTCACCAAAAAGATACCCCACATGTAAAGACAAAGGAGAAGCTTCAATGAGATGGTAGGAGGGGCGCAATCAAAATCAAATCCCATAACTGCTGGGTGGGTGACTCACAAATTGGAGAACACTTATACCATAGAAGTTGATCCACTGGAGTGAAGGTTCTGAGCCCCATGTCAGGCTTCCCAACCCAGCGGTCCAGAAACAGGAGGAAGAATTCCTAGAGAATCAGACTTTGAAGGCTAGAGTGATTTGATTGCAGGACTTCAACAGGACTGGGGAAAACAGTTTTAAAACCCCAGAAAAACAACTAAATGAAGTGGAGATAGGCAACCTTCCAGAAAAAGAATTCAGAATAATGATAGTGAAGAAGATCCAGGACCTCAGAAAAAGAATGGAGGCAAAGATCAAGAAGATGCAAGAAGTGTTTAACAAAGAACTAGAAGAATTAAAGAACAAACAAACAGATATGAACAATACAATAACTGAAATGAAAATACACTAGAAGGAATCAATAGCAGAATAAATGAGGCAGAAGAATGGATAAGTGAGTTGGAAGACAGAATGGTGGAATTCACTGCTGTGGAATAGAATAAAGAAAAAAGAATGAAAAGAAATGAAGACAGCCTAAGAGACCTCTGGGACAACATTAAACGTAACAACATTTGCATTATGGGGTTCCAGAAGAAGAACAGAGAGAGAAAGGACCTGAGAAAATATCTGAAGAGATTATAGTCAAAAACTTCCCTAACATGGGAAAGGAAATAGTCACACAAGTCCAGGAAGTGCAGAGAGTCCCATACAGGATAAACCCAAGGAGAAACATGCCGAGACACATAGTAATAAAATTGGCAAAAATTAAAGACAAAGAAAAATTATTGAAAGCAGCAAGGGAAAAATGACAACATACAAGGGAACTCCCATAAGGTTAACAGTTGATTTCTCAGCAGAAACGCTACAAGCCAGAAGGGAATGGCATGACATAGTTAAAGTGATGAAAGGGAAGAACCTACAACCAAGATTACTCTACCCAGCAAGGATCTCATTCAGATTCAATGGAGAAATCAAAAGATTTACAAACAAGCAAATGCTAAGAGAATTCAGCACCACCAAACCAGATCTACAACAAATGCTAAAGGAACTTCTCTAAGTGGGAAACACAAGAGAAGAAAAGGACCTACAAAAACAAACCCCAAACAATTGAGAAAATGGTAACAGGAACATACATACTGATAATTACCTTAAACGTGAATGGATTAAATGCTCCAACCAAAAGACACAGGCTCGCTGAATGGATACAAAAAAGGACGCATATATATGCTGTCTACAAGAGATCCACTTCAGACCTAGGGACACATACAAACTGAAAGTGAGGGGATGGAAAAAGGTATTCCAAGCAAAAGGAAATCAAAAGAAAGCTGGAGTAGCAATACTCGTATCAGACAAAGTAGATATTAAAATAAAGAATGTTACAAGAGACAAGGAAGGACACTACATAATGATCAAGGGATCAATCTAAGAAGAAGATATAACAATTATAAATTATATGCTCCCAACATAGGAGCACCTCAATATATAAGGCAACTGCTAACAGCGATAAAAGAGGAAATTGACAGTAACACAATAATAATGGGGGACTTTAACACCTCACTTACACCAACGGGCAGATCATCCAAACAGAAGATTACTAAAGAAACACAAGCTTGAAAGGACACAATAGATTAAATTGATATTTATGAGACATTCCATCCAAAAACAGCAGATTACACTTTCTTCTCAAGTGCACACAGAACATTCTCCAGGATGGATCACATTTTGGGTCACAAATCAAGCCTCGGTAAATTTAAGAAAATTGAAATCATATCAAGAATCTTTTCTGGCCACAATGCTATGAGATTAGAAATCAATAACAGGGAAAAAATGTAAAAAACACAAACACATGGAGGCTAAACAAGACGTTACTAAATAACCAAGAGATCATTGAAGAACTCAAAGAGGAAATCAGAAAATACCTAGAGACAAATGCCAATGAAAACATTACGATCCAAAGCCATGCAATGCAGCAAAAGCAGTTCGAAGAGGGAAATTTATAGCAATACAAGCCTACCTCAAGAAACAAGAAAAATCTCAAATAAACAATCTAACCTTACACTTAAAGCAACTAGAGAAAGGAGAACAAACAAAACCCAAAGTTAGCAGAAGGAAAGAAATCATAAAGATCAGAGTAGAAACAAAGAAAACAATAGCAAAGATCAATAAAACTAAAAGCTCGTTCTTTGAGAAGATAAACAAAATTTATAAACCATTAGCCAGACTCATCAAGAGAAAGAGGGAGAGGACTCAAATCAATAAAATTAGAAATGAAAAAGGAGAAGTAACCACAGACAATGCAGAAATATAAAACATCCTAAGAGACTACTACAATCAACTCTATGCCAATAAAATGGACAACCTGGAAGAAATGGACAAATTCTTAGAAAGGTATAAGCTTCCAAGACTGAACCAGGAAGAAATAGAAAATAAGAACAGACCAATCACAAGTAATGAAGTTGAAACTGTGATTAAAAATCTTCCAACAAACAAAAGTCCAGGACCAGATGGCTTCACAGGTGAATTCTATCAAACATTTAGTGAAAAGCTAACACCCATCCTTCTCAAACTCTTCCAAATAATTGCAGAGGAAGGAACACTCCCAAACTCATTTTATGAGGCCACCATCACCCTGATACCAAAACAAGACAAAGATACTACAAAAAAAGAAAATTACCGACCAATATCACTGATGAATATAGATGCCAAAATCCTCAACAAAATACTAGCAAACACAATCCAACAACACATTAAAAGGATCATACACCATGATCAAGTGGGATTTATCCCAAGGATGCAAGGATTCTTCAATATACGCAAATCAATATTAACAAAATGAAGAATAAAAACCAATTGATCATCTCAATAGATGCAGAAAACAGTTTTGATAAAATTCAACACCCATTTATGAGAAAAACTCTCCAGAAAGTGGGCATAGAAGGAACCTACCTCAACATAATAAAGGCCATATACGACACCCCATAGCAAACATCATTCTCAATGGTGAAAAACTGAAAGTATTTCCTCTAAGATCAGGAATGTGACAAGGATGGACACTCTCACCACTATTATTCAACATAGTTTTGGAAGTCCTAGCCATGGCAATCAGAGAAGAAAAAGAAATAAAAGGAATACAAATTGGAAAAGAAGAAGTAAAACTGTCACTCTTTGTAGACGACATGATACTATACATAGAGTATGCTAAAGATGTCACCAGAAAACTACTAGAGCTAATCAATGAATTTGATAAAGTTGCAGGATACAAAATTAATGCACAGAAATCTCTTGCGTTCCTATACTCTAATGATGAAAAATCTGAAAGAGATTAAGGAAACACTTCCAGTTACCATTGCAACAAAAAGAATAAAATACCTAGGAATAAACCTACCCCAGGAGACAAAAGACCTGTATGCAGAAAACTATATATAAGACACTGATGAAAGAAATTAAAGATGATACAAACAGATGGAGAGATATACCATGTTCTTGGATTGGAAGAATCAATATTCTGAAAATGACTATACTACTCAAAGCAATCTACAGATTCAATGCAATCCCTATCAAATTACCACTGTCATTTTTTACAGAACTAGAAGAAAAAAATCTTAAAATTTGTATGGAGACACAAAAGACCCTGAATAGCCAAAGCAGTCTTGAGGGAAAAAAAAACGGAGCTGGAGGAATCAGACTCCCTGACTTCAGACTATACTACAAAGCTACAGCAATCAAGACAATATGGTACGGACACAAAAACAGAGACATAGTTCAATGGAACAGGACAGAAAGCCCAGAGATAAACCCAGAAACCTATGGTCAACTAACCTATGACAAAGGAGGCAAGGATATATAATGGAGAAAAGACAGTCTCTTCAATAAGTGGTGCTGGGAAAACTGGACAGCTACATGTAAAATAATGAAATTAGAACATTCCCTAACACAATACACAAAAATAGATTCAAAATGGATTAGAGACCAAAATGTAAGACCGGACACTATAAAACTCTTAGAGGAAAACACAGGAAGAACATTCTTTGACATAAATCACAGCAAGATCTTTTTTGATCCACCTCCTAGAGTAATGGAAATAAAAGAAAACAAATGGGATCTACTGAAACTTAATCGCTTTTGCAAAGTAAAGGAAACTACAAAGAAGAAGAAAAGACAACCCTCAGAATGGGAGAAAATATTTGCAAACGAATCAATGGACAAAGGATTAATATCCAAAATATATAAACAGCTCATGCAGCTCAATATTAAAAAAACAAACAACCCAATCCAAAAATCGGCAGAAGACCTAAATAGACACTTCTCCAAAGAAGACATACAGATGGTCAAGAAGCACATGAAAAGCTGCTCAACAAAAAAAAAAAAAAAAAAAAAGCTGCTCAACATCACATATTATTAGAGAAATGCAAATCAAAACTATAATGAGGTATCACCTCACACCAGTTGGAATGGGCATCATCATAAAATCTACAAACAACAAATGCTGGAGAGGGTGTGAGGAAAGGGAACCCTTTTGCACTGTTGGTGGGAATGTAAATTAATACAGCCACTATGGAGAACAGTATGCAGGTCCCTTAAAAAACTAAAAATAGAATTATCATATGATCCAGCAATCCCACTGCTGGGCACATACCTAGAGAAAACTATAATTCAAAAAGACACATGCACCCCAATGCTCATTGCAGCACTATTTACAATAGCCAGGTCAAAGAAGCAACCTAAATGCTCATCAACAGACGAATAGATAAAGAAGATGTGGTACATATATAAAATGGAATATTACCCAGCCATAAAAAGGAATGAAATTGGTTCATTTGTAGAGACGTGGATGAATATAGAGACTGTCAAACAGAGTGAAGTAAGTCATAAAGAGAAAAACAAATATTGTATATTAACTCATATATGTGGAACCTAGAAAAATGGTACAGATGAACTGGTTTGCAGGGCAGAAATTGAGACACAGATGTAGAGAACAAACCAAGGAGGGAAAGCGGCAGGGGCGGGGGGTGTGCTGTGATGAACTGGGAGATTGGGATTGACATATATACACTAATATGTGTAAAATTGATAACTAATAAGAACCTACTGTATAAAAAAATAAATTAAATTAAATTAAAAAATAAAAATAAAAGATTACTTTTAATGGTTAAATACATTTAATATAAATAAACCTTTTAGATGTGCCTTGATTTAATCATTCCTCATTTTTGTACTTTCAATCTTATAAAGGTTCTTTTTGGCTATATAACATTATAACCAATATTTTTGTATATAAATGTTATTATTTTTCTTATTCTGCCAGTTAATTATTAAAAGTAACTACTACTGGTCAAAATATACAAACATTTTAAGTTGCTTGATAGCTTTTACTTCTATTTTGAATAATGTTTTAAAATACTTATTTTCCAGATAGCAAGAGAAATATATTTCTAGATTGGCATCGAAATGGAATATTAACACCATAAAACTTCTAAAACATAAATAATTGCTATTTCATATTTTAAAACACCTGGAAAAAATTTTAAAAACTTCTAAATGGGAAGAAGAAACCACCTTTTTTTACTTAAGGAACTATTTCAGGTAAAAACATTTTGTCTTGCATGTGTACATGAGCAGGGAAAATAGAAAATAAACAAGAAAATTTAGAACATATGATATTTGTAATAACAAATATTGTTTTGAAAATATTGAGAAAATTGATTTATGAAGCCTATATATTCCAGAACACTATTCAGAGAGAATTCTTGCTGTGTGAAAAAATAAGCCTCTATTTCTTGAAACTACTGAAGATTCAGTTTTTTTATTTCTTTCAGTAAACACTTCCAACAGTCCAGAAATTGATTTCTGACACGCGAATGAATATTGGAGAGGCAAATAACAGTGTCTGTTATAATTATATTCCAAACTGCTTTCAATAATGTAAAATTAAAATCTGTTGTAATTGCTATCAGCAAAGGAAAAAATTACCTGAAGCAAAGAACGAACTAATTTGTTTCAACATTTTTAAGTGAAAAATTGCAGTTCGTATAATGCCACTAATTAAGGTAGAGAATGAAGATGAGTATTGGAAATGATACTGTAATTAGTGGTAACAGTGGAAGAGTAAAATGAATGTCTTCCTTCTTGGAAGAAGTACAGATACCATAGCTTTTTTTTAACAGGTAGGTAATCAGATGATTTTTGAGAGCAGTAGGAAACTGTATTTTTGAACTTTAAAGCTGTAAAAAGTAGAGAATTTATTACTGGAAGAAAAAAATATTTTATTCCTTCAGGTCAGAGAACTACCTTGTTTGTTTACAAGAGATATTAACTAATAATCAATAATTTATTTAATCAGTCACCCCTTCATTTATTCAATCAGTTAACAAATTTTGTGTTCACAGTCTTCCCTCTGTTTTCCAGGAGCCATGTCTCCATGCTGCTGTTGAGAAGACACCATCTCTAGTCTCCCCACTCTGTGCCCTGGCCCAGCACACGATTACTCTTCCAGAAAAAGAGAGGCACTAACTGAGCCTCAGCCTCCAGGTCACCTAAGGAAGAAGGTCTCTGAGGAAGTTTCAGTCCTTTGCTCATCAAAAAATGAGAGCTGCAGTAATGAAAATAGGTGGCAACCCTGTGTTTTCCAGCTTGAACTGTTTACCCACATTCTCTCAAGAAGCTATCAGGGTTAATCCCATCATTCCTCACTTTCTGCTTCTCCTTAGTCACTCAGAGAGGCCCAAGACACCTCTGCCATCCGTCATCAAGTGAACTTGCATTCCCACGCTCCGCTGTATGCCCATTAATCTCCTTTAATCTCTTAACTCCCAAACCCTTCAAGTGTGCCCTTTGCAAAGCACCCCCTGTCAACAGCAAAGCACTGAGTTGCTCTAACTTGGCTTTAAATGTTCTCTTCAGCCTCTCCCTCTAACTGAAACCTGGCTATTCTGTGAACTACATCACTTCCCTACAGATCTTTCAAGACTCTTTTGTCCTCTCAAGGGGTTGACTACTAGTAATTTCCCCTCCATTTCCTTCATCTAGCTTCTCAATTATTATGAATCATTTCCATTTGCCTTTCTAAAAACAAAAATAAAATTTGACCACCACCTCCCACCTCCACCCCATCCTACCCTAGCTACAGTCTCATATCTCTGCTCCCTCTGTGGAAAAACGTATTGAAAAATCTTTGGTAGATAATAATGCTGCTTTCTTTTTTGGTTTGTTGTTGTTTTTGTTTTTGTTTCTTGCGGTACGCGGGCCTCTCACTGCTGTGGCCTACTCCCATTGCAGAGCACAGGCTCCGGACGCGCAGGCTCAGCGGCCATGACTCACGGGCCCAGCTGCTCCACGGCACGTGGGATCCTCCCGGACCGGGACATGAACCCACGTCCCCTGCATCGGCAGGCGGACTCTCAACGGCTGCGCCACCTGGGAAGCCCAATGCTGCTTTCTTGCCTATAGTTCTTCTTCACACCAACCACTCAGATGGAGCTTCCAGGCCTACCAGTCTACCGAGTCTATTCTTTGCAAGGTTGTCAATGACCTACATGTTGTCAAAATCCATAATTATCTCATTGAAACACTTTCTTCCTTTGAATCCCTGGTTTTCCTCTCACCTCACCTCTGTCTCCTTTGATAGCCCCCCTTCACTCTTCAATCACAAATGTTGACATGTTCCAGGACTTGGTCCTGAAGCCCCTGTTTTCTCCATCTAGACTTTAGTCACTATCCTATGTGATCTCATCTAATCCTGTGACTTTATATACTATAACTATGTGAGCCATCCTCCAAAAGACCAAATTAATTTTTCTTCATTACTACATGTTTCCACTTGGATTTCCAACAGACATCTTGTACAATTTGGCTAAAACTTTGCTTTTGATCCCCAAACATGCTCCTGTTGACTTTGTTTTCAATTTTAGTAAACATCAGCTGAGTTCCTCAAGTTAGAAATTCAGATATTACCTTTGATTCATATCCTTCCCTCAATCTTATAACCAATCAAATAGCAATACTTTCATTCTATTTTCAAAATATATTCTGAATTCATTCACTTCACAACTTTTCAACTATTACCCATGTCCACAGAGTGTGGTTATGTGGATTGTTCAGTGGACAAGGGCATCAAGCCAAGGGGTAAGTCTGTGTGAAAATTTAGCCCATACTCTACGTGTTTTCTTGGTGTTGGATTATATTTTTTGGCAGAAGGGATTTTTTTTGTTGTTGGTACAAGAGTCTTGGCAAGACTTGCACCAAAAGGATCACCCTTTTCAAATTTCACAAAGAAGACTGGCTAGATAACCCCTAATATCACTTTAGTAAAGTCACCATCATTCTTTCCCAAACAACTGTAATAGCCCTCTAATTGTCTTCTTTCTCTCTATTCTTTTCTCTACACAGTTGCCCCAGTATCACAATACATTTAGCAGCCAAAATGAAATGATAAACCAGAACATGTTGTTCCCTGGCTTAAAACCCTTGCCTGACTTACCAGGTCCTACACAGTCCATGCCCTGTTTACTTATCCAAGCTTATCTGGTATCAATTTAGAGACAGTTGGTGAATCACTCTACAAAGGAAATTTTGAGCTTTCAGAGTATTTTGGGGGTGGGGTGGGGGACATGTTTTCATCTGATTCTCTTGTGGTTGGATGCTTGTCGCCATTTAGAGCTTATCATGTCTTTAAGAATTTCTCTGAGTATCAAAACTAAGTTGCTCGTATTTTAATATTTTGATAGTCTTTATTATTAATTCATTCTTCACTTATTACATTCATTTATTGTTTACTCTACATCTAACTTCTCTAAAATATAAGTTCCTTATTTGTCATGTTCACTGCCATTTCCCAGCCTTTTAGATTGTGCATGGCACATAGTAGGTCTTTGATAAATACTTGTTCAATGACTTTCTGACTATTTTAAGTGCCTGCTCAGCAAGTTACACAATGAGTGATTGTGGGATATCATTGTGTGTTTACTGGAAGAATGAAAAAAGCAAAAACAAACAAATACTTATCCTTTAAGGCATAGCTAAAAAGCAATTTCAATAAAGTCATCTTTCACCCAAAACCCATTTCAGTATACACACAAGAATTAGAAACTTGTTAGAGGAGCATTAATTTTTAAGGGAATAACATGATCAGTTAGTATTTGGTTCTGTTTAAGATTAAGGCCTAGCTGGGAGATACAGATTTGAGACTTACACAACTCAATAATCTCTGAAACACAGATAATATAGAATAAAGTTCTAAAGAAAGGAGAGGAACTAACATAGAATACAAATGAGTGACATTAAAAAGGAAGCCTGAAAGTCAGAACAGTGTAGACGCTCATAGTGGAGGAAATAATAAATTAATTTTGCAATTTCTATGTGAATGGCCATGGCATTTATGTTATAAGATTTTTTTTAAAATAACTGCTGAGATTTAAGACAAAGTGAGGTATTGATTTGTTGACACCCTTATTCCAGTTTTTTTAAAACCTTGAAAATTTTTTTTGTTAAGTGAGATATTAGTAAAATGATGAAACTTGAACACAACATGTCAAGGAAAATTTACCTATTCAGCAACTGTTTTCATGTCTGTCACATTTGATATAATCCCAGTTCACATTTTGCAGTTCTTTTTTTATTAAAGCAAGTAAAATTTTAATAGTATTCTCCTCCTAGGTTTTAGAGGCACACAAAAGATATTGTAATTTCATGACTGTATATCTTACAGTATATAAATAAATAAGAGGGGTTTAGAGAAACTGGGTTCAAAATCCTGACTGTATTGTGTATTAACTGAGTGACATTGGAAAGGTTATAAAACCTTCTTAAGTCTAAACTTTCTCACTTATAAATGGATCTATGATATTTTACATTCTTGTACAAATAAATGATGTAATATGTCTAAAGCTGTTGAAACATTGCCTAGCATCACATAGCAATGCTCCATATATAAAAGCTTTATTTATTTGAAAGGTAAATTATTTCCAGGTGAAAAGACATTATTTTACCCACTTAAAAATATGCTCAACACTGTTTTAAAAATGTCTGTCTGTGATATAGGCTTTCTACTTCATATACCATGTTAGTATTTTCTTCCATGATTAAAAACAATAATTATACGGAAAATATATATTCCTTTAAATTCATAAGAATTATCAACATAAGTAAATGCACAAAGTGAGAAAAGTTTGGTAATAGATTCAAGTTTACACATGGAGGTAGAATCTATTATTTTGTCCTACATTATTTTGGACAACTGTCCCTCTCCTTCCACCATCCCCATCACTCCTTCAACCTTATGGTTTTAGTAAAAGCTAACAAGTCCCACCCTGGCCATCATTAATCAGAAAGAGTTGTGTATGTACTCAAAGATGTGCCACTCAGACATTTTCTCCAGGAATTTTAAAATTGGAATTTAAGAAAAAGAGCTAATTCTTCTCAGTTGGTGAGGGGAGGATGATGACCATGGAAGCAGCTGGTAGACATGACATCTACAAGGTGGATAAAGTGCATCTGCACAAAGAAGGACTAAACTTGACAATGCGAGAGGGACAGCCCGGGAAATATTCCTTTTCTTGTTTACAGTTGTCCATAAAGCCAGCTGTGCGTGTGACTTTTGGTGGTATGTTTCTGTGAACAAATGTATTTCCCTTTTGGCCTAAGTTTGTTCAAGCTGGGTTTCCTTCAGTTCAAAACAAAAGTGTCCTGAGAAATGTTTATTGTCAAATGTTACTGTGTATAATTAGCTCATTTGGAGTGCAAAGCACAACATGGCAAAACAAAACTGTCTTCATATATTATTTATATTTGAGAAAATTTGGGTGGAAAGTCAAATTTTGGGAAATTGTGAATATTTTTAGACAGCAAGACATTGATCTTCAGAGATATTTGCATCTGCCCTTCCTGTATTGATAATTTCCCCTTTTAGGAGGAAGTATCAATGAGGTTTCTTTTTTCCTCAAAGAGTATAGAACAGTTTGGCTTGATTGGAATTCATCCTCTTAGCCCCAAAGTGCTCTGTTCTAGCAGCTGCATAAACAAAGGATTTACTGCTCTATATTGAGGATGCAATTCTTATTGGTGTTTGTATTATCCTTGGGTTCATCTCGTTGGTTGTTTAATTTTCTAGGAAATGTAAGAAGCCTGCAATAGGACTCTGGTTTTAAAAATTGGCAGATATCTTAACCTCTTAAAATAGGAAAATACTTTTCCCATTAAATATTTAGTAGTTACATATAATCATGTATAGAGATTTTCAGAATATAATTTCCCAATAATTTTACAACACAGTGTTATTATTGAGAAATTTTTTAACTTGCTACTATTAAACATGAAATACTGTCACCAAATGAAATCAAAAGTGAAAAAAAATATACTACCACTCAGGATTTAAGCAGTAATGTACTAGTATTTGCTAGCTATTCTGTTACTAAAGAGATGGGAGAGTAGTGGTTTCTAAAAGAAACATCAGGAAAATTACATAAATTTATTATTGATTCTAATGTGGCATTAGCAGATTTACTCAGAAAAAACAATGTAGCCATTCCTCTTTAGGGGGCTGTGTAGAATATTTTTAAAAAAGTATTCCCCCCCCTCTTTATTTTTTAAGCACGAAGCTACAAAAGCAGGGCTTTTCCTTCTGGAAAAGACTGAGAAGCTTCCATCAACAACTATAAAAACTGGACTGCATATACACATTGAACACACTGAACAAGAGAACACATGCTCTTTGATGGCCCTGAGGTCATCTTTTGCACAGTTCCTGTTTACAGTCCTTAACGCTCCAGCACCTTCCACCCTCCCCACCTCTTCTGAACATTCAAACTGTTTCTCCACTTAGCCTTTAGTTTTGTGCTGCCTCATGGTACCTTCTTTACCACATGCAGTTTCTGAAGGAAT
This sequence comes from Phocoena sinus, assembly GCF_008692025.1. NCBI lineage: Eukaryota > Metazoa > Chordata > Mammalia > Artiodactyla > Phocoenidae > Phocoena > Phocoena sinus. Next base: position 102,912,986 of record NC_045766.1, on the reverse strand, counting down.
TATTTCTGTCTTAGGCTCCCAAGACTGGCTTGAGCCTGAGATAGTAAAGTGTTTGACTGAATGGAACAAATACTAAAAATGCCATAATAATTAAAATACCTAGAAAATATCTCCTAATACAGTTCAGTACAAGGTGCCATTTCTCTAGTTTTATCAAGTCAGGCATCAGAATACCACTGTCAGACAGAATTTACTCAGCCCAGATACCTACCCATGACCACATCACAAAGGACCCTTGACTATGCATTTATAAAGAGAAAAAAACAAACAAAAATTACATATATAAGTTTACTTAAAATGACTAAACTCACACTCTGCAATGAAGATAATATACATTTTGCTATAAATGTCACAGAGACCATTTAATAGATAAACAATAAGTGAGACAATAGATTCGGATATAATTTTACAGCTTCTATAGAACAAGCTTCTTAGTATATAACATTGTACAATTGTTCTGTATATATGAGTCTATACATAATGCTCTAGACAAAGAATCTAGCTGAAAACAAAAAGAAATCATCATTCATGTTTGACTAAGGGAATTGCCTTTGTATTTGTCTACCTTGCATTTTCTAAATTCTGTCGACACTGCTGCTGTTGTTGTTCTGGTTTATCGACCATAGGCAACTACTTTCATCTAATTAACCTCATACTACTCTTTGCAGGATATAACTTGATTTGTTAAGAAGGCATTACTCCATATGCTTGGTCTAATATCTGTGTTTTCTTTGTATTAGTTCAAGAATGGCTTCTCTCTCTCTGTTTCACAACCTTGAGTTTCTCTGCCTCTTGTGTACCACCTATTGATATAAGACAATCTATACAAACTCATGGAATAAATGTATGAAGAGTTATGATAGAAATAGCAACTTTCAGATGAAGATCCAATCTGAAAAAAAGACAAACCTGCTCCTTAATTAGAAGGAAATAGAGATATTGTGAAACTTCCAGTGTGCCCTTCATAAGAAAGCTCCCAGGAAGCATAGTTCAGTGGTCTAGACATTATACAATATTATGGTGGCTACATCAGAAATAAAAGCATCTGAACTTTGAAATGCTTTTAAAAATTTACTGCACATGATGTAAAATTAAATTAGAGTATATAAAATACTATATAAACAGTAAATTACCAATAAATAGTAAAAGCATCATTAGTCATCATTAGATGGAACCTATTCCTCTATTATTTGGGCTTGAGAGATGATTCCTAGTTCTGGCTGCTGAAATAGAGTTTTGCAATCCTCTCCTTTCCCTCTCCACCTCCAATATATCTGAAATAAATTAACTAGTAAATGAGAGTATGCCTATGATTATCTTAAGGATAAGAGCAGAAGTCTTCAGAATACTTACAGGCTGTTTAATGATATCCTACTACTCTTAAACTGTTTTGTTGGTGGGATTTGCATCTAATTACTTTACATGATATACAGTAGAGCACTTCTTAATGCAATATTACACAAAGAGATTTATTTGGATGGTGACATACATGGTCCCATCTGCAATCATTTATTTTCAGCCTACACAGTTTTCAGTGTTTGTAGAAATATCCCCCAAATATAATCATACAATTTCATGACTGATTTTTTGATAACTTCTCTCTAAAATCCTGAAAAATAATATGAGGTATGACTGACTTCTTTTCTGTTTCCTATCCAAATATATTTTTGCATATTTTGGGGGGGAAAAAACACAATAGTATTTTTTGGAATTGTTTTGCTGTACTCTGGGTGGGATGTGGTTTATAATGACAGAAATTGAATTCCAAGGCATCCATTGAAATAATGAAAATATTCTTCTTACTATAAAATTTCTGGGTTTAGTTCTTTCTCATTTCTTTGACTAGCTAATTTAGAAACTGGAAACTGCATCTGGTGGGCAGTGTGGGAGAAAGGGATTACAATCAACAGAGTAAATATAGTACAATGTTTTTAAAAACTGACCTGATACTGAGTTTGGAAACATTAGCATATTGTGACACTGTACAGTGATAGGAGTGAAACATCTGGTCCAGTTGTAAGTGGATTACTTGGGGTAACAGCCTCACCTGGGTAGGAAGCATGCAAATGAAGAGAAGCCTCGTGAGAAGTCAGTTGGTGGGAAGAAACATAAGAGCAAAGCTACTTAAAAGAACAGACAAAATAATACCAAAAGGCTGAATGCACATTTAAGGTTTCATAGGCAAAGTGGGGGTAGGTCACAAGGAGAGAAAAAAATGATGAGAAACATATAAGTGAAGCTTTCTGAATAGAAATGCCATATGCAGGAGTTTCCCAGCCATCAGCACTGTCCCTGAAGACCATTTATACTTCACAGCATTAATATTCATTAGGTGTAACGCCATATGTTGCACAGCAGGATGTATTGCCAGCAGACTGTTTGTCATAAAGCCAGATTTAATAAAGCATTGTAAAACAAACATTATGATGATAAATACAAAATGACAAGCTAATTAAGAGAATCTTAATTGCCATTTTTCCATAATAACATTTGTTTAGCTGTGTCTGTCTTTGTGTTAGCATCCTTCTTATTCAGCTTGCATTCCATGCAGCTTCCTCAACACTCCCCACCAAGGGAAAATTATGCCACATATGATTTAAAATACTTAATGCCTCCTTTTCCCCTCCCACAAATCGACTATAAGGTAATGAATAGCTGCATGCCATTGATGGTCACAAACATTAACCTTTAATCCTAAAAGCATGGAAAGCAACTCTAATGGAAGTTGTGTACTCACATGCCAGGTGAAATAATAAGTTGCAGAAATCAGTACAAACTCTAAATCCAAATATCACCTAAAATCTTTTGTGAAATATTAGAAGTTAACTTTTTTCAGCCTGAAGAAATCCAATTTGGATTTCAGCAGTCTCTATTATTATTTTAAAAGAACTCCTGAAACCCATCAAATTTCATTGAGCAGTTCTCTAGCGAAGCAAAGAGAGGAGATTTACATACCTTACATCATATTAGTGAATAGAAGGTCTCTAATCTTCACTCAAAACTTCTGTATCATATTTCACAAGCTCCCCAACTGGCCCAGTCCATAAAATATCTTATATTTTTCTCCCCTTCCTTTATAAGATACCATTTAAAATGTATACATTCTTTTTTTTTTTTTTTTCGGTACACGGGCCTCCCACCGCTGTGGCCTCTCCCATTGCGGAGCACAGGCTCCAGATGCACAGGCTCAGCGGCCATGGCTCACGGGCCCAGCCGTTCCGCGGCATGTGGGATCTTCCCGGACCGGGGCACGAACCTGTGTCCTCTGCATCAGCAGGCGGACTCTCAACCACTGCGCCACCAGGGAAGCCCCTAAAACGTGTTCATTCTTGGTGCAGTTTAGAAATAGGGGCTTACTAAGAAGTCCGAATATTGCCTAGGGAAAGGATGAATAACCATCTCCCAAGAGTCTCTACCGTATTTCCTTGGTACTTTCACTAAAGCGCAAGTTCTAGTCCTCAGCTTTGCTGTATCATGGGAAGACTAGACTGAAGCAGATTCAAAATCAGAGGTGCGCTGGTAAATATTTAATAGCTGGCTCTAAGATTGGGAGAAAAAACACTCTGATCTGTGGGATTTGTGGATCTCAAGCTAACAATGAGAAGTCACTTAAGAAGTTGGAAAGAGATGCACATGATTGGCTATCAGGAGTGTTGATGTAACGTATAAATGTACAATGAATTAATTATCAGTAGAGAGTCACCCCAATTAGGTTTTCTATTTTGGGAGAGAAAATTTTCTGAATTTTTTTTGTATCCATGGTTCAGAGAAAAATCTTGGAGCTCGGAAACTGGAAACATCAAATATGTATCTACATAGTTTGAATAATAATAAATCTATTGACAAATTTTTGGCTAACAAATAACAATTTCATAGGCAGTTAATTGGTACAAATATCTACTCCAACTGGAAGTGTAATAATGTTAAATAAGGTAGAAAAAAATCACAATGACCTCTGAAATACAATGTTAAAATTTTCCTAGATATGTCTAAGAAGATGTCAATACAAATACTTGAAGTGATTCTGCCTAAAAAATTTTTTCAGAAAAATTGATGACATTTTCAGTATTATTTTATATCTTGTAAAAAATATCTTTCTGATTTAAGGTATGGTTTGTTCAATTATTAAGTTCAAATTTGATGGGATGGAGGACGGAGGGAGGCTGAACACATCTCCTGTTAAGATGTATGGAAAGTCAAATGAGAATTATTAGTTTTAACAAAATAATCTGAAAACTTCTCAACACTCTTCAAAACTACCTACTAATTCTGCAGTGCATTATATAGTAGACTGAAAAGTAAGCTTGAACATGGATAGTTCTGCTTCAGTTTATTAGATGTTTCTCTGGTCAATTATTTTGTGAAACACCACAATTATATAACTTTATAAAGTTTAAAAGCATATAATTATTAACTTATTTTCACAATCATCATAATTAAACTTAGCTTTGAATCTTGGATTCACCACTTGCTAATTCTTTGACTTTTGAAAAAATCTTAACTTTTCTGAGCATAGCTTCATTATTGGTAAAATAATGGTACTTGGTGTATATTGAGTAGGCGAAGTGTTCAAAAATGTAACTGGTTTCAAAAATCTATTATTATTATTTACACTATTTAAATTGCTGGAAATACTTTGGCCGGTGAAAAGTAAGAATACAACATTTCTCTTTTTTTCCTAGGCTTTATTTGATAGAATCATCTTTCTATTTTCACTAACATACTTTCAGGTTGAATTGTATCCATCACAATGTGGCATTTATATCTTTACAGTTCTATTTATTGCCATAAGACCAGTTAAGTAAAGAGACGATATGGGTGTTATTCAGGTTAGATCTTGGATAGAGTGTATTTCTGATAAAACAGTGCATAAAGATGTAATCTAATGCCAATTTCTTTGTTGTAACTCACTGCTATATACCATATTCCTTATATGGGCCAATCAACATAAAAATAATAATTGGAAGATTAAGGAAATATTTTGAACTTGTAAAAATCTATGATTTCTGCTAACTACTCAATGAGTGTATCCTTCTCACAAATTAATCCACATTTTAAAAATGAATATTATTTTTTAGATTCCATAATTATCAAAGTGTAGACATTTACAAGATTATAACAGAGATTCTAACAATTATATCTTAATTATTTGTATGTCTTATATAGTTTTGTTTTCCTAATGCCTCTGCCCATGTCATAAAGCTCCCTTAAGTTTTTAATAATCCTTTTCTTCTTATAAGTATTGAGAATGTTTGAAAAAATAATACTCACTTTCATCATTTTAATCTTATTAGAATGATTTTTAAGCATTCAAAAATATATTTCAACATGTGTGGTAAAGTGCCAAAAAATAAAAAGACATAAATTCTTAGAATTAATCAGTACTAAATCTTGTTATTGCTTTTTATTAATAAAATAGTGCTCATAAATGCCAAAAAAGTAAAAGAGTATGTGAGAGCATTACACAAAAAACAAAAATTTGAGCGGAGAATCCCACATGGATTATATGCCAACTGCCCTAAACTTCAGATTACTATCTTTTTAAACATACTCATGAAACTAAAAAAGTTCACAGGTAATTCACAATAAAATCAGCATGTTCGAGGAGAAAAGAGGAAGATGGCGGAAGAGTAAGACGCGGAGATCGCCTTCCTCCCCACGGATACACCAGAAATACATCCACACGTGGAACAACTCCTACAGAACTCCTACTGAAGGCTGGCAGAAGACCTCAGACCTCCCAAAAGGCAAGAAACTCCCCACGTAACTGGGTAGGGCAAAAGAAAAAACAGAGACAAAAGAATAAGGACGGCACCTGCACCAGTGGAAGGGAGCTGTGAAGGAGGAAAAGTTTCCACACACTAGGAAGCCCCTCCGCGGGCGGAGACTGCGGGAGGCAGAGGGGGGAGTTTCGGGACCGCGGAGTAGTGCACAGCGACGGGTGCGGAGGGCAAAGCGGGGAGATTCCTGCACAGACGATCGGTGCCGACCAGCACTCACCAACCCGAGAGGCTTGCTGCTCACCCACCGGGGCGGGCGGGGCTGCGAGCTGAGGCTCGGGTTTTGGTTTTGGACGGAGCTCAGGGAGAGGACTGGGGTTGGCGGCTTGAACATAGCCTGAAGGGGTTAGTGCACCACGACTAGCCGGGAGGGAGTTCGGGGAAAAGCCTGCACCGGCCGAAGAGGCAAGAGACTTTTTCTTCCCTCTTTGTCTCCTGGTGCGCGAGGAGAGGGGTTTAAGAGCGCTGCTTAAAGGAACTCCAGAGACGGGCGCGAGCCGCGGCTGAGGGCGTGAGCCCCCGAGACGGGCGCAAGCCGCGGCTGAAAGCGCAAACCCCAGAGACGGGCGCGAGCCGCGGCTAAAACCGCGGACCCCAGAGACGGGCGGGAGACGCTAAGGCTGCTGCTGCCGCCACCAAGGGGCCTGTGTGCGAGCACAGGTCACTCTCCACACCCCTCTTCCGCGGAGCCTGTGCAGCCCGCCACTGCCAGGTTCCCGGGATCCAGGGACAACTTCCCCGGGAGTACGCACGGCGGGTCTCAGGCTGGTGCAACGTCACGCCGGCCTCGGCCGCAACGTCACGCTGCCTCTGCAGCTGCAGGCCCGCCCTGCACGTAGTGCCCCTCCTACCCCCATCCCCCAACCCCCGGCCTGAGTGAGCCGGAGGCCCCGAATCAGCGGCTCCTTTAACCCCGTCCTGGCTGAGCGAAAAAACAGACGCCCTCCAGCGACCTACACGCAGAGGCAGGGCCAAATCCAAAGCTGAGATCCTGTGAGCTGTGAAAACAAAGAAGAGAAAGGGAAATCTCTCCCAGCAGCCACAGAAGCAGCGGATTAAAGCTCCACAATCAACTTGATATACCCTGCATCTGTGGAATACCTGAATAGACAAGGAATGATCCCAAATTGAAGAGGTGGAATTTAGGAGCGAAATCTATGATTTTTTTCCCTTTTCCTCTTTTTGTGAAGGTGTACGTGTATGCTCCTGTGTGACATCTAGTCTGTATACTCTAGCTTCCACCATTTGTCCTAGGGCTCTATCCGTCCATGACTATTTTTAAAAAATTCTTTTTCTTAATAATTAAGTTTAATTGTAATAACTTTATTATACTTTACCTTCGTTCTTTCTTTCTTTCCTTCCTTCCCTCCCTCCTTTAGACAACGAATCACCCCAAATTGAGGAGGTGGTCTCAGGGAGCAGGATTTATGATTTTTCCCCCTTTACCTCTTTTTGTGAAGGTGTATGTGTATGATTCTGTGTAAGATTTTCTCTGTATAGCTTTGCTTCCAACATTTGTCCTAAGGTTCTATCCGTCCCTTTTTTTTTTTTTTTCTAAATATTTTTTAATTCAATAACTATATTATACTTTATTTTATTTTTACTGTATCATCTTTCTTTCTGTCTTTTTTTCCTTCTTTCCCTCCTTCCTTCCTTCCTCCCTCCCTCCCTCCCTCCCTCCTTTCTTTCCTTCTTTGCTTCTTTCTTCCTTCCTTCCTTTCCTCCTTTCCTTCTTTCTTTCCTCATACTTCTACTAATTCTCTCTACTTTTTCTCCCTTTTATTCTGAGCCGTGTGGATGAAAGGCTCTTGGTGCTCCAGCCAGGAGTCAGGGCTCTGCCTCTGAGGTAGGAGAGCCAACTTCAGGTCACTGGTCAACAAGAGACCTCCCAGCTCCACATAATATTAAACAGCGGAAATCTCCCAGAGACCTCCATCTTAACACCAGCACCCAGTTTCACTCAACGACCAGCAAGCCACAGTGCTGGACAACCTATGCCAAACAACTAGCAAAACAGGAACACAACCCCACCCATTAGCAGAGAGGCTGCCTAAAATCATAATAAGGCCACAGACACCCCAAAACACACCACCAGACGTGAACCTGCCCACTAGAGAGACAAGATCCAGCCTCATCCAGCACAACACAGGCACTAGTCCCCTCCACCAGGAAGCCTACACAACCCACTGAAACAACCTTAGCCACTGGAGACAGACATCAAAAACAACGGGAACTACGAACCTGCAGCCTGCAAAAAGGAGACCCCAAACACAGTAAGATAAGCAAAATGAGAAGACAGAAAAACACACAGCAGATGAAGGAGCAAGATAAAAACCCACCAGACCTAACAAATGAAGAGGAAATAGGCAATCTACCTGAAAAAGAATTCAGAATAATGATAGTAAGGATGATCCGAAATCTTGGAAGTAGAATGGACAAAATGCAAGAAACAGTTAACAAGGACCTACAAGAACTAAAGATGAAACAAGCAACGATGAACAATGCAATAAATGAAATTAAAATCACTCTAGATAGGATCAATAGCAGAATAACTGAGGCAGAAGAACGGATAAGTGACCTGGAAGATAAAGTAGTGGAAATAACTACTGCAGAGCAGAATAAAGAAAAAAGAATGAAAAGAACTGAGGACAGTCTCAGAGACCTCTGGGACAACATGAAACGCACCAACATTCGAATTATAGGGGTTCCAGAAGAAGAAGAAAGAAAGAAAGGGACTGAGAAAATATTTGAAGAGATTATAGTTGAAAACTTCCCTAATATGGGAAAGGAAATAGTTAATCAAGTCCAGGAAGCACAGAGGGTCCCATACAGGATAAATACAAGGAGAAACACGCCAAGACACATATTAATCAAACTGTCAAAAATTAAATACAAAGAAAGCATATTAAAAGCAGCAAGGGAAAAACAACAAATAACACACAAGGGAATCCCCATAAGGTTAACAGCGGACCTCTCAGCAGAAACCCTACAAGCCAGAAGGGAGTGGCAGGATATACTGAAAGTGATGAAGGAGAATAGCCTGAAACCAAGACTACTCTACCCAGCAAGGATCTCATTCACATTTGATGGAGAAATTAAAACCTTTACAGACAAGCAAAAGCTGAGAGAGTTCAGCACCACCAAACCAGCTTTACAACAAATGCTAAAGGAACTTCTCTAGACACGAAACACAAGAGAAGGAAATGACCTATAGTAGCGAACCCAAAACAATATATAAAATGGAAATAGGAACATACATATCGATAATTACCTTAAATGTAAATGGACTAAATGCTCCCACCAAAAGACACAGATTGGCTGAATGGATACAAAAACAAGACCCTTATATATGCTGTCTACAAGAGACCCACTTCAGAACTAGAGACACATACAGACTGAAAGTAAGGGGATGGAAAAAGATATTCCATGCAAATGGAAACCAAAAGAAAGCTGGAGTAGCAATTCTCATATCAGACAAAATAGACTTTAAAATAAGGACTATTAAAAGGGACAAAGAAGGACACTAAATAATGATCAAGGGATCGATCCAAGAAGAAGATATAACAATTGTAAATATTTATGCACCCAACATAGGAGCACCTCAATACATAAGGCAAATACTAACAACCATAAAAGGGGAGATCAACAGTAACACATTCATAGTAGGGGACTTTAACACCCCACTTTCACCCATGGACAGATCATCCAAAATGAAAATAAATAAGGAAACACAAGCTTTAAATGATACATTAAACAAGATGGACTTAATTGATATTTATAGGACACTCCATCCAAAAACAACAGAATACACATTTTTCTCAAGTGCTCATGGAACATTCTCCAGGATAGATCATATCTTGGGTCACAAATCAAGCCTTGGTAAATTTAAGAAAACTGAAATTGTATCAAGTATCTTTTCCGACCACAACGCCATGAGACTAGATATCAATTACAGGAAAAGATCTGTAAAAAATACAAACACATGGAGGCTAAACAATACACTACTTAATAATGAAGTGATCACTGAAGAAATCAAAGAGGAAATAAAAAAATACCTAGAAACAAATGACAATGGAGACACAACGACCCAAAACCTATGGGATGCAGCAAAAGCAGTTCTAAGGGGGAAGTTTATAGCAATACAAGCCCACCTTAAGAAGCAGGAAACATCTCGAATAAACAACATAACCTTGCACCTCAAGCAATTAGAGAAAGAAGAACAAAAAAAACCCCAAAGCTAGCAGAAGGAAAGAAATCATAAAAATCAGATCAGAAATAAATGAAAAAGAAATGAAGGAAACAATAGCAAAGATCAATAAAACTAAAAGCTGGTTCTTTGAGAAGATAAACAAAATAGATAAACCACTAGCCAGACTCATCAAGAAAAAAAGGGAGAAGACTCAAATCAATAGAATTAGAAATGAAAAAGGAGAAGTAACAACTGACACTGCAGAAATAAAAAAAATCATGAGAGATTACTACAAGCAACTCTATGCCAATAAAATGGACAATCTGGAAGAAATGGACAAATTCTTAGAAATGCACAACCTGCCAAGACTGAATCAGGAAGAAATAGAAAATATGAACAGACCAATCACAAGCACTGAAATTGAAACTGTGATTAAAAACCTTCCAACAAACAAAAGCCCAGGACCAGATGGCTTCACAGGTGAATTCTATCAAACGTTTAGAGAAGAGCTAACACCTATCCTTCTCAAACTCTTCCAAAATATAGCAGAGGGAGGAACACTCCCAAATTCCTTCTACGAAGCCACCATCACCTTGATACCAAAACCAGACAAGGATGTCACAAAGAAAGAAAACTACAGGCCAATATCACTGATGAACATAGATGCAAAAATCCTCAACAAAATACTAGCAAACAGAATCCAACAGCACATTAAAAGGGTCATACACCATGATCAAGTGGGGTTTATTCCAGGAATGCAAGGATTCTTCAATATACGCAAATCTATCAATGTGATAAACTATATTAACAAATTGAAGGAGAACAACCATATGATCATCTCAATAGATGCAGAGAAAGCTTTCGACAAAATTCAACACCCATTTATGATAAAAACCCTCCAGAAAGTAGGCATAGAGGGAACTTTCCTAAACATAATAAAAGCCATATATGACAAGCCCACAGCAAACATCATCCTCAATGGTGAAAAACTGAAAGCATTTCCACTAAAATCAGGAACAAGACAAGGTTGCCCACTCTCACCACTCTTATTCAACATAGTTTTGGAAGTTTTAGCCACAGCAATCAGAGAAGAAAAGGAAATAAAAGGAATCCAAATTGGAAAAGAAGAAGTAAAGCTGTCACTGTTTGCAGATGACATGATACTATACATAGAGAATCCTAAAGATGCTACCAGAAAACTACTAGAGCTAATCAATGAATTTGGTAAAGTAGCAGGATACAAAATTAATGCACAGAAATCTCTGGCATTCCTATATACTAATGATGAAAAATCTGAAAGTGAAATCAAGAAAACACTCCCATTTACCATTGCAACAAAAAGAATAAAATATCTAGGAATAAACCTACCTAAGGATACGAAAGACCTGTATGCAGAAAATTATAAGACACTGATGAAAAAATTAAAGATGATACAAATAGATGGAGAGATATACCATGTTCTTGGATGGGAAGAATCAACATTGTGAAAATGACTCTACTACCCAAAGCAATCTACAGATTCAATGCAATCCCTATCAAACTACCACTGGCATTTTTCACAGAACTAGAACAAAAAATTTCACAATTTGTATGGAAACACAAAAGACCCCGAATAGCCAAAGCAATCTTTAGAACGAAAAAAGGAGCTGGAGGAATAAGGCTCCCTGACTTCAGACTATATTACAAAGCAACAGTAATCAAGACAGTATGGTACTGGCACAAAAACAGAAAGATAGATCAGTGGAACAGGATAGAAAGCCCAGAGATAAACCCACGCACATATGGACACCTTATCTTTGATAAAGGAGGCAGGAATGTACAGTGGAGAAAGGACAGCCTCTTCAATAAATGGTGCTGGGAAAACTGGACAGGTACATGTAAAAGTATGAGATTAGATCACTCCCTAACACCATACACAAAAATAAGCTCAAAATGGATTAAAGACCTAAATGTAAGGCCAGAAACTATCAAACTCTTAGAAGAAAACATAGGAAGAACACTCTATGACATAAATCACAGCAAGATCCTTTCTGACCCACCTCCTAGAGTAATGGAAATAAAAACAAAAATAAACAAATGGGACCTAATGAAACTTCAAAGCTTTTGCACAGCAAAGGAAACCATAACCAAGACCAAAAGACAACCCTCAGAATGGGAGAAAACATTTGCAAATGAAGCAACTGACAAAGGATTAATCTCCAAAATTTACAAGCAGCTCATGCAGCTCAATAACAAAAATACAAACAACCCCATCCAAAAATGGGCAGAAGACCTAAATAGACATTTCTCCAAAGAAGATATACAGAATGCCAACAAACACATGAAAGAATGCTCAACATCATTAATCATTAGAGAAATGCAAATCAAAACTACAATGAGATATCATCTCACACCAGTCAGAATGGCCATCATCAAAAAATCAAGAAACAATAAATGCTGGAGAGGGTGTGGAGAAAAGGGGACACTCTTGCACTGCTGGTGGGAATGTGAATTGGTTCAGCCACTGTGGAGAACAGTATGGAGGTTCCTTAAAAAACTACAAATAGAATTACCATATGACCCAGCAATCCCACTACTTGGCATATACCCTGAGAAAACCAAAATTCAAAGAGAGTCATGTACCAAAATGTTCATTGCAGCTCTATTTACAATAGCCAGGACATGGAAAAAACCTAAGCGCCCATCATCGGATGAATGGATAAAGAAGATGTGGCACATATACACAATGGAATATTACTCAGCCTTAAAAAGAAATGAAATTGAGCTATTTGTAATGAGATGGATAGACCTAGAGTCTGTCATACAGAGTGAAGTAAGTCAGAAAGAAAAAGACAAATACCGTATGCTAACACATATATATGGAATTTAAGGGAAAAAAATGTCATGAAGAACCTAGGGGTAAGATAGGAATAAAGACGCAGACCTACTGGAGAACGGACTTAAGGATATGGGGAGGGGGAAGGGTGAGTTTTGACAGGGCGAGAGAGAGTCATGGACATATACACACTAACAAACGTAGTAAGGTAGATAGCTGGGGGGAAGCAGCCGCAAGGCACAGGGATATTAGCTCGGTGCTTTGTGACAGCCTGGAAGGGTGGGATGGGGAGAGTGGGAGGGAGGGAGACGCAAGAGGGAAGACATATGGGAACATATGTATATGTATAGCTGATTCACTTTGTTGTAAATCAGAAACTAACACACCATTGTAAAGCAATTATACCCCAATAAAGATGTTTAAAAAAAAAAAAAAAAAAATCAGCATGTTCAGGTGTCTCTTTTATTTTTGAAATAGTGGAAAAAATAATGAAAAAATAAAAAGAATTTTATTTATTAGGACAAAAGAATCATGTCCCACCCCCAGCAAAAAAAATGTTTTTAATTGCAATTGTTCTAACTATCAAAGTTAGAACCTTCTTTTATTGAATAAGTTTCATAAACTTTGGTCCTTTCTCAGTTCTATACTTTTGTGATTTAGGTCAGAAATTTATTTTTATTTTTAATTTAAACTCAATATTTAGCACACATTTATGAAACTATAGGCTTAAGTGATTTAAATGCAATAATATCTTGGTTGTGAAAATAATTTCATTAAACAGTTATATCACTAGGCTAAACATCTTGACTCATAGTTAAAACAAAAAGACAAGTATCTAAACTTCATTATAAGGGGGGAAAGAATCATTAAGCAAAGTGGTCATACAAATTAAGAAATAATCTTATTTGCAGAAAATTCCTATCCTGGAATTGTATTGTCCTAGTCTAATTATCATCTTAATGAAAACTCTAAAGTTTACTCACAGGTAGTAGAGGATATATCTATTAATTCAATCATTTTGGCAAAATTTTTTTAATCAGTTAAGTTCAGAGGGAAGTATCCACTTACCCTGCCTGTATGTGATCCAGCATTACTTTACATTATTTTTAGGGTTTGCCAGATGTTTGGTTAATAAAGATGAATTGCTTTTGGTATAAAAACTGTGAATCCATTTTCTAGGTATTAGGTTTAGTCAGAGAATAAGCATAGTATTTCTATTTTTTAAAAGCTTATATCATCAGTCTAATCTCAGAAACATCCACCTGAAATTGATTTCAAAAGAATGGACCTACACACTGAGGCAGAGTATAGACATTTAGTTTGGTATAAGACAAGCCAGATCCCTTACTTCTTGGCAGCTTTTACTGCTAGACGTGCTGTGAGCTCATCTTTAACAATGAAGGCAGGGCAGTCTCTAGGCTTGGCTTTGACTCCATGTGGGGCATCAGGTTTCCACTCTGCCTCATCCTCTGTCTGGGTACTTCTGCTCTTGGAATCAAGTAAACTGGGTGACTCAGTGAACCAAGTACTGCATAGACTTAAGTGATTCCTTGACAACAAGCGAAAGAGTAGTTAACTCTGTGGGTTCACTAAAATTTAGTATCCCAGAACCACAGATTATTAAATGGCACTTGGTTGAACACCAAAAAAAAAAAAAAAGAAAAATTACAAGTTTCTATATGTTCCCTACAGATGGGCAAGAGATTTTGCACTTTTACATTTTATATCCATTCTATCCATTGTTTTTGCTGTTGCTGCTGATATAAAGTGATTGCAGTTATGTTTTAGATCATTAATATTTGGAAGAGCCTAAATAATATCATTTTATATTAAATATATACAGAATAATATATAAAGGACACCTAAAATTGATGTTGAGAAAATCTACAGTAATATTTAAGAATTATGAAAGAGAAGCAGCTATTAAAACATATTAGAGCAATAATAACGTAAATAGCATGGGATTTGTGCAAATAAAAATGATCAGTAAAAAAGAATAGGTCATAAACCAATGTGAAGTGAATGTATGTCCAATAAATTATGCTGAAAAAGTTGGTTGAGGGAAAAAAAATTACATAACTTTTTCACGACTAGCATTGTTATTGCTTATACTTCATAAGTTTCACAGAAGTAATGTAACATATCATTTTAGTGTAATATTTGTTATTTCACAGTAGAGAATACATATATATTAATAATGACTAAGAAAACAAGTATATTTCTTGTGGGTAAGTCCCATGTGTTATACAGTTGATAATTCCAAGGTTTCTTGTATAACGTGCTGAACCCATAAGTTAGTGCCATCCAATATTTGTCTAACTGATTATCAGGCATTGAGATTATCTATCCAAATTTTCCAAGTACTATTGCAAAACAGAAGGTTTCTTGCAACCTACATGAGAGTTTGGGCAGATTACAAAAACAATGAATGAAAACTTAAGACTACTTGAAAAAATATAAAAGGAATCTAGTATTCCTCAGACCACCATTAAACAGGCTTTGCAAAAAGACAGTTAGAAAATGATAACTGTCAGCCTTTTTCTATATTTGTTTGGTTTGGTTTGGTTTCATGTTCTATTGCCTTTTCTTTTCTTGTCTTTTTTTTTTTTTTTTTTGGCTTCCAGTAAGTACCTATTTATAATACATGTAGCATATAGTTTTCCATAAGAAGTCTTCCTTGTGTTAATTTCTCTAATTTTGTTCAAATCTCATATCTAAATTTTGTTTTTGAATTTGCACTTTTATCATTATCACATTATGCTGACTTATCTTGGTGCATGTGTCTTTCAAATTGTCATGAATTTACATATGCATCCCTAGAATGAACAAACTGGCCAGAGTAGTTATATATGTAGGAAGAGAGAGACAAGAACTACAGTCCATAAAAGCAGCAAACGATAAATATTTACCTCAGGGGTAACATGCTTAAATTCAGGTGTACAGAAACATAACTTTATTTTGCTATAACTAATTCCACATACTTTGAGTCCTAATCCTGTTGAACTGCTAGGAAACTTTTACCTTCGTCTCCTCAGTAAAATTTCTGGTGGACATGCATAAGACAAAAGGGCAAAGAGGAGCTGAGGAAAGAAGGTTATGGAATGCTCGGGCTTTCTGAGGCAGGAGAGCATCTTTCTCAGTCAGTCATCCACACAGCTCTTCCCCAAGATGTCTTTTCCTTCCTGTGTCTCCTGCCTGCCCTATCTGTGACAACTTTAGGGATCCTGGAATCCAGTCAGTATTTCACAATGTGCCAGAGGACCCAGAAGTTTATGAGAGGCTCTTTGTCATCACACTTAAGAAGCACAAAACCATTTCTTCTCTGGAGTGTTTCCACCTTTTCAGTGCGCATGGCCCCTTTTGGGGAGATCCACTTACTTTTTAATTTTCACTGCCTACTATCTGTTTCTCTTCACACGAAATCCCAGACTCTTCTAACTTAGACAAAGTGGATTTGATAAAATAGGAAAATACTTCTCCTGATAATATCTTCCAAAGTTATCTCATCCCTAATCTCTGTTTCTCCAAAACGAAAAATAATGTGGCAAATTCACAACAATGGGAAAAAAGTCAACCCCAAATATCCTCACTGTTTGACATGTGAAGTATTTTCTCACACAGATTTACTAAAACAAATACATTTAAATTAGTTGCCAAAACTTTAAAATCTGGATTTCTAGCTTCTCCTAGAAATTTTAAAAGTTGGGATTCAGGAGAACCCCATTCCTGAATCACAAAAAACTTAGTGCTGAGTTACAACTTCTCACCTAAGAAGAAACTCACGTTCTCTATTTCATGTTCTCTAGTTGCCAGCACTCCTGAAAACTGAGGCGAGTTTTAGTTGCCCTTCATCAGGAAGCTTTCACTGCTGTTTCTCTTACACCTGCTCATTTCACTCTTTCATAGGACCTGTCTTGGCCTTTGTATGCATTTGCTTTTGCATATAAGACAAAGGACTTAAGTTTGGGGAGAAAAAACAGTAATTCTGGAAGGCTTTTTTCTGTCTTGTCATGTCCCTCCCTGGGAGCAATGAGTACAGACCAATTAGTTGTTTCTGAAACACCAGGGAAAAGATGGCATACTGGAGAAATAAAGGACATAGACTGATATCTCAAAAATATTATTCCATTACTGACTTGTCAAATTATTTAAATTATATCATAAACTTTAAAACCATTAATTCTGAATAAACCCCCTAAATGTAACACCAGCTTATCAAATCCATCAATATGTACATGATATGTATATAAGGTGTTAGATTTATGGATGGTGTTAAAGAGCCATCCATGAAATTCAACACCTTTAGAGATTTTATTTTAATGAAACTCAAATATAAGTAACTCAAAAGAAAACCAAATGACTTAAAATATGCATGTAAAATTTGAAATGGACAGTTTACCGGAAAGATTTGTGCAAGAGATGGCCAACAGAGAGTTTCAGCTATTGTATCATGCTAGTTGAAGCAGTATTAAAATAAAACCAGAAGCATTTGTCTTTCAAAGAACCAGATCTAGTAGGTAAAAAATTGATTTCCTTGCAGGTGGATACCATAAACATTCTGAGGTTGTACTAATGCCTCTCAGAGTGCTATATGCATAGTAGGGCCTTGATATAGTTGGGGAAAAAAATGACTGCATGATAAATAAAAAAAAAACAAAACACATTAAAAGTATTTCTTTTTCTACAGTAAATATAATATGTCACATATTTTGAATAAAAAATATGACTTACACAGCTTATCTGTGGAAACAGAATTCATATTATTCAGACATAAAACAGAAGTTCTTCTACTTATAAAGACATTCATATAAATTTAATATTAGGTGATGGATTTCTAAACATGTTTCTAGACTGATACATGCTTCCTGAGTTGTCTTTGCACACGATAGTCTGCTTAGTGGAGAACTGGCTTACATCATATTCTTATTTCATTTTTTCCTCCTAGATGTTAATATTCCAATTGTACATATGAAGAAATTGGGTCTGAGTGGTTGAGAACATGATCCCAAACTCAGACTGAGTAAGTAACAGAGGTAGAAACTGAATTAGCATTTGTGCTTGAGACTGTACTCTGTGTTGGATAATCACACAGTTTGAATCTGGAGTACCATTATTTCTGATGTATGCATTTTTTTGTGGCTCACCTGTTCTTTATATACATGTGGAAGAAATAGAAATGTTTTCTATTTCATCTCCTTATTCCTTTCTTTCCTCAATCTTAGAGAAAAAGCAGTTTCTGTTCAGATAATATAAAGACAGAGACATTTTTTAAAACTACATGATCTATCAAAATTATGCTAAGAAATAGGTGGGCAGACAGTGATCTCTGCCCTTCAGTTTATAAATGAGTCCCAGAGAGAGTATGTGCTAATTCATTTGAATTTATTATTGTTTGTTTATAGCTCTTTCAAAAAAAAAATTAGTTCATTGAAAGGATAAATGTAGCAATATAGACAAAACACAAGGAAAAAGGGAGAACTTGAATAAGATAAAATAAATAAACAAAGCAACATCACTAAAGCATTGTTTTTAACATTACATTGTATTAGAAGAAATGCAAGTAGATGGACAATTACAGTGGTATGTGATAAATCCAACAAAAATATTTATGGTGTAATGTGGTAGACATCAAGAAATATTTAATTCCATATGGGGGAATAAGTAGGTCTCCACAAGGAACATCTACATGAACAGGAATTAGAATGTCATAGTATGGGCTGTTACACATAGAGAATACGTATGTGTTGAAGACTTTACTCGCATTATTTATTGATGAGGAAAGCAGTAAAATGGTCAACTTATTTCCAAGGGCACTCAAGAAACAGGGTTTCCTACAGGCCATCAGAAATGACATTTTTATTTTTAAAAAGTGTCAAAATAACATTATGAGCAGAGGTACAAAGTTAGAGATCCATTTCCACAATAGTGGTATGAGGAGCTCTGTGGACCTACTTGCTCTCCAGTCAAACAACCACAGCTTGCAAAGTTTGTTTAAAAAAATAAACAAAGTAAAAAAGCCATTTAAAATCTCTGAAATTGTTCTACGGGCATTTATGAAGAAAATTTATTCAAGAAAATTATTTATTCAAGAAAATCTACTAAATCTCACTAAGAACAGTGAGAATCTATGGCACTTGGGTCATGACTCACTCCCTCCCCCACTCCACACACACAGCTCAATGTGATGGAAACTCCATTCTGGGCAGTTAACACCAAAACAATGGGATTCTTCTACCACCAGCCCTCAGTCAAGGGCTACAATATCGCCCTGGAGGGGCAAGCTTCCAGTATTTCTCATACCTCCCCATACACAACTCCATGTTGCAGAAGTTAAATTTCAGGTAAGTACAGCTGAGAGACTGGGGTCTCCATTTACTTATCCAGCCCTCACTGGTAGATGGACGCTTGAGGCTAGGAATAGCAGGCAGAGAATATTGGTCCTCCAATCACCTTCACTCCAGAAAACTCACGGTGCAGAGGTTCCATGCCAGATGAGGCAAGCCAAGAAGACCAGAGGCTACTGTCCCTGTCTAGCACGCTACTCATAAACCAGGGGTGTTACTCCAAGAGAAGTAAGCCTCTGTCTTTGCCCCCAACTCCAGAACCATGGCTTAAAGATTTTACACAAGAAGAAAGGCAAGCCATAAGAACAGAGAGATCCAAAGCTCTTCCCAAAGGAAATGACTTTATTTAGAACAGAGCATAGGGAAATTTACAACTAAAACTTGAAGACAATGGAGAGTCTGGCAGTATGCAATTAAAAGGAGGCTTGCAGCTCCCTTAAAACAACAAGCTAAACCATAAGTCAGCTAGCTTATAAGTGAGAACTAAGCAAAGAGCTAAAAAGAATCCTCATGAAGTCAGAACAAGCCTAAAAAACTGGCCTCAAAACGTTTTCCTACAAAGGGCCTTGTATTTAATTGAATCAGACTATGGAACAATTTTTGCTCTGGGTCATCATCAAAGACAATAGAGCAATCATCTAACAGTTTGTGGAGCCTAATATCTGGGTGTGATACCAATAGAGGCAGACAGCTGAACAGAGAAACCAGGAAGGAGATAGTTAAAGAAAGCCCTGCTAAAACCACTTTCAAACCAGAGTGACTATGTACATGCCCAAGGAAGTGCCCTCTTAGGAGTAATATCGGACTTTACATGGAGAGAGAAATAGACTTCACTAAATTAGTCTAGCCAAGTCACTAAACAATTAAGCAAACAGCAATAAGTCTTCGAAAGGAGAGGGAATCAGTATCCAGAGTTGCTACAACTCATGATCTAAAATATTCCGTTTTTAACAACAAAAAAATGAGATATACAAAGAAACAGCAGTGTGACCTACACACAGGGAAAAATAGCACTGAGAAGACCCAAATGGTGGACTTAGACAAAAACGTTAAAACACTTATTGCAAATGTGTTCAAGGAATGAAAGGAAACCATGTTTTAAAAATAATAGGAAGTTAGGATGTAAATATCTCATTAAATAAAAAATATCAATAAACACAATGTTATGTTCTTCATGGCAATAAAGTATATCATTTTGGGTTATCTTTTCTGCTAGAGCACTACATGATAGTGACATTCAGTAATAATTTGATGCATGTGGGAATAATTGAATGAATGAATGAATGAGCAAATGAATTTAAATGGAATCTCTAATACATGGATTTGGTCAATAATTGCATATAGGGGATGAAAGAGTCTAGAGAGCTAAGAGGTCACTCAGATGATCAGGAAGACATTCACTAGATAAGATAATAAACACAAGAGGAAGAACTAATGTGAGGATAAATATTACAAGTTCCATTTTGACCATGCCAAGTGTAAGTGACTGTGGAAACTATGAATCAAGAAGTCCAATAGGATATTAGATATACAAGTCTGGATTTAGGAAAAGAAAAGGGCTCTAGTTAAAGACTGGATTACTATTGATTACAGGTAACAGTTCAAGTCATGGAAGTGAATTTGGTCACTTAGGAAGATGTTGATAAAGGAGAAGACAAAAAAGTTCAGTATGGAATCCTGGAGAATGCCAAAATTTAAGTGGTAATTAGAGATAAAAATGTGTAGGAAGAAGTAAAAGAAAAAAAAAACCCAGAGAGATACTAAAGAAACCAGGAGTCAGTCTTCATTTATTGTCACAACAAAAAATGCCAAGCATTATGCTAAAATATTTGGTAATCAAGCAGGAATAAGATATGATTCCTATTAGAACACATGGCAGGAAACACCCAAAATGAGTCTGAAAGGCTTAATTGTTGAGTGATGGTTTAGAGTACACAGTAAGGCTGTGCATGACTCTTCTGACTCAACTGTCTCTTTCCCACAATCATTCACAGTGCTTCTCAGTTCCACCCACCTGTGAGTCCTGATTCTGAGAAGGAGAAGCCAGTGGTAAAGTAAGAGAACTAGGGTCCCCGAATATCTGCTGTGGAATCTTCCCCTGAAAGGCTGGATACTAGAAAGCAACAGTGTTGAAACAGTATAGGCCTTGAGAAACAACAGCGACCGCAATAGGAAGCAAGGTGACTCCCCAGGGAGTCCCAATGTCCAGTCGTGGCCAGCACTTCTGATTAGGCACCCTGAGGCCCACTGCAGCAGGATGTGAAGGGCCTCAGGAGACCTCGGGGAAGTGTATCAGAGCCATGGCAACAAGCAGGTTATATGAAATATGGTCCACAGAGCAGTTCTCATGCAGGGAGCTGTGCTGGGGCCCTGCCACTTGACAAGTGGATTCTGAGTTCTACTCATCTTTGTAGCTCAGGACCAGCTCAAGTGTTAAAATAATTTCCCAGTTCCATATATTTCATGGGAATTAAAGTGGATATTTAGGTTACTATTTGGAAATATTTTTAAAAAGTAAAAATCTCATATTTGTAAGAAGTATGGAGTCATATCTCTTTGTTTGCAAACACCCTAATCAGTCTTATTTGTATTATGTTGTCTACTTGTTGGTAATATAAGGTCACGACTTACTCTATTTTATCACATGCATTATTCTTACATACTTTGCTTTATTTGTTTTTATAACTTTCAGTACCTGAAAATAGTAGATGCTTACTGTATAGTCTCTAAATTATTTAAAAACTTTTGCTCTGTTCTTATTTGTGGGAAATAGCCAAGAGTATCCAAAATGGCATTCCACTTCGTGATTGACTGGAAACACACTGAGAAACATTCCACTAAGATGCTGGGGAGAGAGCTGATATAAATTCAAACCTGAAATTGTATTATTCAACTGAAAATCAGAGCAGAATGAAATGAAAAATAATTCAGAATAACTGAATTGCTGACTTTAATCACTAAGCTAAGTTTTACTTTTTAATGTCTACATGTACGCATTCACTAGGGAGTATTCTGGTTATTATCAAAAAGTCTGTCAGCGAGAGATCAATATACAAATTGTAACACATAGGAACATTATGTGAATTTGTGTCACTGCCTGGAGAACTTCAGGTTTATAAAAAGCAATGAATGAATTACACAGATACATAAATATGCTCCTGCATTTTCATCTGTGACAGATATACTCTTACTGGAATGTAGTCTTAAAACTATACCACCTTGGGTTATGAGCTCATTAGAGCTCTCAAGCTCAGCAGGGTCAAATCTGGCTAATGTTTGGGAGGATGACCCCCAAGGAAAATCCAGGTGCAAGAGGATATAATGTTAGTAATTCAATAGATGATATGGTTCCCTTTAAGTCACTAATGAGCAATTTCCCCTCAAGGCCGTTATCAGACACCATGCTACCGGATGTTTCTTCTTAAAGATTTAATATATGTGGACATTTAAGATCTCATGCATTTTTTCCTATCTTCTTTATTATCATGATAATTATTCTGTGTTAAACACTTTTTCAATATTTTTATTGAGATAAAATACACATAACATACAATTTACTATCTTAACCTTTTAAAGTATTATAGTGATATTAAATGCATTTATATTGTTATGCAACCATCAATACCATCCACCTTCAGAACTTTTCATCTTGCAAAACTGAAACTCTATGCCCATTAAGCAATAACTCCCCATTCTCCCTCCTCCCAGCCCCTGGCAACCAACATTCGACAATGATGGTTGCCAGTCTCTATGATTTTGATTACTCTAGGTATCTCATATTAGTTGAATTACACAGTATTTACCTTTTAATGATTAGCTTACTTCACATAGCATAATGTCCTCAAGTTTCATCCATGTTGTAGCATATGTCAGAATTTTGGACTATTTTCTTGATCTTTCAAAAGAACCTAACAGAGTGGGATTGAGTGAAGAAGGCTGATTAGTCATCATGGTTAATTTTATGTGTCAACTTGACTGGACCATGTGAAGTCAAGATATTTGGTTAAACACTATCCTGAGTGGGTCTGTGTGAAGGTGTTTCTGGATGAGATTAACATTTGAATCAGTAGACTGAGTAAATCAGATGGCCCTTCCCAATGTGGGTGGGAGGGCCTCATCCAATCCTGTGAAGGCCTGAATAGAACTAAAAGGCTGAGTAAGGGATAATTCGCTTTCTCTGCTTGATTGTCTGTTAGCTGAGACATTGGTCATTTCCTGCCTTTGGACTCAGAGTTGGAATGGAATTTATACCATCAGCTCTGCTGGTTCTCAGGCCTTTGTACTCAGACTAAAACCTACCACTGACTCTCCTGGGTCTCTGGGTCTCCAGCCTGATGACTGTAGATCTTGGGACGTCTCAGTCTCCATAGTTGTGTGATCCAATTCATTCATTATATGAAACATTGGTTACAATATTGGTTCTGTTTCTCTGGAGTACCCTGACTAATACACATAGTATATCTACATTTGCATGCCCAATTCTATGAGTTCTTTTATTCCTTTTTATACTATCTGCCTCATAATTTTGACATTTCTACTTGATTTGCTGTGGGCCATTACTTTCTACAAGTTTCTGAAAGACATCTTAGCAGCATGTTAGCAGTGTCTCCCACAATAATTACCAGGGAGCTTACTATTTCTTAGGAGAAAATACCTTAAGATAAATATTCCCTTATTAAGCCATATGTTCTACCCCATCAATCCTGCAACCTTAGAATCCAGTCCCATGAATACTTCCCTAATTTTGCCTATGCATATTGGCTAGGTCTGACAGTTTTTTTGGGTTTAGTCCCTTTTTCTCTTAGTAGGTTCACATTTCCTTGGTCTGTTTATGCTATGATTTGATCTACTTATTGATATGGTATCAGGAAGGTAGGTGAGTATAGGTCTTGAAGAGGAAACATGGTGCATATTTTCCTTAAGCGAGAGGCATACTAGTCTTTAACAAGGAGTACTGGGCCCTGTTTGCAGAGTTTTGAGGGACATGGAATATAAAATACACAGTTTTTGTTTTTGGCCTCCTTTGAATTGGATGTTCCCTGAGTATCCTTAGGATGTCAACTCTTCCCAATCAAAGCCTTGACCGTGGCAAAACAGACTTGAGAAGTTGTGAATTCAAATCTCTCTGTGTGCATCTCTATTACTTTTATTATTAATTCTTAAGCCTGGATCTCAGTTTTTTCTGCCCTCTAGGTGCATGCAAGAGATAAAGGACTTTTTAAAAATGTTGCTAAGGAAGCCCGCTCAGATTCGCACTTCACCTTCATCTGGTGATCAGGCACCCTCAGCTTTTCATTCACTGTATTTTTCCAATACAGCAATGGTATTCAGCAAAGTCCATCTGATGCCACTGTTGTTATAATTAACACTTTCCCCCAAACCCTCACTTTCCTGAAATACTGTGCCTACCACTGAATTCTTTTATAGGGGTAGTCCATCCTTATGGACTATCAGTAAAACTTTAACAATTGCTTTGGTACAAACTACAGAGGATATTAGTGTTTCATCTACTACCAGTGAAAAGGTGTTCATTACCAACTTACCAGTGAGTGGCCCAAATCCAGAGTCTCATTTTTGAGTTTGCTTCTGTTAGACCAATCTAGCACTGATTGCCTTGGGTCAGGTTTCCTGGGAAATAGATTCTGAAACAAACATATGCAAGCAAAGCCTTTAATGGGAGTATCATTGGTATCAATAATTCAGGAGGAGTGAAGAAAGGAACTGGTATATGGTCACAAAAAAAGGCCTCAGTCAATTTTGTGGATGTCCCTTCTGAGTTGTACCCCTACAGACAAATAAGTCAGGGCTTTAAATCCCTATATCTACTAGTTCAGGGGTCAGCAAACTTCTTCTTTAAAGAGCAGGTAATAAATATTTTTGGCTTTGTGGGTAACATTCATTCTCTGTCACATCTTCTATTTCTCCTCCTCCTTCTCCTTATCTTCTTCTTCCTCTTGCTCCTTTATTAAGACCCATTAAAAATATAAAAACCACTTTTATCTTCTGTACCCTATAAAAATGGACTGCAGGCCAGATTTGGTCTGCAGGCCATACTTTGCTGACCTCTAAAGAGTTAACAAATGTGTGCTTCCTTCATGAAGGGGATGTGAGCTTAGGCTAGGTGGTTCTCTTGGACCTGAAGAAATTCCTAGAGAAAGATCCATCTTCGTGTGTCAACATGCAACACGTGTAGAAACTAAGGGTAATAAGTGACTCATTCCCAAGAGGGGAATCTTGGTGGCACACCACTACATATACTATTATTTTAGTATGCTATTATTTTAGTTATATTTTAGCAGGTGACTCAGCCAGTAAACATAAACATAATAAATAAGCAAGTAAATCAATAAATAGTATATTATAAAGTTATAAGTGCTCTGGAAAAAAAGTAGATTAAGATAAGGAGGATCAGAGAGGGGAGATGCATTTCACTTAAAGTAGTTGGATAAGCCTCATTAGGATGTTTAAATATGTCTTTTTATGGAGATACAATAAAATCAACACTTCACATCCATAGTTTGATGTGTTTTGACAAATATATGCAGTTGTATAAATATCATCACAATTAAGATATAAAGCACATCCATTACTCACCCCCAAATCTCCTTATGTCTCTTTGTAGTCAGTCCCCTTTGCTATCTAAACTCTTGGCAAACACTGTTCCGTTTTCCAGCCCTACAGTTTTGTCTTTTCCAGAAAGTCATATAAATGGAATCATGCAGTATTTATGTTTTCTCTTCTTCCACTTAATATATGCTTTTGAGATTCATCCATGCTGTTGCATGTATTAAAGATCCATTCTTTTTTTGTCTGCACTGAGTCTTCGTTGCTGCACGCGGGCTTTCTCTAGTTGCAGCGAGTGGGGGTTACTCTTCATTGTGGTGCATGGGCTTCTCATTGCGGTGGCTTCTCTTGTGGAGCACGGGCTCTAGGCATGCGGGCTTCAGCAGTTGCAGCACGCGGGCTCAGTAGTGTGGTGTGCAGGCTCAGTAGTTGTGGCGCACGGGCTCAGTTGCTCTGCGGCATGTGGGATCTTCCCAGACCAGGGCTCGAACCCATGTCCCCTGAATAGGCAGGCAGATTCTCAACCACTGTGCCACCAGGGAAGCCCAAGATCCATTCTTTTTTAATAGCTGAATAATATCTCATTAAATGGATATAGCACAATTTGTTTATCCATTCACCAGTTGATGGATATTTGGGTTGTATCCAGTTTTTTCTTTCTCCTTATGTTTTTTTCTATAAAGAATAAAGCTGATATGACTATTTACATGCAGGTCTTTATGTGAACACGTTTCCATTTCTTTGGGCAAATTAATTAGGGATGGCATGAAAGAGATATAAGACAAATGTTTATAGTTATAGAAAACTGCCAAAATATTTTCCAATGTGACTATCCAATTTTGCATTCCCAGCAACGACATATTAGATTTCCAGTTGCTCCAAATTCTGAGCATCTTTAGGTATTGTCAATTTTATCTTAGCCATTTGAGTACTTGCATAGAGATATCTCAGTTATTGCTTTGTTTGCATTTTTCTGATGACTAAAGAGGTTGAGCATATTCTTATATGTTTTTTAACCACTTGCATATCTTCCTTGGTAAAGTATTCAAATACTTTGCCCATTTAATAATTGTCTTCCTGTCTTTTTATTATCAGGCTGTAAAAGTATTTTATATATTTCAGGTGCAAATCTGGCATCAGATATGTGTTCTGCAAATATTTTTCCAGTCTGTGACTTGTATTTTTCCTCTACCTGACAGTGACTTTTGAAAGAGAGAAGTTTTAACATTGATAAAGACCAATTTATATATATTTTTTCTTTTATGGTTCATGCTTCTTTTTTATCTTATCTAGGAAATTTTTGCTTAATGCAAATTCACAAAGATTTTCATCTATTTTT
The DNA here is from genome assembly GCF_008692025.1 of Phocoena sinus. Taxonomy (NCBI): domain Eukaryota; kingdom Metazoa; phylum Chordata; class Mammalia; order Artiodactyla; family Phocoenidae; genus Phocoena; species Phocoena sinus. Next base: position 102,885,955 of record NC_045766.1, on the reverse strand, counting down.
TTTTCCTTTAGAAGTTTTACAGGTATAGCTCTTCCATTTCTGTCCTCAGTTAATATCAAGTTAGTTTTACATGTGAACATCTAATTTTTCCAGTGCCATTTATTGAAGAGACTAGCCTATTTTAGAGCCTTTATAAAATAAAAGTTTGGTTCTATTACTAATTTTCTCTTTAATTGATCTATACACCCTTATGTCTTGATTACTGTTTCTAACCATGTGAGTTTAGAGCATTTGAATGTGTGGGATTGGGAGGATAGTATGGATACTAATAAGAAGATACAGTATTTTATTTTAAAGCAACATGATAGGACTTACTTCTTGTGCCATATCATCTGCTAAATATAAAGCAATGAAATATAGTTAATAAAGGTTCCAGGTAACATCAAGGATTTTAAACATGTACCTGACTATTATTAGCAAACTATCTTTGCCTCAATCCAAAATGAAAGCACATTATTTCTAGGTAATAGAAAATCTAAACCCAAGTAAACTTGGCGTGATGAATAAAAAAAAAAAAAGAAAGAAAGCATTGCATATTGATGCTTTCTTACATCCATGCCTCAATTGCTTACTAAAATCCAGACATTCACTTTATCATGTTTGAAGAGAGAACTCTAAAGATCACCTTTGTCCTCAAGGTTTTCAAGATAGTAAAGAAATATATATATATACATAATCACAGAATTCTGTGGTGAGTACTATGAGCGTGTAATCTTTGCATTAATTCAGGAGGGTTTTCCAGAGAAAAAATGCTAGCACTAAATTTTGGAGATTGAGTAGAATTTTTCCGATAAATTATTGGATTGAATTCTATTTGGTGAGAATGAAGAATTTATGTGAATTGGGTTTTTTTTTTTTTCTTTTCTGATGCCTTGAAAAGTCTTCTTTTAATTCCTGTCACTCCCAAAGTACATACTGAAGACAAAGATAAGTCAAATGCTTTTCTCAATAATTTCTTAAAAATAAAATGTTCTTTTCCCTTTAAATGTATGAACCACTTGCCAAGCAATTATTTATCTTCATTTTAGAGATAAGAAATAGAAGAATGATACCTACTCACCCTGGTGTCTAATAAATATTCAAACCAGGTTCTATCTGGTTAATTATTTTATCAGAGGGTATTTCAGAAGCTCAAAAATGTGAATGCATTCTCCAGTGTGGGTAACCACCTCTTGAGCCATAATTTATACTTTGGTAGGTTCTGAATGCCTTTGGATGACAATGATGATGATATAGTGCAAGGGAGCTATGATTTATCACAAATGATACACACAACAAACTACTGAAGAAGCACAGAGTAAGTAGTAAAGGATCTCTGGATCCCTCGCTCATTACATTGAGTCTTAAATATTGTTTCTGTTTTCCCTCCTAGTCTATCACTGCCACTTGATAAATTATTTAAATGGAAGGGATTTGATATAATATTAAAAATCTAGTTCTTTAAGTTATTAAATTAAATGAACTATAAGTTAATTTTAACCATAAAGTCTTTTTTGCAAAATAACCATTGCTTTAACTATAGGATTAAAGCATTATACTCTTTATAAAAGAAAGAACTTTTTCTTTCTGCAAAAGTTTAAATATGAGATTTAGAAAAAACTCATTTGTTGTTATCACTGTGTCCAAAAATTAATATGGGTAATAGAAAAGTATTTTTAATATTTAATAAACATTTTAAAAGCTAGCATTTATTTGTACTAAAGCTGCAGGTGATGTGAATTATCTAATTTCCATATATTTAATGAATTGTTTCCAATTCAGAAGTTTTGGTTTGAAACTTTCAAATTTGGTTTGAAATTATAATTACTTAAAATGATGAGACATTCTTAGGAAGACAAATGACAAAAGAATACCTTGGGAATAACAGTTTGGAGATCACTGACACAAGGCACTGCAACACCTTAACTGGGGCTGAAACATCTATAATATTGGATAGTATCTAGTTCCTTATGTTTTGAATCACATGTATGTGCAAGAATATTTATTTGTCTTGCCTAAACAAGTATTGAAATTTCCACATCTACTTTCCAAAAGAAAATTGAAATTCCCATGAGAATTTAAAGGTTTAATAAGCTATATGATACAGTTATTTTTCAACTTAGAGTTAGTTATTTTTCAACTTTTTAATTTCAAAGCCCAAGCATATTCTTAGTGGTACAAGACACTAGAAGTGATATAAGAAGAAAATCCTAGAAGACTTTGAAGCTGGTATCTGGCCAATAGCTACATTACATCAACATTTATACTAGAGTTTATTTTCTTCTCTCAAAAAGCTTCCATATACAGTCCTCTGAACAATACATGTTGGTAATATAGGGTATGTAGACTAAAAGAGCTCCAGAATAGGAGCAGAAAGAATTAATTTTGAGTACCCACTATATGCCCACAACTTTACACATAAACCTCACAATAAACCTAGGGATTGGCGTTATTTTATACTACAGACATAAAAAGCACACGGAGATTAAATCACTTGTCTAGTTTCATATAGCTGGTATACGGCAGAATCAAGACTCACACCTAGATACATATAAACCAAAATCTTATGTTCTTTTCTCTATAATGTAAACACTCAAAAGAACCTAAAAATATAGTAAACTCCATTTCTTTTTAGAATATAGGCATACCTCATTTTATTGCACTTTGCTTTATTATGCTTCGAGATATTGTGATGCAGGTTTAGCAACCCTGCACTGAGCAAGTCTATTGGTGTCATTTTTCCAACAGCATTTGCTCACTTCATGTCTCTGTGTCACGTTTTGGTAATTCTTGCAATATTCAAATTTTTTCATTATTATATTTGTTATGGTGACCTGTGATTAGTGATCTTTGACGCTAGTACTGTAATTGTGTTGGGGTGCCACATACCATACTCCTATAAGATAGTGAGCTTAAGCAGTAAATGTGCATGTTCTGACTGCTCCACCAAGGCCGTTTCCCATCTCTCTCCCTCTCTTCAGGCCTCCCTATTCCCTAAGACACAAAAATATTGACATTAGGCCAATTAATAACCCAGCAATGACTCCTAAATGTTCAAGTGAAAGGAAGAGTCAATCAATATGGTAAACTTCCTTGTTGTCTTATTTTAAGAAATTTCCACAGCCATCCCAACCTTCAACAACCACCACTCTGAACAGTCAGCAGCATCAATATGGAGGCAAGACCCTCCACCAGCAAAAAGATTACTACTCACTGAAGGCTCAGATGATGGTCAACATTGCTTAGTGATAAAGTATCTTTTAATTAAGGTATGCACACTGTTTTTTAAGACATAATGCTATTGCACATTTAATAAACTACAGGATAGTGTAAACATAACTCTTATATGCACTGGGAACCAAAACAATTGTGTGACTCGCTTTATTGTGATATTCACTTTACTATGGTGGTCTGGAACCAAACCCACAATATCTCCAAGGTACCCCCTGTATATAAGAGCATAGAAGCCCTAAGAGGGAAGTAACTTTTAAAAATATGATCCTAAACAAAGATGGAGTAAATGCACTTCTTCCTATTTCTCCCCCTAAGTGCAGCTAAAACCCTGTACATGATACATTAAGTACACATAAGAAGGCTCTGAAAGGTAGAGAGAAGAAAGCAGACCATCAAGGGAAGTTAGGGCCCAAGGAAAGACATGGCAGTGAGTTCCCTGGGTTTTCCTTTTGCTTTATATATCACAAACTGAGCACTGAAGAAGTTGGCGATTTGAAAACACCAACGAGCATAGGGGGGAAAAAGCCAGAGTGAAAGCCTGTTCTCTATAGCCAAAGGACCAGGAAAAGGGCAGGAAGGCAAGACAGAATATGTTCGGATTGTAACTGCTCTACTTTAGGCAACCATGGCTCCAGGCACAGTGGCTCCACCCCTACCCTCATCAGCAAAGGCTGAGTGGGGAGCCTAAACTTCCAACCTTATCTAGCCATAGCAAGGTATTTTGTTTTTCCCACAGAGAGGTGGTGTCAGAAGACGCTAGTGAGAGTTCAGGATTCCCATCACTACTCAGCAGTATTGTGCGCCCCTGCCCCTCTCAGTAAAAATATCACAGGAGCAGTAGTGGGAAGCTGCAAATTTCATCACATTCCAGCAGTAACAAAACTTTCTCGTCAAGTGAGGGAAAGTAACAAGGTGCTCCTCACCCTCACAGCCAGGGTGGATGCCTAGTAAAGATCCTGAACTCCCACCCATGTCTAGCAGTAATGAGGCATCCTTCTCCTCTATTCTAGGGTATCAACAAAACTTGAGTGGGGAACCTAGACTTCTACCACTACCTGGCAGTAACAAGGCAGCTTTTCTTCTCCCACAACCATCTTGGAGGAGACTTAATAAAAGAGAGGATTTAAAATAGATCCAGAGTGTCCTAATATGACATATAAAATGCACCAGATAATAGGGAAAATCACCCATTGTACCAAGAACCAGAAAAATCTCAAGTTGAATCAGAAAAGACAATCAACAGACACCAAAACTGAAGTGATACTAATGTTGGAATTATCTAACAAAGTTTTCAAAGCATCTTTATAAAAACACTTCAGCCAGAAATTACAAACATGCTTGAAACAAAATTTTTTTAAGTCTTAACAAAGAAATAAAGATACAAAGAAGAACTGCATGGAAATTTTAGAACTTAATATAAAATAACGGAAATAAAAATTCAATGTATATGCTCAACAATAGAATGGAAAGAACAGAATAAAGAATCAGTGAAGTTAAAGATTAAACAATAGAAATTACCAAGTCTGAACAAAACAGAAAAAAATGAAACGATCCTCAGGGGGACTATTATAGTCCTATGGAACTATAATAAAAGATTTAAAATACATGTCGTCAGAATCTCAGGAAAAAAGAAAGAAGGTGGTGCTGAAAAAGTATTTAAAGAAATAATGGGGGCTTCCCTGGTGGTGCAGTGGTTAAGAATCTGCCTGCCAATGCAGGAGACATGGGTTCAAGCCCTGCTCTGGGAAGATCCCACATGCGCAGAGCAACTAAGCCCGTGCACCACAACTACTGAGCCTGCACTCTAGAGCCCACGAGCCACAACTACTGAGCCCATGTGTCACAACTACTGAAGCCCACACGCCTAGAGCCCATGCTCTGCAACAAGAGAAGCCACTGCAGTGAGAAGCCCGTGCACCGCAATGAAGAGTAGCCCCCGCTCACCACAACTAGAGAAAGCCCACGCACAGCAATGAAGACTCAATGCGGCCAAAAATAAATAAATAAAACTTTGAAAAAGAAATAATGGCTAAAAATTTCCCAAATTTGGCAAACAAATCATAAACCTATAGATTAAAAAAGGTAAGCAAACCCGAAATAAGATAAACCCAAATATATCTATGCCAAGACCCATAAGAATCAAACTTGTGAAAATGAAAGAACAGGAAAACAAAGCCTTGGAAGGAACAAGAGAGAAATTAAACCTCACTATTAAGAAAAGTGATCCAAATAACAGTGGATTTCTGATCAAAAACCAAAAAGAAGTGGTGTATCATTTTTCAGGTGATGAAAGCAAAAAACAGTCATCCCAGAATCGTATACCTTGCAAAATTATCCATTAGGAATGAAGTACAAATTAAAACATTCAGACAAAGGAAAACTAAAAGGAGTTTGTCACTGGAAGACCTATCCTAAGTGAATGGCTTAAGGAAATTCCTAAAACAGAAAGAAAATGATAAAAGAAGGAACCTTGGAATATTAGGAATGAAAAAATAACAATAAAAAGAGTAAAAATATGGGTAAATACAATGGACTTTCATCTCTTGAATTTCTTAAATTATGTTTGATAACTTGAAGGAAAAGTTATAACATTTTTCTGATGTGCTTCTCAAGGTATAGAAAGGAAGTATTTAAGAAAATTTATATTATAAATGGGCAAAGAAAAAGATTTTTAAGGGAAGTAAGTTTTATATAGCTCACTCTAATTGGTAAAATGTCTACATCAAAATGTCTACCCTATGATAAATTATATATGTAAATGTAATACCTAGAATAACCACTAAAAATCAATACAAAGAATTCTAAAAAATGTTCAAGGCACTAATTATACACACAACTCCTTGGGTTGATTTCAAGGATGTAGAATGAAAAAAGTCAGTCTCAAAGGTCACATGCTATTTGATTTGACTTGATTTGATTTATACAGCATTTCTGAAATGACAAAATTATACAACTGGATAACAAATTAGTATTTTCTAGGAGCTAGGAATGGTGGGGGAGAAAGTGTGGATACTCCTATGTAACATGAAAGGAATGTTCCTGATCATGCAATAATTCTGTATCTCGATTGTAGTGGCAGTTATATGATTCTACACATGATAAAATGACACAGCACTATAAGTAAACATTTTTTCAATATCACTTTCATTGTTTTGATACTACACTATAGCTGCATAAGATAAAACCTTTGGAGAAAACTGGGTGAAAGATACATGATATCCATCCATAATATCTTGGCAATTTCTTGGAATTTATATTTCAATAAACATTAAAAAATACATAGATAATGGCTGAATTTGTTTGAGTGTAGGTTAAAAAAATTCCTTGATAGTAACAATAAAATGCAGAGGTTAAGAGTCAGAATACTGGGAACCAGGGTAGCCATATTTTCTTGGAGATTCCTCATCCATTCGATAAATGTATGTCTAATAGATAATATAGATAACAAGGAAACTTAATTAGGCCATCAGGATATGAACTCTATATTGAGATACTAGCCAGTCTAGGACGAAGAACACATTTATTACATGGCAAATATTTTTGAAAAAGTTGTAGACTTTGTTTTCATTCTTGAAAAGTAAACATCAATTCTTATTTTATGAACTTTTCAACAGAAATACTTGGTAAAGTGACACTTATAAAATTTATGGGGCTTCCCTGGTGGCACAGTGGTTGAGAGTCCACCTGCCGGTGCAGGGTACACAGGTTCATGCCCCAGTCCGGGAAGATCCCACATGCTGTGGAGCAGCTGGGCCTGTGAGCCATGGCTGCTGAGCCTGTGCGTCCGGAGCCTGTGCTCCATAATGGGAGAGGCCACAGCAGTGAGAGGCCCACGTACCACAAAAAAAAATTATGACTTTCACTACATTGTCTCCTCAGTAGTGTGACCAATCTCAAAAGGAATACACTGGACAATTTTTAGGCTCTTCTGACTTGCTATTACATCTAATGATGATTCGCATGAATCATCAGAGTGCCTAAGTTTGGGAGGTGAACATTTCACACACCTTTTTAATAATACAAGCCAAAAATCGTAAAAAAAAAAAAAAAGAAAGAAAGAAAGAAAGATAGTATTCTGTAAAAAGGCAACTAAGGCTATGGAATGCACTTGAAACTCTTTAAAAATATTTTTGTCTTCTGGGAACCCTCCTACACTGTTGATGGGAATGTAAATTGGTACAGCCATGATGGAGTATGGAGGTTCCTTAAAAAACTAAAAATAGAGCTACCATATGATCTAGCAATCCCACTCCCAGGCATATATCCAGAGAAAACCATAATTTGAAAAGATATATGTACCCCAATGTTCACTGCAGCACAACATACAACAGACAGGACATGGAAGCAGCCTTAATGTCCATAGATGGAGGAATGGATAAAGAAGATGTGGTACAATGGAATATTACTCAGCCATAAAAAAGAACGAAGAGGGGGGACCTTCAACATGGAGGAGGAGTAAGACGTGGAGATCACCTTCCTCCCCACAAATACATCAAAAATATATCTACATGTGGAACAGCTCCTACAAAACACCTACTGAATGCTGGCAGAAGACCTCAGACTTCCCAAAAGGCAAGAAACTCCTCATATACCTGGGTGGGGCAAAAGAAAAAGGAAAAACAGAGACAAAGAATAGGGACGGGACCTGCACCTCTAAGAGGGAGCTGTGAAGGAGGAAAAGTTTCCACACACTAGGAAGCCCCTTCACTGGTGGAGACAGGGGATGCGGGGGTGAAGCTTTGGAGCCACAGAGGAGAGTGCAGCAACAGAGGTGCAGAGGGCAAAGCAGAGAGATTCCCGCAAGAGGATCAGTGTCGACAGCACTCACCAGCCTGAGAGGCTTGTCTACTAACCCGCTGGGGCGGGTGGGGGCTAGGAGCTGAGGCTCTGGCTTCAGAGGTCAGATCCCAGGGAGAGGACTGGGGTTGGCTCTGTGAACACACCCTGAAGGAAGCTAGTGTGCCACAGCTAGCCGGGAGGAGTCCAAGAAAAAGTCTGGAACTGCCTAAGAGGGAAGAGACCATTGTTTTGGGGTGCACAAGGAGAGGGGATTCAGAGCACTGCCTAAATGAGCTCCAGAGAGGGATGCGAGCTGTGGCTATCAGAGATGGGCATGAAATGCTAATGCTGCTGCTGCAGCCATTAAGAAGCCTGTGTGCAAGCACAGGTCACTATCCACACCTCCCCTCCCAGGAGCCTGTGCAGTCTGCCACTGCCAGGGTCCCGTGATCCAGGGACAACTTCCCCGAGAGAACATATGGTGCACCTCAGGCTGTTGCAATATCACGCCGGCCTCTGCCACCATAGGCTGGCCGCACATTCTGTACCCCTCCCTCCCCCAGGCCTGAGTGAGCCAGAGTCCCCTAATCAGCTGCTACTTTAACCCCATCCTGTCTGGCTGGGGAACAGATGCCCTCAGGTGACCTACATGCAGAGGCGGGGCCAAATCCAAAGCTGAACCCCGGGAGCTGTGCTAACAAAGAAGAGAAAGGGAAATTTCTACCAGCGGCCTCAGAAGCAGTGGATTAAATCCCCACAATCAACTTCATGTACCCTGCATCTGTGGAATAACTGAATAGACAACAAGTCACCCCAAAATTGAGGCGGTGGACTTTGGGAGCAACTGTAGAGTTGGGGTGTGCCTTCTGCATCTAATTTGTTTCTGGTTTTATGTTTATCTTAGTTTAGTATTTAGAGCTTATTATAATTGGTAGATTTGTTCATTGATTTGGTAGCTCTCTTAGTTTTTTTTTTTATATATACATAATTTTTTTTCCTTTTTTTCTTTTTGTGAGTGTATATGTGTATGCTACTTTAAGTGATTTTGTCTGTATAGCTTTGCTTTTACTATCTTTCCTAGGGTTCTGTCTGTTGGTTTTTTGCTTTTGTTTTTTTTATATAGTTTTTAGGGCGTGTTATAATTGGTGGATTTGTTTTTTGGTTTGGTTGGTTTCTTCCTTTTTCTTCGTTTTTAAAATTTTTTTATTTTTAATAATTTTATTTTTCATTTTAATACATTATTTTATTTTATTCTGTCTTTCTTTTTTTTCTCCCTTTTCTTCTGAGGTGTGTGGCTGACAGGGTCTTGGTGCTCTGGCTGGGTGTCAGACCTGAGGCTCTGAGGTGGGACAGCCGAGTTCAGGACACTGCTCTACCAGGGACCCCTGGCCCCATATAATATCAAATGGTAAAAGCTCTCACAGAGATCTCCACCTCAAAGCTAAGACCCAGCACCACTCAACAACCAGCAAGCTACAGTGCTGGAAACCCTATGCCAAGCAAAGAGCAAGATAGGAACACAACCCCACCAATTAGCAGAGAGGCTGCCTAAAATCATAATAGGTTCACAGACACTCCAAAACATGACACCAGACACGGCCCTGCCCACCAGAAAGACAAGATCCAGCCTCATCCACCAGGAGTACACAGGCACCAATCCCCTCCGCCAGGAAGCCTAAACAACCCACTGAACCAACCTTACCCATGGGGGGCAGACACCAAAAACAACAGGAACTACGAACCTGCAGCCTGTGAAAAAGGCACCCCAAACACAGTAAGTTAAGCAAAATGAAAAGACAGAGAAATACATAGCAGATAAGGAGCAAGGTAAAAACCCACCAGGCCAAACAAATGAAGAGAAAATGGGAAGTCTACCTGAAAAAGAATTCAGAGTAGTGATAGTAAAGATGATCCAAAATCTTGGAAATAGAATGGAGAATATACGAGAAATGTTTAACAAGGACCTAGAAGAACTAAAGAGCAAACACAGAATGATGAACAACACAATAAATGAAATTTAAATTCTCTAAAGGAATTAATAGCAGAATAACTGAGGCAGAAGAACGGATAAGTGACCTGGAAGATAAAATACTGGAAATAACTACCAGAGAGCAGAATAAAGAAATAAGAATACAAAGAATTGAGGACAGTCTCAGAGACCTCTGGAACAACATTAAACGTACCAACATTCGAATTATTGGGGTCCCAGAAGAAGAGGAGAAAAAAAAGAGGGACTGAGAAAATATTTGAAGAAATTATAGTTGAAAATTTCCCTAATATGGGAAAGGAAATAGTTAATCAAGTACAGGAAGCACAGAGATTCCCATACAGGATAAATCCAAGGAGAAACACACCAAGACACATATTAATCAAACTATCAAAAACTAAATTCAAAGAAAAAATATTAAAAGCAACACGGGAAAAACAACAAATAACATACAAGGGAATCCCCATAAGGTAAACAGCTTATCTTTCAGCAGAAACTCTGCAATCCAGAAGGGAGTGGCAGGACATATTTAAAGTGGTGAAAGGGAAAAACCCACAACCAAGATTACTCTACCCAGCAAGGATCTCATTCAGATTCAACAGAGAAATCAAAACCTTTACAGACAAGCAAAAGCTAAGAGAATTCAGTACCACCAAACCAGCTTTACAACAAATGCTAAAGGAACTTCTCTAGGCAGGACACACAAGAGAAGGAAAAGACCAACAATAAGAAACCCCAAACAATTAAGAAAATGGTAATAGGAACATACATATCAATTACTATCTTAAATGCAAATGGATTAAATGCTCCAACCAAAAGACATAAACTAGCTGAATGGATACAAAAACAAGACCCATATATATGCTGTCTACAAGAGACCTACTTCAGACCTAGGGACACAAACAGACTGAAAGGGAGGGGATGGAAAAAGATGGATGAAGCAAAAGCAGTTCTATGAGAGAAGTTCATAGTAATACAATCCTACCTCAAGAAACAAGAAGGATCTCAAATAAACAACGTACCCTTACACCTAAAGCAATTAGAGAAAGAAGAACAACAAATACCCAAAGTTAGCAGAAAGAAAGAAATCATAAAAATCAGATCAGAAATAAATGAAAAAGAAATGAAGGAAACAATAGCAGAGATCAATAAAACTAAAAGCTGGTTCTTTGAGAAGATAAACAAAATTGATAGACATTAGCCAGACTCATCAAAAAAAAAAAAAGGGAGAAGACTCAAATCAATAGAATTAGAAATGAAAAAGGAGAGGTAACAACTGACACCACAGAAATACAAAGGATCATGAGAGATTACTACAAGTAACTATATGCCAATAAAATGGAAAACCTGGAAGAAATGGACAAATTCTTACAAAAGCACAACCTTCCAAGACTGAACCAGGAAGAAACAGAAAATTTAAACTGACCAATCACATGCACTGAAATTGCAACTGTGATTAAAAACCTTCCAACAAACAAAAGTCCAGGACCAGATGGCTTCACAGGTGAATTCTATCAAACATTCAGAGAAGAGCTAACACCTATTCTTCTCAAACTCTTCCAAAATATAGCAGGGGAGTGAACACTCTCAAACTCATTCTACGAGGCTACCATCACCCTGATACCAAAACCAAAGATGTCACAAAAAAAGAAGACTACAGGCCAATTTGAACACAGTTGCAAAAACCCTCAACAAAATACTAGCAAACAGAATCCAACAGCACATTGAAAGGATCATATACCATGATCAAGTGGGGTTTATCCCAGGAATGCAAGGATTCTTCAATATACACAAATCAATCAATGTGATAAACCATATTAACAAACTGAAGGAGAAAGACCATATGATTTTCTCAACAGATGTAGAAAAAGCTTTTGACAAAACTGAACAGCCATTTATGATAAAACCCTCCAGAAAGTAGTCACTGAGGGAACTTACCTCAACATAATAAAGGCCATATATGACAAACCCACAGCCAACATCATTCTCAATGGTGAAAAACTGAAACCATTTCCACTAAGATCAGGAGCAAGACAAGGTTGCCCACTCTCACCACTATTATTCAACATAGTTTTGGAAGTTTTAGCCACAGCAATCAGAGAAGAAAAAGAAATAAAAGGAACCCAAATTGGAAAAGAAGTAAAACTGTCACTGTTGTAGATGACATGATACTAGACGTAGAAGATCCTAAAGATACTACCAGAAAATTACTAGAGCTAATCAATGAATTTGGTAAAGTAGCAGGATACAAAATTTATGCAGAGAAATCTCTTGCATTCCTATACACTAATGTTGAAAAACATGAAAGAGAAATTTAGGAAACACTCCCATTTACCATTGCAACAAAAAGAATAAAATACCTAGGAATAAACCTACCTAAGGAGAAAAATCACTGTGTGTAGAAAACTATAAGACACTGATGAAAGAAAGTAAAGATGATATAAACAGATAGAGAGATATACCATGTTCTTGGATTGGAAGAATCAACATTGTGAAAATGACTATTCTCCCCAAAGCAATCAACAGATTCAGTGTAATCCCTATCAAACTATCACTGGCATTTTTCACAGAACTAGAACAAAAAATTTCATAGTTTGTATGGAAACAAAAAAGACCCCGAATAGTCAAAACAATCAAAACAGTCAAAACAATAATCAAAACAAAGAAAGAAAAATGGAGCTGGAGGAATCAGGCTCCCTGACTTTAGACTATACTACAAAGCTACAGTAGTCAAGATAGTATGGTACTGGCACAAAAACAGAAATACTGATCAATGGAACAGGAGAGAAAGCCCAGAGATAAACCCACACACATATGGTCACCTTATCTTTGATAAAGGAGGCAAGAATATACAATGGAGAAAAGACAGCCTCTTCAATAAGTGGTGCTGGGAAAACTGGGCAGCTACATATAAAAGAATGAAATTAGAACACTCCCTAGCACCATACACAAAAATAAACTCAAAATGGATTAAAGACCTAAATGTAAGGCCAGACACTACCAAACTCTTAGAGGAAAACATAGGCAGAACACTCTATGACATAAATCACAGCAAGATCCTTTTTGACCCACCTCCTAGAAAAATGGAAATAAAAACAAAAATAAACAAATGGGACCTAATGAAACTTAAAAACTTTCACACAGTAAAGAAAACCATAACAAGATGAAAAGACAGCCCTCAGAATGGGAGAACATATTTGCAAGTGAAGCAACTGACAAAGGATTAGTCTCCAAAATATACAAGCAGCTCATGTAGCTCAGTCAAAAAACAAACAACACAGTCCAAAAATGGGCAGAAGACCTAAATAGACATTTCTCCAAAGAAGATATACAGATTGCCAACAAACACATGAAAGGACGCTCAACATTACTAATCATTAGAGAAATGCAAATCAAAATTACAATGTGGTATAAGCTCACACCAGTCAGAGTGGATATCATCAAAAAATCTACAAACAATAAATGCTGGAGAGGGTGTGGAGAAAAGGGAACCATCCTGCACTGTTGGTGGGAATGTAAATTGAATACGGCCACTATGGAGAACAGTATGGAGTTCCTTAAAAAACTAAAAATAGATATTGGGATACATGTATATGATTCACTTTGTTATATAGCAGAAACTAACACACCATTGTAAAGCGATTATACTCCAACAAAGATGTTTAAAGAAAAAAGAAAAGGATGAAATAATACCATTTGCAGCAACATGGATGGAACTAGAGATTGTCATACTGAGTGAAGTAAGTCAGACAAATATTATATGATACCCCTTATATGTGTAATCTAAGAAATTGTACAAATGAACTTATGTGCAAAATAAACTGGAAGATTGGGATTGACATATACACACTACTATATATAAAATAGATAACTAATAAGGACCTACTACTGTATAGCACAGGGAAGTCTACTTAATACTCTGTAATGGCCTATATGGGAATGGAGTCTAAAAAAGAATCGATATATATATATATGTATAACTGATTCACTATGCTGTACAGCAGAAACTAACACAACATTGTAAATCAACTATAGTGCAATAAAAATTAATTTTAAAAAGTAAAAATAATAAAGTTATAGTATCAAAGAAAAAAATATTTTTGTCTTTTCATGTGAGATTAGGTAACTGGTTGTAGTGGTCTCAAACATGAAAAGAGGAAATAAAAAACATGAGTTAATATAATGATTATTTTTTAGTATTTATAAGGCCACTGAGTTGTCTAACTGATTTTATATGATCAAATGTGAAAATCTTCCTGCTAAGTTTTCCAAGTCAACTGATTCTTTTACAAGAAAGTCTTCATTTTCCATAAATGTTAATATTTTAAATTTTTGTTTGATGTAAACTTTATAATGTTTTGTATCAAATGAACACAGAATACTTTTGTATTTTGCTTTAGTTTAGATTAATTAGTGTGTACCCCAGAGTGACGATTCTTTAGTACTAAATAATAATACAAGTAGTAAAATTTAGGATGGACATATTCACCTATTACTAAAATTTTATCAATGTTTAGTTTTATACATGCTGAGTACCAATAGTCATTGTTACTTAATAATTTTATAGCTTAGTTCCCCTCTTCATAAAATTATTCTTTCATATTATTTTTGTGTGATAGATACATTTATATTACTTACATATTAATTTAAGACATGTTTGAATGAATAATATAAAACAGAATTTAATATTTTGATCTGACTACTCAGTCATATTTTCTAAGAAATACATTAATAGATAACCTTTAGTTTTATTGGGACCATGCAATTCTACAAAACTAAAAAAATTGACCCAAGCTATCTTAATCTTAGCATAGCACATAGCTAAAATATAGTAGATACTTAATAGCACTCATATTAATAAATAAATGTCTTCATGAGAAAAATAAACAAGAGTAAATACCTTCAAAAATGAAATAACAGTTTATAGCCATGTAGCCATGCTCTGATTTTAAGGTGAATATACATTGCCTATACGTATGCATAGGCATGTGTGTGTCTGAAAAATCTACCAAGGTTTTATTATTTAGTGAGACATTACCAGGTGTATTATCATAAAATTATCTTCTGGAAGGAAATAAAAAACAGAATGTGTCCATAATCTTTCTAAAACTCAAAGGAAAATAGCCCTTATAGAAAATATTCAACAAATTGAAAACAGACTTAATACACAATATCTCCTTTTTGTGTGTGAAATTATTGAACAGATTTCACTACTTCTTTATGTTAGTAATGTAAGAGATAATGAGTGTATCAACATGTAGAAGAAAATAAATAATATTTCTCACTAAAATTTCTATTGTTAAAGCATAATAGGGGCTTCCCTGGTGGCAGAGTGGTTGAGAGTCCGCCTGCCTATGCAGGGGACACGGGTTCATGCCCCGGTCTGGGAGGATCCCACATGCTGTGGAGCACAATACAGTGAATAGGATAATGGGTAGTTTATGTTGATAAAATGTGTTATTACAGATTATGCTATAATAGTTTGAGTCATTATATTTCATATATTATTATCAAATGATATAAAGAAAAATATTAAAAATAAACTAAGAAATTTTATTTTATTCTTTTTTAAATTTTTATTGGAGTACAGTTGATTTACAATGTTGTGTTAGTTTCTGCTGTACAGCAAAGTGAATCTGTTATACATATAAATATATCCATTCTTTTTAAGATTCTTTTCCCATATAGGTCATTACAGAATATTGAGCAGAGTTCCCTCTGCTATACAGTAGGTCCTTATTAGTTATTTTATATATAGTAGTATGTATATGTCAATCCCAATCTTCCAGTTTATCCCTTCCCCCCCTTACCCCTGATAACCGTAAGTTTGGTTGCTACATCTGTAACTCTATTTCTGTTTTGTAGATAAGTTCATTTGTACCCTTTTTTTAGATTCCACATATAAGTGATATCATATATGTGTCTTTCTCTGTCTGACTCACTTCACTCAGTATGACAATCTCTAGTTCCATCCATGTTGCTGCAAATGGTATTATTTCATTCTTTTTTATGGCTAATTAATTTGTCATTCTTTTTTAAGGTAAAGTTCTAAAGACATCCTCTAACATCGAAGCGTATTGGTGCATCTGAAATGATTATAGTGAATCTGACATCATCATAACATCTAATAATGCAATTTGTGTCTAAATGTAAAGTAAGTTCTCTAGATTTTTGCCTAGCAACACTGACTTTTTTCTTTTTTTTTTTTTTTGGCCACACCACATGTCATGTGCGATCTTAGTTCCCTGACCAGGGATCAAACCCGTGCCCCCTGCAGTGGAAGTGAGGAGTCTTAACCACTGTACCTTCAGGGAAGTCCTTTTTTATTAGCTTTTTTTTTTTTTTGCAACACTGAAATAGAAGACATGCATCCCAAATGACACAGCAATTCCATCTCTAATTATTCCACTCTGGAGAACCTCTCACAGGAGTGTACGAGAAGACATGCGTGTGTATATATATATATATATATATATATATATATATATATATATATATATATATATGACTATTTATGGTAATATTTATTAATAACAAAAATAGAACCTATCTAAGTATTAATAAGAGAATAGATAAATTGTAGTATGTTCAGAAAATGGAATATAGCAGTAAAAATTAATAAACTAGAACGTCCTATATTAATTCTTTTTTCATTCAACAAATATTCTTTCAGCATTTTCCTCACTCATTCCACCCTGAGTCAGATGCCTTCCACAGCCTTTTTCCATCGAGCTAGCATATTTTTTTCTTGCTACTGTGCCTACAATTCTAACAGTTGTTACTAGGTGAAAAGTGACAGTCATTAAGGAAAGCAATTTCTCTTGCAAAATTAATAAGTTGATAAGCATTTTATCTGTCAATATGTTTTCTTTTTTGCTTATGAGAAAAGATAACAAAAACAAATACTTTACTTAAAATCAAGTAAGGAACAACTCACTTCATGCACTCCTTATCCACTATTTTTCTCAGCATGAAAAACACATTTGCCATTTTCTTTCTCCATAATGGAAATCCAAAACCAAATCCCATGTAATCTTCTCATATGTAATGAGTCAAACTTTAAAAAATCTAAACAAATATCTTTTTAAAATTTCATATCTTAAAATGTGCTTAGTAGAAACAAAATTTCCCTTTAGAAGTATTAGCTTTTATTAGGTTATCTGTTGAGATAATATGAACAAAAGTGAGGGGGAAATAGTTATTATTTCTAGAGGCGATTTTTACTTCATTTGTTGAATCCAGAAATGAAACCTCTAACACCACCCTCTCTTTTGCTTCTTCCCTCATTTTTTCATGATAATCCATCATAATCATATATAGAAGAAAGTCATAATATTGTCATCAATGCCATTTTGAATGACAGCTTATCCTAAAAGCATGTATCTACTGCTTCCTGATTTCCTGTTAGATTTTCGGTTCTAAGTTAAACCTGTGTTTCTTAGACCTGTGCTTACATTAAATGTATCAACTGACATTATTTGAAGTGTAATGTTCTTCAATTCCATCTATAGGTTTTTCACATTTATTGGATAGTACATGCCTGAGAGTAGAGGTTTTGCTTTATTTAATTCTGTAAATTGCCATAGAAATTGGCATTGTATCTGACAACTAGAAAGTAGCTACTAATGATTTTTCAAAGAAATAAATAGAAAATGTTCAAATTTTTGATCTCATTTGACTGCCTTTGCTTAATGAAATTACATTTCTATTGTAGTTTTGCAGATTTTATTCATTATTAGGCTAAGATAGATAGACGTCTGTTCTGGTGGCATTCTTTTATTTTTAATTAGTCATAACACCCTTATATTGATATTTTAATTTCTCTGAACTTTTTAAACCAACAGAAATCAAAACATGTTGATAGTTATGTTTATAAAGAGCAGCATAGATTATATTTTGAGTTACATAAATAACTTGGAACTATATTCCAATAATTTAAATATGACTTTCATCTATTTATATACTCTTTATATCATTAGCTGCCGGTTTTACTTAGTTCGTGACATTTTCCATTTTTAATATTTGATTCATATGCACGATAATACTTTACTTATGGAGGGCTTCTTCTTACCGATTTATCCTTTAAAATATATTTCTTATGGACTCCAAGCAGCAACATCTGCATAATAGACCACATAATCAATTCTCTAAATGTATCAGGTTTAAAATTTTTTTCAATTTTAAACCTAACTTCAGATGTGTTCAAACATTTCTCAAGATGAAATATCTTTTTTCCAGTTTTATTGAGATATAATTGCCATATAACATTGTGTAAGTTTATTTTGTACAATGTGATGGTTTGGTACATTTGTATATTACAAAATAATTACCACAATAGGGTTAGTTAACACCTCAATCACCTCACATAATTAAAATTTCTTTTTTGTAGTGAGTAAACTTAAGATCTACTCTCTTAGCAACTTTCAAGTATATATATAATTACAATTATATATATTATAATGTAATACTGTATAAAATGCAGTATTATTAACTGTAGTCACTATGTTGTACATTAGATACCCACAACTTATTCATCTTATAACTGAAAGTTTGTATCCTTTGACCAACATCTCCCCATTTCCCCCATTCCCTAGCCCCTGACAACCACCAATCTACTCTCTGTTTCTATGAATTCATCATTTTAGTGATACCATTTATAAGTGATATCAGAATATTTGTCTTTCTCTGTATAATTTCATTCACTTAACATAATGCTCTCACAGTCCCTCCATGTTGTCACAAATGGCAAGATTTCTATGCTTCTCATGTTTCAATAATATTCCATTCAAACTTAAGATCTACTCTCTTAGCAACTTTCAAGTATATAATATACATAATTACAATTTTATATATTATAATACTGTAAAAAATGCAGTATTATTAACTAATAATACTGATGTTACCGCATCTTCTGTATCCATTCATATGTAGATAGACATTTAGGTTGTTTCTATAACTTGGCTATTGTGAATAATGTTGCAATGAATGTGGGAGTGAAGGTAACTCTTGGAGGACCTAATTTCATTTTCCTTGGATATATACCCAGAAGTGGATTCCTAAATCTTATGGTAGATCTGTTTTTAATTTTTTGAAGAACTCCATACTGTTTACATAGCAGCTGTACCAATTTACATTCCCACCAACAGTGCACAGGGGTTTCTTTTCTCCACATCTTGGCTGAATTATCTCTGTCTTTTTGATAACAGCATTCTCACAGGTGTGAGGTGATATCTCAATGTGATTTTGATTTGTATTTCCCTGGTGGTCAGTGATGTTGAGCATCTTTTCCTGTACTTGTTGGCCATTTGAATGTCTTCTTTGGAGAAATTTCTATTCAGCTCCCCTGTCATTGTTAAATTAGTTTTGCTTTTTGCTTTTGCTTTTTGCTATTGAATTGTGTGAGTTCCTTACGTATTTTGGGTATTAACCCCTTATCAGTTGACTTGCAATTATTTTTCTTCATTCCATAGGATGCCTTTTCATTTTGCTAAGTTTGTTTGTTAGTTTTTGGTTTTCGTTTTTGAGTTTTTGTTTATTCTGGGCAGAATCTTTTTAATTTGATGTAGCCCTATTTATTAATTTTCACTTTTGTTGCTGTGCTTTTTGGTGTCATACTCCAAAAATCTTTGTTAGGACCAATGTCAAGGAGATTTTTTTCTACCTTTTTTTCTAGGAGTTTCATGGTTTAATGTTTTATGCTTAAATCTTAATCCATTTCTAGTTAATTTTTGTGTGTGTGGTGTAAATCAGGGGTTCATTCTTATGCATGTGATTATCCATTTGCCCCAACCTAAGTTATTAAAGAGACTACCATTTCCCCACTGAGTCTTCTTGACTCTCTTGTCAAAGGGTAGTTTATAGTATGAGCAAGGGTTTATTTCTGGGCTCTTAATTCTGTTCCATTTGTCTGTGGCTCTATTTGTATGCCAATAGCATGTTGCTTCTATTACTATTGCTTTGACATTTACTTTGAAATCAGGAAGTATGATGTCTCCAGCTTTGTTCCTCTTTCTCTGAATTTCTTGGTTATTTGGGGGTCTTTTGTGGTTCCATACAAATTCTAGGGTTGTTTCTTCTATATCTATGAAAAATGCCACTGGAATTTTGATAGGGATTTTATTAAATCTATAGATGGGTTTGGGTTGTATGGACATTTTAACAGTATTACTTCTTCTGATCCATAAACAAGGGTACCTTTCCATTTATTTGTGCCTTCTTCCTTATTTTCATCAAAGTCTTATACTTTTCAGTATACAGATCCTTCACCTCTTTGTTTAAATTTATTCCCAAGTATTTTATTATTTTTGATGCTATTGTGACTAAGAATGTTTTATTTCCTTTTCAGATATGTCAATGTTAGTGTATAAAAACCCAACTGATTTCTATATGTTGATTTTTTATCCTACAAACTTAATGAATTTGTTCATTACTTCTAATAGTTTTTTGGTGGTGTCTTTAAGATTTTCTCTATATAAGATCATATCATCAGCAGAGATAATTTTACATTTCCTTGATTTGGATGACTTTTGTTTCTTTTGTTTTGCCTGATTTCTCTGGCTAGAACATCCAGTGATATGTTAAATACAAGTGGTGAAAGCAGGCACATTTGTCATGTTCCTGATCTTAGAGAGTACAGCTTCAACTTTTCATATTAAGTATGATGTTAGCTGTGGGTTTGTCATTTATGACCTTTATTATGTTGAGTTACGTTCCTTCTATACCCAATTTGTTGAGAGTTTTTAATCATGAAAGAATGTTGTATCTTGTCAAATGCTTTTTCTCCAACCATTGAGATTATGATATATTTTTAACTTTTTATTCTATTACTGTGGTGTACCACATTTACTGATTTGTGTATGCTGAACCACCTATATATCACAGGGATAAATCTCACCTGATCATGCTGTATGATCCTTTTAATATGCTGTTGAATTGGGCTTCCTAATATTTTGTTGAGAACTTTTGCATCTATATTCATCAGGGATATTGGCTTATAGTTTTCTTTTCTTGTATTGTCCTGATCTGGCTTTGGTATCAGCATAATGCTGGTCTCATAAATGAGTTGAGAATACCCCTCCTCTTCAAGTTTTTGGCAGAGTTTGAGAAAGATTGACATTCATTCTTCTTTAAATGTTTGGTAGAATTCAGCAGGGAAACCACCTGGTCCTGAGCTTTTCTTTGTTGGGAATTTTTAAAATTACTAATTCAATCTCCCTACTCATCATTGATCTGTTCAGATTCTCCATTTCTTCAGTCTTGTATGTTGTATGTTTCTAGGAATTTATCCATTTCTTCTAGGTTATTCAATGTGTTTGCATATAATTCTTTATAGCTGTCTCTTATGACTGGGACTTCTTTGCTAGACTCCTGAACTTCCACAAAGTCTTTCACATCCTGATTTTCTAAGACAGTGAGTGCTGTCCAGGGACTCCCAGATTGTGGCTGAGAGGGGCTGCAGCTGGTTCACAGGTCACTGTGGGGTTCACAGCTGGGAGTAAAGTCTGTAGACCTATTACCCCACACACAGTGGGCAGGACTCCTCCCATGTCCCTTGACATTTAGTTCTGGATCCCACAGCTCCCACAAAGACACTTTTGTCTGTGGATGGATGCCAAATTGTTGTTGTTGTGGAGGGGATACACGCAAGGGACGTTTTATTTGGGCTTCTTGCTAATGTCACCCCTCCAAAATAACATTTTAAAACAATGAATTCTTTAATTTGAAAAAAGATTGGCATGTTTTCACTGAAAAAGATTGATAACCCCCAAATTTTTCTAAAGTTACTTTAAGCCAGTATTATGTAAGTGCTTTTCTATATGATATTTAAGATGATTTTTATAATAATTACGTGAGGTAGATGATAATATCCAGTTGTACAAAAAGAAAAAAAAACTGACTTTCAGAGATGTTACCTACTTGTCTAAAAGCACCTCTTTGTAAATGGAAAAGTCAAGAAATAAAAACACAAGGACAAGGAAATCAAGACCTATTTTCTTATAAACAAGGAAGAAATATGCGTACATTTAAAAAATATCCCAAATAATGCATTCACTCCATTTGTTATATCATATGGCCTTGATGATAATTTACTAAAAAATTTTTTTTGCTGAATAGATAAAACATATCAAAGTGGTGAAACAAACTCTAGAAAGCAAAAGTCAGCTCAATTTATTCAAAAAATAATTAAAAGATTAACAGAACATTCATTTCCCTCAGGTTGGCATGATTTCATCTCTGCTTTTTTTTTTTCTATTCTCATCCCGATGATCAATCATGTTATGCACAGCAACCTGTCAAAACGTGCTATATTAGCAAATCTGGGATGCTTTGCTCATCTTTCCCCTTAAAGTCCATGCATTTTAATAGGACAAGTGAACTCAAGTCGGTACTTGGAAGGGAGTAAAGGCAGAGAGTAAATCAATATCATCTTGCTTTAATATTCTTCATGATTTTTTTTCTATTGGTTAAAAAATTGTTTGGTGATCCTGCTTTGTTCAATCAGAAATTTTTAGCATTCTGCATGGAAACATATGTTACAGTTTTAACCAAAATAGGAGAAAACATACATTTTTATTATATAAATCCTGTAATGACTCACAGCATTCTGTAATAAACAACTGACGCAAACTGCTTTTTAGTTAGGAAGAAATAGTTTTGCTCATTTGACATTCCTGCTGTTTATAGTTAAACTCTTTCAAGTTAATTCCTTTCATACTCACAATTTATTTTGCTTCTTTAAGGATTAGTAACTTTTGTCAATGAAAGAATGACATATACTAATTCCCCAAATGGCAATAATTTATCAGACATCCAAAGGGAATAACACCAAAATATTTTCTGATCACTTAGAGTATATACTAAGATTGAGTACCTGTTAAGCAACTTTTTCTCTTTAAAAAAAAAGGTTTTTTTTATTGAGGTATAAGTGACATACAACATTACAGTAGTTTCAAGTGTACGATGTAATGATTTGATATTTGTATATATTGCAAAATGAGCACCACAATAAGTCTAGTTAACAACTGTCACCATATAGTTAAACAGAACTTATTTTTCTTGTGGTGAAGACTTTTAAGATCTACTCCCTGGGCAACTGTCAAATATGCAATATAGTATTACTAACTATAGTCATCATGCTGTACATTACATCCTCATGACAATTATTTTATAACTGAAAATTTGTACCTTATGATCCCTTTCACCCATTTCACCCACCCCTCCCCCAACCCCTACCTCTGGCAACCACCAATATGTTCTCTGTATCTTTGAGCTTGTTTTTTTTTTAAATTGTTGCTGTTGTTGTTTTTAATTCTACACATAAGTGAGATCATATGGTATTTATATTTGTTAAGCTATTTATAGCAGTTAGACTGCATTCTGCTACAAGTAACAAAAGATCCAACCGAAAACAGCTTAAATAATAAGATTTATTCTTTCATATAATAAGATTTATTAGTTCATATTACAGGAATTCTGTGGAAAGAATGATTTCAAATTGGCTAATTTAGAAACTCAGTGGGTTTCCCTTCAAAGTCATACGATGGCTGCAGAAATTCTAGGCATCATCATTTTACTCAGCAACACACAAAGGCACAAAAACTGGGAGAATCCCTAATTTCTATTCTGTTTTAAGATTGAGAAAACTTTCTGGGAATGCCTCGGCAGATGTTTCCTTACTTTGTATTCATTAGGTTTGCATCACATGCTAACACCTGAAGCAATCAATGTCAAGCGGAATAGATCTTTCATGAGTCACTTAGATTTTATTTATTCACTGGTCAAATCAATGTCAATAAGTGAATAAAATCTGGTTTCTGTTATCAAAAAATAAGGAAGATGGCTATAGGGACAGCTTTGGATAAGCAAACAATAATGACTGCCAATACCTTTTATGATGCTAAAATCTCTAAAGCATTTTCTTATGTTTTTGTATAATATTTATTATCAAACTACAAATAAGAATTTATTAGTTCTACAAATTTCACAAAGACAATTAGTTTGCACCCTCTGAGTGTTATTCTGGTATGTGATATCATGGAGATATATATAATGCATGTATAAAATGTATAAGCATATACAGAAAACAATCAGAAACATGGCAATGAGATAGATAATGGAGTGTTAAATTGTAAGGTTCATTTTAGTTTTTAGGTGAATAAAATACAGGCAGCACAAAATAAGGGAAAATGATGTAGCAATGGCATATCACAAAAGAGAGATTAATCCAGGGCTCAGACTACAGTAGAATGTTTTGTTGATCTAGACATTTACCCCACTAGTGAAGCTTAGGTAGATTTCAAATAGAGGAACTGCAGAAGTGAAGTTTTGGTGTTCATGGAAACAGAATGAACAGGGATAAGCTAAGTAGATGGAATATGGTTTGAGGATAATGGAGAGTTGGGGGAATATAGATCTTGGGTATAGACAACACTGAGTTGAAGATCAGTTTTTTAAACCTCACTCTTTCATATTGCTATTTCTGCAAATCAAACATGTTCCTATGGAGAGGTGACTATGGGGAAAAAAAAGAGCTCTCAATTTCATTTCAATGACAGATTCATTATTTAACTTACTCATGTTGACTTTGGGTAAGCTACTTAACTTCTCTATGTCATCACCTATAAAATGGAAATAATTTTGGCCTCTCACCTTCTGAGATGGCCCACACTCTGTGGAGTGTGTTTCTCTCAAAATAAATCCACTTCTTACCTATCACTTTGTCTCTCACTGAATTCTTTCTGTGACAAAATATCAAGAACTTGAGCTTCATTAATTCCTGAGACCAGGTGTGTGGTCTCAGTTAAAAGATGTGGGTTCAAGTCTTAATCTGGGTTTTGGCCAGACTCAAGTCCGGACATACAGGTTCAAGTCCAATTTGAGTTGCATGGTTTCAGCTGACAAGCTACGAAGGGATAGTGATAAGGTAAGAAAATGTTGAGAGTTAGGCCTTGGTCCTAGGCAGGCTTGTGGGATGAGGCCAGGTGTACCAGGGAGGATGCTCTGCTGAGGTCTGCCCATTTTTGTCAGGCTGGTCAACCCTGAATGCTTTGGGACTGTGACTGGGAACCTAGGTCTGGACCAGAGGAATGATGGCAATCAGCATGGTTTGTTATAGAAAGATGGTATGGAATGGTTATGCTTAGGCACATCCAATAGCAGGTCTAGGACAGAATTGTTGCTGTAGGATTTGATAATCTATACTCTTCTCCTTGACTCTGAGGTTTTTTTCCTACATTCTATGTTCATTCTTATTCCACTTCTCCCTTTTCCTCCCTCCCTCCCTCCCTCCCTCTTTCTTTCCTTCCTTCCTTCCTTTTCTTAACCCCAGAAGACCTGTGTGGCTGCCAAGATGTACTTTCTATTGACAAGTGCTGACCCTTTGTTACCAATTTATAGCTAGACCAACTCCTGCTCACCAGCGACACGGTGGGGGACACCTTCTGTACCATTCTTCTGCAAGAACTTTTTGGACACTAACACCTGGTTGGGGGACTACCTTGGAAGGGATAACACCTAAACTCGTAAGTGCAAATCTTGACCAAATTGCGGGGTGGATTATGACATGAGAGTGAAATTTTGGATAGCATGGGAGTTACAGACATCACCTCAGGCTTGAGTCTGAAATGGGTCAGGCCACCCCAATCCTGGCTGATACCCCTCTGGGCCATATATTCAGGGACTGTGAAAAGGAGAAAAAAAAAAACTTATTAGGTTATGTAATCAGGTTTGGCCACAATACGAGTTAGGAAATTTAAAATGGAGTAAGGTACTGAATGCTCAAATTTTCATGGCCTTGGAAAATCCAGGCAATGGAACACAAAAGGAATTTAATGCATGTGCAGCTTGGAGGGATAACTCTAGGAAAGACACAGAGGACATTTTAACTGACCCACCCTATGGGGCCATGCAGTACACTGGGTGAGGAACGATGCTATGCCTGAGGCAGACCCACAAAGGAATTACCAGGTGAATTCTATTGATAGAGATAGACGGGACCATATGATTACCTGTTTAATAGAGGGTATGAAGAAATTTATAGTAAAACCTGTTAATTATAGAAAGGTGAAAGAAGGCCAACAGGGACAGGACAAAAATCCTGCAGTCTTCCAAGGGAGACTAGTGGAAGCTTTTAGAAAGGATACGAGCGTGGATCCTTCCTCCCCACGAGGGACAGGCCCTTTTGGCTATGCATTTCATAGTCCAGGTAGCCCCAGACATGAGGCGCAAAATTCAGGAATGAACAACTCAGACTTCAATGAACGATTTGCTCCAATTGGCTTATTTGGTTTTCGATAATAGGGATATGGCCAAAAAGGCTGAACGCACTGAGAGAAATATGCAGAAGGCCCAGATGATGGCAGTGGCTTTGACTGCTCAGAGACCACCAAAGTGAAGTTGGCTTTTCCAGGCCAGTCTGACTTTGGTGGACCACTCGGCCCACAGGTCCAGCATACCCTATGTGGACAAAAGAGACACTGGAGGGAAGATTGTGATCACTGTGCCCTTTGCAAACAGTGAAGGCACTGGAAGAGAGAATGTCCCAGATGCCAGAGAGCAAAGGGGGGCCCCTCGGCCATTGATGGTTTTACAATCGGAAGACAGAAGGGGCCCGAGGCCGAAAGTGGCTCTGCCTAGAGATACCATCTACATAACTAATGTTGAGCCTCAGGTGGTCATTGATATGGCACTTGATAGAATTTCTTATAGACACTGGTGCAACCTTCTCAGTCTTAACCCAAAGGGCTGGAAACCTTAGCAATCACAAGGAGTATGTAATGGGGTTGTCAGGGAAGAGGTAGGGGCACACTTTCCTGGAACCCCTTTTGTGCAACATCAATACCCAGCTGTTTTTACATTCCTTTCTGATTGTGCTTGACTGTACCATCCCTTTAATGGGAAGAGACTTACTATATTAGGGGCCACTCTGTTTCTTGAGGGGCAAGGGAACCACCCTCATCACCAAATGGTTCTAACAGAAAACAAAGAGGAACAGATTGAATCTGGAGCTGAAACAGAAGCCTTAGTAGACCCTAGAGTGTGGAATATCAAGGTTCCAGGCTTGGCCAGAGATATCCAGCTGGTGATTATTAAATTAAGACCTGGACGGGGATATCCCTGTAAAAAAACAGTAACCAAAATGGGAGGCCACTAGTCTGACTAAACTAATCATAGATGATATTTGGAGCCTGATAAGAATTTGGAGGGAAGCCTTCTCCTCTAAACTAAATGAGGGAAAGTAAAACCTTACAATATAGGTGAATGGGTGTGCCAGTCTTTTGATGTCATTTGGTGGCTACCCAATTCTTTGAGAAAAAAAAAGAAAAAAATGTTTTTCTGGACTTAAGGGAACACAGTCATCCTAGGAGGAGCTTGCCTGTGCCTTTGAGATGCAAATGTTCTACCTGGTCTTCTCAGGACCCCTTATCTCTGCCATCTTTTTAAAATGAAAGTTTTGAAAAAGGGGGTAGAGTAATTTAGAATTTGACTTCTCAAGGATAAATAGAAATCTGAAGTGTCTTTTCTGTAAACATTAGTAAAAAGGGTTTAGCCATCTAGACAGGTGACCTTGATTTGTTCCATCTGCCAGAAGCCCAATTTGAATCCAACCCCTTGTAATTGATGGGTTTTATGTTGTTGTACCTGACTCATGGCTGAAATTTTGAAACGGGAACTATGAGGTCTCTGTGTTTGTGTGTTCGTATATATCTATATGTGTATTGTAGATCTATAGTATTGCCAAAATCAGTTCATAAAAGAGCTCTATTTAATTGGCTTAAAGGAACTTAAGTGCCTATATAAATACTCATAAATATGAAAAAAAAAACAGCCAAAATGAATTTTGGGTTCACGTGATGTAGGAAATATTCAATATTAAATTAATATCTGGTATTAAAGCTGGCTTAAGCTTGTTGGTTTGATTAATATAGACATGTCTTTAAAGTCATCAATGTTAAGTATAATACTTCTGTAATACCTAGGTTTACTGAAGGTCAAGTTATGTTATTCCTGTTTCAGAGTTTGTCAGCAGAAAGAAAAAAACTAAATTAACTAGGATTACTTGGTATGTTAAATGTAGTCATTCGTAATTCTGGTTATTGTAACCAAGTTTATCAATTACACTGTAATCAGATGTTTAACCGTGCCTTCTAAATCTTTTGTCATTTATAGATATTTTTGTACTCTGATGCTATTACAAAAAGTGCTTCATCAAGAAGATTCATAGAAAGGCTATGGAAACAGTTACAACAGTTCCACATCAAGATGACAGCTATGTGAGGATTCCAGCCCATACCAACTTAAAACAAGGAGATATCCTGCCCCTGGAGCCCCAAGATCAGGCATCCAGAGACTTTTACTCCCTGACAGGTAGGGTTGACGCCCCTACTCAGCCTTGAAGCAGTTACAGAAGACTGACCTTTGCCCCTCTGCTTCCCACAAGAATATGGGAGTAAAATCTCTGAGAGAGAAATGAAACAAGAGGAAAGGGGGTCAGGGCACAATCTTTAAAGGAGTGGTATAGCCATAGGACATGACAAAAACTGGTTAGAACAAATTAGGTCCAAGATGGCAGAAGATGCGACTTCCAGTGGAATCTTGAGCGTCATTATATGCTCACTGTAATACATTAGCATGCTAAATGACACACCCACCAGCACCATGACAGGTCTGAGGCCAACTATAAAAGGTCAAAAAGTGGGTAGTGGCCCAATTCCTGGAAATCTCCTCCCCTTCTCTGAAATAATTGGAATAGCCCTCCCACTCATTAGCCTATGAAATTACCCAGCCCATAAAAACTAACCACCCCATATTTTGGGGACTCTCGCATTCTGAGATGGCCCACACTCTATCTGTGGAGAGTGTTTCTCTCTAAATAAATCCACTTCTTACCTATCAAAAAAAAATAATTTTTACACCTATTGCCCAGAATTGTCATGATGAAATAAGCAAAACATGTTAAAGAAGTTTGCATAAATCTTTAGCTATTAATAGGTGATTACTGTATACTAGTATGTATTAGTAATAATACTACCAATTATTTCCTGTGACATGCAAGTTTAGATAGAGATATATAATCCTATTAATAGCTCTAGGTAAACACTTTGAATACTTCTTGGCACACGGAGTTAACAATGTATTCACAGTATTGAGATTCAAAATTCATAGTCTCAAATTGAAACTTAATGAGCAGAGGGACTTCCCTGGCGGTCCAGTGGTAAAGAATCCGCCTTCCAGTGCAGGGGAAGCATGTTCCATCCCTGGTCAGGTAACTAAGATCCTACATGCCACAGGGCAACTAAGCCCACATGCCACAACTATTGAGCTTGCGAGCCTTAACGAGAGAGCCCGCATGCCGCAAACTACGGAGCCCACACGCTCTGGAGCCTGCGTGCCACAACTCGAGAGAGAAAATCCACATGCCACAACTATAGAAAAGCCCAGAGCCACAACGAAGAGCCTGCACACTGCAAGGAAAGATCCCGCATGCCTCAACAAAAGATGTAGTCAAAAAAAAAAAAAAGGAAAATAAATAATATATATTAAAAAAAAATTAAGGAGCAGAGTTTTCCAATAAGAAATCCCTCTTTGTGTTAGTGTGATTTGTGAGTGACTATTCTGGGATAACTTTAGAGTTTACATCAAAACTCTATGTATTTTTTATGAAAATATGTGGACTAACACCATTTTAAAATTTGTAGTGTTAGTACAAAATCAATATTTTGTAAAGTCACAGTTGTACACGGGTGTTTGGAACTAAGAAGGTATTTATTATTGTAATGAATTTAATTCTGATGGGTTCTTTGAGCAGTACTCTCTGTTAAAATTGCACTTAAAGTATTAATTTAAGAATAATTGAAAATAGAGTCGATGAGTCATTTGAAAAGAATCCGCCAGATTATTGATATCAATGTGTGCCATAATACTTCAAAGTCTGAATTTAAAAGCACTGTACAGTCTTTGAAATAGCTGAATCAAGAGTGAGTCTTTGCAGGGCTGCATGCTATTAAGTGATACCTGTTAATAAACAAGCAGCTCCATCTGTTGTGTGGTGATGTGTTCTCTCCAGACCTCACAGACTCATGTTTTACATGTCAGTGTTCAAGTGTAAATCAGAAAGGGCCACCCAAACACTTTGGAAACAGAAGAGCTGTTTACACCAAATAAAAGTGCATCCAACATGACAGTCTTGTGTGGATTACTTTTAAGTTTATTGCACTGTGTGGCATTACTTCACTAAATAAAACTGCATTGTTCTAATTTCAGGTTGCATATTTAAATTCAGAGGTTTTTTTTTCCCCCAGGGTACATGTATTTTAATTTCACTTACACATGTGTTAAGTGACTTAAAAACTCTACTTTATGTACACCTTATTATTTAAATTCCTCTTCGGGACAAAAAAGCCAACTGATTCTCGAATGGAGTTTGAGAACAACTACAATACCATTTTCTTTCTCAACGTCTCATTATTTTTCTATAACATAAGTAAATCAAAATGATTTTCTAGGTGGAAATACTTAGTATTTATTGTCTATAATAAAAACAAAAATCAACCTTTAACCTCACCAGAAAATGAGAAGAAATATCTAGATTTAAAAGGTCAAATTATCATGTTGTCTATTTACCTAAACAGATATCTGTTAGTCTATAGCGCATACCTTGTTATTTCCACTTAAGTACTTTTGTATCTCTGTTGTGGCATGTTTTAAATATGAACAGATTTAAAATTTTTTGTTCTATTCATTAAGTATATATTGAAGAGTTAAGCATCAGGGCACTGGGCTAAGCTCTAGACATGTAATAGGGTCCCAAATAATAATTGGTGCCGAAAGCTCAGCTTCTCTGTATACCTGGTGCCGAATCAAATCTCGGAGACAGAGTTTTGGGTGAAGTAGAAAAGAATAGCTTTATTGCTTTGCCAGGCAAAGGGGGACACATTGGCTCCTGCCCTCGAAAACTATGTGTCTCAACTGGGGAAGATTTCATGAGGAGTTTTATAACAATACTGCAAGGGTGGGATTGCTGACAAGATTAGGGTGTGTGCTCCTCCCTTGATTAGCAACTGTTCGATAATATGCCCTTTGGAACTGAGGGAAGGTCATGGAGGCTGGAGTCTTGCCTACAAGAAATGGGTGACAAAAAGAGGCCTCTGTGTCCAGGCCTCACTAGGTTTCATAATCACTCTTTTTACTCACAAAGGAAACATATTATCCATTTTGGAAACAAAATTAATTAATTAGTAATTAAGTATCGGGGCTTCCCTGGTGGGCAGTGGTTGAGAATCTGCCTGCCAATGTAGGGGACATGGGTTCGAGCCCTGGTCCGGGAAGATCCCACATGCCACAGAGCAACTAGGCCCGTGAGCCACAACTACTGAGCCTGCGCGTCCGGAGCCTGTGCTCCACAACAAGAGAGGCTGTGACAGTGAGAGGCCCGCGCACCGCGACGAAGAGTGGCCTCTGCTCGCCACAACTAGAGAAAGCCCTCGCACAGAAACAAAGACCCAACACAGCCATAAATAAACAAATAAATAAATTTTTAAAAAAATTAAGTATCTATAGATTTGTGAAATGAAAAAAAGTACATTCAGGAAAACTGAAATGTATGCACATATAAAATTGGGTGTTTTTTTTCCAGTATTTATCAGTGTTGGTAAAATGAGAACTACTTGGTGAAAGTTTTAGAGAATGTGTTAGTTTATGAAGGGAAAAAGGGAAAAAGTTTTAAGAAAAAATTCAAATACAGGGGATGGATGACTCCTAGGACAGACTTTTGGGTAGTTTGAAATAAAATTCATATTTTATGGCAAGACAAAAATTTAAACATAAAAAATTTTCTCTGCCCTTTGGCCCCCTTTCTCCCCACACTGTGCATTGAACCAAACCTCCCACATCAGCAGGAATACCTGCTCAACCATAAAGGGCAACATTGCCCTAGCACCAACAAGACAACTCCTTGAAAGATAACATTCCTTAATGTTGTTAAAGGGCTTAAATCTGGATTGTGTAACTTGTCAATAATACCTCATCCAATGTACAGCCCTCTGTCTCAAAAACTCACATAACTGTGCTTTGACCTCTCACGGGTGGAAGAGTTCTCAAGAGTTTTCTGAAAATATGTTCCCAGGTTATAATCCTCAATTCGGCTCGAATAAAATTTTCTTTCTTAGATCAACTAATTAATTTTTTCTTTGCCAGTAGAAAAATGCCTACATGTTGGTTCCACCTCCAAGATATCATTGCTCCCGAAATCAAGCAGAACCCTGTGGGGTCCTCCCAAGTACAAAAGCCTTTCCATATCCCCCATTTCTTGTTTATAGGAAAAAAGTTTCAGCCTCTTATACCTTCCCTGAGTTCCAAAGGGCAGATTCAGTCACTAGAGTAGTGAGGGAATGCAGAAACAAAGGAAAGGCAGTCAAGAAACCATAGTGCAGTATGCAGCAGGATCCTGGTTCCTCCCCAAGGGTTATACATAGCAATCTGATACACATCTCTGCGTTCTTCTGCAGGAACTAAGGCCCCCAGCCAAGTAGAGGATGGCAACTTCAGGCTGAGCACAAGCACTTAG
Organism: Phocoena sinus; assembly: GCF_008692025.1. Classification (NCBI taxonomy): domain Eukaryota; kingdom Metazoa; phylum Chordata; class Mammalia; order Artiodactyla; family Phocoenidae; genus Phocoena; species Phocoena sinus. Next base: position 102,853,412 of record NC_045766.1, on the reverse strand, counting down.
ACCCTAGATTGGTTGGAACCAGGGGGCTGATGACTGAGATTCCTGGACCACCACCCTGTTACCTCACCACCAACCAATCAGAGGGAGGTCACACACCCAGCAAACTTCCCCCCAAATTCTGCCTATAAAAACTGTTCCCTAAAAACCACCGAGGAGTTCAGGTCTTCTGAGCATACACTGCCCCGCTCTCCTTGCTTGGCCCTGCAATACACCTTTCTCTGCTCCAAACTCCAACTTTTCAGTTTGTTTGGCCTCACTGTGCAATGGGTACATGAACTTGGATTCAACAACACTCCAATATGCCTGGATTTTTTCCCTTCAATTTTTTAATCAGAAATTCCACCAAATACAGTAATTTGTATGAACACACATCTATTTTTAAGTTATACATACTCCTCAGATAATTATTAATCCTATTAGTGTAAAAAGAATTAAACTACATTGCTTTCTTATTATAACCTGAGAACAGCAACATCAAAATGTGGAACACATTGTGATGGGGAAGGAGAGGCAGATAATTCTGGAATAGTGTGAATTTTGCCAAGAATGGGTCAGATCAGAGTCGTAGTCCTTCAAGATGGTTTGGGCTTATGAGGTCTCTTGAGAAAGCATGGGAAAAGTAGGCTGGAAAGGGGCAAAGGCTGTGGGATCAAAACAAATGCCAGAAAAGGAAGAGGACATTTTCTCTTCAATCCTTCCTCCAGAGACACAGAAATAATAAGCAGATACTATCAGCCAAATAATGGGTTAAAGCAGTTATTTGTGGGTTTGCTTGGGAAACACTAACATTTATCCTAGTTTATACATAAAAATATGTTCTTAGTCCCAAACAAGTGGCTCACAAATGCACTTTTGGAATACAGTCCATTCATAAATTGTGGTGTCCTCCTATAATTACATTCAGACAAAAATCCTCTGACTCATAAACAAATTAAACAAATAATTTCCTTCCCAAACATCTGTTAGTATGAATTGCAATCTTGTAAACCAGCCACAAGATGCCTTATAATAACACGTGTGGTACAACCTTAGCATATGAACAACATGAAGTCATGAGTTCCTATGGACCTGGTTAGCCATGATTAACCCTTTATTCATACCCTTTCCCAAAAGATTTTAGTCAGGACTTTTTAGGGCAGTAGATGGTAACTTCATTTCTTTCTTGGACAATCTAGAGGAAAAATTATTTTTGAAGATAATAAACTCTGGGACTACTACTAATGACCTTATCTTTTATAATATTCTCCCAAATTCAATTTACATTTTTATAGTTGAAATTGATTAAATCCATTTGACATCAATGTAAGTAGTGACTTTTCTGCAGAGAATAAACCCAATAATTACTGTCACAAGTTTAGGAGGTAGTTGATTCCAGATAACATAGGTATAAAGTAGATAAAGGATGTCCTTAGACAATATGCTTAACTAAGTTGGTTAATAAGGAGCCAGCCCTCCTCTAAACTTATCTGCCAAACCTGATATTTTAAAGTGATAATGAGAAAAACAAGATATTACATCATATGATAATAATACTTGTTAATAGTTTACAGTGCTCACAATATTCTAGATCTTGTTCTATGGATATTTGGAAATATGACATCATTTAATCCCAACAAAGAGCTATAAGACAGGCACCAGATTTATTACAGTCTTAAAATGAAGAAAATGCAGTAGAAAAAGATTAAGCATCTTGTTCAAGGTTGCATGGCTAGGCGGTAGAGTATATGTATGCCATCCAGGTGAGTAAAAGAAATATTTTGTACAACTGATTTTTTAAAACTTAGATGCTACATCAAGCATAAATCAGGCAGTTTAGAAGCTTTTTGGAGAATTTAGGATTTTATTTGTTAGTTTATGTCTAGGAGCTCCTAACTCCAAAGACTATATTGTACAGATTATTTTCCTATACTTGTATCTTTAAGATGGCCTTTATTATTTTAGATCAAAAATTATTTGGGTCTCTTCAATAAAATGTACTTTTGCAGATACTGTAAGAATTCTGCAGGAATTTAGTAAGAGAAAAAAAAGGGAAGGAAGGAAAGAAGGTAGGAAGGAAGGAAGGAAGGGAGGGAGGGAGGGAGGAAGGAAGGAAGGAAAGAAGGGAGGAAGGGAGGAAGGAAGGAAAGTAGAACACGGTTAGGGAGACCAAGTGAAAGAAAATAACTTGAGTTGTTTCATAATAGACATGCTTCCTGCAATGCCACACCCATTCAGGAAATTAAACCAACACAAATGTCTGTAATGCAGTGTAGTATACAACAATTGTCACAAGAAGAAACTAAATAAAGTGAGCAGCCAAAGGCAGTAAAAGTGCATGCAGATACCAGTCTGGGAAGAAAGGCCTTAAATGATATGTTTAGCTAGTTGAGACATGGACATGGTAAGTGCAAACTGCATTTAGTGCATAAACATTAGTTTATCTAACATAAACATTAAAACATATAGAGGAAAAGTGAAAGTAAGATTTTCAAAAAGGTGCTTACAGTCTCTACCAGTTATCAATTACTGCAAATAAGTTGCCTCAAAAAATATTGACATACAATCAGTTATTCCTTATGTCTCATGAATGGTGGATTGCATTTGGGCTTGGTCACTTCTGCTGCTGCTCAGGGCTGATGTCACTCATCCAGCTACAGTCATCTGGATTTCTGACTAGGACTGGATTGTCCAATAGCCTCAAGCAAACATCTGATGGTTGGCTCCAACTATTTAATGAAGGGGGAGTGTTCTAAGATGATGAAAGCAGAAGAAGCTGCAAGACTTCTTAAAGCCTAGCCTTAGAAGGCATCTTCTGCAGTATTCTGCTGGTTGGCATAAGTCACAGGGTCAGTCCAGATCCAAGAGTTGAGGAAAAAGACTCCACCTCTTGTTGGGAGCAAATTCATTGCCAAGAGGTCTAGAAACAGAGATGCATAATACATGAAGGGCCATTATTAAACCAATCCACTACAGGGCCATTAAGTGTTTTGGCTCATTACTGAATTTTTCCAACAACATACAAACGTGCTGCTGAATTCTTCCATCTTTCAAAAGAAAAACACTTTATCTTGACCTCACTTCCCTCTCAGATAGCTCATCATTTCTTTTGTTTTTCTCTGTAACAAACCATCTTCAAAGAACAGTCTGTTCTCATAGTCTGATTTCTTTCCTCCCATCATTCACGGTTAAACCCAATCCAATCAGGCTTTAGTCCTCACCACTCCTCCAAAACTATTATTGTCAAATTAATCAACAAGCTCCACATTGTTAAACCCATTTGTCAGTCCTTAGCCCTCTTCTTCCACCTATCATTAGCATTTCACATAATTCAACACTCCTTCCTTCTTGGTCTTCACTTGCTTTCTAGGGTACCATGCTGCCCATGAAAAAGCACCATTTGGACATCCTGCCACAGGGAGTATAATTGACGATCTGGGAATGCCTGCCCCAGCATTCTTAGATGCACCCTGTGTTTAGGTGTTGAATCCATGCTTCCGATTGGCTGCTCCCAACCAATGGCTGAGCACAGCGTCAGCACTAACACAAGATCCTGAGAGATACAGAACTTAAATGGGGTCTTCGGCTTTAGGACTTGCCACCACCTGGCAGAAATGTTCTTAGAACTGCATTGCAGTCTAAGACTCATTCCCCTCAATCCTCCTTCCTCTTCCTCTTTTTTCGTGGTGCTCAGATCTCCATCAAGATCAGAAACTTCTCTTTACTCCCTTTGGCTCCCTCCACTTTTTCCTTAAAAAAAAAATCCCCCCTAAAATCTCTTCTACATCTAACTTTTAGTTGGTATCTGCTTCTCTTTGGACTTGAATTAACGCACTCTCTGTTGGTTTTTCCCCTACCTCACTGGTTATTCCTTCTCAGCGTATTTTGATGATTTCTCCTCTTTTGTACTACATTCTAAATGTTGAGTGACCCCAAAGCACAGTTTTTGATCCTGCACTCCTGCACTCTTCACAATCCATACTCACTCCCTAAGACTGATGACTTTGAATACCCTCTCTCTACCAATGACTATCAAATACATATATATATATATATATATATATATATATATATATATATATACACATATATCTAACCCATTACTAAATTCTGTTGGGTCTACCTTCAACACATTTTACATATACATGTGTATATATATAAAATTTTGTATATATATATAACTTTACATATATATATGTAAAGTTATTCTGTTTTCTTTCCCTCTCACAGTCCATATCCAATCCATTACTAAATTCTATTGGGTCTACCTTCAAAACATTTTACTCTTGCAAAGTTTCACCCCTCCATTGGTGCCATCCTGTACTGAGGCACTGTTACATCCTGTTTAGATTACTACAGTAGCCTTCTAGCTTGTGTTCCCAATTGTAGAATTGCTTATCCACAGTCTATTCTGATTACAGTAGCCTAAGCAAGTATTTTAAAACTGAGGCGACTCCTCAAAACACTGCTTTGGCTTCCCATTTCCCTCTGAGTAAAAGACAAAATCCTTAGAACAGTCTTCCAGTCCGTACACAATCCGGGACCCTGTTATCTCTCTGAACGCTTCCACTCCTCTCACTCTTTTAATACTCCAGCTTTACTGATGTTGCTGTTTCCAGAACATACCAAACCTACTCTATCTTAAGGTCTTTGTATCCACTGTTATCCTGCCTGAAATGATCTCCAATTATCCACGGAAATACCTAATTATCTGTGCGGCTAACTCTTTTCAAGACTTTGTTTTAATCCAACTTCTCACAAGTTTTAACCTGACCACCATGTTTAATACTGAAATCTACACCTATGTGCAGTAACTATTCATCAACAGGACAGTCCTCATTCCCTTTAACCTGCTCAACTTTGAAATGTTTCTGCGCCCTAATCACCTTCATACCATATTGTATCAAAATAATTTATTAATTTCTTGTGTCTTTTGTTTATTATGTCTCCCTTCTCCAAGAATATAGGTTCTCTGCACAGGAATTTTATCAGTTTTGTTCACTGGTGTATCCCAAGCATATGAACATTGCCCAGCACATAGTTGTTTAATAAACATTGAATAATTAATGATTATTCATTATATGAATAATATATGGTTATATATGACAGCTTGTTATTATTAAAATGAAAGTTTTAAGGAGTCTTTGTCAAAGATAGTTTTCTCAGCCCAACACTGTATCTTCTCCAAATAACCATGTTTAGTTAAATACTAATGCTCTTATTACACAGCATTGACTTATTAGAGTCTAATACAAATTATTACTTTAACAATTCCCTCAATAACACTAGAACTTTAGAACTCTTTAACTTCATTTTCATTTATCCTGCTTTTTAAATTATTATTATTATTATTTTTTTTTTTTTTTGCGGTACGCGGGCCCCTCACTGCCGTGGCCTCTCCCGTTGCGGAGCACAGGCTCCGGACGCGCAGGCTGAGCGGCCATGGCTCACGGGCCCAGCCGCTCTGCGGCATGCGGGATCCTCCCGGACAGGGGCACGAACCCGCGTCCCCTGCATCGGCAGGCGGACTCCCAACCACTGCGCCACCAGGGAAGCCCTTAAATTATTTTTGTGATGTGTTTTAGCTCAACTATATTTTACATCCACGATATATTACTATTCAATATTTAGTCAATATTCAGTCAATCTTCACTTAAATATTTACCAAAATATTTATCCTTTTTTAATACTCTTTATTCTTTCTTGGTATAGTCATATGATGGAATATAAAGTAACACTGAGAATTAACAGACCACAGGTACTCCCAACAACATGAATGAATCTCACAAGCACAACGTTGACCATAAGAAACCTGACACAAAAGAGAACGTATTGGGCTTCCCTGGTGGCACAGTGGTTGAGAGTCCACCTGCCGATGCAGGGGATATGGGTTCGTGCCCCGGTCCGGGAAGATCCCACATGCCGCAGAGCGGCTGGGCCCATGAGCCACGGCCGCTGAGCCTGGGCGTCCGGAGCCTGTGCTCCGCAACGCGAGAGGCCACAACAGTGACAGGCCCGCGTACTGCAAAAACAAACAAACAAACAAGCAAACTCCACCCCCCCAAAAAAAAGAATGTATTGTGTTTCCATGTTCATAAAGTTAAAAAACAAGCTAAATTAAGCTAGTGTGTTAGAAGTTAGGATAGTGGTTGCTCTAGGCACAGGTGGGAAGGATTATGACTGGAATAGAACACGGGGATTTTGAGGTTGTAGGTACCTGGCTGGGTTCATTTTTTTAAATGTATGAAACTATACATTTATAATTTCACCACCTTTTTGTAAGTATACTTCAATAGAAAGTTCACATTTAAAGAAATTAAATGAAATTTGAAGTACAACATTTCTACTTGTGAAGTCTTGTCCTGATATGTAAAACATGGATGCTAATATTGTCCTTACAAAATTATTGTAAGGGGGTCTTCCCAGGTGGCGCAGGGGTTGAGGGTCCGCCTGCCGATGCAGGGGACACGGGTTCGTGCTCCGGTCCAGGAGGATCCCACGTGCCGCGGAGCGGCTGGGCACATGGGCCATGGCCGCTGGGCCTGTGCATCCGGAGCCTGTGCTCCACGGTGGGAGGGGCCACAGCAGTGAGAGGACCGCGTACGGCAAAAAAATATATATATATAGTGTAAGGAACTATTAAGATAGTGTATATGAGACACTTTAAAATGATAAACATTATGATTATAAAGTAGTTTTATATATAACAACAGGCTAATATCTAAAACGGATAAATTGGAAAATGGAAAAATGAATTATCGATTCATTCATATAAAATGGAAAAAATGAATTATCGATTTGCTTTAATGTGCTGCATTCTCTAAGAAAGCTTCAAATATTCAAATGTATTGTATTCTAGATTTTTGTAAGAGTCATAAATAAACCAAGAGAATAAATTAAACATTCTCTAACCCCAAATTACATTAAAAATACTGCATAATATACTAATGCTTACACAGTCAGAAAATGACTATTTCCTCAAAGCTTCTACTTACAAAGGAATAGAATGTTTACTCACAGCTAAATAAAACAAACCTAGTATAGATATAAAAAATTAAATAGTAGATAATTGTGTGTATGTTAAAATTTTCACATTGTGTTTTTATTAAAATATTGGCTTGAAATTATTTGAGGATTTTGTTTGTTTGCATAAAGCCATCTTAAAATGTCTCAGTAGGGACTTCCCTGGTGGTCCAGTGGCTGAGGCTCCACGCTCCCAATTTGGCGGGCCCGGGTCCGATCCCTGGTCAGGGAATTGGATCCCACATGCATGCTGCAACTAAGAAGTCCATGTGCCATGGCAAGGATCCTGTGTGCCGCAACTGAGACCCAGCACAGCCAAAATAAATAAATATATTTTTTAAAAAGCCTTAATAATTATTTGGTAGCTATTTACTTAGGTTTATGATGGAAACTATCAGATATATTTGAATTAAAAAAGAAAGTGAATCAGTCAATAGATATTTCCCGAGTTCCAACTATGTTATGCTGTGAATAAGATTTTAATGGTATGTTAAATGAGAAAATTAGACTGAGACCCTACAGTGATAATTACAACATTCCAAATAGAGTGATAATTACAACATTCCAGTTACAACATTCCAAATACCAATAAAATTATTGAAAATTAAATATCTAAAACTAGTTTGGTGATATTTTCCACAGCTAGGAGATAAAGGCTGGAGATTTAAAGAAGAATTTAGAAAGGTGCTATTTGTATTCTGAAGAGTTTTACCTCTTCTTCCACGGGGGTGGAGTAGGGGGTGCCTTTTCCTCCCCTCAGCCTCGAGACAGGAGTTTCAGCAGGGCCTTCCAGAGAGCTAGATGTGGTCCCCTGCCACTGGAAGCATGGTGCACTGGTGTGTAACTCTCCCTGAAAAAATCTAAAGCAGCTTCACGCTCACATTTTACAAGTTAGGGAGAAAGGATTCAAACGTTGTATATGTACATGCACATTTGTATTTGTATGTTTTATTTATATGTGCCATTTTAAATAATCCAACTATTTTTGTCAGTGAGATACCTAAACACTTGTGTTTTATTTAACTTCAGTGTAAGTATGTTATATAAAAGCAAAGAGCAAATGGGGGGAGGGTGTGGAGGGAGTTTTATTAGTGTTTTACTAATAGTGAATTTATTAATAAAGAGTGAATTTAGGGCTTCCCTGGTGGCGCAGTGGTTGAGAGTCCGCCTGCCGATGCAGGGGACGCGGGTTCGTGCCCCGGTCTGGGAGGATCCCACATGCCGCGGAGCGGCTGGGCCCGTGAGCCATGGCCGCTGAGCCTGCGCGTCCGGAGCCTGTCCTCCGCAACGGGAGAGGCCACAGCGGTGAGAGGCCCGCGTAACGCATAAAAAAAAAAAAAAAAAAAAAAAAAAGAGTGAATTTAAAGAAACAGTGAATTGGTCAGAGGATAAAGCAAATGAACTCTGCAGTCCTCGGAAAGACAAGAAATCACACTAAAGAGCCACTTTAGTCAAAGGAAATATTTTCCCTAGAATCCTTTGGAATTCTAATGCTGTTATTGAAACCAGCAGAAGGCAGCGGGGTCTGTATTAGCTATCAGCGGCTCAGGAAATCACCCACAATGATCAACCCCACAGAAGACAGAGGTACAAGGGTTGGTGGAATCTTAATTTTACTTAGTCCTATGCTCAGAAAAACCCAAAAGGGAAGAAATCAGGTATGCTCAGTTTTAAATCTAGCTAGAAAAAAATATTCTCATACAACAGAAGGAGCTTGTGACAAGTGATGACTGCATTTCAAATATTCAGAGGGTTTTATTTCTTCCAATAAGAACAGAGTCTTCTGAGTTTTTCTGTGGTAGAAATATCATATTAGCAGTTTTTATTTTACATTATAGGTACATTTCCAATTCAATTCTGGTCTGCTGCAACTAAAACTGAGCAAAATAACTGTCTTAAAATAAATAAATGCATACATACATATATGCATGTGTATGTACATACATACCAATTATAAAAAGTGAACATATATTAAATAAGATTTTAAGATTCTTCAAAACATAGGGGCTAAAAAGCAACAACAGGAAAAATACTTCGGCTATTTCCATACACATTTATTTTAAGATATTATCTAATCTGCATGCTGTGCCATGCTGAGGGACACACCCTCAGAATGTTTGAGCAAGAGGGAACCATGTCCAATCTCTAATTGTGCTCACAGTACAGTGCAGGAAATGCAGCTGGTTGTGTTGGGTGTCTGATGTCACACAGTAAGTGGTAAGAAGGACTGTGTTATGTTGGCTCTGAGATAGTCCTTCTACTTCAAGTAAAGGGGAAAAAAAAGGACAACAATGGTACCAACCTAGGAGGAAATGAAGTTCCATTGGAGCAGCTGTAAGAGAATCTGCCTATTCCAGGACCTCGGCCTACCCTGTGTGAGAAGGCTAGCTCAAGAGATCCAGGGTACTCTGTATCTGCAAGAAGATAGATTTATGACAATAGTTCACAAGGGGCCTAAGATCAGCCCATGCAAGTAGGGTTGCCAGGTAAAATACAAGATACACAGTTACATTTTAGTTTCAGATAAACAACATTTTCTTTTTAGTAGAAGTGTGCCTCATGAAATACTTGAAACATACTCTACTAAAAAAGTTATTATCATATCTTATCTGAAACCAAAATGTAACTGGGTTTCCTATATTTTCATTTGTTAACTCTGGTGACCCTACATTCAGGGCATTTCCAGGAGAGCAGGAATGCAGGTGGGCCTAAACATACAAGCAGGCACCAAGGTCTCTATGAGATTTCTGAGAAAGGCTATGTCACCAATGATTAGGTGGGCCTGAAAGGATTTTTTTTAAGGCTGAAATGACTGAGGAATAATCTATGCCTATTTCTAGAAACTTCACAAAAATGTCTTAGTTCACCTCTGAAGGAAGAGTATCTTTATGCCTTTTTTCCAGATATCTCTCAAGATTTCTGAGAAAAGAAGAATGTCAATAGAGCAATTTTCTATTAAAATAAATATCTGCAGAAAAAGAATTATGAGACAACAGTGTGGGAGTTACAAAAAAAAAAGTCTTTCAATTTAAAATTAAGTAGTCTCGTCACTGTAATATGTGGCCATTTAGATTAATGAAACAAGTTTTAAATCAACAATCTGTAGGCTAACCTTCAATTCTTGCACTTTTTAAGGAGGGAAGGTTATATGCAAGAAATTACACATTTTGTTTTGGGGGCTTTATTGGGTGCTTCACAGAGAAGGTGAAATAGATTAACTATTAGATTGAGGCAGTCCCAACACAATGATTTCTTGTCATATGGTCTATTCCAACCCATGTAGCTGCTTCATCATAACATAAACTTGTCTTAATTATATGATTATTTACAAAGATACAAAGTGATGACAAGACAAAATAGCGAACCAGTAATGTGCCATGTGTCATTACTCTTTTCCATTGACATTTTTGGTGTAGTTTAGTATCATGAGCTTTGTCTCCACAAGACAGTTCAGGTACTTTTGGAAGTTGTAGCAAAGGTGAGGAAGGGACAGTGTTGGGAAATGTGCAGCATAAAAAGGACTTGCTCAGGCTCCAAGTTCAGACTGGATTAGTTCAAGTGGGTGGTAGTCTCAACTAACTTGACCGGCTACAATTAACCAACTCCCAGCAGTTTAGATTTTAAGTCACAGTTTTACATTCATCTTCACATTTGCACAATAACTCTGTAAGCTAGAATTAAAAGAAACAAACCATGGCTCAAAGTATTTAAGTAAATTTCCATGATTACACTGTCAGGAATTGGCTTTGTAAGACTTGATTCCTGATCTTCCCATACCAGAAGCTAGGCTGTTTTAACCATAATGTTCTCTAACCAGACTCTTAGGATGTGTGTGTGTGTGTGTGTGTGTGTGTGTGTGTGTGTGTTATCTTTACAACTGGCCTTCCATATACTCAATATGATATGTATTGCTATGGGTTGAATTGTGTCCCCAAAAATGATATGTTGATGTTCTAACTCCTTGTACCTCTGAATGTGGCATAATTTGGAAGTAGGGTCTTTGCAGATGTAATCAAGTTAAGATGAGGTAATATTTCATTAGAATGGGCCCTAATTAACATGATTGGTGTCCATATCAGAAGAGGTGAGAAGACACAAAGACATAGAGGGAGAAGACCTGTGAGGACAGAGACAGAGGTTGGAGTGATGCATCTACAAGCCAAGGAACACCAGAGATTGATGGGCTACCACGCAAAGCTAGGAAGAGGAAAGGAAGAATTATTCCCTAGGGTATCATAGAAGCATGATTATGCCTACCCCTTAATTTTGAACTTCTAGCCTTCAGAACTGTGTGTCAATAAATTTCTGTTGTTTAAAGTCACTCAGTTCATGGTAGTTTGTATGGCAGCCCTAAGAAATGGATATATACCAAGGTAGATAACCTTTCCCCAAAGTAACATATTACTCTGTATAGAAAGAATATTCATTATAGAGAAAATAAAAAAGGAATAATATTAGTGGATTCTTAACCTATAGTAAAGCGAATATTTTAAAATACGGTTGTAAGAAGAGATTAAGCATAATTAATATGTGCCTTTTTCATATAGGGAAAAAAATGTGAAATAGAAGCTGTATCTTTCATAACACTGTATATTTCAGGATACCTTTTTTAGCTGGGTTTACATTTTTTCTAATATAATGCAAATAATTTTTAAAACCGGAAATCATTTGTTTAGTTATAAGATGCTAGTTTTTCAATCAGGACCTCTAACTGAATATTTTCTCCTTCCACAAAACAAAAAAAAAGCATCTTTTTTTGCTTTTGTAACAATAAAATCACAGCAATTTGTTATATTATGAGAACATGTTTATTAAGCAAAGAAAACATCAAGTTTGTATTGTATTAATGTTTAGCTAGTGGACACATTTTTTATTGTGTGACCATCTGCTGTGAGGCTTTTGTTAAAAGACTTTTACCAAAACTTGCTGATTAAAATTGAAGCTACTAGATTTGCTAGATTCATGCAAATCTCTTAAAGGAAAAGGTAAACTCACTAAAATCTAAATCCTTTCTTTGATTAGTTCAATAAAAGTAATGACTTTTTGACAAAGCTCTGAGTCATACACATTTTGATAGGTATGTTTAAGTGCACATAAAAACTAGTTTTTAAGAAATGGTTATAATAAATGGTTTGATTCGTTTCATAAATATTAAAGATAATGCTGGGCTTTGGATGGTAAGAAATACCTCCTGGGGCTTCCCTGGTGGTGCAGTGGTTGAGAGTCCGCCTGCCGATGCAAGGGACACGGGCTCGTGCCCTGGTCCGGGAGGATTCCACATGCTGCGGAGCGGCTGGGCCCGTGAGCCATGGCCGCTGAGCCTGCGCGTCCGGAGCCTGTGCTCCGCAACAGGAGAGGCCACAACAGTGAGAGGCCCGCGTACAGCAAAAAATAAATAAATAAATAAATACCTCCTGATAATCCCTTATATGTGTATGAGGTTTAACAGATTACCAAATGCTTTTGTGTAAATTATCTCTATTATCATTCTGAATACGGGAATCAGTGGACATTCTTTTCTGTGACAGATGAAACTGCAGTAGAGGAGTAATGACTTTTTCAAGATAACTGAACTAGTGAAAGACAGAACTTGCACTTCATTGCTAGTGCTCTTTTAACTTCTGTATGGTTGGCTGTCAACCCATGACCGCCTTATACTCTAATATGCTGCTATCTGAACAAAATGCCCTCTAACTTTCTCACTGTCTTTCTCCAATTACACTTGCTTTCCAGGGATATTTAAACCACACCTTTTGATCATTGTTCTAGTGTTACAGCTATTCCACTGACCAAATCCCCTGCCAAATTACCCACAAATTCTTTAATCTGGAAAAATTGTTATATTCTACTCTATGATTCTAAGTAATCCCTGAAGGATAAAATTATACAACTTGGAAATGAGAATCATTACAAATTATGAATTACTAACTTGAGCTATATCTATCATGTCACTTGTCAATTCTTTTTATTTTGAGTTGGCCCTCTCTCACGCTTCCCTTCAGTTTCTCCATCTTAAGACTTATTTGTACATATGTGTGCTTTTTTTGTTTGTTGGTTGGTGAGGAGTGGGGAACAGGGGTAGTTTACATTTTTCCTTATTTGAGTTATAATTTACACATAGTAAAAAGCACAGATCTTAAACATTCAGTTTAATGAGTTTTGACAATTGTATATATACAAGTAACACAAAACAAGAGATAGAGCCTTTCTATCCCTCTAGAAATGTACTTTATATTATTTTCTAGTAAACATTGGCCTTCTAGAATTTGACTGAAATGAATTCAAGAAAGAATGGAAGAAATGTTGTTTGAGACAGCAAGTTTGCACAACTACTTCATTATGACTTTATGCTTTCAAGCAGGTGGTCAATGGAGAAGAATAGATATTCAAGAGAATTTATTTTAAGATGGACAAAATAACTGTGTATTTACCTGGCAATTATCACTAAAGAGGGAAATGTTGATACCAAATACAGTGGGGATAATTGAAAAGCTGGTATATTTTTGGAAGGCAAGAAGGATGGAATGTAGTACACACATGGATAGACTAGCTTAGGCAGGAGTACACACATTAGCTTCATTGTGGCAAAATAGAAAACAGAGTATATGGATATAAATGGAATAAGTTGGTAGATCGGTTGGAAAAAGCATGTGGTAGTTTTTGGTTGTGCATTTTCTGATTTTTAATAATGATTTTTAACAGTGAGATCAGAAGCATTGCCACCAGCTGAAAATGGGATGGAGAGGGAATTACTTGGCATTTGAGAACAAAAGAAAAGAGATGGAAGAGTCTTCTTATATAGGAGAGTAAATATAACAGAAACTTAACAGGTTACTAAGGACCAGTTTTGTATAAGGAGTCATGAATTTAAAGGAAACAAATCAGCATGGATGTATGTTTCCTTCTAACATTGTTTATTCAGCTGGGCAAGATGATGGGGTAGTATATGCAGAGTTTTATGCAACTAGTATTGATATTTTCTAGGTGGGCATAATAAAGGGCACAGAGGCCAGAGAGTGAAGACTCTGAGGCAAATGACTGATTACAATAGAAGATTATTGACCTAAATTAGATAAAAGGGAAGTGAGGTTACTACCTGAGTGAGGGAAAGTGAGATGATGATTAAATCAATATATGGTTACACCTTTTAAATCCTTTTAAATGATCACATTGTGTGTCTGTGTTTATTATAACTAAACACATCATTCTCCAAACATAAAAGGGTACCTGCTAAGTGACATAAATCCAGGAATTTAGATAAATCCCATAAATTTTATTCTTTCTATGTCATATCTACAAATATGTTAGACTTTTTTGACTTCATCTTTTTAGGCTAAGATATTCTAATCTTAACCTACTGTAAACTGTCTTGATCATTTAGTTGTCTTTCTCCAAACTTTCGCTGCTTCAATTATATTTTTCATTAATAGAATAACAGTTGTGCTTTGATTTCTTAATGTTAAGATTTTGGTTTTGCTTTGTTTCTACCAACAACATAGGCAAAAGATAATTTCTTAAAATATACATCCTCAGGTAAACAGAAAGAAAAATAGTTCAACCCTATAATACAAAAATCTTAATCTTTTATCTGAACTAAAATAAGATTGTGTCAAGGTCAAAACTGACTTTCACTTTGCTAAATGCAATGGCCAATTCTCAGGTGAATATGTTAAATCATTCCAAGGATTTAAAACAGTTGATGATTTGTCATTCCTGAAATGCTTTCTTTCCACAGCTTATTAATTCTTCCCTTACTTTGCAGGCCATCATTTTCTCAGAGTACAGCTCCTTTACTTGAGAGTTTACGCAGGACTTTTTCTCATTATTTATACTCACTTTATAGGTGATTCATCCATTCTCATGGTTGCAAATTCAATTCATATGATGATGATTCTCAAATTTACTTCTCTGGGCAGACCACTTCCAAAGAACTCCTGATTCATATATCTAACGTCTTGTTCAACAATCTCCATTTAGATATCCAATAAATTTTTCAAACTTAACATGTCTAAACAAAATTTCTGATTTTCACTCTCAGAACGGTTTATGCCACTCTTCATTTTATCTCTGTTAATGAGAACTCCACTGTTACAGTATTCACTCCAACATCTTGGAGGTGTCCATGGTATCTCTCCAAGCTACCAGCATTGTCTATTAGTTCCACCATCAAAGTACAAACATAGGGCTTCCCTGGTGGTGCAGTGGTTGAGAGTCCACCTGCCGATGCAGGGGACACGGGTTCGTGCCCAGGTCCGGGAGGATCCCCCATGCCGCGGAGCAGCTGGGCCCGTGAGCCATGGCCACTGAGCCTGTGCGTCCAGAGCCTGTGCTCCACAACAGGAGAGACCACAAAGGTGAGAGGCCCGCGTACCGCAAAAAAAAAAAAAAGTACAATCATAGGGAGCGCTTCAAGATGGCGGAAGAGTAAGACGCGGACATCACCTTCCTCCCCACAGATACATCAGAAATACATCTACAGGTGGAACTGCTCCTATAGAACACCTACTGAACGCTGGCAGAAGACCTCACACCTCCCAAAAGGCAAGAAACTCCCCATGTACCTGGGTAGAGTAAAAGAAAAAAGAAAAAACAGAGACAAAGAATAGGGACAGGACCTGCACCAGTGGGAGGGAGCTGTGAAGGAGGAAAGGTTTCCACACACTAGGAAGCCCCTTCGCAGATGGAGACTGCGGGGTGGTGGAGGGGGGAGCTTTGGAGCCATGGAGGAGAGCGCAGCAACAGGGTTGCGGAGGGCAAAGTGGAGAGATTCCCCCACAGAGGATCAGTGCCGACCAGCACTCACCAGCCCGAGGCTTGTCTGCTCACCCGCCAAGATGGGCAGGGCCTGGTAGCTGAGGCTCGGGCTTCAGAGGTAAGATTGCAGAAAAAGGACTGGGGTTGGCTGCGTGATCACAGCCTGAAGGGGGCTAGTGCGCCACAGCTAGCCGGGAGGGAGTCCGGGAAAAGGTCTGGAACTGCCAAAGAGGCAAGAGACTTTTTCTTCCCTCTTTGTTTCCTGGTGGAGAGGAAAGGGGTTTAAGAGCGCCGCTTAAAGGAGCTCCGGAGACGGGCACGAGCCGCGGCTATCGGCACGGACCCCAGAAACCAGCATGAAACTCTGAGGCTGCTGCTGCCGCCACCAAGAAACCTGTGTGCAAGCACAGGTCACTCTCCACACCTCCCGTCCCAGGAGCCTGTGCAGCCCGCCAGTGCCAGGGTCCCATGATCCAGGGACAACTTCCCCGGGAGAACGCATGGCGCGCCTCAAGCTGGTGCAATCTCACGCCAGCCTCTGCCACCACAGGCTCACCCCACACTCCGTGCCCCTCCCTCCCCCTGGCCTGAGTGAGCCAGAGCCCCCAAGTCAGCTGCTCCTTTAACCCTGTCCACTCTGAGCAAAGAACAGACGCCCTCAGGAGACCTACACGAGACGTGGGTCCAAATCCAAAGCTGAACCCTGGGAGATGTGCAAACAAAGAAGAGAAAGGGAACTCTCCCAGCAGCCTCAGGAGCAGATTAAATCTCAACAATCAACTTGATGTACCCCACACCTGTGGAATACCTGAATAGACAACAAATCATCCCAAATTGAGGAGGTGGGCTTTGGGAGCAAAGATATATTATTTTTTCCCCTTTTTCTATTTTTGTGAGTGTGTTTGTGTATGCTTCTGTGTGTGATTTTGTCTGTATAGCTTTGCTTTCACCATTTGTCCTACGGATCTGTCCGTCCTTTTTTTTTTTTTTTTTTTTACTTAAAAATTTTTTTCTTAGTAATTATTTTTTATTTTAATAACTTTATTTTACTTTACTCTATTTTATTTTATTTTGTTTTATCCTCTTTCTTTCTTTCTTTCTTTCTATTTTTTCTCCCTTTTATTCTGAGCTGTGTGGATGAAAGGCTCTTGTTGCTCCAGCCAGGAGTCAGTGCTGTGCCTCTGAGGTGGGAGAGCCAACTTCAGGACACTGGTCCACAAGAGACCTCCCAGGTCCACATAATACCAAACGTCAAAAATCTCCCAGAGATCTCGGTTTCAACACCAACACCCAGCTTCACTCAACAACCAGCAAGCTACAGTGCTGGACACCCTATGCCAAACAACTACCAAAACAGGAACACAACCCCATCCATTAGCTGAGAGGCTGCCTAATATCATAATAAGGCAACAGACACCCCAAAACACACCACCAGACATGGACCTGCCCAACAGAAAGATAAGATCCAGCCTCATCCACCAGAACACAGGCACTAGTCCCCTCCACCAGGAAGCCTACACAACCCACTGAACCAACCTTAGCCACTGGGGACAGACACCAAAAACAATGGGAACTATGAACCTGCAGCCTGCGAAAAGGAGACCCCAAACACAGTAATTTAAGCAAAATGAGAAGACAGAAAAACACACAGCAGATGAAGGAGCAAGGTAAAAACCCACCAGACCTAATAAATGAAGAGGAAATAGGCAGTCTACCTGAAAAAGAATTCAGAATAATCATAGTAAAAATGATCCAAAATCTTGGAAATAGAATAGACAAAATATAGAAATGTTTAACAAGGACCTAGAAGAACTAAAAAGCAAACAAACAATGATGAACAACACAATAAATGAAATTAAAAATTCTCTAGAAGGTATCAATAGCAGGATAACTGAGGCAGAAGAACGGATAAGTGACCTGGAAGATAAAATAGTGGAAATAACTACTGCACAGCAGAATAAAGAAAAAAGAATGAAAAAAACTGAGGACAGTCTCAGAGACCTCTGGAACAACATTAAATGCACCAACATTTGAATTATAGGGGTTCCAGAAGAAGAACAGAAAAAGAAAGGGACTGAGAAAATATTTGAAGAGATAATAGTTGAAAACTTCCCTAATATGGGACAGGAAATAGTTAATCAAGTCCAGGAAGCACAGAGAGTCCCATACAGAATAAATCCAAGGAGAAACATGCCAAGACACATACTAGTCAAACTATCAAAAATTAAATACAAAGAAAACATTAAAAGCAGCAAGGGAAAAACAACAAATAACACACAAGGGAATCCCCATAAGGTTAACAGCTGATATTTCAGCAGTAACTCTGCAAGCCAGAAGGGAGTGGCAGGACATACTGAAAGTGATGAAGTAGAAAAACCTACAACCAAGATTACTCTATCCAGCAAGGATCTCATTCAGATTTGATGGAGAAATTAAAACCTTTACAGACAAGCAAAAGCTGAGAGAGTTCAGGACCACCAAACAAGCTTTACAACAAATGCTAAAGGAACTTCTCTAGGCAGGAAACACAAGAGAAGGAAAAGACTAAAGGAACTTCTCTAGACAGGAAACACAAAAGAAGGAAAAGATCTACAATAACAAACCCAAAACAATTAAGAAAACGGGAATAAGGACATACATATAGATAATTACCTTAAATGTAAATGAATTAAATGCTCCCACCAAAAGACACAGACTCGCTGAACGGATACAAAAACAAGACCCATATATATGCTGTCTACAAGAGACCCACTTCAGAACTAGGGACACATGCAGACTGAAAGTGAGGGGATGGAAAAAGATATTCCATGCAAATGGAAATTAAAGAAAGCTGGAGTCGCAATACTCATATCAGACAAAATAGACTTTAAAATAAAGACTATTACAAGAGACAAAGAAGGACACTACATAATGATCAAGGGATCAATCCAAGAAGAAGATATAACAATTGTAAATATTTATGCACCCAACACAGGAGCACCTCAATACATAAGGCAAATACTAACAGCCATAAAAGGGGAGATTGACAGTAACACAATTATAGTAGGGGACTTTAACACCCCACTTTCACCCATGGACAGATCATCCAAAATGAAAATAAATAAGGAAATACAAGCTTTAAATGATACATTAAACAAGATGGACTTAATTGATATTTATAGGACATTCCATCCCAAAAGAACAGAATACACATTCTTCTCAAGTGCTCATGGAACATTCTCCAGGATAGATCATATCTTGGCTCAAAAGTCAGGCCTTGGTAAATTTAAGAAAACTGAAATCATATCAAGTATCTTTTCTGACCACAACACTATGAGATTAGATATCAATTACAGGGAAAAAAAACTGTAAAAAATACAGACACTTGGAGGCTAAACAATACACTACTTAATAACCAAGAGATCACTGAAGAAATCAAAGAGGAAATTAAAAAATACCTAGAAACAAATGACAATGAAAACACAACAACCCAAAACCTATGGGATGCAGCAAAAGCAGTTCTAAGAGGGAAGTTTATAGCAATACAATCCTACCTTAAGAAACAAGAAACATCTCAAATAAACAACATAACCTTACACCTAAAGCAATTAGAGAAGGAAGAACAAAGACCTCAAAGTTAGCAGAAGGGGGCTTCCCTGGTGGCGCAGTGGTTGAGAGACCGCCTGCCGATGCAGGGGACACGGGTTCGTGCCCCGGTCCGGGAAGATCCCACATGCTGCGGAGCGGCTGGGCCTGTGAGCCGTGGCCACTGGGCCTGTGCGTCCGAGCCTGTGCTCCGCAACGGGAGAGGCCACAACAGTGAGAGGCCCACGTACCGCAAAAAAAAAAAAAAAAAAAAAAGTTAGCAGAAGGAAAGAAATCATAAAGATCAGATCAGAAATAAATGAAAAAGAAATGAAGGAAACGATAGCAAACATCAATAAAACTAAAATCTGTTTCTTTGAGAAGATAAACAAAATTGATAAACCATTACCCAGATTCATAAGAAAAAAAGGGAGAAGACTTAAAAATTAGTAGAATTAGAAATGAAAAAGGAGAAGTAACAACTGACACTGTGGAAATACAAAGGATCATGACAGATTACTACCAGCAACTCTATGCCAATAAAATGGACAACCTGGAAGAAATGGACAAATTGTTAGAAATGAACAACATTCCAGACTGGACCAGGAAGAAATAGAAAATATGTACATACGAATCACAAGCACTGAAATTAAAACTGTGCTTTAAAATCTTCCAACAAACAAAAGCTCAGGACCAGATGGCTTCACAGGCAAATTCTATCAGACATTTAGAAAAGAGGTAACACCTTTCCTTCTCAAACTCTTCCAAAATATAGCAGAGGGAGGAACACTCTCAAACTCATTCTATGAGGCCACCATCACCCTGATACCAAAACCAGACAAAGATGTCACAAAAAAAGAAAACTACAGACAAATATCACTGATGAACAAAGATGCAAAAATCCTCAACAAAATACTAGTAAACATAAACCAACAGCACATTAAAAGGATCATACACCATGATCAAGTGTGGTTTAACCCAGGATTCTTCAAGCAAGGATTCTTCAATATGCGCAAATCAATCAATGTGATACGCCATATTAACAAATTGAAGGAGAAAATCCATATGATCATCTCAATCGATGCAGAGAAAGCTTTCAACAAAATTCAACACCCATTTATGATAAAAACCCTCCAGAAAGTAGGCATAGAGGGAACTTTCCTCAACATAATAAAGGCCATATATGACAAACCTACAGCCAACATCATCCTCAATGGTGAAAAACTGAAACCATTTCCACTAAGATCCGGAACAAGATAAGGTTATCCACTCTCGCCACTATTATTCAACATAGTTTTGGAAGTTTTAGCCACAGCAATCAGAGAAGAAAAACAAATAAAAGGAATCTAAATTGGAAAAGAAGAAGTAAACCTGTCACTGTTTGCAGATGACATGATACTATACATAGAGAGTCCTAAAGATGCTACCAGAAAACTACTAGAGTTAATCAATGAACTTGGTAAAATAGCAGGATAAAAAATTAATGCACAGAAATCTCTTGCATTCCTATATACTAATGATGAAAAATCTCAAAGAGAAATTAAGTAAACATTCCCATTTACCATTGCAACAAAAAGAATAAAATATCTAGGAATAAACCTATCTAAGGAGACAAAAGACCTGTATGCAGAAAATTATAAGACACTGATGAACGAAATTAAAGATGATACAAATAGATGGAGAGATATACCATGTTTTTGGATTGGAAGAATCAACATTGTGAAAATGACTCTACTACCCAAAGCAATCTACAGATTTAATGCAATCCCTATCAAACTACCACTGGCATTTTTCACAGAACTAGAACAAAAAATATCACAATTTGTATGGAAACACAAAAGACCGTGAATAGCCAAAGCAATCTTAAGAACGAAAAATGGAGCTGGAGGAATCAGGCTCCCTGACTTCAGACTACATTACAAAGCTACAGTAATCAAGACAGTATGGTACTGGCACAAAAACAGAAATATAGATCAATGGAGCAGGATAGAAAGCCCAAAGATAAAACCATGCACATATGGTCACCTTATCTTTGATAAAGGAGGCAAGAATATACAGTGGAGAAAAGACAGCCTCTTCAATAAATGGTGCTGGCAAAACTGGACAGGTACACGTAGAAGTATGAGATTAGAACACTCCCTAACACCATACACAAAAATAATCTCAAAATGGATTAAAGACCTAAATATAAGACCAGACACTATCAAACTCTTAGAGGAAAAGATAGGCAGAACACTCTATGACATAAATCACAGCAAGATCCTTTTTGACCCACCTCCTAGAGAAATGGAAATAAAAACAAAAATAAACAAATGGGACTTAATGAAACTCAAAAGCTTTTGCACAGCAAAGGTAGCCATAAGCAAGACCAAAAGACAACCCTCAGAATGGGAGAAAATATTTGCAAATAAAGCAACTGACAATGGATTAATCTCCAAAATTTACAAGCAGCTCATGCAGCTCAATAACAAAATAAAAACAACCCAATCCAAAAATGGGCTGAAGACCTAAATAGACATTTCTCCAAAGAAGATATACAGATCACCAACAAACACATGAAAGAATGCTCAACAACATTAATCATCAGAGAAATGCAAATCAAAACTACAATTAGATATCATCTCACACTGGTCAGAATGGCCATCATCAAAAAATCTAGAAACAATAAATGCTGGAGAGGGTGTGGAGAAAAGGGAACCCTCTTGCACTGTTGGTGGGAATGTAAATTGATAGAGCCACTATGGAGAACAGTATGGAGGTTCCTTAAAAAACTAAAAATAGAACTACCATATGACCCAGCAATCCCACTACTGGGCATATACCCTGAGAAAACAATCATTCAAGAAGAGTCATGTACCACAATGTTCATTGCAGCTCTATTTACAATAGCCAGGACATGGAAGCAACCTAAGTGTCCATCGACAGATGAGTGGATGAAGAAGATGTGGCACATATATACAATGGAATATTATTCAGCCATAAAAAGAAACGAAATTGAGTTATTTGTAGTGAGGTGGATGGACCTAGAGACTGTCATACAGAGTGAAGTAAGTCAGAGAGAGAAAAAGAAATACCATATGCTAACTCATATATATGGAATATAAGAAAACAAATACCAACAAAGGTCATGAAGAACCTAGGGGCAAGACAGGAATAAAGACACAGACCTACTAGAGAATGGACTTGAGGATATAGTGAGGAGGAAGAGTAAGCTGTGACAAAGTGAGAGAGTGGCATGGACATATATACACTACCAAACGTAAAATAGATAGCTAGTGGGAAGCAGCCACATAGCACAGGAAGATCAGCTCGGTGCTTTGTGACCACATACAGGAGTGGTATAGGGAGGTGGGAGAGAGGGAGATGCAAGAGGGAAGAGATATGGGAACATATGTATATGTATAACTGGTTCACTTTGTTATAAAGCAGAAATTAACACACCATTTTAAAGCAATTATACTCCAATAAAGATGTTTTTAAAAAAAAGTACAATCATAATCTAGTTACTCCATCCAAATCTAGCATTACCACCTGTTTTTATTCCCCCAAAATTCATATGTTGAAATCCTAACCCCCAAAGGTGATGATATTAGTAGGTGGGGCTTTTGAAGGGTGATTAGATCATGAGAGTGGAGCACCATGATTAAGATTAATGCTCTTATAAAAGAGATGCCACAGAGCTCCTAGCCCGTTCTGCCATGTGAGGATACAAGAAGAAGTCTACAACCTGAAAGAGATCCATTGTTTAACCATACTTGCACACTGATCTCAGACTTCCAGCCCCTAGAACTGTAAGAAATAAATTTCTCTTGTTTATAAGCTAACCAGTCAGTACTATTTGATTATAGAGGCCAGAATGGACTAAGACAGAAAATGCTCCCAGCCCACCATAATTCCTTACCTGGATTATTACTATGGCCTTCTGAATATTCTTCTTCCTTTTGCCTTTACTCCTCTAGAGTCTGTTGTCATGATCATCCATGTAATTCCTTTTAAAACATAAATTGGATCATATCATCCCTCTGTTAAAATGCTTCTGTTAGATTTCTTTCTCACTCATAATGAGAACAGAAGTTTTCACCAGGACCTACCAGGCTCTGTGTGGTTTGGTCCTGCTATCTCTCTGATCTCATCATTTCATCTCCTTCTACTTTCCTTCTCACTCACATAGGACCAAGTATATTAGCCTTCTTGTTCCCCAAACACCTCAAGTATAATTGTACCTTAAGACCTCTGCACTTGCTGTTCCCTTTGCTTGGGATGTTCCCCATGATATTCATATAGCTAACTCCTGACTTCCCTCAGGTCTCTCTGCTCAAATGTCACTTTTTTGGAAAAGCTCTCCCTGAAAAACCATTAAGAACCCCTACTCTGATACTCCTATCCTAAACTTGGCCTTGAATTGGACAAGGATTCTTATGCAAGGTAGCCTTCCGATTCAGGAACTTGAGTCTGACAACAGTTAGTGGTCATAGACCTAAGGCAGGCAGGTAACCAGTCGTTGCTCTAGGTGACTCCAGCAGTGTGGAGGTTCCAATCAGTGACTGGGGTCCAAGGACACTGGTACCACATTAGCTGGACCTCCCAAAACACAACATGGCCAGAGTCTAGCCAAGGAGCCTAGCCAAGTAGCTTATCATTCAATTCAGTACTCTCATCGTCATGCAGGAAATGTTCATCAGAATGCAACCAAGACACACAGATTGTGAAAACATTGTGGGAATTAAGTTAAGACTGTGGATCTGAATAAGTCCATGAGCTCAGGGTTCAACCCTGGCATACAGGATGCTGGACTGACAACAGTATGACTAATTTCAGGCCTCATAGAGCAAAGTATTTGAATCTACATACACACTGCCAATGTTGGTTAGGATTATCTGAGCCTGTCCAAGCAGTGTCTGTAAAGCAGAGGCCTAGGATAGTCCTGGACTCATTTAAAACCCTTATTTCTTTGGGCTACATTGACATTTTGGGGAAGGGGAACATAATTTATAATGCCTAATATATGCAACAGGAATAATAAAATACATGAGGATTAAGGGCAGAGGCAGCATATTTAATTCTCCTAGAACTTCTATTTTGGTTATATTACTGCTAGGCACTTAGAAGTCATACCATAAATATGAGTTGAACTGCAGGCACTATATCTAGATTAATATTTATCTGAAAGCTTTTTTAAGCATGTAAGCAAAGAAATTAATCAAAAATGTAAAAACAACAAAAAAGAAAGATATATTTGACTACTTACAAATGAAACTTCACCATGTCAAAAATAATCCCAAGTTCCAATAAAAATCAATGATAAACTGAAAAAATTCAATGCATGTAGCAAATAGCAGCACTATTAATCTTTTGTGAAAACATACAAATATTTAAGATGAAAACATATGCCCCAACAGAAAAGTGTATAAAAGGCTTTAAAAAGAAGTTCACAAAAGAAAAAATATAAATGACCCATGAATATATGAAAGGTTTCTAGCACCATTAGTAATCAAAAAATGCAAAGTAGAATAATATGAAAACTTTTTTTTTTGCATCTAAAATGAAGGGTGTCCAAGGTGACTAGAGTTAGATATAATTTTCACTCTCTTCCCCAGTGGTATAAATTGACACAATTTTCTAGAATTTCTTTTGACAAAATTTTCAAAAGATTTAAATATGTTTATAATATTTGAATTAACAATTGTGCTTATAATAATTTAACCTAGAAAATAGAAGAGCCTTAAATTATGTATTTATAGTGGTAGCATTGTTATTTGCAGTAGGGAAAATTTATAATAGAGAAATCCAAGAATTTTGGAAATTTTAAATAAAATAAAATTTTTCTCTAATATATTCTGTATAGTCATTAAACAGCATACCTTTGAATAACAGCTAATAATGTAAAATGCTAATAACTAATAATAATTTTGAAATTATACAGGCCATATTATAGAAAAAGGCAAAGTTATAAAACTTTATAGTATATTAAATTTTTTGAAAAATAATTTAGACACATAGAAAACATAACACAAAAATAAGCTAAATTGTGAATGGTGGTTAAACTTTTACATGGTATGGATATTGTGTGCTTTTGTCATACTTTTCTCAATTTTGTATCTTCCTATAATGAAGTTATACTACTCTACCAAGAAAATATTTTGTATAATAAAGGTTTGGAAAAATGAGGCTTGCAGAACAGAGAAAAAAACAAATATCATGTGTCCTACCAAACATCTCCCATTGTCATGGACAGAAAAATAAAATCAGATGGGGATCAGCTGTCAATATGAGCCACATTGTTGATTCAAAGCCTAACTTAATTTTTTAACAAAAAGATTACTCTGAAAAACCTCAAGACCCATAAAATACTAGTTAGAAGTAAGCAGTACTGTTTTATTTTTGATATATAAAACTTGAGGAACAGTACAGAATTTGTTTAAAATTGAATTTATAACTCCATATTCATAATTACCGATTCTGCTTTTTCTCAAATATCAGGCTTCATAGATTGGATAAAGGGTATGAATTAGATTTTGGTCAGTAAATTAAACATTTTTTCTATAAAATTATCATGCTCTGCATAATTGCTATTGGCCTTTAATCAACCACATGACCATTGACTTATGCAGCAAATACAGACTCAATTCACTTAGTACAAGTTTAGGGGATTTGTATGCACAATTATCTTCTAAACAGAAATGTGAAGTTTGCATTATCCTCCCTCTGAGCTCTGTCAAGTTCACTGCTTTCCTATTGAAAAAGAATGAGACAGCTCTATTGCTTTATACTTAATTTGAACTTGCCCATAGTCTCTTATGCATATGCATCTCTTATGACATAATTTGAATAAACATTCAAAGAGGTAAAATACAATGATTTTTAGGTTTTATATGACATCATTAGTCCATAGATTTTATTGACCTTACATTTAATCAACCTAAATATCTGAATAAACTTTTTAAAAAATCCCCCAAAGAAATGACATGCAGTCCAGGAGTTTAAAACTTAAAACAGACCAAGATGAACTAAACAACAGGAATAATGTCTTCATCATTTTTGTATTTTTTTTTTTTTTTTTTGCGATACGCTGGCCTCTCCCTGTTGTGACCTCTCCCGTTGCGGAGCACAGGCTCCGGACGCGCAGGCTCAGCGGCCATGGCTCACGGGCCCAGCCACTCCGCAGCATGTGGGATCCTCCCGGACCGGGGCACGAACCCGCGTCCCCTGAATCGGCAGGCAGACTCCCAACCACCGCGCCACCAGGGAAGCCCCATTTTTGTATTTTTTAAATGTTGCCAAAACATAAGTTGTTAAACATTGTGGAACTGATTTTACTTCATTGTGTATCTAATTTGCTTTAAATCTATATATAAAAATCCATACTATAAAAAGGAGAATACAGTTCTTAAAGGAGATTTTTCTTGACAAAAGAATTCTTAA
The DNA here is from genome assembly GCF_008692025.1 of Phocoena sinus. Taxonomy (NCBI): domain Eukaryota; kingdom Metazoa; phylum Chordata; class Mammalia; order Artiodactyla; family Phocoenidae; genus Phocoena; species Phocoena sinus. The sequence goes on along the minus strand of NC_045766.1, from coordinate 102,826,673 downwards.
TAAAATTGTATTAAATAAAAATTACTTTAGTATAGTTACAAATATGGAAATTAAATATGATTCCACTTACAAAAATATTTGTGTAAATTTTCTCAGTTGTGTGTCAAATTGAGTATATATATTGCACTATTTAAAGGCCTCTGTTACAAATTCATCCTTCTTTAAACGTGACCAAATTAATCTTGCTAATGGATATCTCTAAATAATCACTTTACACCTTAAGTTCCTTTACTGGTTTTCCATTACTTCTATATTCCTTACCAAGAACATCCTGGGGAATCCGTCTTGTTCAACTATACCTCTTCTAGCTAACATTTCCAATCTTCTTTTCCAAAACTTTTTTTTTCATTTTTTCCTCCCATCAAAATAGGCTACTCATTTTACCTAGAACATGTCCCAAGTTCCCTTGCCTTTGTTGTTTTGCCTATAGTATTCCTTCTATTCTTATATCATAATTGCCCCCACTTCTGTTGCTGACATATTGCCCAACCTTCAAAAGTTCAAAAGTCTTTTCACATACTTTTAAACTTGATTTCATTTTTCTCACTATGAATTCCCTTGATTATCCTCTTATGTCATTTGCACATTCTGCAATTTACTTTGGTTACCTAGGTGTTTGGACTAGGTCTCTCATTTTTCCATAATCGGCAGAACTAGCAGAGTACTCTGCTCAATAAATATTTGTTGAACTGACAGGCAAGGATACATTAAATGGATAGTGAAAGGGAAGGAATGACAGATATAAATATAGCATAAATATCCCTAAATGAAATAGAGAGGAACACTCAGCAGGGCTACAGAGAACGTGGTCACTATGTAAGCTAGGAAAATCACATCCAATTTTGGATATGTTTGTAACTATTTACATTTACTGGTGAATTTATCTTGAACTTCCCAAAAATATTCAGGCATATGGTAACCAATTCATTGGCTTTTGATCAGAATTTAGAAGTTAAGATTTTAAATGTCAAAGCCATATAAGTTATACTATTTTGAGAACTAAATTGCCTTTCTTTTGTACTTGAAGACTTTTTTAGAGTAGTTTTAGGTTCACAGCAATATGAGTGGAAGGTACAGAGATTTCCCATATATCCCCAGACTCCACACATGCATAGCTTCCATCATCATCAACATCTTCCATCAGAGTGGTATATTTGTTACAACCAATGAACCTATATTGACACATCACAATCATCCAAAGTCTAGAGTTTACATTACTGTCCACTATGGTGCTGTCCATTCTACGAGTTTGGAAAAATTTAAGATGACATGTATATATCAACTTAGTATCATATAAAATAGTTTAACTGCCCTAAAAATTCTCTGTGCTCTGCCTATTCATTCCTCCACCACCCTCCTCCCCCCACCCCCACCTCTCCCCATCCCCTGACAATCATTGACCTTTTTACTGTCTTCACAGTTTTGCCTTTTCCAGAATGCCATATAGTTGAAACCATACAGTACGCAGCATTTTCAGATCAGCTTCTTACAATTAGTAGTATGTATTTAGGATTCTCCATGTTTTTCATGGCTTGGTAGCTCAATTTTTTTTTAATGGTTTAAGAATATTCCACTGTCTGGGTGTACTGCAGTTTATTTGGTTGACTCATCTTGAAGGGCACCTTAGTTGCATCTGAGTTTTGGGAATTATGAATAAAGCTGATACAAACATTTGTATGTAGGTTTCTGTGTGGATATGTTTTCAGGTCCTTTGTGTAGATACCAAAGAGCATGATTGCTAGATCGTATGAGAAGAGTATGTTTAGTTTTATAAGAAACTGCCAAACTGTCTTCCAGGGTGGCTGTAACATTTTTCACTCCTACCAGCAATGAATAAGAGTTACTGTTGACCCACATCCTTGCCAGTATTTGGTGTTTTCTGTATTTGGGATTTTGGCCATTCTAATAGATAAGCAGTAGTATTAGATTGTTGTTTTAATTTGCAATTCCCTGACATATGATGTTGAACATTTTTTCATATGATTACTTGTCATCTGTATTATCTTCTTTGGTGAAGTGTCTGTTCATGTCTTTTTCCTTTTTCTTAAAAATCGATTGTGTTTTTATTGTTGTTTTAAGAGTTCCTTGTATATTTTGGATAACAATTTTTTAAAGTTTTTGCAAACATTTTTTCCCATTCTGTGTTTTGCCCTTTTATGCAAAAGGCATATCTTCTTCAGAGCAGAAATTTTTAATTTTTTAATTAAAAGAATTTATTTTAACTTTGAAGTCCAGCTTTTTAATTCTTTCTTTCATAGATTATGGTATCTAAAAAGTATTGTATATAAAAAGTCATTGCCATATCCAAGGTCATCTAAATTTTCTTTTTTGTTTTCTTTTAGGTGTTTTACAGTTTTGCATTTTGCATTTAGTTCCATGTCCATTTCCAAGTTAACTTTTGTGAAGGGTGTAAAGTCTGTGTCTATTTTTTCCACATGGATGTGCAGTTGTTCCCGCACCATTTGTTGAAAAGACTATCTTTGCTCCATTGTCTTGTCTTTGCTCCTTTGTCAAAGATCCGTTGACTATGTTTATATGGGGCCTTACATTTAAAAAGATTTTTCCAGTGGTTGTCTTACTCAAAGCATATAATCACCTCACTGACTTATGACATTTAAAACTTTAAAGTTCAAATTTAAATATTTAAAAGACAATGTTTTGGAACTATTTTTATTAGAAAATAGCATATTTATTGGGGAAATATTATAAAATATAGATTAAAGATTAAAGAAAAATATTATAACGCCATCACTCAGAGACAATCACTGTGACATGTTTTGGTATGTATATTTCTGACCATTCTATGCATATTTGTCACTTTTTTTTTTTACAAAATCAGTAACTTAATATACACCATCTTTCACTGAAATTTACATTGGAAATATCTTTCAACACAAACAAATATACTTCTAAAATATGTTATTTGATGGTAGAATAAATTTGGCTTATTTTGATATGTTACTTCTTTAGATAATTAATTCTTAGGGTTAAATCTTTGTGTGTTTGGTTATTTCCTTAAGATAAATTTTTAAAATGAACTGTTGGTTCAGATGTCCCTATTTCTCCATATCTTCATACTTGAGGATTTACTTGTGTCTAGCTTTTTTCTTGAATCTCCAGATCTGGATCATGACAGAACTGGAAAACCTTTGGTGCCATACTGGTTAAGGCATAGAAGACAGTAAGAAAAGATGCCTCTGAAAATTATGCCATCAGGCCACTTATCTATGAGGCTGAAAGCCATCACTTAAGTAATCACCAATGTGGTCCTTTTGACTCAACCATTACTATAGGCTTCTCAGGATTTAAAATAAGAACAGCAAAAACCCCCACACTGTATTATTTCACTAGTACCAACAAAGTATCATAGACTGGGTGGCTAAACAACAAAAATTTATTCCCTTGCAGCTCTCGAGGCTAGAAGTCCAAGATGAAGGTGTCGGCAGGGTTGGTTTCTTCTGGGAGCCTTGCTATACAGATTCTTCCAGTGTCTTCACATGGTCTTCCCTCTGTGTGTGTTTCCAAATTTCCTTTTCTTATAAAGTTATCAGTCATATTGGATTAGAGTCCACCCTAATGATCTCATTTAAACTTAACTACTTCTCTAAAGACTCTGTCTCCAATACAGTGACATCTTAATGTACTGAGGGCTAGAACTTAAACACATGAATTATGAGAAGATACAATTCAGCTCATCATATTTACTTATTTTAATATATTTCCTTCTGGGAAGAGGCTAGTAACCCTTTTATTTTCCTAAGTTATATAGCAGAGGATTTAAGATAGCCACGTTTTATCAATCAGTAAACAAATCCTTCCTCACTTAACCATCAAGATTTATGAGAATGGGTTCTGGAACTGTCTTATACATCCTTATCCTCATTGACTAGTATGTTGTCTAAAACAGAATAGGTGCATAGTAAAGATTCGTGGATTAGATGAATATATGAAAGAAATGTCCATTTATTTAAGACACTGTGATAATTGGTGCTAGGAAATCAAGGAAAACACTGTGTTGCTTTCAAAGAGTGTGCAATATCAAGGGAAGGATTATAACATTTGAAGTCTTGATAATAAAGCCATATTGTAAACTCTAATGCCCTCAAGGGTTAGGCAACTAATTTAAATGTGTGAAGAAGCTATGAGTAAGAAAATAGCAATGACAGGGCCTTCCATAAACTAGAAAATCAATGCTAAGCCTAATCAAATTACACTTCCTTAAAACAACCATAACAATACTGAGCTACCAAACAAAATATGTCTGAGGGTTTATTTAGGACCACAGGGTACCAGTTCTTGATTCTTGTTTAGGATATGCAGTTTCACTGTTTTATAGACTTATAAAAGATAATTAAAATCAAACAACCAACGAATAGCACAGATTCTGCAATATAAGTGGTAAATCTTGGATCTGAGAAAGCACTGTAAGCCGAATAGTTCATTCTATACATCTATTGCCAGACAGCAATATGATCTAGGCAATCTCTAAATGTCTTCACTGGTTTAAAATATGTAAGTAATACCATGTAGAAATCTTTACCAGTTTATAGACTATATTAACTAATAATAGTAAACCTAATTTTTCCCAATGATAATAATCTGTGAGTCCTTGAATTTATATGATAGACTCACTTTAGTCTTTACCCAGATAATTTTTAAATGTGTTTCTGTTATTCTGGAGGGGCTTACAGATTATTTACTGAGATTCTATGTGGCTAAAAAGAAATTACTTTGGATCCATTCCCATAAACTGATGTTATGTCTTTGTTTTTTCGTAACCACTATCAATTCCCTCCCTACTGTACTATTCATATGTCCCAGCTAAAGTATTATATGTAGCAAATATTGAATGAATTCCTCTACTGAAACATATTCTCTTACAAAAGAAAAAGTAAATGATGAGTATTTTATATTCTACCTTAGGCCCAGTGCTTGATTTAACCTAGGGCTATATGTATATATAAATTTTCATAGACACAGTTAATATGTTCCATTTTTACAGCCCTCTCAAACTTTTTAGATATAGGTGAAGGGCTGTTTAATCCCTTCTTTTGGATAGATTTATGAATAGAATATATGTGTACATCGTCTGACCTCCTGGCTCTACAGTTGGCTTCTCTTTGTATCAGATATTAATTTAAGAAGACATTCTAAGATTTTCAATAAATATTACATGCTGCTGTTTCACACACACACAAAAAAGGATTTTTCCTCTCGGAATGAATTTAGTATTCCTGAAAGGTTTCAGATGGTAGAATATTCATTGAGATGCAAAATTACAAGATGCAGCCAGAAGCAATGGAAACTTCTCTAAAACGCTCAGTGAGGACCCTACTGAGCTCAAATGTCTCCACACATTTTCCTTCTCATATTTAGGAGAACTGTAAATCGCTGGAAACAGCTACTTCATTTCTGTTCTCTAGCCAGAGCTTGAATCCCAGGAGACATTCCAGGGGATATGGGTTTGATGGCGTCAGCACATACTCCAGAGGTCTGCAAACCACAGCTGAACTGGCCGCCTTTGGGAAGAAAGGGCATGTTTCCAGCCAGCAATAAGACTGCATTATCTCTTCTCCCCAGAGAGAAAGATCCCTTTTGATCAAGTTTGCAGTCACCTCAGGGTCAGAAGGGAGCACCTTGCATTAGTCTTGCTGGCTCTTCCCCAGCTCATGAGTGGAGTCCATCTGCTTCCCTGCCAGCACTTGTTTAAACCTGAGCAGCTGCATTAAGAAGGGAGGAGTCAGGAGAAGGATGAGGCATAAAGAAATCCAGGTATGAATTGGTGACCAGATATTTCCATTGGAGGGAGCAATCCCCCAACCTATTGCTGCAAAGTCCTATTTTTGTGTTGCTGAACTCCAGTTTTCAGCACCCCAATTTTTTGTGCTTTCTCAGATTTAGGGTTCATTAACCTCCCCACTTTAGAAGCACAGTTGCAGGATAACAGGTGAATGGAAGGTTTCCTGCCTGATCAGAGTGTCCTTCTTCCAGGAAAATTCCATCTATGTATTAAAACAAATTTTAAAACTAAAACTTTGAATTCGATTATCTTTAAAGGGAAATAAACACACAGGGTTTTATTTTATAGTTATCTTTCTAATAGATAGTATGAAACCATATTCTATGACGCAGTTACTTTACCCTTGGAAATTTGTTACATGTATATTTCCAAAGGTTTTAATGAACTACCACATACACAGTACCATGGATGATTAGCAAAATATTAGATCTTCATTTTTTAATTAGAAACAAAGCCCCCTAAATTAGCAAATATGGACCTCATCACCTTCTTTTGGGAGATTTTTCCTTTAGTGAGTGGCAGAAGGTTTCTCTAGATTCCAAAATGAGATACAAAGATCTACTTTGTCTGTTTGAAGATCTACTCAAGGTAAATATTGCTGATTATGGCAGAAAAGACAGTGGAGTGAGAGTCAGGGAAGTTGGTTCTTCTAATCCAGAGACTGTCACTAACTTAATATGTAAGCAACACCAAACACACTGCCTTGCATTAAATAAATGCCTGTGACTTCTTTTCTTCACCTGTACTCTGAGGAAATTGCCTAAACTAGAACTTTGCTTCTCAAAGCATGTGCTGAAGATTACTCTGAACCTTGTTAGAAATGCGGGCTCAAAGCCCTGCTCCCTGGAATCACTGATTCAGAAACCGCCTTTTAACAGGACTCCCTGTGATTCTCACACATGTTAGTTTGAGAAGCACTGTATAGTTGAGCTTCAAGGACCCCTTCTTCAGTAATCCATGATTGCATGGCATAAAAAGCCCATAAGATGTTGATACTTTAACAAGGTGTCCTAATTTAGCTCAAAGGAAGATTTGTGTTCTTGCTTTTTGCAGAACTGGAAAGCAGGCGACCACTGTGGACATTTGTCTTTTCGCATGAACATATGTGCATGGTGTTTTTGTGTTTTAGTCTGGGAGGAAGGAAAGTCAAAGTGACCAGGGGAAGAGATGAAGATGGCAAGGGAAATGGAGGGAGTGAGATGACTTTTGTTCTCGGTCTATCTTCAAGAACTAGTTTTGAAATTCTAACAAAGAGGACATGTAAACAGATGTTGAATGCCATAATTATAACCCATGATGATTTGGTTTGGGACAATAATTTAGAGCCGAGGCACCTTTCCCAATTTCTTCAGCAAGAGCTAGCAGCAGCATCCATGGGCATTGTGGAGCAGCAGAAGTAGCTGCTGTGCCCAGAAGACAATCAGAAAGTCAGCACGGTTGGGGAGCACAGCACTGGCCGTCAGCCTCCCTCAGACTGCCTTTGATTATTGCACCTACGGGATGTTGCTGGAACAGAAGAAAATGCAATGACCATGGACAGGTTTGAGAACACATATACACACTGAGGATGCCTAGAAATGACTGTTCTATAGTCAAGTGCTAGGAGTGAATCTATCTTTCCCTTCATACCTGCAAATGTTTTAGTGAATGGTATTCCCATCCAACCAATTGCTCAAGCCAGGAACTAGAAATAATCTTTGACTTTCCTTCTCCATCATTCCCACATATGGTCAATGAGCAAGTCTCATCAATTAAAACTCTTGAATATTCTTTATCTCCATCAGCTTACCTCTAATTCTCACTATCACTCCTCCACTCAGGGTAACATCTTGTTCCAAGAACAACCTTGCAACTGGCTACACTGAAACTGGTTTTGTTTTCCTCTAACCCATTTATTATGGTCTGGGGGCCCACTTTTATCTTTCCCTACAAAACTCACTAGTTGCATCTTTTTCCATTTCCTTACCACCTATGCGATATTTGTGTGTATAAATTTTATTTTTCAAATACTTTTGTTTCAACTCTGAGTCTTTCTACACATTTCCCCAGTTTGGTGGGCTATTTCTTCTCAGTTTAGCCAGAGTATGACTCATCCTTCAAGTCTTAACTTAGGTGAAGTTGGAAAAAACTAGATAATTCAGATCCCACTAAAAAGTTATATAGCACATATAACAAGTAGAAGCTGCCTCCTCTCAGAGATCAAGGGGAGGTTCCTAGAGGTTTACTAGGACCTCAATTAACACTCCCATCTTTAACAATAAATCAGCTAATGGATATTAAAGACAACAACGTCCTATCAGAACTTTAATAGGTGTACGATACACTTCCTTCATAGTGCAATTTCTCAGTGGAAGCATCTCAAACACTTTTCTTTTGTCAAGCATATGAAACATAAGCTGTGACTAATTATGAGTAAATTTGAGTTACTAAACAGATGGACTACACTATTTCTAGTTAATCATATGCCCTGTGTTCATTGTTTCTACATGGCTTTGAGCATACAATATCAGAAAAGAATAATTCAGTTGAGGGTTATCAGAATGGCTTTGTAGTAGCTCACTATTCCTGGTTCTTAGCAGACAGTTTTGCTACACAGAAAAGCCCTGGAGAATTACAGCAGCCTTCTTCTCTAAGCTCATCCTCTTTACCACCAGTTACATAAACAAGTCTAGCAAGGGGATTAGTAGCCTTGTCTCTCCCTCATATTTTGGACTCTGTTTGAATAGTGAAACTTTTGACCCCTGGAACTAGAGCACAGCACAGCTCCGTGGTTTCACTTCACGCGCATTTCATGTGACCTGTTCTCTCTGATGTTTATCACATGATTTTGCACATAGACTTTTCTCAAGATCCAAAACACCATCAAAATCAAGGAAATTAATCTATGACAGCTTTAAATCTCAGATCTCCACATTCAAGGAAAATGTTTGTTAATTTTGCTCTTTTCAGAAACAAAATTTTACTATGTGGTATATAGTCAATTTAAAAGAAAAAAAGACCCAGAATCCTTCTGCAAAATTCTCTCCCTCAGTTGGACTCACAATTTAAATTACTTTAAGAAAGACAGAAAAATGAAAAAGGTGGTGAAGAAATTTAGAGTCCTGCATCTGTGTCTTTTGGTAGGGGATGAGGAGAAGTCCTTATTGACTCCCAGGTGCGTTTTTACTATAAATGGGTATTATTTCTAACTCCTCTAACATTCACACAGTTTTCAGTATACAGAGGAATCTGAAGCCAGGTGAACTTTTTCTTGGTTCCTCTTTTTCCTGGTGAACATTTTACATAGCTATTGTGAGATGGTGTCTTCAGAAATTCCTCTCTTCGAGACTCTTTTTATTGGACATAATATCCCTCCCAACTTGGAAATGCAAGCAGGCCTATATATTTCCCATTTCTTGACTGTTCTGGCAATTTTCCCCAAAAGGGAGGAAAAACCCTATAAAATTTCTTTTGGCCCCCCAAAGCAGAAACATCTGCTGGAGTCATGAGTAGCTTGTTGGCGCTGCTTCGAAGTCCCAGCCTGGAGTTGATTATCTCCCCGCTTCGCCAATGTCCATGCACTCAGCAAGAAACACACTGAAAGGTTTCTGGGAAGACTCATTATAAATAATGAGACCATGGAAGAGAAGAAAGAGGGAAAAGGTTCAAGCTACTTTGGCCCATGCATTTTATGAGTTTCACAAACTAAAATCATTAGACCACCAAACTGCTCAATTAGAAATCAAGATCTTAAAAATTAGGCCATTGCTTTCTGTAAATACAGCTGCTTGGCAAATGCAAATGCAAAACGTGACAGATTGCTGGTTGATTTTTTTTCCTGATAGGAAAAAATAAGTTAGTTATTTTAAGTGACACTGGTGAAAGAATTGGTTGCTGATTTGTCTGTAAGTTGCCAATTGCATCTTACCTCACAGTGGAGTGAGTAGAATTTTCTGACTTGAGTGTACAGGCAGTTTTTATTCTTTGAAATAGTTTAACAGGTGCAAGTCAAGTCTTGCTAGGAATGCTTACATATGACAATGTACTGAACTCTTTTGTAAGTTAATTCATTCCACCCAATGTACAATACAACGTGTTGCAAAATTTTGGGTGTGCTGTCAATTCAATCAGTTACTTAACAGATGAAAATAACCCTAGTTCTTTATATCCTCCAACAACTCTGACAACTTTATTATTTTTCTACCATAAGTTTTTCTAATGTTAACAACTGACAGGGTGAAAATGTTCTTTGTCATTCTGATAGGATTTGCAGGGAAAAAATATGAACAGATTGGATTTAAAAAGTCCTGATGTAAAGATTTAGATTAAAATTTCAGTGTAGACTTAATAGGTACATAAGAAAAGGTTAAAAACTAGTGAGCTGTGAGTGAGTGTCTACAGAATAAAGTTCATTGGTGTAAGTGGAGGTGACTTATTCCGAGACAGGAGTTCTCAAACTTGACTGCATCATAGACCCCTGGACGGCTTGTTAAACACATATTGCTGGGCCACACCACAAAGTTTCTGATCCAGTAAGACTGGGGTGGTGCATTTCTTTTAAGTTCCCAGGTACAGGTTAAGGAGATGGCCTAGTGACCACATTTTTCCAACCAGTGCTCTAAGAGATAGAGGAACCAAGTCAAAATCCCAGAGTGTCCATCTCTATAGGCTCCTCAGATTTCCAGGCAAATGGACTACTAACCAGTTTTCAATGAGATCACAGGCTTGCTTTCTTCTAACCCTGGATGCCAAGTGCATCTTCACCTACCGTCCACCAACCAAGGGCCATACTTTCATGCTGGGATAGTCTAAGGTGACTATTTGACCCAAGTGTTCTTTTCACATCTGTATGTCTATATTGCTGTATATGTTATTTTATTCAAATGTCAATTTTTTTTTGACAATTGATTGCTCTGATGATTTAATGACTTTTAATTCTTTTCAAATTAAAGTCAATTCTACCCCAGGACCACCCCAATGAACACTTAGAGACATAAACACCACAGGCAAAACTCGCCTTACAAATTAGTTTGTTTTTCCATCATACACTGATATGAAATTCTCACTTGTAAATTCCTAGACCAAATCTCAGCCTCCCTCTTATCTTTCAGCTGAGATTCATGCCCTACAGAGTGTCCTCTGCCAATGCTCACCTACCTCTGAAACTTGTCCTTACTGACTCCCCATGTTTCTACAGTACTCCTTAAACTCCAGTAAACCTCCACCAACAACTCTGTTCAACAAACATGTACACAAGCACCCGATTTTCCTGGGGTCTTTTTTGATGTTCCTCTGGTAAATTCCCCACTGAACCGACCTTGTAAAATAATTTTTATAACAACTTTTGTGCTAATATGAAAGTATTATTTCTTGATAACTCAGACTTTCTTGATAAACATCCTAATAAACCTATATTTTTGTAGTTTATTGTATTCCTATGCTTTATTGTAGGGACTATAAAGACCACTGAGATTTTTTAAATACTATACTAAATAACTCCAAGCCAAGATTGATTTCTGACTATTTGTGTCTTTTAATTTTTAACATTTTATTTTGAACTAATTTTAGACCTACAAGAAAACTGCAAAATAGTATAAAGTCTCCTTATGTCCCTTGCTCTGTTTTCCCTAATTTAATGTCTTACATAAGCAAATCATTAAATATAGTGATTATATTATAATGTAAAAACAAAGAAAGGTCAATACAGAACTTTTATACTGACACTGATCTCTTTTCCTACTGCAGAAGTCACTTTGGATGAAACTGAATGATGAATTCAGAGATCTTACATTTTTCATAGGTGCCAGGAGTAAATTTTACTCCACATGGATTTTTCTCAACCGATATAAAGATAACTCCCAACTCCCACTCTTCAAGGTGTGAGAATTATTATCTCAGGTATGTTTTAAGCCTATTTCTCTCTTCCTTCCTATTAGAGTGGCCTAAAAGTATAAATAAACATCTGTGGTATTACAAGAAATGAGGGAAGGAACTTTATCATTCAGTGCAGCCTCAGAGCCCCTACAATGCCCATCACCCTCGCCTAAGGGGTCCATTGAGGACAGGCAGCTCTGCTCTGCAATGCAAAGCTTGGGCACAGCAGTCTTTGCGGAGGCTGGAGCATCCGCACCTTATGTTCAGACTCCCTATATGCATGTTACAGCTATTGTCCTCCAAAGTCCTGTCACTCTCACCTGAGTGCCACGAGGTGCTGCAGTGCTAATCCTGATGGGGGCTGACTAAACTCCTGTGTCCTTACCACACAGAGGGATCTCCCCTCCCTCAGAGCCAGCCACTCTCACCTGTAATTCTCCTTATCCCCTTTTATCCTTTCTTCTTCACAACTCCCATCTTAAATATCCACTGAGAGCTCTCCTCTCAATAAACTGAAACATAAAGCTCTACTCTCATTCCCTGAGTGGGTTGAGTATGATGTGCTAAACTCAACACATTTTTCTCCTCATAATATTCCCTGCAATACATGTATCTTCAAAGTCTACATTACATTATTAAGAATGTTAAATATGTTAAATTATAGTAGGCCTTGATAGATTCCATAGTTTGTTTTTTTAAAAAAAGTTCTAAACTTTAATCTTCCAAAACTATACAGAAGAAAAAGAGGATTCATGTTAAATTTTCAAACTTTTGGTCTGAGGGAAAGAATGGAGGGAAGAAATAAACCATGATATTATAGGAAAGGAAGTTAATAGGCATATCATTATTGTGGAAAATATTTAAAAAACTGATGCTTCCAAATCTCTAAAGACAAAGCTGTCCTATATTTCATGTTGTGTGTGTTAATACATAATAATGTTTTAATTTTACAGACAAGACAGTCACTAATGTATTTAATTCAGTTTTGGCAAATATGTGAAACACTTGTAACCATTCTATGTTCACTTGTCATGACAGCTGTGCTGATTGATCACAGCAGTCTGTAGGGCTGCAGCCTAAGGAATTCTCAAAATCATCTCAGCATAATGCTCAAAACATCCACCATTTGTGGACTTGAGTTAATAATTGGCCCTGCTGGGTCTCTATGTTTGCCTTGATTTTAGTCTATGTTTCATACCTTGGCATCGTATCATTTGGCTTAAATTAAAATGCTGTAACAAATATATAACAGTATATGTTATATAGTAGAATAAATATACTCAGAAATGTATATTGGGGGAATTTATGATAATAGATGTTTCTTTTCTTTTTAGGTAACAGTCCATGGTATTTATTTCTGGTCGACAAGAGCTGCATTAATATTCAATGACCCAGCCTCTTTACATCTGTGGCTCCCCCCTAATTGCTACTGCCTCACTGTCATCTTCATCCAGCCAGCAAAAGAGGAGAGAGAAAATGGAGGAGGCAACTATCCATCTTAAAAGCTTTGTTTCAAAGATTACTCAATCACTTCCTCTCCCATTTTATTGATGAGATCTAGTCACGTGGACTCACTTAACTACAAGAAAGCCTAGAAAATGTTTAGCCACGATCCGACTACTAGAGAAGGGGAGGATGGCTTGGGTGGAGGACTCGTAATCTCTCCAACAGGGTGTCAAGACAACAGGACACTGATGTCCTCTGAAGGCAATTGCTCAAACTGCAAGTGCTAATTTCAGAAGACACCAGTACAGCTCCATCTTCTTGCACATCTTACTGGAGTATAGTGATGAAAGGGTTTGGACAGTTAGGAAGCAAGCACAGAGACTTACTTGGAGAAAGGCAAAAAGATAAAGATGACTTAACCTTTTTTTTTTTTTTTTTTTTTTGCGGTACGCGGGCCTCTCACTGCTGTGGCCTCTCCCATGGCAGAGCACAGGCTCCGGACGCGCAGGCTCAGCAGCCATGGCTCATGGGCCCAGCCGCTCCGTAGCATGTGGGATCTTCCTGGACCAGGGCACGAACCCGTGTCCCCTGCATCGGCAGGCAGACTCTCAACCACTGCGCCACCAGGGAAGCCCCGACTTAACCTTTTTTATACAAGCAAATATATCAATATTTCACTATGCTCTGGGGTCAACATTTAACACTTTTGAATATATGGGAGAAACAATTATTTATTTTCTAAAAATTTTACTGAAATTAAACTTCCAAATTTGCATTAAACTATTTAGACATTTGAGAAAAAACCTAGAAAAGGTGATGGTTTCTATAACTTGTATTAGATTTTATATTTTTATACATTTTAACATATTGTTGAATGACATTCCATCACTGCAAACAATAGGAGTAGGTCCAAAAGAAAAAAATTGCTTTATATTTATGTTAAAGTCCGAACACATAGAATGTTGATTATTTTCCATTTTTAATTCAGTGTGTCCTAATATTTGCATCTCAGGATGTTAGAAGGAGACAGATGTAGTGACATTTTCAAAGCCAAGAAAGCCATTATTTGAGAAACAAACAGCCACATGGAAGTCCAGAAATAATTATAAATACATGAATTACCTGGCCTATACTGGTAGAAAGGGCTAGAAAGGAATACAGGAATAGCATATTTATTCAAGTTGATCAGAATCTCCACAATAGTAGGCTACAAGTGTGTGCTCATTACATACAATACAAATAACATCTCACAATGTTTCCCCATCCTGTTTTCCTCTCCTAGGCTTTCTATTGATTTTGTAAAATACAAAAACACATGCAAATACACACATAATCAAATGCAGTTTAAGTTTTATATCAGAATCAGAATATACACTGGAAACTTCAGCCACTAATATATTATTGCACATAGAACTAGAAAACTACCAAAATTTCCAAAATTGAACCCTGTGCTCTATATCTTCTATTTGCCTATAACTATAAAAGGTTTTCCTCATCCAGTAGGATGCTATAATTAAACTTTTAAGTCTCACAAGATGGAAAAGGCAAACAATTTTAGCCTGTTATTCTTCAATACTTGATTACAATTATAGCCAATGATACTATTGCTTATAATTATATAATAATCTACACAAAAGAATTCTTCTAAAACTGTACATATATAAAAGCCTAAATAAGTATCTGGTTGATATACAGAAGGCAATTGATAAATGTCAGCAACATTTATAAATATTTATATGGGAAAATATTTATAAAAATAGGATGAATGTATAATTTTATTTTCGAGTACATATTAAAAATATAAAGGTAAATGCTAATATCTGCTCACAGAAAAGCAACATGAATGATAACTCACTCACAAGTCGTTCCCTATATCTTTTTTTTTTTTTTTTTTTGCGGTACGCAGTACTCTCACTGTTGTGGCCTCTCCCATATCGGAGCACAAGCTCTGGACGCGCAGGCTCAGCGGCCATGGCTCACGGGCCCAGCCGGTCCGCGGCATGTGTGATCTTCCCGGATCAGGGCACGAACCCGCGTCCCCTGCATCGGCAGCCCCCTCCCCCGTATCTGTTTGATACACCAGTGCTTCATTAGGAAATGAAACACACACACCCAACACTTAGCACATGAGAACTCTGCCAGCATGGAACCCATTAAGCTTCATCAAAATGCTTTTGGAGTCCATGAAATACAGTGCTATAAGGAAGCCACACAAGAAGCAATTATTAAGTGACTGGGGAGATAAATGTAGCTATTAATACTGCACACCTGCTGTTCTTCCCTCTGCACTTTGATCTAACAGACGATGATTTGTAATGGCACAACCTCAACACCCGCCCACCTGTAGTTTATTAGGAAATCAGCCAAGTAACAGTATTACTTAGTTACCAGCAGGAGGGAAGTAGACATGCAAAGTCAATTTTTGTCACTTCATGGGTGACACCTTCATCCAGAAATCACCCTTGGCACCTGTGCTGCACTTGGCCAGTGATATGCAAATTTAGCATCCCAGTGGGCAAAAGCCTATTGTTATTCAAAGACTCTGGGTTTGTGGAATATTGTATTGTTTTTAAAAGAGATGTACGCATGTATTATTTTTGCACAGTATGTGTTCTCCCAGTTTATACCTCAGGAGGGAAAACCACATTTTGTATTTTCCCTTTGTTAGTGTTTTTTACAGACTATTTAAACTTCATCTAAAGGTGGAGCCTTTGGAGATATTTTAAAAACATGAGAATAACCACATAATAATAACCACTCAGCTACAGGAAAGAAGCTATTAGGTTGTTTCTGCACTGAACAATGTAGAAAAAAATCATTGTAGGACAAAAATCTCAGTTGTAGTGAAACCTTTGCATTGACTTGGTAGTTTCATTTACTGGATTGTAATCAGGCTTCATTTGCCTCAAAATACCTTCACCATAAACTAGCATTGTAGAACAGAGACATTTCTTACGGTTCTAAGAGTAAGAATAAGAGTAAGAAACACCTGGAGTAGCAGAAAAATCACTCCAAACCAAAACTAGATGTCAAAGTCCAGTATGCCTGTTAATATTTTGTGAAAATTTAACATATACTTAGTGTCTCCAGAGCAAACAAAATAGATACAAACCAAGTGATTTTTTAAGCATCTAAGATAGTGTATGATTAAATTCTCTTTTTGAAATTTATTTCCATTTGTAAATAATACTCTCCTCATTATCATGAGGTAAGTTAAGTTGTATGTTTATGTGTGTATCTGTATGTGTGTCTGTATGTGTGTGTATGTATGTCTGTATGTGTGTATGTATGTGTGTGAAAGATATCCAGATTCAATGCCAGTGTCACTTGGAAACTTTTAATACTTCTATATTTTTTCCCTTCTAGAACTGTTTTCCTTTTCTCATAAGGAAAAACAGAATTATTCTTTAATTCACTTTACAATGATTTATCTGGTCATTTCACTTTTAACTGTGAAATCACTAAAGTGGTAAGGTCTTTGCCCAAACTTGGACAATAATTACATTTCTTAGGAAGAGACTTTACAGATCATATAGTGCCAGTATTAGCATTTAAACATTAAACTATATATTGATACATGAAACTATAAATTGGTACATTTAAATCATAATATACTAGATTTCACTTTGATTATGCTGCCCAACAAATCATTCCAATACTTGCTAGCTTTAACAGCCACTATTTCCTTGCTCACAGATTTGTGGGTAAAGAATTAGGGCAGGGCTCAGTGGGACACTTTTCTCCATTCAACCTGCTATTGGCTCTTATGGCTCAATTAGAGATTGAAGATTCAAGGCCTTATTCACTTGCCTAGAGTATTGATGTTGGTTGTCAGCCAAGATCCTTTGTTGTTTCTCCATGTGATCTCTCTTTTTATGTTCTCTCTTATTCTCCAGGGCCTCTTCCTCTAAGAGGTTTGCCTGGACTTCTCTATATGGAAGCTCAGAGTAGCAAGTAAGCATAAGTGGAAACCACTAGGTGTCTTAGCTGAAACTCGCACAATGTTACTTCCACCAAATTTTACTGGCCAAAGCAAGTCAAAAGTCCAGCTCAGAAGAGAGTGGAGGGGAAATAGTCCTCTTAATAGGGAAAGAGGCATGTATATACAGGGAGAGAAGAAATTGTTAACAACCACTGCATATGACAGAGTCATCATACAGTTGGATTTTAGATTCTCTTTGCTTTACCTTGACTCCTGGCCTTAGCTGAGATAAGGATGAGGTGACCTAGCTAGCTAGTGATTTACAGTATGCTGCTTAAAGTTTGAAATTTTTCAGGCAGTATGT
Source organism: Phocoena sinus (assembly GCF_008692025.1). Taxonomy (NCBI): domain Eukaryota; kingdom Metazoa; phylum Chordata; class Mammalia; order Artiodactyla; family Phocoenidae; genus Phocoena; species Phocoena sinus. The sequence goes on along the minus strand of NC_045766.1, from coordinate 102,809,288 downwards.
GGGTCTCATTTGTCTATATTGTTTAGGAATCTATGGATAGATAGATTAAACCCAGTTAAACCTGTTGCACAACCTGATGCAGCTTCGTGACTGGTGGGGTGTAAGAGACCCTGCTGGAAACCTTTGCCCAAGCTATTCAGAAACCAAGATTCCTCACACATACCTCCATGGCTCACAGTTCAGAGACAAAGTACATCCTGTGTGACCAAGAAAGGAACTGGAGAGCTGCACCTGTAAGTTTCTAGGGCCCTTGATGTTTGCCTGTGCTTTCTTTCTCTTTCTTTACCATATTGTTCATTTTTATTAAAGCATTATGTTTGTTCACTCAGCAGAGTCTTGTGAGTACCTTCGATTATCTAACCCTGTGTAATCATTTTAGACAATCTATTATAACTCATTACCAAAAAATGAAACAATATAATTCCTTCATTTATAAAACACATACACGAAAAGTGAGACCCTACTGAACCACTTATAATCTAACAATAAATTTTTGGTTTAAAACTTTACATTTTCTATTAGATGAAAAGGGTCAGAAATACCTGTTTTTTTTATGAATACTAATTTTACTACTACTGATACTATTTCTAATGATTATAATAGCGAATTTATTCAGTGTTTACCATAAGCCCAGAATTTAAATCCATAATGTCATTTGTCACAGAAATATTATGATATAAACAATATCATTATTTATAAAATTATTAACACTATATATGAATTTTCCAAACACATCAATAGTCTGCAAATACATTACAGTTCACATATTTTTGCTAAGTTTAGTACCTCTCCACTGTCTTTGATAGCATTTGTATTTATCAGCCTAATAGACTTTGTAAACTTTTCTTTTCTAAATTATGTCAGCATGGGATATTTCAGAAGCATGTTTCCTTCTAGACAGCTTGATAAGAATGATTAAATTGTTCCTTCTGAATATTCTTCTACATAGTTAATTTTGCTTTTCCAAGATATATTTTACCCAAAGTATCTTCTTCTACATCTGTCATTAGAGAGTATTCATTAAAATATTAATATTAAGTTATTATCTGATTTGGAGCCCTAATTTTATGAACACAAGGAAGGATCCACACCTCTAGAAAACTGAACTGCCTTAGTCACCATCCTTCCTTTATCCAATGGCTCTCTTTTGTACAGTGCCCTTACACTAAAATCTTATTTTCTTTATACTCATCTGAAAAGAAATACTTTTACCCCATTTCTCAACACAGTTTGCATTGAATCTATGAAAAAATTTCACTTTGGACTGAATTTCTGTCTCCCCTTGATTTTTCAGGCACTGTTTTTCAGGAGAAGAGCCCCTTTTAGATATGAGGGTTTCTTCTACATTCCTGGGAGACATTTATCTATCCTGGAATTGACAACTAAAGTCCTCACTCAGAAGGATATCAAGCAAAGCAGATCAGGTCACATATCTCAAATATTACCCAGAAAATGCATAAAACTGAGGAGTAAACCCATTGGTTTATTAACAATAAGTCTAAGCCGATAAAGGGAACTAGGGTCTTTGAAGAAATAGCTGATTCTGGGACTAGAGCAAGAAATATACAGAACGAACCTGGAGAAGTCTGTAGCACCATAAAATAAGGAAGTTTTCAACACACACACACACACACACACACACACACACACATATTGATGAGAGTATGTCAGACACAAGAGCAAACTGAAAGTGCTCTCAATGGCCAAAGCTGGAACAATATGAGTAAAAAATCAGTTAAAACATATGAATGAGTCTGAATTGGTATAAATAAATAATGAAAAGTACATAAGTGTAGAAGATACAAATCTCCAATGCAGAAAAATTCCAAATAATGTTATGTAGATACTCCGCCCTCAAGGAAGTTGAGCACAACTCCTCATGTCTAAAGTGTGGGCTATGCATAGTGGTATCTTTCCAAAGAGTATGTTATGGAAGTGGGGGAGGAGGAAAAGAATAACTTTATAGTGGAGAAACCTGACAAACACTACCTCAGCCAGTGACAAAGCTCGACATTAGGGAAAATGTCATGCTGATAATATGTACCCTTGACAAAATGTGATAAATGGCATTTTGTCTTTTTGGTCTTATTTCCTAAAACCCATAACCTCAAACTAAACATGAGAAAACATCAGGCAAATCTCAATAGAGGGATATTTTACAAAGTACCTGAACAATATGCCTCAAAACTGTTAATGTCGTGAAAATCAAGGAAAGTATGAGAAATTGTCACAGCTAAGAGGAGTCTAGGAAGACATAATGACTTCATGTAATGCAGTATCCTGGATGAGATCCTGAGACAGAAGAAGACACTGGGTTAAAAACTGAAGAAATCTGAATAAAATATGGACTTTGGTTAACTATATCAGTATTGGTTTGTTAATTTTAACATGTAAGATGTTAATAATGTAAGATGTTAATAATAGGGACAATTGGGTATAGGGATTATGGGAACACTGTACTAATTCACAATTTTTCTGTAAATTTAAAAATATTCTAAAAATTTGGCTTTTTTAGAATCAAAAGCCTAGATATGGATTGAAATGCTTAAAACAGGGGAGAAAATCAATGTATATTCCTAAAGACAGATTGAACAAAGAATAAAAAATAAAATCATGAGATCAATTCAAAATTAAGAAGATCCAAAAAATCTAATTATCTATGTCTGTAACAGTTTGCAGATATTTCAACTGTTATAGTTCATGGCTTTGTGAATGAACTTTGCAAGTCAAAACCCGACTGATAATAATAGAGTTATAAAATATCAATGAATTGATAAAGAATTGTATAGTGGGCATTATAAAACAAGGGATGTCAAAAGGACCTAGAAGCTTGGTTGAAGTGCCTTTTACTGGACACATCTGCAAAAATTTTGATTGTTAAAAAAGAAGTTGGTAGCACAAAAGAAAGTATAAAGAAAAAACTTAAACCATAATCTCACCAACCAGAGGTAAGCATTGTAAACATTTGGAATAACTGGCCTGCAGTGAAAAAATGTAATTCTATACTAATCTTTAAAAATGTCCTCTATTTCTTAATAAAAACTTCTTTCTTCAATTAAAAAAAAGAAAATTGGTGGTTTGAAAAAATCAGTAGTTTGAAAACATTGCATAAATAAAAATCCTCAAACTCACAGTAGTATTCAGAGGGAAAGACAGAGGGAAAGAAAAGGAAGGCAAAAGAGAAGGAAGAAAGAAAAGCAAAGCAAAAGATATTTACAGCAGATTGAACCCTATTATATTAACTGTGAAGCAATAAAAGAAAAATCTGTAAACTTAAATATGGTAAAACAGAACAAAACCCATTAGGCAAAAATGATTAGAAATATAAGGATACATTACAAGAACAAATAATAATGAAAAATGTTAAAAATCAGTATCAGTTTATAGTAAAACAGGCAGAAAAAATAAGAACACAAAAGACCTAAATGGAAAAGCAATAATTAATAAAATGTTATATGCAAAAGCAGAAAAATATATTTGAAATTATTAGCTAATATTCACAAAAATTGATCATGTGCTCAGTCATAAAAAGACAAAATCACAAATAGGAAATTCTAAAACCTTCATTCAATGGTAACAGCACAATAAATATGAACAATAAAAGTGTAAACAAGAAACTCACAACTATTTAAAACTTTTAGAATAAAGTTTGAAGAGCTTATTGAATCATGATGAAAATTTTAAAAGCACAAATCACTGTACTTTGAAAATAACAAGCTGTGGAAACTTATACAATCAAATTTGGCTAAAGATAAAAAGCATACTAAAAAAGTCTGGGTGCAAGTTATTTTACATTTGCATTTTTACAAGTACTCAAGAAAAAAATCAATTTCTATAATAACAAAGATGGAAAGTTTGTTAAATTATCTCGTGAAATCTATTTAAATCTGAGATTATTTCATGCAAAAACAGTACTATACAACAATATCTATAATATTCATGGTAAAATCCAAAAGAAAAATTCTATTCAGCAATATATAATTTTATACCCAAAATACAAACATAATTTTTGTTAGGAAATTGATAATATTAACATGTAAGTTAGAAAGGAAAATTATCTGATCCTTCTAAATAAAAAATAAAAATCACATCATTGTTTCATTGAATGATGAAAAGTTGTCATAAATATAACCCATAGGGTTTAAAGTATTTTTTTTAAGAATTAAAATAAATGTTAACATGAATTCCCTGTAATCAATAACCAATATCATTCTTAGTATTGATCTTCATAACAAGACAAGATGACTGCAGTTAACATTGTTCTATTAATTTGATCAATGAATTAAACACTCTAAATAGGTATAAGGAGTATTGGACAAGTAGAAGAAAAGTTACCATTGTTTGCAGAAGTAGAATTCTTAATAGTCATCTAGAACTTAGTATCTCCAAAATTAAATTCTCTCCCAGAACACATACAAAATAGTGTTTCTCATGTCAATAAATGATACCACATCCAGCCACTAGTTCAACCAAAACCCAAGGAGACATTTTTGATCCTTCATTTCCCTTATCACCCCATTCAATCCATGAGCAACTTTTGGTGGACCTGATAATCTCCAAGGTTGGCCTATGCACTTCTACTCTATAATTCTTCCCTTACTTAGCAACTCTAGTGATTTTTAAATCAATTATAAGTCACTTCCTAACAACTTAAAGTTATCAATATGATATAATATATTTTTATAAACATAACATATAATAGTATAGAAATTATTTAAGTGACTGGCTCTAAAAAACAATAAATTTAAAGAAAAGAAAATGCCAAATTGAACCAATCAAATCAAAGAGATATTCTTCTAATTAGGAGAATTCTTTTGGTCTTTTTTTTTTTTCTCACATAAAACATGAAAATATGATGTCAGATCCTGGGTTAAAAAAAACTACAAAGTTTCAGAAGCACAAAATTGAGAATACATTTCTATTCTCCAAGTCATACTCCAAAGAAAAGAAAAGAATGGTGAAACAGACATTGACCAATGAATAAGGAATAATCGGACTGGCATTATTTCAATATCCTGATAGAAAATAAAACTCATAAGAGATTACTGTTTTGAGTGAGGATGCACCTGAAAACACTTTTCAGGACAAATGTGTAATGGGAATCAATTAATAAGGATATGTGTTTTCTAAGAATCATTTATAATTTGTCAAATACTCAGCCAAAGAATCAATATATGTACAAAGAAGGCAGTATGAGCAAATTACCATTACTCCTAAAAGATCATGCATATGGATGGATGGATGAATGAATGAAGGGGTGGAAGGAGGTATGAAGAGATGGAGAAATAAATAATTGGGATAAAAAGAAAATATATTCATGGAAATGAACAAGTGTTTATTTTGAGAAAACAACTTAAAACAATCATCTTAAGAACTACAAAGGTACATCCATTAAATCATGTAAAGAGCTATAAATAAATAACATTTTTCTTTAAGTAAAATATAGGAAGGATGAGGGTTACAGATATAGAAATAAAATTATGGGTTTTTTTCCTTGAGAAGGAATGTGTAATAAGTTTTTCTTTTAAAACACTAACATTTCTGCAAATTGCAGTGTATATAATAATGTTAATGCAATAAGAAGTCCTACAGAAAGTTTATGTAGAAAATGCAATTAGAACCAAATAGTAAAAGTGATAACGTGATGTTGTACTAATAAGAATACATGAAGCTGGACTTGTACACCTGACGGTAATTACATCACTAACACCTGAGGAAATGAAAATTGATTGAGAAACAGATGCTAATTTTGAAGACTGCAAATTCAAATATGTTCAATAATGTGAAGATGTGGTATGCAAATGAAGTATGGAATGCATCATATACCAGGAAGAAAAGAAAAAAACAAAGATGTTTTAAGAATTGTGTAAAATATAATGGATAGAAAAATAGATCAAAACTAACATGAACTAAAAATAGACCTAAACATGGGAGGCTTTATTTTTTAGCTATTTGACTATTACTTGATAATCAAAACTAACAATTTCATAGCTACAAGAAATGTGAATGTGGTTCTGTTTGTTATGCCAATTTTATTAATTACATATTTGTTCAAAAATTAACCTGAGAGGGCTTCCCTGGTGGCGCAGTGGTTGAGAGTCCGCCTGCCGATGCAGGGGACCCGGGTTCGTGCCCCGGTCCGGGAGGATCCCACATGCTGCAGAGCGGCTGGGCCCGTGAGCCATGGCCGCTGAGCCTGCACGTCCGGAGCCTGTGCTCCACGACGGGAGAGGCCACAGCAGTGAGAAGCCTGCGTACCACAAAAAAAAAAAAAAAAAAAAAAAATTAATCTGAATCTTAGCTTATAAGCAGAAGTTGAGATAAAATATGAAATTAACATTTTTAGAAAGTGTATGTTCTTCATGTGACTGAAGTTCCAGTACACAACATCAACACTGATGGAAAAAACATGTCATACTAATTAAATATTAGTATAGTGAAAAATTCCATTTGCATTAACAAAGACATAATAAACTCTGATTTTCCTAATTTTTTTTTTCTTTTGGCCATGCCACGAGGCTTGCAGGATCTTAGTTCTCCGACCAGAGATTGAACCCGGGCCATGGCAGTGAAAGCGCCGAGTCCTATCCACTGGACTGCCAGGGAATTCCAGTGATTTTCCTAATTTCTCAATCACTCAACAAAGTTACTTTTTCTTAGTTTCAGCAAAGTCCTTCCACTTCTCTAATATCTTAAGGTAGATGACACTGACCTACTTTTCAACCTCAGAATAACACCTGCAATTAAGTGTTACTCTGCATCATTTACATCATTACATTATGCAGATGAGCTTTCAGAATGCTAACTAGGATATTTTACTCCTTGGCACCTGCAGTACAATTTTATTCTTTGTATCAGGAATAGAAACAGCTGCACTTCAGCAAACCAACAGTACTAGAAAGAAACAAACCATCAAAGTATAATAATCCAGAAAAATCTCTAAAACTGTGTCATTGGGGAAATTTAACTCACTAGAGATAGAAAGTGTTGCTTCATAATTCAGTCGAATAAAGGGAAAAAACAGTATTGAAAATTGTTCAATTCTTCCAGTGCCCTGAATGGTCAACATCTATTAAAGAGCCAGAAAATGTCCTTCAAATCAAGGTCCCTGCTTTCCTGGAGGCAATAAAATGCATGACACACAAGGAGTGATGAATTTCTGAGGCTCCTGAAGAATACCAAGTCCTTGTCTTTTCACATTTTGTCCTTTAAAACCTATATCTACATTTATGGCAATTTCCTTGAGAGTTTAGTGAGGTTATTAAAGAAAAATCTTAAGTATTTAACATAAGACTAAAATCATAAAATATGTTTCCTTGGGAGACAATTTAAGTGACAGCAAGAGAGCCTATATCTTTAAGCATCTTTCATTCCAATGATGTTATTAGGAAAAAAGCATGCTATTTATTTGGAAGAAACACGTTTTCAAGAAAATAAAAAGAATTGCTGTATAAATAAAAAGAATTGCTTTATCAGTTTCATATACCTTTGCCTACAGCAGTAATATATCAAAGATTTTTTAAATTGAATCAAAATACAACACACCAACTCAATTCACTTCTATCAAAAGCAGTAAATCTGAAAGGCAGTATAGATTCTCTTTTTTCCCAGAATCAACAAAAATAATGCCATACTTATTTTCACTGGCTTCTATAATAGCAGACATAATTCTAAATGAACTCCCATTTTCAAAGAAGACGATTTTTTAAATTAAATGTATCATGAACAATTAGGGTAGAAGAAAAGTTTTTTGCATTTCCAACCACTTAAGATACTAAATATAAAACCTGTAAGAATTTTAAGTGCTTATAGAATACTGTCAGAATTATAATTGGAGGTGAAACATCAAGGGATTTTGCTGTATTTCTTAAGAAAACGTGGATATCAGAAGATAGCTAATTTTAGGTGTCTATACTTACCTCCTTTGAAGAGATTTTCTATTTTGCCAGAAATACACACACACACACACACACACACACACACACACAAACAGTTGAGGTAAATGCAATTTAACAAGACCTTGATGGTTTTGTACCTGACCAATTCTTCTCTTGTAAATGATTAGGAAAGGCTTATTTTAGACATTTTTTTCCAACAAAGGTAGAAACATTTACCTCTAAAAATTGGAACCAACATTTTAAGTAAACGCTAAAACAAAATATACCTAGTGCACACCAATAGGGAGAGTTGACAATCTCAAAACAAAAAATGCGCAAATCCACCAATCATACTAACATTAACTTATACAACTCAGTGTTACTCTAACTAAAAGATGCAGTTCTACACGGTAGCCAATGTACAATAAAACACAGAATTCCTCCAGGGCTTAATTAAAATTAACTGCCTGCATATAAAGACTGGATTCTGGGAAATAAAGTTGCTGAATAGAAGGCAATGGGAAATGTCATTTATTACATGCAAAGAAAGTAAAACACTGGAAAACAGCACAGATCCCTTGGGTACACAACAGTAGAACTAGAAATAGAGGAACTTGATAAGGATTGGGGATTAATTTCAGCCTCCCTAAAAATATCCAACCTTCGAAATATTCTCTAAAATCTCCTTTTTGTTTTATTTTCCAATTAATATGTACATATTAAACAAGTGTCTTATTCCTAGGGCAATTTAATTCTCAAGATTAATGCTAATGCATTGATTCTTGGACTCAGCCCTGGGCCATCTTGAATTCAGTTCTTCATTTTCAGCTGCTATTAATTGTGTTCAAGGTTTAATTCAGTACAACTGGCAAGATGGTCTTAATGTACCCCTTGGCTTGATTAATTTTTTTTAGCTTCTGAGACTTTCTTTTTTTAAATTTTTATTTAATATTGGAGTATACTTGATTAACAATGTTGTGTTAGTTTCAGGTGTACAGCAAAGTGATTCAGTTATACATATACATGCATCTATTCTTTTTCAAATTCTTTTCCCATTTACATGGTTTGAAAGGATACATGTACCCCAATGTTCATTGCAGCACTGTTTACAATAGCCAAGACGTGGAAGCAACCTAAATGTCCATCGACAGATGAATGGATAAAGTTTTGGTACATATATACAATGGAATGTTATTCAGCCAGTGATTAAATTTTAAACAGATTTCTTCCTAACTATAGGCTCCCGACCTCCCTTTCTGTTAGAACATTTACTTTAGAAAACTTGCAATTGTAAATTCTTTCTCTGTCCCTTTGAGATGTAAATTTTTTCCCAGACTCCTGTCAGTTTTACAAGCCAAGATCTTTCCCCTCAAAGACCTGAGAAACATCCCTTTGAAATGTAATTATAAAATCAAAAGAAAAGGAAAGCATCACATTGACCAACCTCATCCTAATGTACTCCAATACTTTTCCACTAGCTCATCTCAGTGCTTAAAACTCCTTATTGGTTAAAACTTTTCGGCCTGTCATTTCCATGGAGTTGAGTCCAATCCCTGTTGACTATGTCAATAGTCTAGACCTCTACTGCAATAGTCTTGAATAAAGTTTTCCTTGCCTGTTTAACTCCATCTGGTTGGTATAATGTTTCTCTGACAGACTGAGAGGGTAAAAAAGGTACTGGTAGCTTTTCTTAGTTAGAAATAAGAGTGATTTTATCTAAAGATCAGATGATACAGAATTAAAACAAGCACTCATTGAATGTAAAACATTGAGTTCAGCAGTGCTATGTTATCTGCTACTACACTTCCTTAGGGTAAGAACTAATATCTACCTATGCTTTTAATAGAGTATGGCAAATAGAAGATAAAAATAAATATTTTTGAATTGCAGCATGAATGAATGAAGGAATCAAGGGGTCAAAATATATAAAGTGCCCCTCCAAAAAAATTCATGTAGGCAATATTTTTCTAAGCACCTCTTTTTTTTCTTATATTTGCTCTGCCTTTTGTCTTCTCAGTTTCCAAAACTAAGTTGACTCTCTTGAACATTCCCTTAGCTTCTACAACTAATTTAAGCAAGAGTAGATTTGAAGCCACTAACAATGGCAAGTTTGAAATGCAAGTTGTAGATACATCTTTTTAGAAAAACTTCAAATATATGTTTTCATACAAAGATTTTCTCAACTTTTACATGTGTACTCTTAAACAAGAATTCTTTTAAAATATTATTTAACTCATCAGATAATTATTAGTGGAAATTTTAAATATAAATATGTAATAAGATAATGAGATATTCTATTCCAAAAGATCAATATTTGAAGACAAATCTGTACCTGTAATATAAGGCACAAGAATTCAAAAAATAACTCAAATATCATTTTCTTTACAAAGGAACTGACTATATTTCTGTTTGAAATATTTTAATTTGTCTGAATTGCGGACATGTGCTTTAAGCTAATTCACATATAATGCCAATAAACCATATTTGTACAAAATGACATATCAGGAGAGGGATTATCTATAGCACTTCCAAAGATTTGTAATGACTCTGCATATTTCTCATATTAAGAATAATTTGCATTTGCTATCTAGTCAATAAAACATCAAGCCTTAAATATAACTATAAATGTAAAAAACAAACAAAAAAACATTTAAATTCCATGTAGTAAAAAGCAATGTTATATGTGTATCTGAACCCACTGTCTTCTTTTTAGAAGGGAGATCTGAGAGGTTTAAAACCCTGAACACCACACTAGGTACATGCATTTTAAATACTGTTTTATTTCTACTTAACCAACTATTACAATGTTCATAATGCTTGAACTGTACTTATAAGTTAAAATATATATAAATCTTGAGTCTTCAAAGAACATAGCTAAATACATGCACATTCACAAATTTTGCAGATGTAAATGACTATAATATTCTACTAAAGACCCATTTAGAAAAAAACAGATTTATGTGTGTATTTTCTATACAATAATGATGCATACAAAATAAAAATATAGTCTACTCTTTTTTCCAAATGCCTGCATACTATTTAAAATCCAATTTTAGACCTGAGATATCATGGAATTGTAGATATGGCTGTACAATGATATTGGCAAAGTTTATATTATAGTTTATGAAATAAGCAATGAAATGTTCAAAAGTATAAAACACAGACAAGTTTGTGTATGGTTTGAGTGGTGCTTTCAGGAAATAATCTTTTGAGGAGGTTTAAACTTGGATATAGTTTCATCAAATAAAGTATTGAACTAATTAATTAGTGCCATGAAGCTCAGGTACAGAAAAACACATCTATCATCTCATCTAGCAAGCACATCTATGAAAATCAGAAACTAGTATCTCTCTACTTGATTTCCCTATTTTATTTACATAACTTAGCTGTTTGAACAAAATCTTATGCTTTAATCCACTTTTGTATTCCACATGGTTTTTGCCATCGCATTTAAAAATTTTTTTCTTCTCTCTGGTTGATTTCTACTCTATACAAAATAAATCAATAAGGTAACAACAGGTCAATGAAAATATAATGGCTAGTAAGTTTCAGAACTGTTAAAAAAAGAGGTGTTTCCTTATTTATTTTCACTTTGGATGATCTGTCCATTGGTGAAAGTGGGGTGTTAAAGTCGCCTACTATGAATGTGTTACTGTCGATTTCCCCTTTTATGGCTGTTAGTATTTGCCTTATGTATTGAGGTGCTCCTATGTTGGGTGCATAAATATTTACAATTGTTATATCTTCTTCTTGGATCGATCCCTTGATCATTATGTAGTGTCCTTCTTTGTCTCTTGTAATAGTCTTTATTTTAAAGTCTATTTTGTCTGATATGAGAATTGCTACTCCAGCTATCTTTTGATTTCCATTTGCATGGAATATCTTTTTCCATCCCCTCACTTTCAGTCTGTATGTGTCCCTAGGTCTGAAGTGGGTCTCTTGTAGACAGCATATATATGGGTCTTGTTTTTGTATCCATTCAGGCAGTCTGTGTCTCATGGTGGGAGCATTTAATCCATTTACGTTTAAGGTAATTATCGATATGTATGTTCCTATTCCCATTTTCTTAATTGTTTTGGGTTTGTTATTGCAGGTTTTTTCCTTCTCTTGTGTTTCTTGCCTAGAGAAGTTCCTTTAGCATTTGTTGTAAAGCTGGCTTGGTGGTGCTGAACTGATGAAAGAAATTAAAGATGATAAAAATAGATGGAGAGATATACCATGTTCTTGGATTGGAAGAATCAACATTGTAAAAAGGACTCTACTACCCAAAGCAACCTACAGATTTAATGCAACCCCTATCAAACAACCACTGGCATTTTTCACAGATCTAGAATAAAAAATTTCACAGTTTGTATGGAAACACAAAAGACCCCGAATAGCCAAAGCAATCTTGAGAACGAAAAATGAGGCTGGCAGAATCAGGCTCCCTGACTTCAGACTATACTACAAAGCTACAGTAATCAAGACAGTATGGGACCAGCACAAAAACAGAAATATAGATCTATGGAACAGGATAGAAAGCCCAGAGATAAACCCACACACATATGGTCACCTTATCTTTGATAAAGGAGGCAAGAATATACAGTGGAGAAAAGACAGCCTCTTCAATAAGTGGTGCTGGCAAAGCTGGACAGGTACATGTAAAAGTATGAGATTAGAACACTCCCTAACACCATATACAAAAATAAGCTCAAAATGGATTAAAGACCAAAATGTAAGACCAGAAACTATCAAACTCTTAGAGGAAAACATAGGCAGAACACTCTATGACATAAACCACAGCAAGATCCTTTTTGACCCACCTCCTAGAGAAATGGAAATAAAAACAAAAATAAACAAATGGGATCTAAGGAAACTTAAAAACTTTGGCACAGCAAAGGAAACCATAAATAAGACCAAAAGACAACCCTCAGAATGGGAGAAAATATTTGCAAATGAAGCAACTGACAAAGCATTAATCTCCAAAATTTATAAGCAGCTCATGCAGCTCAATAACAAAAAAGCAAACAACCCAATCCAAAAATGGGCAGAAGACCTAAATAGACATTTCTCCAAAGAAGATATACAGATCACCAACAAACACATGAAAGAATGCTCAACATCATTAATCATTAGAGAAATGCAAATCAAAACTACAATGAGATATCATCTCACACCAGTCAGAATGGCCATCATCAAAAAATCTAGAAACAATAAATGCTGGAGAGGGTGTGGAGAAAAGGGAACACTCTTGCACTGCTGGTGGGAATGTAAATTGATAGAGCCACTATGGAGAACAGTATGGAGGTTCTTTAAAAAACTAAAAATAGAACTACCATATGATCCAGAAATCCCACTACTGGGCATATACCCTGAGAAAACCATAATTCAAAAAGAGTCATGTACCACAATGTTCATTGCAGCTCTATTTACAATAGCCAGGACATGGAAGCAACCTAAGTGTCCATCATTGGATGAATGGATCAAGAAGATGTGGCACATATATACAATGGAATATTACTCAGCCATAAAAAGAAATGAAATTGAGTTATTTGTAGTGAGGTGGATGGACCTAGAGTCTGTCATACAGAGTGAAGTAAGTCAGAAAGAGAAGAATGAATACCATATGCTAACACATATATATGGAATCTAAAAAAAAAAAAAGTCATGAAGAACCTAGGGGTAAGACAGGAATAAAGACACAGACCTACTAGAGAATGGACTTGAGGATATGGGGAGGGGGAAGGGTAAGCTGTGACAAAGTGAGAGACTGGCATGGACATTTATACAGTACCAAACGTAAAATAGATAGCTAGTGGGAAGTAGCTGCATAGCACAAGGAGATCAGTTCAGTGCTTTGTGACCACCTGGTAGGGGGGGTGGGGGGGTGGGAGTGAGGGAGACGCAAGAGGGAAGAGATGTGGGAACATATGTATATGTATAACTGATTCACTTTGTTATAAAGCAGAAACTAATACACCATTGTAAAGCAATTATACTCCAATAAAGATGTTTTTAAAAAATGTGAATCTTCAGATTCAGGAAATCCAAATAATCTCAGTTAGAATAAATAAAAAAGAAATATACTTCTAAATACATGAAAATGAAATAGCTTATTACCAAAAAGAAAAGGGAGATCTTAAATGTAGCCAGAGAGAAAAACAAATGGTTTGCAACACTGCAGCAGTAAGCCTGATTGTCAACAACGAAAGACAAAAGAAAGTAAAACTATATCTTGAGTGCACTGAGGAAAAATAACTGTCTGTCTAGAACATATGCACAAGGAAACTGCCTTTCAGGAATAAGCATGAAATAGACCTATTTTCAGACAAAAAACCCCAGAGTGTTACTAGCAATAAGCCTTCACTAATCAAAATTTTAAAGGATATCCTTAAAACAGAAGGAAAATGATCAAGAGGAAAGGGCTAGATGCTAAAAGAAATGATAGGCAAAGAAACTGTTAAATGTATGGGCAAATTCAAGCAAATATTAGATATAATTGACAATATCTAAATTATAGAATGGTATACACGTTGGGAAGAAATTCATCATGGTTGTATTGTTCCAAAGAAGAAAAAGGAAACTGATTAATTTTAGCATTTAATTAAACTTTGTTAATATTAGTATGAACATTAGAATTTCTATTTCCTAAGGTATTATAATGTCCAAACTACTAAAGGAAAAATATTGAAATAAAAAAAAGGGAATAATACAATTAATCCAAAAATGTAAAAAATAGAAGAAAAAATATAGAATAAATAGTACAAAAGGGAAGTGTAAAATAAAATAGCCATGAATCAAATATTTATTTGATTACGATAAATATAATACTATGATAAATATAAATGAGTTACATCTTCTGTACAACACAGAATTTAAGACTGTAATTGGTAAATCACAAATATGTTCATTACCTGAAACATGCCTACAATATAAGGACAATAAAAGCCTTTTTAAGATGTGGGAGAACATATACAATAATTTCAAACAGAAAAAATGCTGGTGCAATAATCTTAATATCGTACCATATTGTCTTTTCCAGAGGTGAAGTCACTTCAGAAAATGAAGAACAAATAAAATGAGTTTCTTCCCCAAACCATAAAAATTCTACATGGATTAAGGACTTATGTATAAAACCCAAATCCATTAATCTTTCTAACCAATACAGGAATATAGCTGTAAACTTTGGGGTAAAGGAAGATTTTCTACATAAAAAGTACAAAATACAGAGAAAAGACTTATGAATTTGAATATATTGAAACTATAAATTTCTGTTGAGAACATGAAAAGATAATCTGCAAAATAAGAAAATATTTGCAATACATAAAACTTACAAAGGAATAAGTATCCAGAATATATATGTTTTTAAACTCATAAATATCTATAAGAGACTTTAAAAAATTAAAAGAGAGAAGGCAAATGAATTTAGTAGGCACTTCATGAAAAAGGAAAATATAATCTACAATAACCATACCGAAAGGTATTCAAATTCAATAGATATAAGGCAAAGCAAAATGACTGCGATACAATTTTACTTCCACAAGACCAGCAAAAATTAAAGTCTCTTAAAATGAAATATTTGCAAAGATGAAAAAAATCAGAACTCATTCACTGTTGACAGTGAGAGGACACTGGCATGACTGTTTTGAAAAACAAGTTGACAGTATCGAATGAAGTCAACGATCTGAAGCCTCAGGGTTAAATGTGCTTATGTGAGAAAATAAAACAATGATGGGGGCTCATAAAAAAGTATGCCATAAGACAGAGTCATGTAAAACAGCAAAATTTTAGACGCAGGTCAGGAAAGATAGTATATAAAAATATAGGTCAGAGAAAAAAGTTATGCCATTAAAGCAAAAGAGGTAAATATCACTAGGTGTGACAAGTGGTCTAGCTGAAAGAGATTGACCATAAATCATTAAGCATGAAATAGCATGATATAGCCAATAAATAAAATCAGAACTCACAAGAGGAAAAAATCATGGCAAGGTAATATAGGCAACAATGGCTTAATTAAAACCTAGAACATGGCTTGAACTTTAAAGTTTGGGAATATAGCCAGGTAAAAAAATCAAGAGGACATATTTGATGAGATAAACAATACATGACAAAGAACAGAAGTGGAGGTGAGCATGGGACTTGAAATACAGGGAATACTACAGGTTTTCACTAGATGAAAGTATTGGGTAGTTATGGGTTAGATTAGAAGAAATACTGTGACCGGACAGAGAAAGTTTAGATTTAGCATAGTAGAACAGAAGAGAACAGAGGCTTTAGGGTAGGGAAGTAATGTATAAAACTAGCATCCAATCATGGATTTTGCCAGAAGCAGTGAAAGAATCTAGCTGAATTAAAAAAGCAAACTAGGGACTTCCCTGGTGGCGCAGTGGTTAAGAATCTACCTGCCAATGCAGGGGACACGAGTTCGAGCCCTGGTCTGGGAAGATCCCACATGCCGCGGAGCAACTAAGTCCATGCGCCACAATTACTGAGCCTGCACTCTAGAGCCCGCGAGCCACAGCTACTGAAGCCCGCACACCTAGAGCCCGTGCTCCACAACAACAGAAGCCACCACAATGAGAAGCTCGCAAACCGCAATTAAGAGTAGCCCCCGCTTGTAGCAACTAGAGAAAAACCTACACGCAGCAACGAAGACCCAACGCAGCCAAAAAAATTTTTTTAAATGTCATGAAGAACCTAGGGGTAAAACAGGAATAAAGACACAGACCTACTAGAGAATGGACTTGAGGATATGGGGAGGGGGAAGGGTAAGCTGTGACAAAGCAAGAGAGAGGCATGGACATATATGCACTACCAAACTTAAGGTAGATAGCTAGTGGGAAGCAGCCGCATAGCACAGGGAGATCAGCTCGGTGGCCTGAAGGGGTGCAATAGGGAGGGTGGGAGGGAGGGAGAGGCAAGAGGGAAGAGCTATGGGAACATATGTATATATATAACTGATTCATTTTGTTGTAAAGCAGAAACTAACACACCATTGTAAAGCAATTATACTCCAATAAAAAAATAAAAAAATAAAAAATAAATAAATTAAAAAAAAAAAAGGAGATGGCTTCAGGACTGGAAAAACAAAACAAAAAAGCAAACTAGGGAATTACTCTTGTAAACCAGGAATAAGTGGTAATGAATTTGACTAGGGTGGTAGGAAAAGAAGACAGGCAGAGAGAGAAAGAGAGAAAGAGAGATTCTGAAAGAAAAAGTAAATGAATTTAAGTGCCTGCTGTTCATGCCCCAAAAATTAACTGGAAGAAATGAGTAAGTCAAAGATGACTCCAAGATTTAACCCTTAAGTGACTGAGAACTTAATAGAAATAAAATATCTGAAAAGAAACACTAATTTAGGATGTGAAGCGAATGTTTGATATCTGTTTATTGTGGTGGAATCCATTCAAGGAGATATGTTCATTGGGCAACTGGTGAAGGAGCTGGAACTTGGGTAAATGGACTTGAATTATGCTTTTAGGTGTAAAATATATGACAATTGATGATAAGCTGCTATAAATTATTCATAGCCATTTAATCGTTTTATATATTTCAAACATTTCAAAAATAGTACCAGGTAGGTATTAAAATATTCTAGGGAATGTTTTCATCTCTTTATGTATCTTTAATCCTTACCACAAACCCTCAATCCAGGTACTATTGCTATTAACCATATTGTAAACATGAAAACACATGCGACACAGAGAGGTTAAGTGACTTGGCCAAGGTCACATAGCTACAGAGTGGGATACCATGCAGGTACTCTGAATCCCAAGCCTGAACTGTAGCCACCGTGCAATACTTATTACAGGTGCTAAGGGTAAATAGGCTCCAAACGTTCAGAGAATGAAAATTAGTTGATTCTGCTAAAATTGAAAGACTGAACTATTTCTTTAAAGGTTACTGAAAACATCATGAAATAAAATCTGTAACAGAATTGGCAAATAATATAATCATAAAACTGATTTTCTTGTTCCAGAAAGAAAAAACACTTCAGTTACTCAAAGTGTATATTTCATCGCAGAAAGCATACCTTAAGCAATGTGTGTAGATATTATCTATATGTATGTAAATTTAATTTTTATAAGTTTTTGTAACCTCCAAGGCTTCATATGTTTTAAAAGACTACAACAATGCTTTTAACTTTTGTACTGAGCCGTATGCAAATTTTTCCAGTTACTGCTTTAGAATTAGTTTTGAAGATTTTATAGATCACCCAGAAATTTTGAATCTAATAATTTTCTCTTCATAAATAATGGCTATTATTATAAGACAACACAACTGAAGATAAGGCTGCATAGTAATAATATCTGAAACTAGAACAGTGTGTTTTCTCAAGATGAACTTTTCAATGCACTCCTACAATTCTGAAAGTAACTATGGGGCATGTGCTATAATTATGTGTTATAGAAAATGATTAAAAGAAAATGCTCTTCAGAAACAAATATAAAGCAATAGTAGAACTCTCTCTTTGCTCTGATTTGCAACAATGCTACCACACGTTTTATCCAAAATAAATTTCACTTTAAAACTTTCAGGGTCACATATACACTAATATTAATACACAAATATATTACACACACACACACACACAATAAAATATGGCATCTATTGTTCTTTTTCTCTTTTACAAGTAAAGTTAAACCATCAACATTTTCTTTATTTTTTCTACTATGGAAACTCAAGTCTCATTTTAAATATTTATATCCCATAAGCTACATATTAGGAAATTCTCAAAAATGCAAGACAAATTGTGCCTAGTAGTGAATTCCAACTAGGCAAATCATATATTTCTTACGATAGGTCCAATAAACCACAATTGGATACATAGTAAACATGCTTTAAAAATAAGTATCTTTATTTCTTAGATTAGCATGAATCTGTCCATGGGATTTAGCAAAAACTATAGATCAAAGATAAGATTCAGTTAGAAAATTAAAATGAGTTTCTGAGCATTGATAAATGTAATACTTTAGGGTAGTTGGTAGAAGTGTGCATGTTGCCTACTGAAATCACTTTATTACTGCCTAGTATAACTGTGTCCTGCTTTTTCTTAAGTAATCAAAATAGAGACTCTAAGAGGTTAAACACATACCTGTGTGAGATACTAGGCATCTTTACTGGATATGATATTGACTAAATACTGTTGGTCTTACCCCATGAACTTCTGAC
The DNA here is from genome assembly GCF_008692025.1 of Phocoena sinus. NCBI lineage: Eukaryota > Metazoa > Chordata > Mammalia > Artiodactyla > Phocoenidae > Phocoena > Phocoena sinus. Next base: position 102,790,260 of record NC_045766.1, on the reverse strand, counting down.
TATAATCCTGGAATGTAGGGCAGGTTAAAAAAAGAAAGAAAAAAAAATCCACTGTTAGGCAATCAGAAATTCTTTTTACCCTAGCATTCCAGTGGAACTTCTAGATTAAAAATAACAGACTCACAAAAATTATTTCTGAAATAATTTGAGCTAATGCCAGTTTCTCTTGTCAAAGAAAAAAGTGTTCACCTTTAGGCCACTGTACATTTTCTTGGATTAAACAAGAGGGCATTACATAGTGTTAAATTATTAATTTTTACCCAGAGCCTGCTTGTTCAAGGTGAAAGATACTCTCTGACCAGGAAACTGAGTTATGTCATGAAGCAAATCTTCTTTACCCATCTTGTCAATATTGTCATTTCACCCTGCTAAGTCCACTTCCTAAATATTAAAATCAACAAAATTTGTTTCTTCCTCTCACCAATCTATATAAAACACTATTCTAATTTAGATCCTTATAAGTTTTTTACTTATAATAACTTGATTTTAAAAGTTATTTTTACTATTACATTTCTTTAGACTTATGTTTACTATGCCTATTATTAAATATAAGGTGTAAAGGAAAAAGGAAAAAACCTCTTCCTCTTATTCTCCAGAAGATGTAACCAAATACTTTATAGTTTTACAGACATTCAATATAAGCAAAAATATATATGTATGTGTATTTAATTTTAACAGAAATGAATTCATTCTTCACTCACTGTTTTCTGATGTGCTCAGCTATTATATACATGCATGCATGGGCATGTGTGTGTACATGTGTGTGTTGTTAATATTGGGCTGTAATTTTATTAAGGACTTTGGATAAATCCTTGTATTCAGTACCTCAGTGTTATATAGGATATTTGTTTAACTTTTCAAAAATTAATTTTAAATGTTAGAAGATAAAACAAAGTAATATCGATAACACATAATCAAAATTTTTTTAATTTTATACAAAATTTTTGAGTGAACAATTTCTGTAGGTCCATTTTTTCTCTATACAATATGGGTTTCTAAGCATCAGCTGATAAAGGACACCATTTTATTTAGCATTAAATAAGTGTCACTACAAAGCACTTTCAAATATGTGTATTTTCACCCTTTCACAATCACAGTGATCTCAGCAGTCCTATCTATTTGCCAAACAATTTCTTTATTCCCTGATAAATTTCTAGAAAAAGTAGTCCATTCCTACTGTTTCTACTTCCTTCGCCAACCCTTTTTAGAATTGTCTCTAGTGAAAATCTACCCTACGCAACTCACATAATACTTTGAAACATAATCAGAGATTCTCTAAATTCTCCAAATCGTTGTCCACATCATTTTTTTCATTTGTTTCCTTGTTTTTTATAGCACTGCGTTAGCCTGGTCCTCCTAGTACCGTCACCATCAGTTTTGCTTACTCAGCTTCCTCCTGTGCTGAACAATTTAACCCTTATCCTTCTATTTTCTATACACTTCTTTTCGTAGGTTCCTTAATCCCATGGAAATCTACATTCTACACCTAGTGTTCAGATCTACATTTTACCTTCTTCCAGAGTTCCCATCACCATTTCTAATTACTTACTTACTGAATATTTCTGCTTGGGTATCTTACTATCCAAGAAAACCAAGCTTATGTTTAAATATTTAAATAACATTCCCTTCATCAACTATTCTCCAATAAAAATTATTTTTAAATAAAACTTAGTAAAATATGTTATTCCCTTTATCATACTTTCTTCCTCCATTCCAACTTCCTTAGCCTTCTTACTGCTTATAGCATAAAGTCAAAACTCTTCAGCCTGTCAAGTACCCACCAATCCTTATTGCAACTACTCATCTTTTCAATAGTTATGCTTCAATATAACTTAGGCACTCACTGAGTGCCCCCAAGAAACCTTGAAATTTTGTTTCTCTTTTCTGTCTATCATTCCAATTACTCATAATCTTCTCCCACTGTCTAAAGCCTATCCATTCTCAAAGAACATCTTAAATCTCCAAAATTGTTTCTCTATTTTTTTATCAAACTCTTAGTTTATTTCTTTAGTATCATTTATCACCATTCTTAATTGCCAAATTTATATATGGGTTTATTTATGATTATATATAATCTGTCTATAGAAAGATCAGAAAGACCAGTCGATTGTAAGCTTCTCTTTATCAAGGTGTATGTCTGTTGGAAGGTAATTCCATATTAGCCTCTCATTTTTATGAATTTATGATCTTCTGATCACCCTTAAGTGATCCCCCAATGAGTCACACTCTTATATAATCCCCTCCCCTTGAGGACAAGAAAAAACTATGACTTGCTTCTAACCAATAGAATATGGCAAAAGTAATGGAATAATCACCCGTTAGTTAGGTTATGCTATATAGCAAAGATGATGGAATAGTCACTCCCATGACTATGTATAAAACTCCATTTTAGCAGACTGGAAAGACAGAGTCTCCTGCTGGCCTTAAAAAAGTAAGCCACCATGATATATATATATTAAAAAAAAAAAAAAAACTGTAATAGGGCAATATGCTAAGCAACTGTGGGTGACCTCTAGAATTTGACCTCAAGAGGCTAGATGCCCGACAGTAAGAAGATGGAGACCTCAGTCCTACAACTGTAAGAACCTGAATTCTGATAACAACCAAGTGATCCTGGAAGAAGACCCTGAGCTCCAGAAAAGAACTCAATCTGGCTGACACCTTGAATTCAGCCAATGAGACTTTGAGCAAAGGACCTTGTTACCATGCCCAGACTTCCGACCCATGGGAACAAGATTATAAATAAGTTCTGACCCACTAAATGTGTGGTAATTTGTTGCATAGCAATAGAAAACTAATACAGGCCCTGATGGCTGTGTTTTGTTCTGGACTGTCTTTTTCAGAATGTTTGTTTGGTAAGCAGCCTTGGAATATTAGTATCTCCTAATAACCTTGAGGGAAGGGTTGCTTATTGACCAGTATAATGAATGTCTCCTTCCAGAGCAGAAGGCAGATGGATTTGCTCACTGCCCATAACAAATGATTCGGAGTGCCCAAGCCCAGAGTTCCTCAGCTATGATATAAACTCATTACCTATGCAGCATCTATCTGGGCCCCTTCATGTCACCCCAGTGGGACTTGGAGTACAAGGGAAACTCACCCAAGAGTGAAGCTCCTTCTTATTGGTGTGCCATAAGTATAAAGACTTTCACCTAGACCAGGAGTCTCATACCCATTGCCCATGAAACTGTGGCAGGATGACTCACTAGTTCCCAAATAAGGTAAAATCTCAGAAAATTCTCAGTTCTGTCTTATTTACCTTTTTATTCCCAACATCTAACATAAGACCTAGCATAATGCCTAACATTATAGCAGGCACTTAACTAAAAAATTTTAAAGAAATGAATTTACTAATGAATCCAGTATAACTACTATAACCCAGAGGAAATTCTCCTAATGAAATATTATGTCTTGTACAGTCTGTGTAATTAAGGTAAAATACGATTTCCTATAATGTCTTTATTAATAAATTTTAAACAAGTAAATTTTATATTTGACTTTTTATACCCAAATAAATCACATGCTTGTTGAGAACATGGATTTTTTTTCAGTCTATATCTCTGATAGTGTTTACAGAGGATAGCAGTTAATAAATTAAGTATCTAATAAACGTATCCATTGACTTATTAAATTTGATTTTTAATGCAGTCTCACACAATTTCAGAAGCAGTAGATTTTCCACATCATTTGCAACTGATTTGCTAACTAATCTGCCAACTTTAAAATAATGAATAATGAATAAAACAAAATCACTAGCTATTTGACGAATGTTCAACCTTTGTAACATAAAGGCTACTAGTGGTAAATAAGGTGATTTCTTTAGAAATATTGGATTTTCAATATGAGTATCATTTACAATATTCTCATACTTTGGCATACAGGCCCAAGATGGCATACAGGCATACAGGCCTATGGCATACGGCATACACGCCCTATGGCATACAGGCTCAAGATGCTATGTTTACCTATGGCGTACAGGCCCAAGATGCTATGTTCTCAAGAAGGCCAATTTGACAAAGTGATTATGGTAGAATAAATTATATAACATTATTGTTCTGCTTTTGATAGTATTCTATGTGTGCTGAATGAACATTCACATTATCTCTTTCACACTCACTAGGTAGGATAGGTAATCTGTTATGAATGAGGAAACTGAAACATATGAGTTGCCTACATCACACACATATGCATAAACACACACACACACACACACACACACACACACACACCCAATAAAAGACACAGTATTAAAAAGTAGGTGATAGCCCAGAACATCTTTAGGTGAGTTGTCTCCTTTACAAGACACAAGAGGTAGAGGAGGACCATGGAAATTTTAACTAAGAAGTAAGATAAATATATACCTTGGGCTTGAAATATAAAGCTGCCAAGTCTCTTTAGTTGGGCAAAATAAACCTTCTTGGATTTGTTAGTGGCCTTAGTATTTTCTAGCTTCATTTTAAGAGTTCAGTTTAATTTGGAATCCTCTGAGAGGGAACTGAGAAGGAAAATCTATTTCAGCATGCCCTTGCCTCTAAGAATTCTCATCAGGTAAAAGATGGCTTAAATACAGCAATTTAACTATTTCGAAGGTTTCTACCACTAAAGTGCCTTTGCCATCTTACATCTAATGCTTAAAATTCAAAATGGCAGGTTCAGATGCAGTTAGAAGCTACTAGAAAAGTGTGATCCTGAAAACCTGTACCCTAACACCCTAATACTTTCACCCTAAGGGATCCAATGATAAACTTCAGAAGGCATTTGAATCTCCTGAAATTTTGTGTATGTGCTTATTTTGTATATAAGCATTCTTTAGGGAAAGTTTATATGGGTTTGATGAGATTCTCATGGCCTAAGGGAAGGAATTGAAGAGATTACAAGCACAGACTGGATATTCTAAAATCTAGATTAGTAAATAACTAAATTTAAGGGCATTTAAAAATTTTAAGGAATAATTTTCATTCTTTTTATAAAATAGCACATAATTTATCATTTCTTATAGAAGAAAAATTTTTTATAAATTATTTAACCAATAAGAATGTGTTCATTCATCAATCCTGTCCTATGATTATACAGTAGACCTCACTAATAATAACTGCACTATCTTCAAAATCTCGATTTCAAGCATCCAATTCTTTGATTTTATCATCTAATTCTTTGACTCTTATCCTCTGAGTACACCAACTGTACTGTTCATACTCTTAAAATTCTTCAGTTCTGGGCTTCCCTGGTGGCGCAGTGGTTGAGAGTCCGCCTGCCGATGCAGGGGACGCGGGTTCATGCCCCGGTCTGGGAAGATCCCACATGCCGCGGAGCGGCTGGGCCCGTGAGCCACGGCCGCTGAGCCTGCGCGTCCGGAGCCTGTGCTTCGCAACGCAAGAGGCCACAACAGTGAGAGGCCCGCATACCGCAAAGCAAAAACAAAAACAAAAACAAAATTCTTCAGTTCTTCTGGATCTCCAATCCAGATATTCACTCTCTATCTCTCACCTGGTGTTCTCATTTACCTCCTTAATCAATTTAAGTTTCACGGCCCATTATTATAACCATTTCTGCATATACCCACAACTCCTCTGCTCATTTTCCTCAAGTTATATTTGCTTGACCAAAGCCCTATCCTTAGCTAAAGATGCCTGTTTTGATGGATGGACAGTTTATAAACTAGTCCAGGCCAACTGTTCCACTTCTGCACTTGGTCCTGCTATCCATTACCTCTCACCTAATCTAAGAATTTGTTCTTGAAAATTTCACTTTCTCTCCCCGATCACGATTTTCCATAGTTACTAGACAATGCCTGTAACTATATAGACATGCTGTAATGTAAGACTGGGAGTTTTTCAGTAGAAAGATACAGAGGATGGGGTGAAAGAAGGGAAGAGCACAGCCTTAAGGGATGTTTTCAACAGAGATGTTTTAATAGCATTTCACAGACTACAGCTGGATAAGAAGAGGAACACAAAGGAGGTGGCTGTACAGTGAAAAAGTGACAAAAATCAATGGATCTGCACTCGTGATGTTGGTCAAGGAACAGCTTGATGCTGTAAAAATATGGATGGACTGGAAGTTGGTGGCCAGAGAGCAGAATGTCTAAAATTGAGATACAAGCTGTGATATAATTATTATTAATGGAAATATCTCGAGTTTGTCCATGGGAGTGGTAAAAAAGTAGAGTGGAAGAAAAGCAACTGAGGGGTCAAGGTCTTGGTGGATAATTAACATAATTATAAAAAAGACACTAAAAATCAAGGCAAGAGTAGTGATGGAAAGGAAGGCAGAGATCTAGATGTTAAAGCCATGCATAAATGTGCTGTGAAGGTGAGAATCAACATAGAAATAGATAGATGACATCAATAAGAAGAGTGCAGTCTGATGGCATACACTTTAGAGAAATTGAGGCTATGTGGGACAGACAGAATTAGTTTGATAAACAGCAAATGGAAGCACACATGGTACCACTCACCCCCACACCTGAGGTCACATGTGAAAAAGTGAAGAAAAAAATCTCCACTTCAGAGAGCCATAGGGGAAGTGTACTCAGTGAACAGTTAAATTTCCAGAACAAGAAATGGAGGAGACATTCAAAAGTAGGTTGATGAAGACAAGGTTACTAGTCCTTCACAGATCTCAAGGTACTGTGGGGTATAACGCCATGAAATCCTTGGGGCATCTGTTCAAGTGGATGTTAAAATTATCCCTGACATATATTCACTATGCTTAGGAATACACTCTAGTCTATTTAGTGCATTTATAAACCATTTAATAAGTTACCTGATTAAATATATTTATGCTTAAGTCCCAGCCAAGAGAGTGAATCAGAACTTACTCATTTGAGTGAAAACACACTTATAGGGAAAATAGAGCTGGACCTTATGTTCAAATGAATTTATCCTTTATAGATTCAACAGGAGGTAATCAATTTTTTAGCCAGATCTTAATGGCAAATCCAAAATAAAATGATCAAAAATAAAGTTTTTGAAAGGTGCCTCTTGTCTTGAATTATTTATTACTAGTTGCTTAATGATAAAATTGAATCAAAACCAAATTTTTCATTGTTGTATTCAGAAAAGAAACTACTTAGTGTTTTATCTAAAAAAAATATTTTATAAAAAACTATTACTGAGCAAGGGTAACCAAGAGTAGATAAGGAAATGCATGATCGCCAGTTAACATTCTTTTTTACAGCTGAAAAGTCAGTTGTGAAATTGATTAATGTCCGAAAGTGCAGGATGAATACAGAACTGGAATAAAGGGAACTGTATTTTCTTATAAAGTTGTGTCACTGTACTCTGGTAAGTAACCTTATATCCATTTTCCCACAATAGTGTGCCTCTGTCAAGCAACTGTAAGTATAAAAGCATCAGCTGGTCAAGCTGCCTTCTGATAATTTGATAGTTGAAGAAAAATAGCAAAACAATGTCACCATACAAAAAGTTATCCTTAATTTAGTTTTGGTGGAAAATAAGAACAAAACCTATTAATTTTATGTTTATTTTCAGTTAGAACATTTCCTGTAGCCTATGCCAATTTTTTAGTTGGTCTAGAAAATGAGCATATTAAAAACATAAGAATAATTAGTAATATTCTTGATAATAAATTACTATTGATAGTAATAATAGTTGGAAAAATGTACTTATATATCTCTAAGGGAGGCATTATTATCATCTCCACACATGAGGATAAGGAGGGTTAAAGAAGTTAAATTATTTGTTCAAAACTTTAGTAACCATTAAAAATCCTTTCTGATGCTATGCCTTTTCATATCACAAAACAGAATTTTGGTACATCTCACCCTGGGGTGTACAAACACCCTGGGTGTTTCAAAAGCGACTTATTTAAAATATTAATATGGTACTTGAAAATAGGAGGTTAAATTTTATAGATAAACAAAGAAATTAATTACCAAAAAAAAGAAAAGAAAACATTATGCGAAATGTTTGTCAACAAGAGAGAAGCTTGAAGAAATGTATGCCTGAGAAAACAGATTAGTTCAGTTTGAAAGATATGCAAAGAGAAGGGGTGTTTCAAAGGATTTAGTGGCATAAAGAAATTGTTTGGCGGAATGATCTGGAAAGGAAACTTGAGAAATGGCCCTAGGAAGCCAAAAACTAGCTGTATTTTGTCAGCTCTTATTTTTGACCATGTAAAATTAAGGATACATGTATGCTGACTCATCTTGCATGTGGACTGACTTTTGTTTGGTATGTCCAGAAGCGACCTTCTGACTTCAGGCATTTAGTCCTGGAAGAGCAATTTAAAACCTAGTAACTGGAGTTTTCCAGTTTTGACTGGTCATTTCATATCTTTAATGGATTGAGCTGGAATAAAGCTAAATAATTTCCAAGTGACAAGTTATTTCCCTAGAAAAGAAAAAGTTTGCTCTGAGGATAGGGCATGGCAGCTATGAATCAACAATAAAACCAGTCTGTTTTTTTAAACTTGTTTACCAAAACAAGTTTTAGGGCGAAGAAGTAACCTTTCAGATTTTTTAAAAGTAACTCAAGTAGAAAAAAATAATTTATATTGCTGATTAGAAAAAAAAATAACAAATATATAGCTATCTGCCCTAGTTTAGCTCAATTTAAATTAAAAATAATTAAAGCACGAATAGAAAGCTTTTTAGAAACAATATTTTGTGTCTATCTTGATATTAAGGGAAATTTGTATTTTAAAAGACACATTTATAATCTGAAAAGTATCAGATTTGGGGTTAAACTATGAACAATAAATTTTTTAGCTGTCTTGGACTATGGAAGAAGTAATATGCAAATTACTAGCAAATAAAAATGTGGCAGGACTTCCCTGGTGGCGCAGTGGTTGAGGGTCCACCTGCCGATGCAGGGGACACAGGTTCGTGCCCCAGTCCGGGAAGATCCCACATGCTGCGGAGCGGCTGGGCCCATGAGCCATGGCCGCTGAGCCTGCGCGTCTGGAGCCTGTGCTCCGCAACGGGAGAGGCCCCAGCAGTGAGAGGCCCGCGTACCACAAAAAAAAAAAAAAAAAAAAAAAAAATGTGGCAAAGGAGGAGAGGATCCATGGTAAAGTATAAGGTATTATTCAGGTAAATGTTACTAAAATCAACTCCAAGAAAACAAAGACAGACCATGGTTCACTTATATTTATTTTTCATTCTTAATATTTGACAGCATGATAATTTTTCTGGTTTATTGTCTTGATGCAGCAAGGACACTTCTCAAAGGTCTATTTTGCATAACAATTTTTGTCTTGCCACTTTAGATTTATAATAGAAAAAGAATAGTGTTACACCCCTTAATGCCTTACCACCCAGGTAAACTCTTTAACAAAGGTCTATTGGCATGATTTGTATTTTTGTTACTGCAAACTTGTACATGAAAAATTAGTAGAGTATAATATTCTGTACTGAAAAGATGCAAATAGCTCAAAATTATTAGTTTGTTTCACCTTCTACACAAATGACACATAATGAATTAACCAAATATGTTATTGAATGCAAACCAGTAGTTAATTAATATTCTTTTAAACAATTAAGCTACCACACATTCAAAATTGGAGCAGTGCTTTTCTTCTTTTATAACCTACCAAGGATCCACAACTTTACTTTGTATAGTACTTTCCACTCTAATTAGATTTTTTTGACCATTGTTTAGGAAACAGGCAGAAATCTGTTTAACATTATCTTCATGCCATAAAGCTTTTATGTTTCATTTTGTTGCTACACAAGAGATAACAAGGAAGCTCATGTATGCATACATTTTCAGAAACCATTTCAGAAATTCAGCACAATTGCTTTGCACAGAAATGCATTTACTAAATGGTTTGTTTTCATTGTTGTCTGAAAACCAGTTTTATTTTTTTCCCTACACAACTTATAGATCCAAAATAACCACAAAAATCTCCTTTGAAGTTGGTCAGAGATCTGAGCTGAAATAAATTCTCCTGGGAAAAGAAATAAAAGCTCCAAGATGATTTTTAGAATTGCTTTACTTGACTATGTGTCCAGTACTCCAAATTTTATTAAATTTCTAATGATATTGTTGATACAGAGATAATTTTGAAAGTTTACCAATTTACATACTTATTATACTAGCTACTCAGACCAAGCATTCATTAAAATATCTAGGAGGCCCAAATTTTGAAGGTTATTAATATTTTGAGTACACTTGTTCTGCCATTTACACAGTAAACCACAGTCTCTGATAATCTTTGATATATTGTCAACAATTATGTACTCTGTAAATTACTTCAATATGTTCACTTAAAATATCTATTTAACTGGGAATGTCTTAATACAGACAATATTTAGTACTATGCAAAGTGAAAATGAGCTTTTTTCTTTACTGTTTATTATGTAGAGCCATTAATTCACGTTATTGGATGTTAGAGTCATATTGGTTGACAAAATGTATATTCTCTCTTGTATTTCCTTCCATTGTGAATCTTGAGCTATTATATTAAATGTGCATTTAAATGGAAGTAGTGATTGGTTTCCCATTTTATTGTGATGCCTCTTTTTTTCCACTTGGTCCTTTTATCATTTTGACCTTAGGTTAATAAAAACAAGAAACAATCTAAATGTTAAGATTAATTTAATGTTAATGTTTGCTAGTTATTAGGTCTTTCTGCTCTATTGGAGAGGAAGTAAACATTAAAGGAAAATGAACACTTAAAAATACTGTTTCATCACTCTGTTTGAACTCTCAAGGTACTAAAGGTAATAAACAAAAGGAAAAAGAGATGGAATCAAAATGTACAAGTAATGTAGTATATTCTATGTCACTTTGTTCTTTGGAGGTTCTGCTTATTGTCAGATAAAACAAATTCTTCCAAAGCATGAAAACTGAGTTTTGCTATTTTGTGAATATTGTTTTAATGGGATTCTTTTAATAAAGTACCCAAGACTGTCATACTATCAAAGTTGCTTTAAAAAGAAATGGGGTTTATCCTACGGCCAACAGGTAAAAATCTATAAAGACAGGCTGAAAAAGATTAAGTGCTCTCTTGGGAAGAACATAATTAAGAAACATTTTACTGAAATACACAGAACTGAACATGATAGAAATAATGTCAAGCAGACTATTCTCCACTTAAAGAAGATAGCAAGATGAGGGTTCAGGAATGGAACTGGGGGAAAAAGGAAATTCAAGGCAGATGTAAGGAAGTACTTTTTCATGAAATAGATCACAAATACTTGGGAAAGGACTCTGAACAGAAAAACTAAAGGTGAAGTGAAATCATTCGCTGTAGGGATTAAAGAAACTTTCATACACATTTTAAATATAGAATATAAAATCAGAGAATGCATGATTTATTTTGTAGTTTAACATGCTTTTTTAAACTTTTAATTAAACAAACCCAAAATAAACAATGTAATGCAAATCAAACTAATTTTAAATTATGAAAAAGCAAAGGAAAGGTAGTACTAGTTTTACTAAATAAACTCTTTGATCTACTACATGTAAATCACTTATTCAACCAAGTGACTGGAATTACCAAGGTCCTTTTTATTCTGAGCGATTATGCCAGTGGCTCTAATCAGGCACCAGTGTTCTATCTCATAGTTTTCTTACATATAGTCACTTTACGTAAAGTCATAGAATCATACACTTTTGAGAACTGCCAGTATTCTAAAGATCATTAGACTTGATTCTTTAAATTTTATAGAAATTGAATAAATACATATTAAATTGCAGAGCCAGAGCCCTAAATCAGAACTTCTAATATCTCCTTATATTTTCATGTCCTAGAAGAACTCAGAACCAACATGTCCAAGACTCTTTTCTTCCCTCCTCTCCCAAAGTCTTGGCCTCCTATTTTGCACATTTCTAGCCCTGGGTCTGAAATCAGTTATTCTTGGAAGCCTTGTTCTCTGTAGTGGAGAATAGTTTTTACAGAAAATAATTTGAGCTTTTTCAGTAGACAGAGTTATAAACTATTTAATTTAAAAAAATTATGAGATCATACTATTATTTCCACTTCACATTAAACACCATAGAGGCAATCATTTTAAAATTATATTTCTTCTTTTGTACATCAAAAATCTTGGTTTCTATCAGTATTAGCATAATTATCTATTTGCTTTATTCTCAACACACACAATTGTCAAAATAAAAAATCAATATTACAACTAACAAGTCTTATGAATGCATTTGAAAGTTGGTTTTTTTCTTAGAATACACTCCATTAAGTATGCAACTCTAAATCTATGATCTGAAGTAGTTATCTTCTCCATACATTATGCCAGTAACTTGGAAAATAGACACATTTTTTTCAGCTGGCTTCCCACTTTTAGGAAATTTATTTTCATTGGATTTTCCTTTTCGATTCCATGATTTTTGATTATCTAAAATATTTTATTATTTCAAAGTCAATATTGAATAGCAAGTAATATTCAAAGAAATATTATTCCCATCCTGTCCTCTCCCTCATCCACTCTCTCCAAAAAGATAATGATTTATTAATGCTTTTCCTTATACTTAAGTGCTAGTATTTGCAAATCTGTAGAAACATATATACTATTGCAGTAACTCTATCCAACTAGTTGTCAAAACCAGAAACCTGAGAATCATTTGTCTGCTGTTTGATTTCTTTTAGATTTCTTGAATCTTGTCTCTCCACAACTTACTTTTCCTGTTTACATCTAACAGGCATCAAACTATTCCCCTGCCAACAATCATTTCTCTTTCAAAAATATCATCCACAGAACATAGAAAGTTATTTTTTATAAACATTATTCACTAATATAACTTCTATTGATTCCACATTGCCTCCAGAGCCAAGACTCAAATTCAAGTCTTCAAACTAAAAATTAAATACTTTTTTTATTACAAATATTTGCCTCCCTAAGTTTCAGATGTCTTCATGCCCAAAACATTTCTCAATCACCTTTCCTTTAATTTACCTATGTTCAAAGAAGGTAAAACAGGTTAAATAAGATTTATATAACTATATATTACATAGGAAGAAAATATTGATGCAAAACAACAGAAATAAGCTTTTATGAGCTTTAATAAACTGATATATTTTGATTTCAGTTACATAATACATATTTGATGATAAAATTATCAAGCATAGCCCAAAAAGATCAAGCATCATTTTCCAGCTACTGGTCTACAGAGTTGTCTATATCTATAATGTATCACATTTGGGATGGATACTTGAATTCAGATGCTTTGGGCCCTAGATTTAAAACCTTAAGTGAAAACTGAGGTCTCGCATAGATGTGGAGAGTATAACAGGATGCATGGAACTCAGTAAGAAAACACTTTTTCTTAACAAACTTCCTACATACTTCTTTGACGTATTTCATACCTTGTCACTGAAGTCTTGAACAAGGGGTTCTTAGTTAGCAGAACTATCATTTATTTCACAAAATTCTTGTGATCCATGAAACACAAATATTTGTGGGTCTTTGATTTAAAGCCAAGGTGTAAAGCCATGTCTTTAACAGGGTATAATTTAGTTTGATTATTTGTGTGGTGTGTTTATATTCTTCATACTTATTTTATTATTCATGGAACTTTTCAAATAAAGAAACTCAATATATATACTTAGCCTAATAATAAAGGCCTAATGATATTTTAATATTTAACTGTTCTAATTAGGCAAATAAAACCCTTAGACAAAAAACTAATTAAGTACCAATTTTTCTCCAAGTACAAACCATGTTTACTAATGTATTTTTGACTTATAAAAATAATAAAATTTGGTGTAGCCACTATGGAAAACAGCATGGAGGTTCCTCAGAAAATTAAAAATAGAACTACCACATGACCCAGCAATTCCACTTCTGGGTATTTATCTGAAGAAAATAAAAACACTAACTCAAAAAGATATATGAACCCTCATGTTCATTTCAGCATTACTTACAATAGCCAAGACATGGAAGCAACCTAAGGGTCCATCAATGGATGAATGGATAAAGAAAATGTGGTGTGTATATATATATATATATATATATATATATATATATATACACACAATGGAATATTAGTCTTCCATAAAAAGGAAGAAAATCCTGCCGTTTGCCATGTCATGGATGAACCTTGAGGTCATTATGTTAAGTGAAATAAGTCAGACAGAGAAAGATAAATACCATGTGATCTCATAATCTCACACATATGTGGAATGTAAACAAACAAAACAAAAGAACAGAAACAACAAACTCTTAGAACAAACAATGGATTGGTGTTTGCCAGAGGAGGGGCAGGGAGGCAAGGGTGAAATGGGTGAAAGGGATCAAAAAGTACGAACTTCCAGTTATGAAATAAATAAGTCATGGTGATGTAGTATACAGCATGGTGACCATAGTTAATAATACTGCATTGTATATTTGAAAGTTGCTAAGAGAGTAGATCTTGAAAGTTCTTATCACAGGAAAAAAGAATTTGTTACCATGTATAGTAATGGATGTTAATTAGACTTATTGTGGTGATCATTTCGCAATATATACAAATATCAAATCATTATGTTGTACACATAAAACTAATGTTATATTTCAATTACATATCAATAAAAATAAATAAATATTTTTTTAAAAATTTAAGTAAGGCTTCCCTGGTGGCGCAGTGGTTGGGAGTCCGCCTGCCTATGCAGGGGACACGGGTTCATGTTCCGGTCCGGGAAGATCCCACATGCTGTGGAGCGGCTGGGCCCGTGAGCCATGGCCGCCGAGCCTGCCCGTCTGGAGCCTGTGCTCCGCAACGGGAGAGGCCACAACAGTGAGAGGCCCGCGTACCGCAAAAAAAAAAAAAAAATTAAGTAATAAAGTGCCTATCTTGAAATAATATTACACACTTGGCAATGTGGTAAATGTGGAAAAAATATATGCTAATTACATACTTACAATTCATTCACTCAAAAAGGGTTTTACTAACCATTAAATTCAAATTACTATGCCAGGCTATTAGGGGTAGAGGACATTAAAATTACTAAAATCGCATTACTATTCTTAAGGACTTGACAATATAAAAAGGGAGAAAGCATAATAGTAACTGTTCCATAAAGCAGTGTAAAATAAGTGCTATATTTCATACTTGCCTTGCACCTCCCCTGAGAAGAACCAAAACAGATGAGGAGAAAACCAAAATAGTCAGAAGTTTTGTGGTGGAATTTTAGTTATTAGAAAGAAGTGCTTGAGAGAAGAAGCATAGTAAATGGTGTCCAAGGGAAGAAGATAAAGGATGGAAGAGAAGCTAGAGTTGCACAATAATTTTATGAGAGAGGACTGCAGGTCAAAGAGACTTCTGCCAAAGATAATGACTGTAGATGTCAGAGATTGAACGATAGATACACTTAATAGGATGGCAGATGTTCTTGAGGAAAATATTAAGTTAGAAACTGAACTAATTATGAATCAGCCAGTCTTTATATTCCAAATGAAATCTCAATATGTTGTTTCAGGTCTTGTTAAAATGCTAATAAAATGTGAATGTTTGTTGTTTGCTGATGAGCCTCGTTGGGAAAAAAAGTGTGTCAATAACTGTGAATGGTCTGAAATTTACCCTACTTGCAGTTAACAAGTTAGCCTGCTACAGTTTCATGGATTCTGGCAGAAAACATAAGACTCTTGGGCCAGAGACAAAAAACGTTACGGTTCACAGTCATAGCAGTGGCAAAAGTGTCAGTATTTTCTTTAGCTGGTTCCTCAAGCCTTAATTCCTGCAGGAAGATCAGGTTTTTCTTAATTGAGTGCTTGGATCAAAGATGATAACTACCAATGAAGATCTTGGCATTAAATCCAATTATGTGTATTATGAAAATTTTCCACAGATCATTTTGATTTATATTTTTACTAAAACCACTTAATAAAGGGTGAATTTGAAAAAAAGTTCAGTAAGCTTAAATCATACTGGAAATTTACCAATTACTGGTCAAATCTTAATTTTAAGTAAACTTTGTATGTGTCCAGCACCATGCCAGAAGTAGAAGGGACAAAAGAAATCTTAGATGAAATCTGTTTTCTAAAAATTTACATTCTAACAGAATGCAACAAAAATTAAGCACTTACAATACAGATTAAAAGTCGGTATGTAAATAGAAAATTTTCAAAATAATACACCAGATTATGGTTATTAGTTAGGAATTGTTTATCATATGTGCAAAAGAACTTTTTCAAGATTTCAACATTTATATATGGCACTCTACATGTAATGAGAGGCAGTGTACATAGTCATTACAAGTATGCGTGCTGGAGCCAGCTCCGCGGTTGAAATCCAGCTGTTTGTCTTAGAACAAGTATTTTACCCTTGCTAGACCTCCAAATCCTCATCTGTAAAATAAGCATAATAACTGAACGGACTCCATAGATTGTTATAAAGACTAAAAAGTTAATATATGTAAAATTCTTATAAAAGTATCTGTGACATAGTAACTACTACATTTTAACTTTCACTGTTATTTTTAGGTACCAAATAGTTGTCCTCTATCAAGGCACACATATGTAATTGTTTATTTACCTGACTCTGTTTCTTACAAGATAGTAAATATTACAAGATTGGGTACCATACTGAATTTATCATACCTGCAATACCTGCACAATGTCAGATCTATTATAGTCATTTTATACTTACTTTTAAAAGGGTGGACAGGGGACGGGGGCTAAGAGAGGGAAAGAAGGAAGGGAAGAAAGCAAGAGAATTGCAAAAATAGTGAGTGAAAACGGCCCCTCACATTTTCAGATATATATGCATTTAATTAAAATATAGTTGCAACATTTCGTTGAGGAGTAAGTAAGGGGCAGGAATAGAGATGGCTAACTGATAAAGGAGAGATTTACAGGGGATTAGGAAGGTCATGGATGGGAGGGTATTCCGTGCAAAGAAAACAGCAGAAACATAGATATGCAGATGTTAAAAGGCATAGAACCTGTAAGGAAAAATGAGTTTTCTGTGGCCTCAGTATTTCATTCGTGAGGAAAATTGAACAAAACAAAGCTGTAGTGGTAAATCAGATCCAGACTTAGTAAGACATGGTATGTCATTACTTTTTTTATATTGAACAAGATGAACTCAAGCGTTTTTTTTTCTGTTTTTGATTTGTTTTTTGTTTTTATTAATTTATGTATATATTTTATATTTTAGGTATGTTTATAGTTTGTTTTTTTTTCAAAGAAAGATAAAAGGCTTCACTTTAATTTTGCTAGGTGTGGGTAATTTTGTATCGTGGTTATTTATGTAGAAATAAGTATGTGTGACACGTTTTATCACTCTGCTATTGGAAATCTGAGCCAGTCCTCAGGCTGCAAGACCCTCTGAATAATTAAGACATAGGGCTGGGATCCAGTAAATCACAGTGTTAGCCTGTGGGTTGGAACGGGCCTTGGATTTTCAGCCTCACTCCCCCAACTGCTGAATCGCCTCTACGACATTGCCACCAAGTGGTCACAGGACCCCTGCGGGAGAAGCTGGCCTGGATTTACTCCACAAATAAAACTATAGAGCTAAAATTTAAATATAATTAATAAAAAGTGGTATGTTTAAGTTAAAACATGTATAATACTGATCTTTAATGTCCCCAATTCTTAAAGAAGACTCGTCTCTTTTTCAAATAGAGTTTGAGGTTTAGATTTGAAACAGCTACTTTTTAACTTTAAAAGTATTCATTGTTAAATATTTCTTTGCATATACAGTATTTTTGACAGAAGTCAGGGAAAGAAGAAGCCAGGAATTAAGGAACATGAATATAAGTACAGCAAGAGCAAGCAAGAAAAAAGGAAAAGAAATGGACAACACACTAAAAACAGCACGGTGTGCTTCTGCTATATGCTTTTGCATTTTATTTTTATTTAAAGGGATTTGCACAACTTTATTGTCAAAGATTTATTAGTGTCACAAATAATGTTAGATAAGCTAGTGATTTTATCAACCCAAGCAATGGACACTTAGATGTTTAAAACACTTGGCTAGACATAGGCAGAATTTGAAATGAGTTGAAAGGAATGATCACAAATAATGAGGTATGTGCTGCTTGTTCCTAAATATACACAGAATTCTGGCTTCTTATGCCAACTTAGTGTTCAGGAAGTAATTCCATTAAGCTGATGCTACAAATCCTTAATGGTCACATAAAACAACTATAATAACAAAAACAAAACTAAATAAAATACTGATCCAACTCTGAACCAAACAAAACTTTCTGTGGTGAAGGGAACACAAATTCTTTACCCTATGAGAACAGCAGGTAACAGTATTCATTCCTAAAGACAGAACTGTTTATGGATAAAAATAATATCCCTTCTGGAGTTTGCAGCTCTAGGTGTCTCTTTTCTAAATTAGTTTCACTATTACAGGGGAAACCACCAAATGACAGGTAACATAGACGTGGCAACAAGATATGTCATGTCCGGATACCACTGCCAAAATTTTTCTCCTTCACACACCCCAGCATTATTTTTATTCATTTATACATTTCTATACCCCGCTTTGTTTCAAGGTCACACATACATGCACTGGCGCACACACACGTACACACGCACCACTACCCCCCCCAAAAAAAATGCAACGTGTAGTTGAGTGACTTAGAATGAAGAGAAAATAAGGGAAGGAAAATTATAAAACCAGGTCCAATAAGCCATACCAGGTGGCCCACTGAAGTTGCTAAAAGCAAGAAATGACCATTAGGTGAACCTAAAAGTAGGCTCTAAAGCCTTTCTTCTCAGACTCATTGGACCATAATTATTGTCATTTCAAAACTGCTCATTGCACTGAGTGTGTCTCCACTCTCCATGGATGCCATCCAATGTCATTAGAGTCTTTTTCTGCAGTTTGTCAGAACGATTGGATGTTGCTCTTTGGTACTCCTGCTGATGAGGAAAGTCAGTATAGTTTTTAGGACTGGGTGTGGGAGAGTGCCCTGAAATGACTGACTCATTTTTTCCTTTTGAAACTGTGTAAAGAATATATCTCCTGTCACAGGCTTCCCTCCTAGAACCTACTCTTTACATGTCTGAAGTTAGTGGGCTCAGCACCCCAAGTTTTTACAACTGAGCCCAAAAGCAAGCATTCCTTTTTCCTTTGGTGAGGGGTTAGATCTTTGTTTTTAAATTTCAGTAAGGATTCATTCCTTACAAAGAAAGTTGGATGGTTTGTTTGTTTTTTTCTTTTTGGGGGAGGAAGAGGGCAGATGATAACCAAATAGAACCAAAGCCTCTATATTTTGAGAAATAATCCCTATTATGCAATTTTCAACTCATTTGGTTAAATGGAAAGATATTTTAAATGCAATCTGTAACCAAATACAACTGAAGGCTTGATAAAATTTACTGAGAACCAAAAACGCCACTCCTTCACGTAACTTGAATCAAAGTATTACTTCCAAATATAGTCTTTACAAACACCTATTACTATTTGTCAAATAGTAGAAGTCAACTATACAACATTTATAACCACATAGCACTTACATTATATCACTCACTGTTCTAGGAGTTTACACATAGTAATACAGTTACCCTTTCAAAAACCTTATGAGATAGGAACGCAAGACAAATAAAGAAACTGAGGCAGAGAAAGATTAAGTAACTTGTCTAGAGTCACACAGCTGGCTGGTGGCAGAGCCAGGATTCACATACACTGTGGTCTGGTTCCCAAGCCCATGATCTCACTTACTAGGCTATTCATACCTTGAGAGGTGTAAAGTTTCTATGCTGACTTATCTTCTAGTATTAGGTTTTTAGTTTTATCATCATTTATTTTGATGCCAGAACCAGTCACTGTAACTTGATTTGGATAGTACTTAGATAATCTGAGATTATTTAGGTAGACTCAAAAAACAATACATCAAACTTAATCCCAGGTGTGATATGTCTCTTTTATAGAATTATGGAAGCCATTTTAATATTCTGTGGCTTGGTCTCTCCATTTATAAATTTGGGATTTTGATATTATTTTTTTCCCAATTACAAAAAGAAACTGAACATGATATGATTGTATAAACCAAGATAGTTAAACTGCCTGTTTAACAGTGTCTATGATAGTTTAACTATTAAAATCAGTGTCATATAAAGTAGTACTCAAATTGGTAGGACATCTCCCTAAGGATACTACTTTATTTTTTCTCAACTGATAAAGTACATAGACCGTGGGTATAGGATTCCCTCGGATGTTGCAAAAATGTGATTATGAGACCACTACTTAGACCTACTCCATCAAAATCTCTGGAAGTTTGGAATCAGAATATGCATTTTATTAAGCTCCCATGTGATTTTTATATACTAGAATTTGATAATCATTACTCTTGAACAAGCCTTGGTTCTCCAACCTGCTGACACATTCAATTCACCTGGGAGCTTTGAAAAAGTTAAACAGAATGAATCAGAATCTTGGATGGGCATGGGGCCTGAGCATCTGATATTGTTAAAGTTTGCCAGCTGCCTCGTGTTATCTGTGCACTTAAGCCTGAGGACCACTACCTGTCTTCAAGTTCATAGAAAACCATGGAAAGGGAAGTACACCTTTTCTGATTTCAATAATCTAGGAATGATTATTATATCACTAATTATTTAAATGATCATCTTTGCCAGGCTATTCTTTTCAACCTATGAAAATATTAAAGTTAAATGCATGTTACATCCTTACTGTCACAAGAATAAGTGCCCTGGAAGCTACTGTATTGATTTCCTTTTTACCATTACAATGGGAATGTCCACGGTCCAAATAGATCCTGTAATGGTGGGCTTGATTACATCGCTTTTGGGGTTGTTTATAATTGTGTTTGTGGGGTTTCTTGCTCTGAAAGTACATGAATATACTAGGGAATGAAATGCTTTTATACACCCTAATCTTCAAGCTCCAGTTATGCTCTTGAGACTTAAATACTATTCATGAGTGATGCTATACAGCCCGTTAAATCTCCTCACTCTTTCCATATGGAAATGCTTTGCTTGAAACTGTTCCCTAAGGACAGAGAAAAAAAGAGGATATTATTTTTAAAATATGTTGGGATTTTTACAGGGACATGCTATATACTGTATACTCAAGTGACAATTCTGAATGGACCAGGATGACCCAAGATTTTAATTTTGTGATTTAGTCTGACATTAACATCTTAACTTCCCAATTCAACAAATTCAAGTTCAACAGCGTAATGAAGCTGGATGCCACACTTAATGCTGCTTTTAGAATGTACTTTGGGGAAATTGATTTAGGCCCTTTTTATCCTTGGGAAATATGCTTTTATGCTCTTAACTGTGAAAATGAAAACAATGTGTAATAAGATGAACAGAGAAATGCACAACAAATATGAGTGGGACTTAAGAGCCAGTTGGCTAGAGACATGTTCTTAAATCACTCTGGTTAGCAAAAGCAATAGATATTTGGAGAGAAAAGTTAACAATCAATAAAGAAAAGTAAATGTGGCATTGCATAAAGAAATATTACTGCAGTTCCTGATACTGATCTCAGCTTAAAAGCTTTAAGAAACATGTCACACTTCAAGATAATCCAGGGAAAGAAGTTGTGTTGCCTTGCACACAACTGAGGACAAATCAAATTTTCTTAGCCAACAGAGACACCCATGGATTTGAAAAGGCTTGCAGATGGTCTTCACAAATGATACCTTGGAGATAATGACATCAACTTTACAGGCCAGGTAAAAATCCAGTGGCTGGCTGGGGTTTTGACAGCATGTGTTCCATTTAATGACAATAAAAATAACTTTATATATTGTATTGCAAATTGTATTTACTATTCTGCAGGAAAACTGCAATAAACAGAGGCAAAACAGATTCATGTACAGTTAGGCAGTGGTATGTTTCCAAACACTTTGATGTCCCTTCTTCTCCATTTCAGTTACATCATGTTGCTCTATGCCACCAGGTACTGGTACCTGCCTACCTAGGACTAAAAAATTAGTGATTTTTGTGATGACCAGGTATCTTATGTAACTACCTCATTCCCAATCAGCAGAATCTTTCTACAGTGACCAAATTAGACTCATACTCCAATAAGACTACATGTGACACACCAAGTCATGTCAATTTGGACATTATATTTTAAAACTATACAACTTAAAAAGCACAGGTCCATGATGAAATAAGGAGCTGACTCTAGAAAATAAGTCAATGTACCATTGTCTTCATCAAGAAAGTCTTTCAAAAAAAGAGTGTCAGCCGACTCTAACAGTGTGCTTTGTAATGAAATGGCTTTACATCTTGGTGCAATTCCTTATCTTGTTGCAGACCAGTAGCAAATAATTCACAAACTTGGCAGCCATCTTAGGACTAAATTTGGGGTAGCACTGCTTAAAATATTTATTTACATCTATAATGTCTGAGTTGAATAGTAGCCCCCTAAAAGTTACACCCTCTCCTAATTCACAGAACCTGTGAATATGACCTGAGTTGGAAAAAGGATCTTTGCAGATGTAATTAAGTTAAATATCTTGAGAGGAGATCATGCTGGATTATCTAGGTGGGCCCTAAATTCAATGTCACATGTCCTTACAAGAGACACAAGAGGAGAAAACAAAGAGAAATTGGAGAAGACAACGTGAAGACAGAGGCAGATATTGGAATTATGCAGCCACAAACCAAGGAACACCTGGAGTCACCAGAAGCTGGAAGAAGCATGGAAGGATTCTCCCCTAGAGCCCTTGGAGGAAGTGTGGCCTCCAGAACTGTGAGACTAAATTTCTGTTATTGTTTTTTTTTTTTTTTGCAGTACGCGGGCCTCTCACTGTTGTGGCCTCTCCCGTTGCAGAGCACAGGCTCTGGACGCGCAGGCTCAGCGGCCATGGCTCACAGGCCCAGCAGCTCCGCGGCATGTGGGATCTTCCCAGACTGGCGCACAAACCCGTGTCCCCTGCATCCGCAGGCGGACTCTCAACCACTGCGCCACCAAGGAAGCCCTTCTGTTGTTTTAAGCGACAGTTTGTGGTGATTTTTTTACAGTAGCCCTAGGAAGTTTATACAATGCTGTAGTTTTCTGTTAATTTCTAAAAACATCATCACATACACTCTTTAGGAATATATTTTGGGGAATATAACTATTTATATATATATATACACACATAAATATATACAAACACATACATACTAATGTATAAATGTATGTATTTGTCAAGGACAGTGATTCAATAAGAAATTAAATGGTTGCAATTTGTAGTTTACATAGTTCTTACAATTAGTCAAGCAAGGGACTCTCTCATTTAGCTCAAGTACATTTAAGTCTGCTGAACACTAAGAATGAAATGATCCATTTGTCACAAATATCTCTACCATTTTTTTGTTAGTGGAAGAGACTTTTTCTCTTCCACAGAAATATCATGCCATGAATTGTAATAATAAGAAATTGGACAAGGAATTTATGGTATGATTTCTGTACACACATAAAAATATACCTAAATATATAGAAATACAAATATATACACTGTTATCACTAGAATCATAAATTGAGAAGATATTAATATGTGAGCTCACGATTTAAGTGTAAGAAAATTCCCTCAGTATTCTATTTCCAAGTGCAAATTAATTTGGAAAATGACTGTGAGAATGCCCTATAATTAGCCCAAATTATTTTTTGTTCTCTTCTTTCAAAAGGGAAGGAATAGTTTGAATCTCATCACAGTGAACCACAGTGTACAGGCTCTGGATTTCTAATCCATCAAGAATAAAACCCTTTCAAGGATCTCTCACCAATATCACTTTTCCCTTTCTGAAAGCATTTATCCTACAGTTCACTATGTACAGTTGCACCTGCATGGTATATTCACATTCACTGCTGGAACTGCCAAAAAAGTGACTTGCAGTTACCATGTTTCTGTTAAAATTAGCTAGGCTCTTTCTGTCTGTGAAACATCTGCTTTGAGTGATACTGTAGCAGCTGTGATGATCTAATAGTAAGCTAAGCACTTCAGTATTCAATTGTACAAAAGGGGCTTTGAGGAGAATGATAAATGGCCTAAATTAGATGACGATTTTTAAGTACCTAATTTTAACCTTGCCCATAATGAATGCTTTTTTCTCAAGCTTCTTTGCACCTGTCGCTCTTGGAAAGCAAGTAAAACGTGCCTGCTTGTTGTTCGGTTCAAGTTGCATTCTCAACAGATTGTTAAGCAATGCCTGAAATGGTGGAACGAACACACATTGTGCCTTTTAAGTCCTTTCTCTTCATTTTGGTTTCCTCTAATTTCCTCTGGTCTTAAAAGGCAGAACTTCCTCCAGAGATGCACATGTACTGTAAAAATAATATTATATAAACCTACATATCATCCTTAAGAAATTCTTTCATATTTTTAACATATTACATTTTTAGACTAATCAATATTTCTTCACTAAAAGCTTTTCCATACAGAAAGAACATTATTTTGACTTAATTTTATATTTACATGTCTACAGTGTTAGGTAAATAGATGCACTAGATAATATATGATTATTAAGAAGGTACATATTCACCCCTTTAAAATTATAAAGTAATTGGGTTCTAGTTGCCAAAAGCAATCCCTTCTATCTCACCCATTCCCACCTTTTTTCATACATACATTGAAAACAGAATCATGAAGTTATTCTTACCATCTTGAAAACAATGGAATATTAATATCCAGTTTACAAAATACTTCCACAACAACAAAGTATCTCTTTTGTTTCTGACCATAGGGTCATTGAGGTAAGCTTCCTCTGTGATAAATAAATGATATAAAATTCAGATAGTTTAATTGCATATACAGGTGACGTCTAAACAGATGTCCAAGTTTGCTTTAATTATATTTTTATTTGTTTCATTATATACTCTTTTCCACTATATAAAATTGATATAGGAAAGGGAGTCCTTTAAGCATACTTTGAACCATTGGTCAAAATGCTGTGCCTTCTATGTGTGAAAAGGCATAAAATGCACCAACCTTTTATTATTTTCTTTATTAAATTACTTTTCCAAAATTATCAAAGTAATATTTGCACACAAGAACTGGTAAAGTAACACAACAGTGTGTGAAGAAAGCTAATATATGCTCTCCCTAAGCCTTTTCCATTTAAATCCCTGTCTCCAATAAATAATCACTATTGTTTTGCCCTACTCTAAAAATATGCAAACATCTACACACATGTAAAGAATTTTATTGTTAATGTGTCTCTTTAGGAAAACGTATTACTCCTATAGACATTACTTTTCAAATTTTCTCTCTTAATACGTCATTGGCATATCTCGGGTGAATAAAGAATTTACCTAAGACATGCTCTCAATTTAGGCCACAGCTGGCATTTATAACAACCTATGGTGAAGGACACCCTCTGGCCTACTGACCCCTTGACCGCTTCCTTCTGAAGGTATTTTTGTGCTTCAACCTGTGTTATCAACCCAAGTCAAAACACCTAGAGATCCTTGGTAGTATATGCCACGTATAACTTTACTTTTTCCTATCTTCTTGCTTTTCATGGTTACCCATTCAAAAGCATATTCTCCTCCTTTACCTCACCTTCTGGCATTTAGATGACATCCTGTCTTAGAGAATGTCTCAGTCCTGGGTACATGTCTACCCATTGATGGACATTCACATCGTTTCCAGATTTTTGCAAAAATAATTACTACAAGAGACATTACATTAACCTTATATCATGAAAAATATGGGTATACAGACTCATTCTTTAAATTTTATAGGATAGTTTCCTAGGAGTGAGATTGTAAAATTTATGACTGTTTACAAGTATACCCTTTCGATTTAGTCCTACCAAATAAGTGCTATTGCTTTTTACAATTTTTGCCAGTCTTACAGAAAATTTTTATCTCATTTTTACTTTGATTTGTATTATTCTGACGTCTATTATTTACTATTTAGATTTGCTATTCTGTGATTTTTCTACTCATATCATTTCTCCATTTTCTTCGTTCTTGTATTTTGATAATTTGTCAGTTCAGAATTAAAGATATTAATCCTCCCTGCTTCAAAAATATATCTATGTGGCTCCTTTATCTGTTGACCCTATTTATGACATTAATTTTTTTTTCTATAGTTAAATAATTCTATCTATCTTTTTCTGGCTTCCAAGTTTACGGTCTTGTTTTAGAATTTTCTCCTGCCATATTTTTAGTCTCTTAGATCTGTTGAAATATTTTAATAACTTTAATGTATACATAACTTATTAGTAGATGCAGTATAATAGAGTCTGGTTTTATTTTCTCCTAGGAGACAGTTTCTTAATATTCTTAATGAGTTTGTTAAAATCTGCAATGTAGTTGTTAAGAGGGTCAATCCACCATGGGCCCTGAGCATCCTTGTGTATTCTTGCTGAGTATACCAAGAATGAAAGACCCTCACTACTCTGTATCCAGACAATTTCTCAGGGTTCCATTTGCAGCAAAACCCTAGAGGGATAAAGCCCTCTCTCAGAAACAAAGAACAACTTTACTTGTCCCTCATTATAAAAGTGGTAGATTCCCCAAACTCAGGTCTTCCTGTTCTGTAATAGAACCCATTGCAAGGACAGACACGCACCCAAACCATCTACTTCACCTGCATAAGATGTGAAAGGTAAAGGGAAATGATGCAAACATGCTCATATTGTTGCTGTGACATCAAAAATGAATCCTTTTTCTCTCATCTGAGAGTCTAATGACTTTTGTCAGTATCCATTAAAAAGTAAAAGGTTAACCTAGTTTGTAACTAGAGTAAAATCCCATATCCAACAGCAAAGATTTAGATAAATGTATACACACATACACAACCATACATATACAAACATATAAGCTCAGTGAGTATATTTTCAAGATCTTACATTCTTGATTATTTCTATCACTTGATCTAATTTTGAGAGTATATATAAAATGTATGTTTATAACTGTGCTTAATTAAATTCTCCTTGGATTTTGCTTTATACATTTGATTCCTGGATTATTTCATTCACAATGGTCTATGACTCCAGCGTCACTTTTGTGAATCCATGTTTCAATATGAAGTAACAATGCATATTTTCTTACTCAATAACTTTGATGTCAATTTTCTTTTTGTCATTAATCCATCACTTTATATTCCTTTTTGTTTCCATTTTTCTATTTATGATTTTCCCATTCTTTAATTTTGAAAGTATTGTTTTCACTCTGATTTAGGTGTGTCTCATAACAATTACCTCACTGTCTTTTTTTAAAATCAAAACTGATAATCTCTACTTATTGCCCCCATTATAGTGAACAAATTATTTATTAGTTTTATTTTTAATTAATACTATCCTAATCTACTTACTACTTTTACCAATGTCTATTGTTATTTTGGTTTTTCTTTCCTTATATGTTATGGTTTGATTAAATTTATTTTTTTACATAGATTATTTATTTTTCAAAGCAATACTCCAAAATGGACACCATTATCCACACTTTATGGAAGAAAAAACAAAGGCTCCAAATGATGGAATGACTTACTCAAGATCACAAAGCTAAGATGTGGTAGATATAGGATTTAAATCCAGGTTTGTAATCTCCAAAGAACATTCTCTTTCCATTATACACTTGTCCTTCTTGCCAATAAAAACTAATAAAAATATTTTAAAGAGCTTCCAATGCCATTTGAAATTTGCTGCCAAATATGAAATTTTACACTGAGAGGATATATTGTGCTTTTGATGATAGGGCACCTCATTCTAAAGCTTCCTTCACATTGGAGAGGGAAAGCCAGCAACAGCACTCCCAGGATCTCCTTCCTCAGCTGGCTCTGAGTTACAGCGGCCAGTGTGGAGTCTTTGGTGTGAAAGCTGTAAGGTGGAAGATGGGCAGAAGCCATTACTCTCTGGGGGCAGCTACAAGCAGACACATGTAGGTCCATAGCAGTTTCCAGGCTGAGGAAGGCAGCTGAGAGAGTGGCAACAGTCCCTGGAGACTACCTGCTTCAGTAATAAAGGCTGAGATGCTGGCAGGATACTTCTAGAGTCCTTAAGAGTTCTGGAAGCTTCTCGGGATATCTGGAGAACCACTGGTTTTGAAACTACATTATTATTTTTTTTCCCTTTTGACCCCTTCACCCATTTATCTCACCCCACAATGCCAACCTCTGGCAACCACTAATCTATTTGCCATATATATGAGCTTGGTTTTTTGGTTTTTACTGTTTCGTGGGAGTTTTTTTTAGATTCCACACATAAGAGAGATCATATAGTATTGGTGTTTCTCCGTCTGACTCATTTCACTTAGCATAGTGTCCTCAAGGTCTATCCATGTTTTCACAAATGGCAAGATTTCATTATTTTTTGTGGATGAAGAATATTCCATTGTATACATATACCACAATTTCTTTATCCATTCATCCACTGATGGATACTAAGGTTGTTTCCATGGTTTGGCTATTGTAAATCATGTTGCAATAAACATGGGGGTGCAGATATCTTTTCAAGTTAGTGTTTTCATTTTCTTTGGATAAATACCCAAAAGTAGAAATGGTGGATCATATGGTAGTTCTATTTTTAATTTTATGAGGAGCATCCATACTGTTTTCCATAGTGGCCACACCAATTTACATTCTCACTAATAGTGCACTAGGAGTCCCTTTTCTCCACATCCTTGCCAACACTTGTTATTTCTTGTCTTTATGATGATAGCCATTCTAACAGGTGTGAGGTGATATTGAAACTGAGCAGGACTCTGTGGGGCCTTCCCAAGCTCAGACATCCCTTGGCTCCCCTCACCCTTATTGGTAGAAAAACTTTAGCTTCCTAGGCCTTCCCTAACTTTCAAAGAGCAAATTTAATCAGAAAAGTGAGAAAATGCAGAAACAAAGGAAAGCAGTCAAGCAAGACAAAATAATAATAGTTTAGCCATAAAACAAAGTCATGGACCTTTAGTTCCTCCTCAAGGGCTCTAGATAATATCCCAAACCACATCCTTGAGTTGTTTTGCAGATACTAAAACCCCCACCAGGTGGAAGAAGTTAACTGCATGTTGACCACCAGCACCTAGACCCCAAGCTGGTTGGAATCAGAAGGTTGATGATTGAGATTCCTCAAACATCACCCTGTTATCTCTCCATCAACCAATTAGAGAACTGTGCACTAGCTGACCACCCACCCTGTGACCCTCTCCCTCACACTATCTTTAAAAACCCTTCCTTGAAAGCCATTAAGAGTTTGGGTCATTTCAGCATGAGCTGCCATGCTTGTCACCCTGTGGTAAACGCTGTACTTTCCTTTAACACAACCCAGTGTCAATAGACTGGCTTTCTGCAAAACAGGTGAGTGGACCCAAGTTTGGTTTGGTAATAATATCTCACTGTGATGTTGATTTGCATTTTCCTGATGATTAACCAAGTTAAGCATCTTTTCATGTCCCTGTTGGCCATCTGCATATCTTCTTTGGAAAAATGTTTGTTCAGATCTTCTGTCCATTTTTAATCAGATGGCTTATTATTAAATTTACTTTTTATTGCTTTTTTTCCTTGTTAATTTGGAAATTTCTGCTATGATTTTTATTTCTGCAGATGGTTATGCAGTAGTCTGCTCAGGCTGCCATAACAAAATATCATAGACTGAGTGGCTTAAACAACAAAAAATTTATTGTCTCACAGTTCTGAATGTTGGAAATCCCAGATCAAGATGCTAGCCAATCTGGTTCCTGATGAGAGCTCTCTTCCTGGCATGTAGATGGCTACCTTCTTGCTGTGTCTTCACGCAGTGAAGAGAGAGAAAGCAAGATACCTGGTGTTTCTTCTTATACGGGCTTTGATTGCATCATGAGGACCCCACCTTCATGACCTCATCTAACCCTAATTACCTCCCAAGGCCCCATCTCCAAATACTCTCACACTGGGGATTAGGTCTTCAACATATGAATTTGGGGACACACACATATTCAGCCCACAGCAACTTACTTTTCCATTTCTTGTAATCATATCTAAATTTTTCTAATAACTATATGGAAATAAAATTAAAAACCATCTCAATTAAAATGCTTTATTTATCCACTTCTTTCCAAACCCACTAGTAACAAACTTTTAGAATATTTTCCACTATTTCCATCTTCTCTGCTCAAATATACAATCTTATGACTTTTGCTGAGGTAATTCTTAATTCTAAGCTCTTAAGATTTACATTTACAATGCGCCTCTTCTGTCTCAAAATCTTTACCCTTAAAATAATAAAATCTTAGTTACACTGTCATTCGTTTAAATTTAACTACACATAAAATAGTCAATGCTTATTATTGACTATTAGATTTACATTTGTTTAGAATATCCTTCTGTTTTCCATAGATGAGGTGGTGTTTTCTATTAATTTGTGTTCATCTTCCCTTTGCACTGTTCTATAAGTGATTTTCAAATAAGTCAATATGGTTGGGTTTTTTTAACATCTTTATTGAAGTATAATTGCTTTACAATGTTGTGTTAGTTTCTACTGTATAACAGAGTGAATCAACTATATGTATACATATATCCCCATATCCCCTCCCTCTTGCATCTCCCTCCCACCCTCCCTATCCTACCCCTCTAGGTGGTCATAAAGCACTGAGCTGATCTCCCTGTGCTATGCAGCTGCTTCCCACTAGCTATCTATTTTACGTTGGGTAGTGTATATATGTCAATACCACTCTCTCACTTCATCCCAGCTTACCCTTCCCCCTCCCCGTGTCATCAAGTGCAAAGAAGTCAATATGTTTAATGGTTAATCTGGAACCACATTCTGCAGCTTCCTGTGTGAGACACTTTGGAGTGTACCTCAGTTTCCTCATGTGTAAACTGAGGATAATAAAATAATCTATCTCAAAAGACTGATATATATTACATAAAACACATAAAATGATTCTTAGCATACTGAGCACAGTATAAGTGTTAGTTTAACTTAACTGGGTATAGAATTGTTGATGATAAACATTTTCTAGAAGTAATATGCATATATTATTCCACCACCATATAGTTTTCAGAGTCACAGAAGAGAAATCTGATGATAAACTGATGCTTTTTTGCATTGTATTGTTTAAAACATTCTATTTATACTTAGAATTTAAGAATAACCATGGATTTCTTTTTCATAAATCTTCCCTTGGCTTTGGAAAATCTTTAAAACTTCAGACCTATGTCTCCAATTGAGAAAAGCTGTCTTCTATTATTTGTTTAATTATATGAAACAAATAAAAATTTGTTTTTAAATTTCCAAATATATTTGGTATAAATTTTAAACATCTTTTTATAATTGATTTGTAGTTTCATTGTGTATTGATCAGAAGAAAACAATCTATATTACATTGATTGTTTGAAACATTAAAGTTTCCCTGTGGATTAGTATGGGATCAATGTCTATGAAAAGTTGATGTATATATAGGCTATATTTCTGTGGAGAGGGCAAGTTTCTATGTATTTATCAGATTAAACTTGTCAAAATTGGCTATTTTATGTTACTGAGTATTCTTTTTTAATTTTTTGCTTAATCAGTTTGTTAAGAAGTATATTAAATCTCCCAAGATTACATTGGATTTAGCTAGGTTTTCCATGTAATTTTTTTCCTGTTTTTCTGTATATTTAACAAATATATGATTTTTAGTCATCAATATTACATTTTGGGTTATTTATTATTTTTCCATCATATAGTATCTCCTTTTAGCCTAAATAATTTTCACTTGAAATTCTATCAAATATTGATGTTGCAGTACTAACTTTATTTTTTAGCAGTCTTCAATGCCAATGGAAATCAAAAGAAAGCTGGAGTAGCAATACTCATATCAAATAAAATAGACTTTAACATAAAGAATGTTACAAGAGACGAGGAAGGACACTATATAATGATAAAGGGGTCAATCCAAGAAGAAGATATAACAATTATAAATATATATGCATCCAACATAAGAGCACCTCAATACATAATGCAACCACTAGCAGCTATAAAAGAGGAAATTGACAGTAACACAATAATAGTGGGGGACTTTAACACCTCACTTACACCAATGGACATATCATCCAAAATGAGAATAAATAACGAAACAGAAGCTTTAAATGACACAATAGACCAATAGATTTAATTGATATTTATAGGACATTCCATCGAAAAACAGCAGATGACACTTTCTTCTCAAGTGTGCATGGAACATTCTTCAGGATAGATCACATCTTGGGTCACAAATCAAGCCTCAGTAAATTTTAAAAAATTGAAGTCATATCAAGCATCTTTTCTGACCACAACACTATGAGATTAGAAATGAAATACAGGGGAAAAAAAACGTAAAAAACACAAACACATGGAGGCTAAACAATACGTTACTAAATAACTAAGAGATCACTGAAGAAATCAAAGAGGAAATCAGAAAATACCTAGAGACAAAAGACAATGAAAACACAACAATCCAAAACCTACCGGATGCAGCAAAAGCAGTTTTAAGAGGGAAGTTTATAGTTATACAAGCCTACCTCAAAAAACAAGAAAAATCTCAAATAAACAACCTAACCTTACACCTAAAGGAACTAAAGAAGAAGAACAAACAAAACCCAAAGTTAGAAGAAGGAAAGAAATCATAAAGATCAGAGCAGAAATAAATGAAATAGAAACAAAGAAAACAATAGCAAAGATCAATAAAACTAAAAGCTGGTTCTTTGAGAAGATAAACAAAATTGATAAACCATTAGCCAGACTCATCAAGAAAAAGATGGAGAGGACTCAAATCAATAAAATTAGAAATGAAAAAGGAGAAGTTACAAAAGACACCACAGAACTACACACCATCCTAAGAGACTACTACAAGCAACTCTATGCCAATAAAAAGGAAAACCTGGAAGAAATGGACAAATTCTTAGAAAGCTATAACCTTCCAAGACTGACACAGGAAGAAACAGAAAATATGAACAAACCAATCACAAGTAATGAAATGGAAACTGTGATTTAAAATCTTCCGACAAACAAAAGTCCAGGACCAGATGGCTTCACAGGTGAATTCTATCAAACATTTGGAGAAGAGCTAACACCCATCCTTCTCAAACTCTTCCAAAAAATTGCAGAGGGAGGAACACTCCCAAACTCATTCTATGAGGCTGTCATCACCCTGATACCAAAACAGACAAAGATACTACAAAAAAAGAAAATTATAGACCAATATCACTGATGAATATAGATGCAAAACTCCTCAACAAAATACTAGCAAACAGAATCCAACAACACATTAAAAGCATCATACACCATGATCAAGTGGGATTTATCCCAGGGATGCAAGGATTCTTCAATATACGCAAATCAATCAATGTGATACACCATATTAACAGATTGAAGAATAGAAACCATATGGTCATCTCAATAGATGCAGAAAAAGCTTTTGATAAAATTCAACACCCATTTATGATAAACACTCTCCAGAAAGTGGGCATAGAGGGAACCTACCTCAACATAATAAAGGCCATATATGACAAACCCTCAGAAAATATCATTCTCAATGGTGAAAAACTGAAAGCATTTCCTCTAAGATCACGAATGAAAAAAGGATGTCCACTCTCACCACTATTATTCAACATAGTTTTGGAAGTCCTAGCCATGGCAATCAGAGAAGAAAAAGAAATAAAAGGAATACAAATTGGAAAAGAAGTAAAACTGTCACTGTTTGCAGATGACATGATACTATACATAGAGAATCCTAAAAATGCCACCAGAAAACTACAAGAGCTAAGTCGTAGGATACAAAATTAATGCATAGAAATCTCTTGCATTCCGAAACACTAATGATGAAAAATCTGAAAGAGAAATTATGGTAACATTACCATTGAAACAAAAAGAGTAAAATACCTAGGAATAAACCTACCTAGGGAGACAAAAGACCTGTATGCAGAAAACTATAAGACACTGATGAAAGAAATTAAAGATGATACCAATAGATGGAGAGATATACCATGCTCTTGGATTGGAAGAATCAATATTGTGAAAATGACTATAATACCCAAAGCAATCTACAGATTCAATGCAATCCCTATCAAATTACCAATGGCAATTTTTATGGAACTAGAACAAATAATCTTAAAATTTGTATGGAGACACAAAAGACCCCGAATAGCCAAAGCAGTCTTGAGGGAAAAAAATGGAGCTGGAGGAATCAGACTCCCTGACTTCAGACTATACTACAAAGCTACAGTAATCAAGACAATATGGCACTGGCACAAAAACAGAAAAATAGATCAATGGAACAGATAGAAAGCCCAGAGATAAACCCACGCACCTATGGTCAACTAATCTATGACAAAGGAGGCAAAGATATACAAGGGAGAAAAGACAGTCTCTTCAATAAGTGGTGCTGGGAAAACTGGACAGCTACATGTAAAAGAATGAAATTAGAACACTCCCTAACACCATACACAAAAATAAACTCAAACTGGATTTGAGACCTAAATGTAAGACCGGACACTATAAAAGTCTTAGAGGAAAACATAGGAAGAACACTGTTTGACATAAATCACAGTAAGATCTTTTTTGATCCACCTCCTAGAGAAATGGAAATAAAAACAAAAATAAACAAATGGGACCTAATGAAACTTAAAAGCTTCTGCATAGCAAAGGAAACCATAAACAAGACAAAAAGGCAACCCTCAGAATGGGAGAAAATATTTGCAAACAAATCAACAGACAAAGGATTAATCTCCAAAATATATAAACAGCTCATGCAGCTCAATACTAAAGAAACAAACAACCCAATACAAAAATGGGCAGAAGACCTAAATAGGCATTCCTCCAAAGAAGACATACAGATACCCAAAAAGCACATGAAAAGCTGCTCAACATCTCTAATTATTAGAGAAATGCAAATCAAAGCTACAGTGAGGTATAACCTCACACCAGTTAGAATGGGCAGCATTAGAAAATCTACAAGCAACAAATGCTGGAGAGGGTGTGGAGTAAAGGGAACCCTCTTGCACTGTTGGTGGGAATGTAAATTGATACAGCCACTATGGAGAACAATATGGAGGTTCCTTAAAAAACTAAAAATAGAATTATCATATGATCCAGCAATCCCACTACTGGGCATATACCCAGAGAAAACCATACTTCAAAAAGACACATGCACCCCAATGTTCATTGCAGCAATATTTACAATAGCCAGGTCATGGAAACAACCTAAATGCCCATCGACAGACGAATGGATAAAGAAGATGTGGTACATATATTCAATGGGGTATTACTCAGTCATAAAAAGGAACGAAATTGAGTCATTTGTTGAGACGTGGATGGATCTAGAGACTGTCATACAGAGTGAAGTAAGTCAGAAGGAGATAAATAAATATTGTATATTAACGCATGTATGTGGAACCTAGAAACATGGTACAGATGAACCAATTTGCAGGGCAGAAGTTGAGACAAATGTATGGACACCAAGAGGGAAAAACCACGGTGGGGTGGGGATGGTAGTGTGCTGAATTGTGCAATTGGGATTGACATGTATACACTGATGTGTATAAAACTGATGACTAATAAGAACCTGCAGGATAAAAAAATAAACAAACAAACAAAACAGCTAATACTAAACTTTCTTTGGGTTATTTGTATGGAAATATGTTAATATAAATGTTTCAGATATTACATGAAATTTCTAAAAGTCTTATATGTTCTGGGTAATGTTATAAGTCATAATTCTAGTTATTACTTTAAAATGTATATCTCAGAAATGACTAAATTTCCTTGTCAATTGCATTATTATGAACTTTCATCAAATCTTTAACCAGGGTCAATTTTAAGTCTTTTGTCATTTACAGACAGTTCTGGATGTACTCTGATGCTTTTGAAAAAATGGTCCTATAAAAGGGTTTCATCTTCAAGGAATTCATAGAAAAGACTCTGACAAGTACAGGTTTCTGGTAACTGACTATACTGCTAAACTGAATGAATAAGCATTTTCAGAACTCTAATGGAAAACTGATGAATTCATAAAAGTGCTAACAAAAGATCAAGATAAAAAAAATTAATTACATTGGACTGAGTGAACTAATGATGATGATTATAATTTTTGTGACTTTCTGTTTAAATAAAAAATAATAATAATTTCTGATTAAAATATGCTTTTACCACTTAAAAAAAACATATTTTCTGAGTCACTACATGGAAGAATTTTTCAAAGAAAAATGTCATATTGCTCCATAATGAGATGATAAAATACAAGGGTAATTGGTAAACAATAATTTATTAACTCACAATTTGTAGAGATTTGCAGCAGAGTGTGTAAAACAACACCTTGTGGTCCAGACTTCCAAGTAAAATTCTGACCCTCCTGCTTAACAGCAGTGTGACCTTGAGCAAGTTATTCCACTTTTCTCAGTTTGTTTCCTCATATTTAAATGGATAAAATAACAGTATCTACCTCATAAGGCTGTTGTTAGAAATAAAGGATTCAATACATTTAAAAAGCTTAGAACAATACTTTGTCCATAGTAAAGACTACATAATCATTAAGGTCTTCATGGAAACATAAAAATTCTTTAAATTTGCAAAATCAAGTCTGTTACTCACAATATAAATTTTCTTATCAAAGATGAGATCTTTAGTCAGTGATATCTAATTGCAACCTGAAATATCCATTTCTAACTGGTGTACATATTTTGTACATATTTTGACTTCTTTCTCATTTTGTTAGAGGAAGTTTGAAGATTTTATACTTGTAAAGTGAAAAGTAGAAAATACCATGATAAATTCAATAATTTTGCCTGCTTCCTAAGGTAAAAATATATTTATTTTTATCCCAAACATGAAATAATAGGGACTTGCCAATGGTTAAGGCTTCTCCTTCCAATGCAGGGGGTGGGGGTTGATCCCACATGCCTCATGGCCAA
Source organism: Phocoena sinus (assembly GCF_008692025.1). Taxonomy (NCBI): domain Eukaryota; kingdom Metazoa; phylum Chordata; class Mammalia; order Artiodactyla; family Phocoenidae; genus Phocoena; species Phocoena sinus. The sequence goes on along the minus strand of NC_045766.1, from coordinate 102,753,597 downwards.
AAAACCAAAACATAAAACAGAAGCAATTTTGTAACAAATTCAATAAAGACTAAAAAAATCAAAAAAAATCTTTAAAAAAATGAAATAATAAAGATTATATATATGCAATGGAATATTACTCCATCATTAAAAAAAGAACGAAATATTGCCATTTGCAGCAACATGGATGGACCTAGAGAATATTATGCTTAGTGAAATAAGTCAGAGAGAGAAAGACACATACTATATGATATCACTATATGATATTATGTAGAATCTAAAAAAATAATAAATGAAAGTTTATACAAACCAGAAACAGACTCACAGATATAGAAAAACTTGTGGCTACCAAAGGGGAGAGGGAAGGGTGGAGGGATAAATTAGGGGTAAGGTATTAACAGATACAAACTACTATATATAAAACAGATAAGCAACAAGGATAATACTGTATAGCACAGGGTATTATACTCGTTATCTTGTAATAACCTATAATGGGATATAATCTGTAAAACTACTGAATCACTGTGCTGTATACCTGAAACTAACACAATATTGTAAATCCACTATACTTCAATTAAAAATAAAATAAATTCAATAAAATTCAAAAAAATAATTCAACAAAATATATAATCTCAAGCTATCTACCCACAAATTACTTATTAATAACAATGAAGAAAAGTAACAAATAGACAAAGTTACTCTATCCTGCAGAAACTTGGCAATCCCTTTCTAATTGAATTCTACACCCCCTGATAGGATGCAGTGAAAAGAACACAGCATCAAATTCTATGCTATCCTTGCCCCAAATGGATAACCAGAAGCTACGCATCAGAAAACATTAGACAACTGTAAATTGAGAGATACTTCACTAAATGGCTCACATCTTCAGAAATGTCAGGGTCATGGAAGTCAAGGAAAGATAAGGAACTAGGAGACTAGAAACACATAATAAGTGGGAGCATTTCATGATCCAGGATTGATTCAAAGGGCAATTGACAAAACATGAGTGGAGCTCACTGGGTGAGTGGTATGCAGTACTTTGGGCTATACCTGCAGACATTCTGTAAATTGAAATTGTTCCAAATTACTTTTTTAACAAATGGAGAGAAAAAAATAAAAAGTTAGCTATGGTTGTAAGATTGAGGGGAGAGGAGTATGTGGAGAAACAAAAAAGGAAGTGAATAGGAGCTGGAATTCTCTGCATATACTATGTACATAGATTTAACTTGGAATCTTAAACATATACAAAACAAAATCACATTTTTATGTTACCCATGAACATTAAAAGCAAAATGAAACAAATGAACCAAATTGCGTATAAAGTTGGTGGCAGGATCACACAATGACTTCAAAACACAGAGATCTGACTGTAGATATACCCTAGAAAGAAAAAGAACTTCACAAATAGTAAACTCTGCTCTATAGTTTGTTTATTATGATAGTGATATTAGTTTTATTCTGAATCTGGCATGTATATGTGTGTGTTGTGAAATAAACCAAATGAGTCATGTTAATGTCATTAAGAACAGGAGAAAAGGAGATATAAATGTAAGATGGATGAGCTTAATAACATCTCTTTAGTCCTTAATTTGAATTGGAAGTAATAGTAAGAACGCATGATACATTTTCTGTTAAAATATACATATTTTGCAGCTCAGGCTATTGAAAAGACTAGCTAGATACCATTTCCTACTAATAAGAATTGGGACCCTTGGAAAATTGTGTGATGCCAGATCTGAGTCAGGAAATGCCAAAAATGAGCCTGCAACATATTTTCTTAGTGGAAAACAAGGAAACTCTCAAGATTAGATTTCAAATGGATTCAAGAGCCAAAGCTTTAATTTTTTCTCTTATAATCTTTTGAACTAAATCATCTATTATACAGAAACCTAGATTTTTTTCAATTAATAAAATTATTTTCATAACTTTTTAGTATAAATACAATAATTTTTCTGGATTAATCTTTACAGGATTTTTAAATTACATAATGTTTTCACCTCTAATGTTCACACAGTTTATCTCTAAAATATAATTATAGTTTAAAATAATTTATACAGGGCTTCCCTGTTGGCACAGTGGTTGAGAGTCCGCCTGCCGATGCAGGGGACACGGGTTCATGCCCCGGTCCGGGAAGATCCCACATGCCGCGGAGCGGCTAGGCCCGTGAGCCATGGCCGCTGAGCCTGCGCGTCCGGAGCCTATGCTCCGCAATGGGAGAGGCCACAACAGTGAGAGGCCCGTGTACCACACACAAAAAAATAAAATAATAATTTATACAAATTTAAGAATAGACTATGTGTGCATGTGTTGATTCATCCTCATTGCAATGGCAGAGAAGGACACTTCTACCTCCTGTCTCCTGCTGCTGTGTCTGGTCTACCTGAGTTGCTCTGTGCAACTGAATCTGCTGTAACTCTGATCTGGTTATCTTTGCCAATCAAAGCCAGGTGGGCTTCCTCAGGACCCAGCTGTTGCTAATGCTATAGACCTCTGGAATCTAGCCGTGACTCTCATTTGTCCAAGCTCACACAGTTAGTTCTGCAGCTGCAGGCACAGAGTCACCACACCCCCACCATCACATCCTCACTTGCAATGTTCTGAGTCACAATGTCTACTATTTCTTCTCTGAGAACTAAGAAATGAAAGGAGGCAGGGGATTGACCGCTAACCGTCAGGGTTTCCCTCTGCCATCAACAATGTATCATTAAGTGGGCTTCCTTGGTGTGGTGCAGTGGTTAAGAATCCACCTGCCGATGCAGGGGACACAGGTTTGAGCCCTGGTCCGGGAAGATCCCACATGCCACAGAGCAGCTAAGCCCATGTGCCACATCTACTAAGCCTGTGCTCTAGAGCCCACAAGCCACAACTACTGAGCCCACGCACCACAACTACTGAAGCCCATGAGCCTAGAGCCCGTGCTACGCAACAAGAGAAGCCACTGCAATAAGAAGCCCAAGCACTGCAGCGAAGAGTAGCCCCTGCTCGCCACAACTAGATAAAGCCCACACGCAGCAACAAAGACCCAACGCAGCCAAAAAAAAAAAAAAAAAGAACACTACAGAAATATTTAAAAGAAAAAAAAAAACAATGTATCATTGAGTGATCTCACATCCCAAACTGATACAGGGATCTTCTTTGAGACTATATCCTTTCAGAGTTATTAAAACTGAGTTAGGCACAAGCCTCTATCTTTTGCATCACTATCACTTGTCTAACACAATTCTTCTGTCTTAGATGGGGCAAAATTGTCTTCTGGCCTTTTTCTTCCCCCTTTCCCTTTCCACAATCCCACAGGTCAGCCTATTACCCTTGTAACAGATCTTTCAGTTAGATACCTTAATCATGGACAGATGTCTCTTTACACTCAAATAGAGAGATACAAAAATTGGGGGAGAAACTTCTTTAGATGATACCCTAGCTTGAAAGTCTCTTATTCAGTCTTACAAGTCAAATTTGAATATGACAATCACACTTTACTAGTTATTTTTCTCTATTTATTTTACCAAGTCCTTGTTTCTGCTCTGGCAGATGAGTACCTCAAGTATACTAGGATGAAAGTCTGTTGCATAAGAAGGAAAAAAAGAGAAAAACACAGCAAAATATAAAGCTATTACTCCTTTACTCTTATTTATTATAATAGTGTTTTGAACACTATTTGTTAGGTACAGCAATGGGAGCAGTGATTCAGTATTTCATTGTGATAATTTGGAGTTTGTATCATTTTTTGCTGCAATGATTTATGAGTAGGAAATACAAGGTTGTTGCTTTCACTTGTCTTTTTTACTAGCACAATGTAACAGTCCTTTAATGGTTAAAATTCCTTTCCCATAACCAAATATCTTAAAAGATTATTTTCCTAAATTTTTATACTTAGCATATTATAGAGAAATGACAAAAAACAGAGAACCATGGAGATTTTAGAGCTGAAAGAGACCCAAGACAAAATCAAATTTAATCTCCCTCCCAAATATTTATTTGTTGTCATGTAAACAACACGGAAAAAGTTCAACTTTCTGGGTTGTTAGCCAGGATCTTTTTAATGTAAGCCTAGAGAATGCTAACAAATTTAACTGATCAGCCAGCTATACTGAATTTGAGATTTCCTTTGACATTTTACCATAAATATAGACCGCATAGAATGCATGATGGACACAGTAAGATTAATTGAGGAAGGAAAAAGGAAAATAAATGTAAAGTTGTATTGAAAGAAATGCACTTGCCTGATTTAAGAATACCTTTACTTTGACTTTGTATTTACTAATGACAGTGAAAGAAAATTTTTAGTTGTACTGGTTCAGAATCTAAACAAAATGTCATTCTATAAAATATGTGATCACTAATAATTGTGGGTGAGCAACGGACAAAATTCTGGAGAGTTCTACTCATTGGAAAGGGAAGGAGAGCTAGAATAGTAAGCAAGAAAAGATAATCATACATCATAGGTTGATTATACCACATTTGCAATAAAAGAAATAACAAGTATGTTATTTCCCCTTTTCCTACAAAATGTAAAAGAAATACTTTAATTGAACTCTTTACAGCCTTGGCCAAAGTCAAAATTACGAATCACAAATATAAAAAGAAATTGTCTTTTTAATTTATAGGGATTTTTTTAAAATTCTGTAATATTTCTTTCAATGGAAAACAGTTAAAATATATGAAAATGTCACAATTACTATCTCTAGGCATATATCTATGTTATTTATTATGTTTTTAATATGTTCTGAATATGGATTATGTAATAACAACTAACAGAATTTGCCAATCTCATTGATCAGGTCAATAAAGCTAATCAATCTGTAAGTGAATCAATTTGTAAATGAAAAGCATTTGTCATAAATGGTACTAAAGGCTGGGTTTAGATCTATGCCCTCAGGGAGTTTACAAATAGTATCATTGCAATGTAATAAGTGTACTGAGCAGTTAGTCATTTAAACTGAAAATCTACTTAATATGTAGTCTTCAAAATCTTGGAGTTACATAGGTAAGAAAATAATTTAGATTAGCCTAAAACTTGGCCAAAACCAAATTGGCAACCAAGGCATTTTTAAAAAATAAAAGCAAGTATATCAAATTACCATGTTGTACACTTTAACTATATACAATTTTGTTTGTCAATTACATTCCAATAAACCTGGGGAAAAAATAATATTAAAGCAAGTATTAAGCTCTCTAAGGTGCCACATGAACAAACACCAGGTACAGGGAGCTGTAAGGCTCTCAGGAACATGTCCCGCACGCATTTCAACAAGATGCCATATTATATTATTTTCTTCCCTAAAGACATAAAATATTACATAAGAATACAAAAAACAGCACCTGCTTTCTGCTAGACTCCTACTTGCAATAAATCTGAATCTGACAGATGAAGACTAAAGACAAATGTAAAGTCTCCAGGAAATATGAACCACCAGATGTGCTGTTTGCCAACCCTTCCATCCCACAAACCTATTCTCTGACTGCTGAAGACATCATCCTGTGAAAATAATGGCTCACTAAGCCTCTGCTTGGAAATTAAAATTATGATCATATAACTATTACTTATTCAAGTCTTCTAAATTTTGAGAAATCAATGTCCATCTGACAACTGTTCAAATGTAACCATGTATTATCAACATAACAAAGTTCTGTAGATAGATGTAAGGTAAAAAGAAAAGAAAAAAACAGATTTCTGCTATTGCAGACATGATCATGGACAGATTTAATTCTTGAATATTCCTGTTATTTAAATATCACTGACTGGATCTTAAATCCTAAATTTGTTGTTTTATTCCTAGTTTTCCATTTGCAAATCCATTTTCTGGTAAGAGAATTAAAAATTCTGATAGAGTACTAATGTAGCCTGAAAGATGGTACTGTTTGGAATTTCTCAGGTAAACAAATACTACAAGGTTTGTTGATACTGCTATTCAGGCCTTTATTTTTTTCCTATGTTATGATGCAAATAAATGTAGAACCAAAGAAAAGTTGATGCTTCAGGGTCTTTATTAAGAATGTCTAAAATGGTGAGACATTCTGTATTGACTTCAGAAACACCATAATCAATTTGTATCTCTAAATTCATATTGAAAAAAATTCTTCCCCAATGTTACTCAATGGAGTGTTGAACATGAACCTCTCTTAGCAAGACATAACTACTTCCATATGCAACATACATCTGGTTAGGAAGTGGAATCTTTCTATGCACATTTATCAAGACCAAGGCCTTCTATCAACTAGCTACTGTATTTTTCCAAGCTCATCTCTCATTACCACCCAACACGCCCACTGCCTTCTACTTACCATCCAACTGAAGGGAATGAGTGGTTACTGAATGTGATTGACTGGGGCTTGGCCTATGGCATGTTATATTTGTGGTAATTTGCCTGCCCTCATTTACTCTTGGGAATAAATGATACAGAATTAAATTAGCCTAAGGACCTTGTGCCTATATGTTTCAGACTATGGGTTTGCCTTTCATGAAACTTGTTTAGAAGTCCATTTTCCTAAAATGTTCACACCCTCCAATTTTAGTATTTTCAGCTGTTTTGGCAGCATATGACACTGAGAAGTAGTATTAACCACTGCTACATTAATGTAGGATAGACTACATTAGTTTAGTATCTGAAACAGGAAATAGCAATAATATTACCAACTAAATGTTTCTGCATGATTAAAATGTCTAAGACCTTTAGATTTATTTTTTATAATGAATCTGTGCAATAGGTATTATTTCCATTTTAAATAGGAGGAAACAGGCATAACTGATTCAATAAGTATATTAATAATTTAATCAAGGATGTACTGTTCAAAAGCAAAAATACCCAGATACTACCTCAGATCTTTTCAACATCAAATCCAGGCTTTTAATCATTTTACCATACAGTCATCCCCACTTTTAACCTCCATCTCAAGTCCAGCTTATTAGAACTGCATTTTCTTATGCTTATTTAAAAGTTGCTAGTTAACATCACTTTAATATTTTAGCAAGTTTTTTAAGGATTATATTTTCATTTTTAATTGTATGAATTTTTATTTTTATTCCTTTCTATACCAGAATTCTATTGTGCCATTATTACTGTTACCTAGTAAATGTTTTCGCTGATGCCTTTTATTTCTAGTTGCTTTTATTTAATTTAATTTATTTTATTTTTTAGCTGCGTCGGCTCTTAGTTGCAGCACGTGGGATCCTCGTTGAGGCACGTGGGATGTTTCATTGAGGCACGCAGACTTCTCTTTCGTTGTGGCGTGTCGGTTTTTCTCTTCTCTAGTTGTGGAGTGTGGGCTCCAGGGCATGTGTGCTCTGCAGTTGTGGCGTGCGGGTTCCAGAGCACGTGGGCTCTGCAGGCGGGCTCTCTCATTGAGGTGCACAAGCTCAGTAATTGTGGCCCATGATATTAGCTGCCCCGTGGCATGTGGGATCCCAGTTCCCTGACCAGGGATTGAACCCACGTCCCCTGCATTGTAAAGCAGATTCTTCACCACTGGACCACCAGGGAGGTCCCTCTAGTTGCTTTTATATTTTAATTATTTTTATATTTAATGACTCAATTTGGTTTCACTTTTTAGAATTATATTGTCTTTCCTGATGATTTTAGATAACTATTGTCTATCAAGTAATAGGCACACTAAAAAAGGCAATGACTTTATAAATGCATCTATTCAATCATTATCCACTAAACCTAAGCAATCTAATATTAATCATTTTAATTTTTTAAATTCTTTAACGAAAAAATGGCCATCATGTGTTGAATGCTTAACAGTATTAAGTATACCAAAGGGATTTATTTGCATTGAGTCTATTGCTTATAATTATATAGCAATTAAGCATTAACAACCCATATTTCATGTAAGGAAAATAGGGATCATAGAGTTTAGATAACACATCCAAAGTCACTCAGCCAGTAAATACTCAACATGGAATTGAACCCTGATGTATTTGACTACAAAATGTGTATCCTCACCAATACATGAAATTGTCATTCTGGTATCACAATAGAAAATATTTTCTAAATGAAACTTCTAATCTTCAGACTAAGAAGTTTCAAAATTCCATAAAGCAGTGGGTCACTTCCTAGAAATCATTCTGAATACCCGATATCATTGATGTCTTCAATTTAGTCCTGAGTATTTAAAAAATTATGATGTTATAAAATATGACCAAAAATATTCAATGGTATTATAATGCATGAAATAATGCATTCCTTTTCAGATGGTAACTCAAGCAAAAGAGATCCTAACATATATCTGGATTAGGAAAAAGTGACAGCTTATTTGAAATTGATTTCAGCAGTCCAAAGGCTGGCTAAGGCTCCCTGGAAACTTTATTCTTCCTTTTGTTGTCTGAAACCATTTGAAGACCCAGGTCACAAAAGAATAACAACGTGGAAACCATCAAAAATGTCCTGAATTTCACAAACCACAAGGAAAATCTCAAGTAAGAGTAAAAATATTGGAAAAATAAATTTTGTTTTATATCCTATAAATATCAAACTCTTCTGATGTTCTTGTTGATGGTATTGCCCTGGAACTTATAAATAAATGCTAAATATGAAAATGTTCATGCAATAGTTGTCCAGATAAACTTGAAAGCAACACTTCCATTTTTCTCCCTAAAAGAACATTTTTAAATGCTTCTTAATCTTACTTATCTCTATGTCTATAACTATAAAAGGTAGTTAATTAAGAAGATAATAAAGAAATAGAAACAGTTGCTCATTTTAAAACATACATACTTGCTATACATCTGTTAGAATGACTAAAATCCAAAACACTGACAACACCAAATGCTAATAACAGTGCTGAGTAACAGGAACTCTCATTCATTACTAGTGGGAATGCGAAATAGTACTGCTAGTTTGGAAGACAATTTGACGATTTCTTACAAAACTAAACACATTCCTAACATATAATCCAGCCATGTACCCCTTGATATTTACCCAAATTAGTTGAAAACTCATGTCCACACAAAAACCTGCACAGGAATGTTTAGAGCAGCTTTATTCATAATTGCCAACACTTAGAAGCAATCAATATGTCCTCGTATAGATGAATGGATAAATAAACTCTGCTACATCCATACAATGGATATATTACTCAGAGCTAAAAAGAAAAGAGCTATCAAGCCAGGAAAAGACATAGAGGAATCTTAAATGCATATTACTAAATAAAAGACACCAGTCCTAAAGACTGCATATTGCATGATTCCAACTATATAACATTCTGAAAAAGGCAAAACAACAGACAGTTAACAGATCAGTGGTTACCAGGGGTTGGAGGGTGGGGGAGGGATGAATAAATTAAGCACAAGAGGTTTTTAGGGCAGTGAAACTATTTTGCACAATACTATAATTGTGGATCTATGTCATTAAACATTTGTCAATACTCATAGAATGTACAATACATAGTGAACTCTACTGTAAACTAAGGTAAACTAAGGACTGGTTGATAATAATGTGTCAATACTGGCTCATCAGACTGTAAAAAATATGACATCCTGTTGCAGAATGTTGAGGGTGGAGAAGGTTGTGTATGTGCCTGCGGGAGGGGTATGTGGGAAACCTCTCTACTCCCCACTCAGTTTTGCTGTGAACCCAAAGCTGCTCTAGAATATAAAGTCTATTAATTTTAAAGAAAGCCTATATACTGTATGTTCTTTTATATATAAACTACAAAGCTGGGGGAATCTCAGAATTAACACATACTTTGTAGAACAAATCCTACAAATTTAGAAACTTGGTTCAAAATTTAATTATCTGTAAGGTTCTTTGATCAATTAAGAAAAAAGTGACAAACCAAGATATTTGAAAAGTCACATTTTTGGTAGAAACTCACTAATCTTTTTTGTAGGTGTTCCTGACTGAACAAGTTCACTCTCTGGATCAATATAGCCACAGAGCCACACTCAGCTGTTCCCTCTCCTGGATTTCCTTCCAAATATTAGATGGTTACCTTGGCTGTTTTTTTTTTTTTAAAACATCTTTATTGGAGTATAGTTGCTTTACAATGTTGTGTTAGTTTCTGCCGTATAACAAAGTGAATCAACTATATGTATATATATATATATCCCCATATCCCCTCCCTCTTGCATCTCATTCCCACCCTCCCTATCCCACCCCTCTAGGTGGTCACAAAGCACTGAGCTGATCTCCCTGTGCTATGAAGCTGCTTCCCACTAGCTATTTTACATTTGGTAGTGTATATATGTCAATGCTACTCTCTCACTTCATCCCAACTTACCCTTGCTTGTTCCCGTGTTCTCAAGTCCATTCTCTACATTTGCATCTTTATTCCTGTCCTGCCCCTAGGTTCTTCAGAACCATTTTTTTTTTAGATTCCATATATATGTGTTAGCATATGGTATTTGTTTTTCTCTTTCTGACTTACTTCACTCTGCACGACAGACTCTAGGTCCATCCACCTCACTACAAATAACTCAATTTTATTTATTTTTATGGCTGAGTAAAATTCCATTGTATACATGTGCCACATCTTCTTTATCCATTCATCTGTCGACAGACACTTAGGTTGCTTCCACGTCCTGGTTATTGTAAATAGAGCTGCAATGAACATGGCAGTACATGACTCTTTCTTTTTTGTATTTTGTTTTTCTTTTAACATCTTCATTGGAGTATAATTGCTTTACAATGGTGTGTTAGTTTCTGCTTTATAACAAAGTGAATCAGTTATACATATACATTTGTTCCCATATCTCTTCCCTCTTGCGTCTCCCTCCCTCCCACCCTCCCTATCCCACCCCTCTAGGTGGTCACAGAGCACCAAGCTGATCTCCCTGTGCTATGTGGTTGCTTCCCACTAGCTATCTATTTTACGTTTGGTAGTGTATATATGTCCATGCCACTCTCTCACTTTGTCACAGCTTACCCTTCCCCCTCCCCATATCCTCAAGTCCATTCTCTAGTAGGTCTGTGTCTTTACTCCCGTCTTGCCCCTAGGTTCTTCATGACCTTTTTTTTTTCTTAGATTCCATATATATGTGTTAGCATATGGTATTTGTTTTTCTCTTTCTGACTTACTTCACTCTGTATGACAGACTCTAGGTCCATCCACCTCACTACAAATAACTCAATTTCGTTTCTCTTTATGGCTGAGTAATATTCCATTGCATATATGTGCCACATCTTCTTTATCCATTCATTTGTTGATGGACACTTAGGTTGCTTCCATGTCCTGGCTATTGTAAATAGAGCTGCAATGAACATTGTGGTACATAACTCTTTTTGAATGATGGTTTTCTCAGGGTATATGCCCAGCAGTGGGATTGCTGGGTCATATGGTAGTTCTATTTGTAGTTTTTAAAGGAACCTCCATACTATTCTCCATAATGGCTGTATCAATTTACATTCCCACCAACAGTGCAAGAGGGTTCCCTTTTCTCCACACCCTCTCCAACAGTTACTGTTTGTAGATTTTTTGATGATGGCCATTCTGACCAGTGTGAGGTGATATCTCATTGTAGTTTTGATTTGCATTTCTCTAATGATTAGTGATGTTGAGCATCCTTTCATGTGTTTGTTGGCAATCTGTATATCTTCTTTGGAGAAATGTCTATTTAGGTCTTCTGCACATTTTTGGATTGGGTTTTCTGTTTTTTTGATATTGAGCTGCATGAGCTGCTTGTATATTTTGGAGATTAATCCTTTTTCAGTTACTTCATTTGTAAATATTTTCTCCCATTCTGAGGGTTGTCTTTTTGTCTTGTTTATGTTTTTCTCTGCTGTGCAAAAGCTTTTAAGTTTCCTTAGGTCCCATTTGTTTATGTTTTGTTTTTATTATCATTTCTCTAGGAGGCGAGTCAAAAAGGATTTTGCTGAGATCCATGTCAAAGAGTGTTCTGACTATGTTTTCCTCTAAGAGTTTTATACTGTCTGGCCTTACATTTAGGTCTTTAATACATTTTGAGTTTATTTTTGTGTATGGTGTTAGGAAGTGTTCTAATTTCATTCTTTTACATGTACCTGTCCAGTTTTCCCAGCACCATTTACTGAAGAGGCTGTCTTTTCTCCACTGTATATTCTTGCCTCCTTTATCAAAGATGAGGTGACCATATGTGCATGGGTTTATCTCTGGGCTTTCTATCCTATTCCATTGATCTATATTTCTGTTTTTGTGCCAGTACCATACTGTCTTGATTACTGTAGCTTTGTAGTATAGTCTGAAGTCCAGGATTGGCTGATTCTTTAACAACATAACTTGTAAAAGCAAAATCACATAATCTCTCACCTTATATTCTATACCAAACAATCCCATTTTTAGTCAACAAATAAAAATATTTCAGGCACTAGCTGGAAATAAACACAATTTGCACATAAAGTATGCCACTTATCAATTTATTGCTTCTCAATTTCAAATTCAGCCTGTTAGAGATATCTGTGAAAATGGGTATGGACTCTTTAAACATTTTTTCCCTTTACCAACTAGCACCGAGTCCGAAAAGACACTGAAGGAAGAAAACAGGTATTTCCTTCCTGGCTTCAGTTGCTCAATTAGCAGGATCCTGTTACATGCAGGGTCTCTTCCTCACCAGGCTCCTGCAGCTCCCAGGGCATCTCCAGTGTCCAAGTCCTGCAGTGCACAGTGACCAGAAGCACTCAGCAGCCAGCAGCTTCCCCTTTCATCTCTCTCAGGCAATACTGTAGCAGAGTGTCCTGGTAAACTGCCTCCCTGTAAACAGATTCCCCAGCAAACTTGAGGGCAGACTTCTAGCAAGTTCTACCAGTGGGGTGCTATGGAGACTGCTGCTCAATGAACCAAAGCACTACCGTCTCTAACAGGGTCTAGATCTCATTCCTGGGAGCCTCTTCCTTGGGTGCATAATCCCAGCCCTAGAGTTAGAGACTGCTTCTTATATCTGATATTTATGTATAATTTAGAGTTCTCTTTACTTTTCACTACCTTACATCTCATTACTCCAGTCCCCAGTTATAGTAAACAATTCTTCATTTTAAACATTCTCTGTTCATATTATTGTGTGGTTTCTCTCACCTGATTGGGGCCAGTCCAATAAAGTTTTAAAGCACATGGGACATATACCCAGAGATACTATGCTCTGGGTCATAAAACAAGTCTTAGTAGATTTAAAAGGCTTCAATTATATGAAGTAATTTTTTCATGTAAAGTATATTTACTATGGAATTAAATTAGAAATCAATAATAGGTATCTTTCTGGAAAAGTTCCAAATATTTGAAAATTAAATAACACACTCTGAATGATCCATGGGTTGAAAAGAAACCAAAAATAAAATTAGAATGAAATTTGAGTGAAAATGAAAAAACAGCATATTAAAATTTGTTGGATACAACAGAAACAGAACTTAGAGGGCAATTTAACAACCTTAAATGCCTATATTAGAAAAGAAAGGTCTCAAATCAATGACCTCAGCTTCCACCTTAAAAACCAGAATAAGAAGAGTAAATGAAGCCCAAACTCAGCTTCAAATATGAAGGTAAGGGGAAAGATATGAAAGAAGAAGGGAAATGTGAAAGATGAAAGTAAAAATCAATGAAGTAGAAATCAGAAGAAAAATAGACAAAATGAATGAACCAAAATGAATGAATGAATAACCAAATGTATGGTTATTCATAAAATTGTATGAAACTGATGAACCCACAGTCTGACTAATCAGAAAGAAAAGTAATAAGACATAAATTCTACATCAGACATGAGAGAAGTGACATGACTACTGATTCTACAGATATTTAAATATAAATGGTTATCATGAGCAACTTTATGCCAACAAATTTCACAATATAGGTGAAATGAACAAATTCCTTGAAGGACACATACTACTATTATATTTTTTTAAAATATATGACCTTAGTAGCTCTATCTAGATATTTAAAAAATTGAATTTACAGTTAAAAACCTTCCCACAAAGATATCTCCAGACCCACATGGCTTCATCATGAAATTCTACCAAACAATTAATGTAATAACAGCAATTTTGTGGATAAAAGAAAAACAAACAAAAGAATCCTTTGATCTATAATCCATCAAACTTAACTCAAAATGTATTATAGGGCTTCCCTGGTGGTGCGGTGGTTGAGAGTCCGCCTGCCAATGCAGGGGACACAGGTTCGTGCCCCATTCTGGGAAGAGCCCACATGCCGCGGAGTGGCTGGGCCCGTGAGCCATGGCCGCTGAGCCTGTGCATCCGGAGCCTGTGCTCTGCAACAGGAGAGGCCACAACAGTGGGAGGCCCGCGTACCGCAAAAAAAAAAAAAAAATGTATCATAGATTCAAATATAAAATCTAAAACTACAAAATTTCTAAGAGAAGATCTTTATAACTTTGAGTTCGGCAAACATCTCCTAGATATAACACTAAAAGTATGATCCATAAAAGAAAAAATATTATAAATTGGTGTTCATGAAAATCAAGAACTTCTGCTCTTTCAAAGACACTCTCAAGAGAATGAAAAGAGAAGCTACAGACTGAGAGAATATATTTGCTAGGTAATGTGCCTGGTAAAGTACTTATATCCAAAATATATAAAGAACTTCCATAAATCAAAAATAAGAAAACAACCCAATTTAAAATTTGACAAAATATTTGAATATACATTTCACCAAAGAAAAGATACGGATGGCAAGTAAACATATAAAAATGCTTAACATCATTAATCATTAGGGAAATGTATATTAAAACCACTTTAAACCTATTTACAATATCTAAAATTATAAAGACTGAACAAATCAAGCCTTTATGAGGATGAGTAGCAACTGGAAATCTCAAAATCTGCTGGTGGAAATATAAAATGGTACAACAACTTTAGAAAACCATTTTGTGTTTTCTTAAGAAGCTAGACATGTACCAACCACATAACTAGCCATTCCATCCATTTACCCAAGACATATAAAAGCATATGTCTGTACAGAGACTTATACAGAAATATTTATAGCAATGCTATTTGTAAAAGCTGAATTTAGAAACAACTCAAATGTTCATCACCTGGAGAATCAATAAACAAATTGTTGTATATCTAAACAATGGAGTACTACTCTGCAATAAAAAGGGATGAATTACTGACACACCCAAGAACATGGATGAATCTAAAAATATAAAACAAAACATTGAAAATAGAGGGAGTGAGGCCAGTTCATGTAGAAACCTTCCAAGAATTTTGTTTTAAAAAGAACTGGGGCTTCCCTGGTGGCGCAGTGGTTGAGAGTCTGCCTGCCAATGCAGGGGACACGGGTTTGTGCCCTGGTCCAGGAAGATACCACATGCCGCAGAGCGGCAAGGCCTGTAAGCCATCCGGAGCCCATGCTTCGCAACGAGAGAGGCCACAACACTGAGAGGCCCGCGTACTGCAAAAAAAAAAAAAAAAAAAAAAAAAGAACTGGATAATGGAGAAGTTGGTGGAAAGGGCCTGAAAGTGAAAGTGAAAGTGAAAATCAAGAGATTTTATTTTTAAGGTGGGGTCAGGGATCCTAGATGGATGCATGACACCATGAAAGAATCTGCAGTGGGAGAAAATTTGTGGATGCAGAAGAAAGAGGGTGTCATTTCCAGAACAAGTGAAGCAATTGGCCTTAAAAGAAACAAGGATTCCTCCATTTTAAAGGGAGATCAGACAGAGCAAATGGGCACTCTTGTCTGTAGATGGGTAGAAATAGTAGAGATTTTGAAAGGTCTCTTCTCACTTTGAGTTTTCTCACAAAAATAGGAAAGATGGTCATCTGAGAGTGAAGAATGAGAAGAAAGAAGAGAGGTGTTACATTTTGAGAAGAGAGGAAATAGTAGGGACTGGGAGAGAGTATGGAATAAATACAGTGATTGTCACGTAGCATTAAGAGTCCACTTAATGTTATTAATTTAAAGTGAAACAGCCATATCCTCCTACACAGGTGCTGGCACAGAGAAGAAGAGTTGGATTTACCCCAAATTGTGGTCTAACCAATTGAGGAAAATGAAGTGAGAGACAGGCAAGAAAGTTGAAGGTGAATGCAAGGGAGTGAATTTAATGATTGGCTAAAAAGTGTAAGCTGGTGAAGAATGAAATGAGGGAAAGAGGGGAGTAAAAGAAAACAAGGACATGATAAGATCAGGTGAAGGGGCTAAAGAACTGTTGGATTTACCATCCAGAAAGAGTGAGATGAAGAGACAAAAGTGGTTGTCAGAGGGATGCTTGAAATTGAGATTTTTGATGATGTTATTATAGATATTGGTCATGATAAATCTAGGGTATGCTCAAGGGAGTGAAAACCTAGGTGAGATGAACAAGGAGTTCAAGGAGCTGAGAAGCCAATGTTTTGGAAGTATCAGGCACGTGGACACTGAAACCACCAAATGCGGTTTTAGAGTGACAGTAACTCAGATACAAAAGCTTTCAAGATACAGAATGCAGTGGGAGTGGAGATTATGACCCAGTGGTAGGTAATTATTGCAACAATGAAGGTAATGCATACCATTGTCTGGTACATAAAATTCAAAGTTAAGGGGTCTTAGAGAAAAGGGAGAGAAAATGGTCAAGAGACAGCAATTCAGATCAAAAAGGACACTCACTCCACTTTCAGGCTCAGTGGTATAAGAAAGGCCTATGAGGGAAGCAGTGTTCTTAGGGGAGATTTAAATTTATGTTAGAGCAGTAAATAAAGGGAACATTCTGAAAAAGCTTAAAAATATGGGGAATTTTTTTTCTAGTAATGTACTGTGTGCTCCAGAATACTCAGTGGAAGGATATCAGAAGGTGGGGATGGCTAAGAGATGAAGAGAGATCTGGAAATGTGTAGTCTTCAGTGACATTGAGCATAGAAGATGAGGATGACCTGAGAGTCTGGGCTTCTTGTGGTCACTTATGTGATCAGGATAGAGACCTGTCGATATTATTTCTTGTGGTTTCAGACAAAGAGAAATCATGGCAAGGTCATGATTCTTGGAGAAAAGTTTGGGATTAGTGTAGACCTGAGGCCTCAACTTCCTTCTTCTAATTGGAAAAGTGGTGACTGGGAAAGGGGTCCCTGTATTCTGTTATTTTATTTTTAAATTATAAGCATAGACATGAATAGTAGTAGACAGATGGACTCTGTTTTTCAATGCCTCTAGAAATTCATTTTAAAATCTCTGGAGTCCTGATTTGGTTCACCATAAAAATCTCTGCAGTACTGATTTGGTTCACATTACTGAAATCATAATGTTAGTCATACATGTCTCAGAGGGTGAATTTAATTTAGAAAACGTTGACATGGAATTTGAATATAGACAGTATTTGGATACTAAATATATTTAATTACATTCCATGAATATATTCCCATTTCACTTTACTTGTGGCAAGATTATGATTATTCTTGCACTTACTGAACACAAAATACCAGCTAGTCTCTTTTTATTTTTCATTACTACAAATGTTGGAGAAATATATTTAAATATATTTATCCATGCATTATATAAAAAGTAAAATAAATTTTATGATAAAATTTCTTGGCTTTAACGTGATGTAAAAGTTTCTAATATATGACTACTATAAACTTTGAGAACATTGATGCCCTTATTAAAAGTTAAGGTGAGTACCAGGAAGAGGTTTGTTGTAATAACCTGGAAAGAAAAGAACTACATTAAACAGGATTGCCTCATCATGGCTTTTTTTTTTCTCCATAAAACTGTACAACTAATTCATTTTCACTTAAGTAATGAGCAAGTTATTCATGAATAGGGACTTAAAACTCACTCCAAGCTTAATATCTGACAAATAAACTATAGGTAAACTACAGCTAAATCAGGGAGATGATTAGATTAGTTATGGAGGAATTTGGGTTCCAAAGGTTAGAAATATATGCAAAGTATACCACCTCTTGATGTTATTAATTTTATTCCAAATCCAATGGGGGTTCATAGTCCCAAGAGAATATTTCTTGGGTTGTGAAAAGGTATAGGATTTACACTTTCTCAAATATTTCATTTCTGGAGCAGTATCAGGGATCACAAGCATTACAAGTCTACCTGCTGGGAGAGCATTAAAGAATCTTTGCCAGCCTATCCATTTGGACATGTTATTCATATAGAAAAAATATTAACCTTTCTTCTTATTTGAGAATACTGTCATTTCTCCAATGCTTTTCTGACCTATTTTCCCACCACTTAACTTGGTCACCTTGAAATAAATCTAACAGAATGAGTTGTAATTCCTCCTGGGACAACGGGTTTACAATATATATGTACCACCCACAAGAAGGGATATGATGTCTGCTATTTAGCAACAAACCAATGATGATAATAAAATCATTAATTCTGTCAATATAAATGCTAATAGAAAAGGAAAATTGGATCCATGCCTGGTATCACATTTTCTCTGATAGGAAATTAGAGCAGAGAAATTGAATATGACAAATCTTAACATTTAAAGACTAACATCAAAATTGTAGTCTAGAGAACACAATAAATGGCAGAATGCTTAATTAAACTGTGCTTTTGTTAGGTCAGGATGAATAGCTTCTGCCTGGCCAACAAAGTGATCCACAGTCTCCCAGAGGGATTCTTAAAAAATATAGCACAAAATAAAGGCCATAACGTTAGCAAAAATCAAGCTGACAAGTCTGCACTAATTATCTTTGGTATTACAACACTGCTAATTGAGCTGCAGTCTGAAACATAATAGAGGTGAACTCATTAGCAGTGCCTTGAACTAATGTTTGTAAGGGGAGCATTTATCGTTTGCTAGTTCTTACATAGCTCAATATTTCACAGCAGCATATTAAACAGGACCTAACTTGATTTGTGAGCATTTTTTTAACCTCTTGGTATAAATGACTTCCTTTAAGGGAAAACAAATTTAAATAAATTGGAGAGTATATGACTTTAGGGAAAAAAATCAGGCAACTGATGAAAGAATGATGTTTAAAATTTTTCACTTTTGAGAAAAAACTTTAAAGTACCTCTAAAGTCAGCCTTGGAAGTCTTCCCATTAAACTTTACCTATACAAAATTTTTTAAAGTCTATAATAGATATTGGAATATATTTTAGCTTTTTCTACAGTTTGATTACTTTTAGTGAAAATTTAACCTTATTTTAATAACACTAATGGAAATGACTTCTACTGTTTTATAAAACAAAAAGTGTGTAACTTTTGTGTTTGGAAACTAACAATGGTATAATCAGTATGATTGGGGTTTTGTTGGTTATTTTTAATTTAGTTTAGTTTACTTGCTTATTTGAGTGTAGGGGCATAATTAAATTACTTAGGGATATAATCTATTCTATTTTTATTTGGCAACATCTATTTCAGTTCCTTCTTCCTTCACTCTTCCCATCCTATGTAGGCACAGTGTATAAGATAAAGAATTTGTGTAAATGTCAACAAGAAGCTTCATCACCCTTGAATAGCCACCATTTGCAATGACTGTGTAATGATACTCTAATAATTTATTTCACAAATATTTAATGTGTAGTGCTCTTTATTTCCCTGTAATACATTCCTATAAAATTTTTTCTGTAGTAATTTCCTGTAGAAATTTTATTCGATTTTCATTTTATTCAAACTAGTTTTAACTGTGTGGTTAAATTAAGCTATGAATATTCTCTATCTGAAATTGCATTTCAATGCCCATTTTTCTATGGTAGATTTTTGTCAGAAACATTTAATTTTAAAGACCCTAATGCTATCAAGTGCCCTGCAAAGGAGAAACACGTTTGTAACCTTTATCCTAAGCATGGTATTTCTTCAATTTCTATATATTTCTTACAAAGAAAATTAAAAGGTTTTTAACAAATAATACAATTCATACTATATGGGTATTAAAGGAAATTAGCTATAATAGTAATATGTATTATGCTTTCTTAAAATTGTCATCAAATCATATTGTTTAAATTAATCCATGCCCATTTAAAACATCATTCTCCACCTAGCCATTTAATATCTAAGACAGATGTTAACATTTATACACATCAGTAAATAGAACAAACATTATGAGTACATAGCTTTATAAAAAAAGATAATGCAGAAATTTAATAGCTGCATTTCAGAGCATTACCTGTGTATGTTTAAAATATGAGTACTGAATTCCTGTGTATGTTGTATCTATGTACAGATATACACATATATATGAACTTAAGAATTTTATAGATTGGTAGTTATAAATTTAAGATCACAGAGTAGAATTAGTACATCTGAAGTTACACAAAGTCTGAGTTAAAAAAAAACTGGAAAATGAAGCAAGAGAATTTACATAACTTCTACTTAGTTGGTTAATAAAATTCTAATAATCTTGAATTGATGTAGGATGAAAATCTAGGAAAATTATGACCTTGAAAGAGTGCATTGCATTATCTATCCTACTCATTATCCAGTGGTCTCCAGGATATAACCTTGAAGTGCCCTGAAAAGGACAGCTTGTCTTTTTTGTGCTGCCTGAGAAGATGTGTGCACCTAGGATGACAAGTTTTAGAAGTCTCAATACTATCTTCTTTCACATAGATAATCAAAAAGAAATTTTAATTGATTAATTTATTCTGTAAATGGATTGCTTTATTACAGTTCATTTAGTAGATTCTGTGCTTCTTTAAAAAATTCCTTCTAATATATTTTAAATTCCTTAGGTGTCCTCTCATGACCAGAGAAATTAGAAGTAGAAGCTATAACCAAACACTGAGGAATACTACCAATACATATAAGACACACACACACTTGCACACAGCTGCAGAGCACTACCTCCAGCTTCTTCCAGAAAAAGGTATGTGTGGGGTCCCTCTGTCTTAATCTACATCTAAGTACATTGGTAAAAATGAAACAATAAGAACAAAGGGCAGTAACTTCTTTCTAAAATAAAACAAAACTTGAATTTCTAGTCTTCGTTTGTAAAATATTTTATTTTGCCAGAGTACCTAAAGCTCCACTCTTAATTATCTCATGTTTTTGAAGGAAGGGAAACACTGAAACTATCTAATGAGGTTCCTGAATGGATTAATGCAAAATAACTAAAGCATTTTTAAAACATGGAGAGGGCCAGATCAAGATGGGGAATAGAAAGATGTGGGGCTCACCTGCTCCCACAAATACATCAAAAATACATCTACATGTGGAACAGTTCTCTCAGAATACCTGCTGAAAGCTGGCAGAAGATCTCATGAAACCAAAATTGCAAAAAGGATCACCATGTAACCAGTTAGGAAAAAGAAAAAAAAAAAAGGAATCAAACCTTTCCTTGTGAAAGAGGAAAGGTTCCCTCACCCTGTGAAGCCCCTTCACCTGAGGGGAAATCAGCCCAGACAGAAAGGGAGTTTCAGAGGCTTAAAGGAGAGCACAGCAGCTGGACTGTGGCAGGCAGAACAGAGAAAGACCAGCACAGAGTTCCTGGCAACCTCCCCACATTCCCCAGCCTGAGACGTGCATCTGCTGGTGCGTGTGGGGACTGGGTGCTGAAACTAGTGCTTCAGCAGATGGACCCGGGGAGAGGACTGAGATTGGCTGCGTGGAGACAGCCTGGAGGAGCTGGACTGTGATCCAAGCTGCAACCAGGGATGCGTGCAGGAAGGAGCCCGGGTCCACCGCTGAAGCCTCATTGTTACACAGGGATGCTCCCACATAAAAGCAGCCCTTCAAGACCACAGTAGATAATTGTTTCTCCTAAACTTACAGAGTCAGAGGAATATAAGTAAAATGAAGAAACAGAGGATCCCAAGCATGATGAACCCAAACAGATGTACACCAAGACATATTAAAATTAAAATGGCAAAAGTTAAAGAGAGAATTCTATAGGTATCAAGAGAAAAACAAAGAGTTAATTACAAGGGAACCCCTCATAAGGTTTTCAGCTGTATTTCTCTACAGATACTTTTCAGGTCAGAAGGGCATGGCAAGATATATTCAAAGTCCTGAAAGGGAAAACCCTGCAACCTAGGACACTCTACCCAGCAAGATTATAATTTAGAATATAAGGAGAGATTACGAATTTCTCAGACAAGCAAAAACTAAAAGAACACAGCAATACTAAATTTATCCTAAAAGAAATATTGAAAGGTCTTCTCTAAATAGAAAAGAAGCAAGAATCTATAGGAAAGAGAAAGTCACAATTGGAAATCACTTAAATAAGCCAATACACATATTTTTTAAAAAACCAAAAAAATTTTTGTGAAAGTGATGATAACTACAATGAACAGCAAAGGGATATACATGAAGATGTAAAAGACAACATCAAAATCATAAAATGCGGGGAAGGAGAGTAAGAAAATGTAGATTTTTTTTTTTAATGTGTCTGAGCCTATATGACTACCAGTCTAAAGCAAGTAGATATAGTAATGGGTTAACATGAAAAAAAGGATAACTGCAAATTAAAAACATACAATAGATTCACAAAAAACAAAATGAAGAGAACACGAACACAATACAAAATAAAACCATCAAACAACAAAAGGAAAAACTAAAAAGAAAGAGGAACAAAGAAGAAATACAAAATCAACTGGAAAACAAGGAGTAAATGGCAAAAAATACATATCTATCAATAATTACTTTAAATGTCAATGGGCCATATGCTCTAATCAAAAACACAGAGTAGCAGATTGGATAATGAAACAAGAGCCTACAACATGTTGCCTACAAGAGATCCTCTTTAGGGCAAAGGATACACAAAGATTGAAAGTGAGAGGATGGACAACAGTATCCCATGCAAATAGAAACAACAAGAAAGCAGGGGTAGCAATACTCATATCAGACTCAAATAGACTTTAAAACAAAGGTCATAAAGAAAGATAATGAGGGACACTATAAAATGATGAAAGGACCAATACAAGAAGAGCATATTACACTCATTAACATTTATGCACCCAATATAGGAGCACCTAAATGCATAAAACAAATACTAACAATCATAAAGGGAGAAATTGTCAGATATACAATGATAGTAGGAGACTTTAACACCCTACTCACATCAATAGTCAGATTTTCTAGAAAGAAAATCAGTAAGGCAACAGAGATACTAAATGATACAATAGAACAGTTAGACTTAATTGACATTTTCAGGACACTGCATCCAAAAAACAACCACCAGAATACACATTCTTTTCAAGTGCACATGGAATATTCTCCAGGATTGAGCACATACTAGTATACAAAACAAGCCTTAACAAATTTAAGAGGATAGAAATTATTTTAAGCATCTTTTCTGACCATAACAGCATGAAACTAGAAATAAACCGCAGAAAGAGAAATGAGAAAAAATAATCACATGGAGACTAAACGACATGCTACTAAAATAACAATGGCTCAGTGATGAAATCAAAGAGTAAATTTAAAAAATACCCTGAGACAAATGACAATGAAAACACAACCATAAAAAAATCTATGGGATGCAGCAAAAGCAGTTCATAGATGGAAGTTCATAGTGATATAGGCCTTTCACAGAAAAACACGCAAAATCTCAAATAAACAACCTAACCCACCACCTACGAGGATTAGAAAATGAAGAACAAACAAAACTTAAAGTTGGCAGAAGGAAGGAAATAATAAAGATCAGAAAGGAAGTAAATAAAACAGATATTTTAAAAACAATAGAAAAAAATAAATTAAACCAAGAGCTGCTTCCTTGAAAAGGTAAACAAAATCGATAAACCTCTGGTCAAGCTCAGCAAGAAGAAAAGAGAGAGGACCCAAATAAACAAAATAAGAAATGAAGGAGGGGAGAAATAACAACTGACAACACAGAAATACAAAAAAAAAAAAAGTAAGAGAATACATGAACAATTATATGACAACAAATTGGACAACCTAGAAGAAATGGACAAGTTTCTAGAAACAGAGCCCACCAAAATTGAATCAAGAAGCAATAGATAATTTGAACAGCTGATCACTATAAGTGAAATGGAATCTGTTAAAAGAAAACAAACAAAAAACAAACAAAAAACATCTACCTGCAAACAAAAGTCCAGGACCAGATGGCTTCACTGGGAATTTTACCAAACATACAAAGAAGAACTTATATCAATCCTTATAAAACTCTTCCAAAAGTTTAAAGAAAAGGAAACACTACCAAAATCATTCTAGGAAGTCACCATCACCCTGATACCAAAACCAGACAAAGACATGACCAAAAAAGAAAATTACAGGCCAATATCTTTGAGAAATATAGATGCAAAAATTCTCAACAAAATATTAGCAAACCAAATCCAACAACACATAAAAAAAGATCATACACCATGGTCAAGTTAGATTCATTCCGGGGTCACAAGGATGGTTCAACATAAACAAATCTATCAACATGATACACCACATCAACAAAAGAAAAGATAAAAACCACATGATCATCTCAATAGATGCAGAAAAAGCATTTGATAAAACTCAACAACAATTCATGATAAAAACTCTTACCAAAGCAGGTATCTAAGAAACATACCTCAATCTAATAAAAGCTATTTATGACAAACCCACAGTCAACATACTTTTCAATGATGAAAAGCTGAAAGCCTTTCCACTAAAATCTGGAACAGGGCAAGGATGTCCACTCTCACCACTTCTATTTAACATAGTATCAGAAATCCTAGCCGCAGCAGTCAGACAACAAAAAGAAATAAAATGCATCCAAATTGGAAGGGAAGAGATGAAACTGTCATTATATGCAAATAACATGATACTATATACAGAAAACCCTAAAGACTCCACACAAAAACTACCAGAACTGATAAACGAATTCAGCAAGGTAGCAGGATACAAGATTAACATACAGAAGTCTATTGTAGCTCTTTACACTAACAATGAAATATCAGAAAGGGAAAGTAAAAACAAATCCATTTCAAAATCACATCAAAAAAATAAAATACTTAGGAATAAACCTGACCTAGTAGGTGAAAGACTTATATGCTGAGAACTATAAAACACTGATAAAGGAATTAAACATCAATTAAAGAAATGGAAAGATATCCCATGCTCTTGAATTGGAAGAATTAATATTGTTAAAATGACCATACTACCCAAAGTAATCTACAGATTTAATGTTATCCCTATCAAATTACCAATGACATTTTTCAGAGAACTACAACAAATAATCCTAAAATTTATATGGAACCATAAAAGACTCCAAATTGCCAAAGCAATCCTGAGAAAAAAAGAACAAAGCTGGAAGAATAACTGTCCCAAACTTCAGACAATACCACAAAGCTACAGTAATCAAAATAGCATGGTGTTGGCACAAAAACAGACATATGGATCAAAGGAATAGAACAGAGAGCCCAGAAATAAACCCACACACCTATGGTCAATTAATCTTTGGCAAAGGAGACAAGAATATACAATGGAAAAAATACAGTCTCTTCAGTAACGTGTGTTGGGAAAGCTGGAGACGCATGTAAATCAATGAAGTTAGACCATACCCTCATATCATACACAAAAAAACCCTCAAAATGGCTTAAAGACTTAAATATAAGACATGACACCATAAAACTCCTAGAAGGGAACATAGGCAAAACATTCTCTGACATAAATCATACCAATGTTTTCTTAGGTCAATATCCCAGGCGATAGAAATAAAAGCAAAAGTAAACAAATGGGACCTAATCAAACTTCAAAGTTTTCACATAGCAAAGGAATCCATAAACAAAATGAAAAGACAATCTATGGAATGGGAGAAAATATTTGCAAATGATGCGACCAACAAGGGTTTAATTTCCAAAATATACAAACAGCTCATACAACTCAATATTGAAATAACAAACAACCCAATCAAAAAATGGGCAAAAGACATAAAGAGACATTTCTCCAAAAAAGACACACAGATGGCCAGTAGGCACATGAAAAGATGCTCAACATCACCAATTATTAGAAAAATGCAAATCAAAACTACAATGAGGTACCACCTCATGCCAGTCAGAACAGCCATCATTAAAAAGTCTACAAATAACAAATGCTGGAGAGGGTGTGGAGAAAAGGGAACCCTCCTACTCTGTTGGTGGGAGTGTAAATTGGTGCAGCCACTATGGAAAACATTATGGAGCTTCCTTAAAAAACTAAAAAAGGAGTTACCATATGTCCAGCAATCCCACTCTTGAGCATATATCTAGAAAAAATGAAAACACTAATTCAAAAAGATACATGCACCCCAACGTTCACAGCACCACTATTTACAATAGCCAAGACATGGAAGCAACCTAAGTACCCATCCACAGATGACTGAATTAGGAAGATGTGGTACACGGATACAATGGAATATTACTCAGCCATATGAAAGAATGAAATAATGTCATTTGCAGCAACATGGATGGAACTAGAGATTATCATACTAAGTGAAGTAAGTTAGAAAGAGAAAGACAAATACCATATATCACTTATATGTGGAATCTAAAATATGACACAAATGAACTTATTTATGAAACAGATTCACAGACATAGAAAACAAAATTACAGTTACCCAAGGGGAAAGGGGGTGGCAGAGGGATAAATTAGGAGTTTGGAATTAACAAATACACACTAGTATATATAAAACAAATAAACAACAAGGTCCTACTGTATAGCACAGGCAACCATATTCAATATCCTGTGATAAACCATAAAGGAAAAGAATATGAAAAAGATTATATATATGTATAACTGAATCACTTTGCTGTACACCAGAAACTAACACAACACTGTAAATCAACTGTACTTCAATTAAAAAAAAATACACAAAATAAAACATGGCATGCCTATGAAAGTCAATTTCAAAAGAATGAAAAAAGTCTTATAAATTTTAAAAATATGGCATGCTTTTATCTATAATTGATAATATATGAACAGGTTTACTCTTTCAGTAAATAAAACTAAAGTGTCATTTAGTATACTGCACAAGCAAAAGAACGCTTAAGTAATAGTTACTTTTGGCCAAAATTGTAATGATTATTGAACTAAAAAGGAATGGTTATCATTTGATGATACCTAAGAAACCTCATGATATTTCCCAGGAAAATTTCCAGTTGACCAAGTGGTCACTGCTTATGTTTGTTTATTTGTACATAGGAAACACACTCATTTTTAACAGTGTAACAGAAAGAGCTATGAAAAATAAAACAGAAGCAGCAGTAGAAGGTAGAGAAAGCCTTCAGACCTCCAGGAAGAAAGGAAAAACTGGCCAGGAGGAGGAATGTAATAAAGTCGGGTTTTTTTAATGCTGTCTTGCCCCCATCTTGATGACCTGGCTAGAAGCCAGTCAGTGCCCCTTCTTGAGCAGCTGACTGAGTCTATACCCCACATTGGTCTTTCAAATGCTGGGCTATACACCTTCCTTAATTGAATCAGGGCCAGGAACTAGACAACTGGGGACAGCTCCTGTACCCCAGAGTCCAAGTATTCTAATTAGCCACTCCACAGGGATCCTGGGAAACCTGGCTAACTCCACTCCACATACATAACCCACCCCTTACAGGTCCAACTTGCTGTTATCCTGTCCTAAAGGGGCAACCCCCTGTATTGCCCTGCCTGACAGCCACCTTCATATCAGAACTGTAAGTAAAAAAGAGTCCTGTCTTTGCTCTATCCAACTGTCAGTGTGTTGTGTCCCACCTTCAAAAGACTCTTTAAATCTTATAAAACAAGGAGTCCTAGATGTTGCCCATTAGAGGTGTCCTGCCATCCAAACACTGCAGAAATGAGCCTGCACCCAGATTACTGTCTTGGAGTGGCCTAGGGTAGCATGACTTCAGAACAAACACAGTGGTGGATACAAGGAAGTGGCAACTGGGCCCACAGCCTACCATGCTCCCTGCAGCAAGTTCTCTTGAAGGAGATCTAAGGTGAACATTGACAAAGGTTACCCAAACCCTACTCCAAGGTCAGAGCTTAGGCTAATGCATGAAATTCCTCTGTGACTGCTATTGGTGCAGGAGTAGATTTGTGGTTTCAACTGGCTATCAGACTGAAAGGCAAGAGTAATAGTCCTTGACTGTGGTGTAGTTTCTCCCTCTCTCCTTCCAGAGAGAAACAAAATACACATATTCCCAATTACCACTAGCAGACAACTGTCAACCATGAACAGAAACAGCATCAGGATGAAATCCATGCTATGTGGTGGCAGAAAGGCCACCAAACTGCCACACTGGGAGCTTGTCTGCCTTTGGACTTCAAATTATGTGTACTCAGAGTTTGGGTACCTTTTTGTCCTCAACATCAGGAGGCAGCCTACAGAGTTTAATTTTTAGTGTTTTGCTAATATAGATGTGTGCTTTCCCCTATATAAAGTCATAGCATCTGAACATTCAAAACAATCTATTCAGTGAAGGCTCAAGAAAACCCATTATTATAGCATTTTTCCATTCCAACAAATGCACTTTAGCCAACTCTGTTTATTCTTGTACAGATCAAGGAGCCAAACAGGAATGAAATACATTAAGGACAATGTTTCCAAAGAAATCTGATCTAGCAAGCTCTTCTAATCACTCCTGCAAATATTGGCATATTTTGACATTGTAGTTTTAAAAAATGCAAGCACCTGCTACAGTTGATTATCTGCTTTACATTTGAAAAGTGTATTGATCACTTGACTTGAATTAACGATGCAAGTTTCTTAATTGGACAATCAGGATCAGGAAGCTGGATGTATGTTCAAGGAGAAGAGTTTCTCTTTTATTGACTTCCTCATAGGCACTACTGAAATTATCATTTAGGGTAATTTTGCTTCTTCTACTGATTGAAATATTATGATTATACAATATTGACTTTCCTTGATAATAAAATGCAATCGAATTATTAAAACTGATTTTAATGGCTTGGAATTTGCTTGTGTAATTTATTGCAGGCATTCTTGTTTATTTTAAGGAACTATTTTTCTTCTAATTATTGAAAATTTTATTTTCTACATAGGGTGGTCTGAACTACTTTGGCTTTATTTTTATTTTTTTTTTTTTTCCGGCACGCGGGCCTCTCACTGTCATAGCCTCTCCCGCTGCGGAGCACAGGCTCCGGACGCGCAGGCTCAGCGACCATGGCTCACGGGCCCAGCCGCTCCGCGGCACGCGGGATCCTCCCGGACCGGGGCACGAACCCGCGCCCCCTGCATCGGCAGGCGGACTCTCAACCACTGCGCCACCAGGGAAGCCCTGGCTTTATTTTTAAAGTCAAGATAGCTAAACTCTAGAAGACACTGAATTCAAAGCTTTAGGCCTTCCCTAAGAAGGTAATTTCTAAAATTTTCTGAAAAAATGATTGGTTAACTCCAAGGTCTTGATGACTAGGAAAAAAGATATATTCAAGTATCAAGGACAGCAGTTCCCTTAGATTTTCTACTTTGTCTTCTCTTTCCCTTCTTTTCATATTTTGTAATATGTAACACTCCTGATTGCATAGATATTTGCAAAAGCATACATTTAATTTGATATTCTAATTTGAGGTAAGTATTATGTCCCAAATATTATAAATAAAGGTATTGAATCTCAGGTAATTTGATATTTGCTTTAAGTCAAAGAGTTAGTTGATGGCAGACCTGGAATAAGAATCTACAGCTCTTTCCTCCCTAGATTGATTCATGGTCTGATCCAAGCTCTTTTCATTGGATTACAAATTGATTAGAAAATTATTAATGTGCTGGCCTGTATATGTATAACATATGTAATGTATTTATAGGATACATTTAAAAATAAACATTGTTATTACTATTCCTAGTTGTTTTTTCCAACCCATTTAATGTATATTCATTTGCCCAGACTTCTCATACCCAGCATTTTCTTTCAGATGTGATGTGAAACAAGTAGATAGAAATAAGGTTTTTATATCACTTTGTTTTAAAAGAGCTACCACTATGGAGTCCTAAATGAAAGGTTTTCAGCAAAAGATACATTTTTCTACTTATTTTCCTTTTTTTCCCCAGTACAACCATACCTGAAATATCTGGTAGAGAAAGAATTGAGGATTTGGCATATACTCTGGTATCCTAGGGTCCAGCACATGTTCCCACAGCATAGGGCAGACAGAAAATTAGTTCATCACTTATTTTCCATGTGCTTCCTAGAAAGCAAAAGGAGCTGGGGGAAACCAGTACCATTCTAATTGCTTTTTGTTTACTTGATCATAACTATGCTCATTAAACACGGGTTCGTTGAATCACATAAATCATTTCGTGGGGTTCATGACGGGGATCACTCATCCACTCACCACACTGAGTTCTCTCCAGAAACAAACAGGTAGGTTAAGAATGTTCCTAAAACTCAGAAGCAGCAGATTCTGAATACAACTTCAGTATTTAAAGCCTCTGTAGTCAGTTCTTCTAAGTGGGATGGAAAGTTTGCCTCAAATAAAATATTAGCACAATTTAGCCCCAGATTCAGTAAGAAATTACTCAGATTAGGTATTCTCTCTAGTGACTGTCAATAAATATGTGATTTCCAGGGATAAGGAAGAAAAGCAACAAGATCACTATTATTCTGTAACCTCCACAAATTAAAGTTGCAAATGTAGACAGACAGCATTCTTCCTCTTTAAAAATCTAAATGCTTAAGAGGAAAAAAAAATAGACTTTCTCATTCAGAAAAAAATCTGAACCATCTTCTGGTTCCTTCCACTAAATGCATCATCCTTATATTATCTGCATCAAAATTTTATGAGTTACTCCTTCTTTAATTCCTTATACACATGCTTCTGTAAGACTTTGGAAGACCCAGATGTTGTATGTCTAAATGGTAATGCAATGACTGAAAGACTACTACCTCAAATAGAAAACCACCTTCTTTATTTTCACATAAAAGCCAAAATAATCTTACCGTTCAAAAATCATGTTATAATATGGTTCATTATATCTATTTGAATGTGTTAGAGATCGAATAATACCTCCATTCCTTTATTTTCTTATTTAACAATTATTATTGAGTACCTCCTCTTTCAGGTATTGCTTGGTATTAATCACTGAATGGTATTAATCACTCCTCCCTTCACGTGATATTCATGAAGACTAGCAAATTCATATGGCAAAAATCTAATAAATTACATACTGACAAAAAGGTGGTGTGCAGGCCATCACCATGTCTTTGCTGGAAAAGCCCCTACATAGACTTAAATCGGAAATGTCTATGTATTGGAGGGTAGGCATAGATAAAAGGAGGTGGTGTAAAGTGACTTTCAGATGCATCAGAAGAAGGACTGCCTAAGTATGGAGCAAGAAGAATTTCACGATTTGAAACCCCCAGATACCTATGCTTTTTTTGACAGAACTTCATGAATAGCAGAATTATCACTTTATATGGCACAGATTTTTTTTCATGTGTGGTGACCTGACCATTCCAGCTGGTGTGAAGGCAGCCATGTGTTCAGCATTCCTCAGACCTGGAAGTCTACTTACCTTGCATGGCTTGCTGACTACTGGCACATTCATTTGCAAGACAGAAGGCAGACCCAAGAAATCTGCCCCCCCTCATGAATGTTATATCTTTTCTGATCCTTGACAAGCCTGTAAGTAGAACTAATTGAGTCTGGAAATTTTTTTTCTACCATCCTCAAAACCAGTCCCAGTGTTCTTGGACCCTGTGCATAAGACATAGAATTAGTCCATCCTCCAATTCTAATATTTTAAGGAGGATGCTTAGCTTATTTCTCCCCTTGACTAACTTTCCTATTTCTTTGCTCTAGTTTCCTTTAATTTCTGGACCTGAGCTATCCTTTTACTCAGTATGCTTCAAATAATTTTTCATATTTTTTATATTAGAAATCATTTATTTCTTTGAAGAAGATTCAAAGAAGTGGAAAGATATCCCATGCTCTTGGATTGGAAGAATTAATATTGTTAAAATGGCCACACTACCCAAAGCAATCTACAGATTTAATTTGATCCCTATCACATGACATTTTTCACAGAACTAGAACAAATAACCCTAAAATTCATATGGAGCCATAAAAGACCCAGCATTGCCAAGGCAATACTGAAGAAAGAACAAAGCAGGAGGCATAACCCTCCCAAACTTCAGACAATACTACGAAGCTACAGTAATCAAAACAGCACGGTATTGGCACAAAAACAGACATATGGATCAAAGGAACAGAACAGAGAGCTCAGAAATAAACCCACACACCTATGGTCAATTAATCTCCAACAAAGGAGGCAAAAATATACAATGGAGAAAAGACAGTCTCTTTAGCAAGTGGTATTGGGCAAGTTGGACAGCAGCATGTAAATTAATGAAGTTAGAACACACCCTCTCACCATACACAAAAATAAACTCAAAATGTCTTAAAGACTTAAATATAGGACATGACACCATAAAACTCCTAGAAGAGAACATAGGTAAAACAATCTCTGATGTAAATTATACCAATATTTTCTTAGGTCCATCTCCCAAGGCAATAGAAATAAAAACAAAAATAAACGGGACCTAATCAAACTTACAAGCTTTTGCACAGCGAAGGAAACCATAAAAAAAAACAAAAAACAACCTACAGAATGGGAGAAAATATTTGCAAATGATGCAACTGACAAGGGCTTAATTTTCAAAATATACAAACAGTTCATACAACTCAATAACAAAAAAAAAAACCTAATCCAAAAGTGCACAGAAGACCTAAATAGACACTTGTCCAAAGAAGAAATACAGATGGCCAACAGACATATGAAAAGATGCTCAACATCACTAATTATTAGAGAACTGCAAATCAAAACTACAATGAGGTACCACCCCACACCAGTCAGAATAGCCATCATTAAAAAGTCTACAAATAACAAATGCTGGAGAGGGTATGGAGAAAAGGGAACCCTCCTACACTGTTGGTGGGAATGTAAGTTGGTGGAACCACTGTGGAATACAGTATGGGAATTCCTCAGAAAACTAAAAATAGAATTACCATATGATCCAGCAATCCCACTTCTGGGCATATACCAAGACAAAGTTATAATTCCAAAAGATACATGCACCTCTATGTTCACAGCAGCACTATTCATAATAGCCAAGACATGGAAACAACCTAAATGTCCATTGACAGATGAATGGATAAAGAAGATGTGGTATATGTATACAATGGAATACTATTCAGCCATAAAAAGAATGAAATAATGCCATCTGCAGCAACATGGATGCAACTAGAGATTATCATACTAAGTGAAGTAAGTCAGAAAGAGAAAGACAAATACCATATGACATCACTTATATGTGGAGTCTAAAATATGATACAAATGAACCTATCTATGAAACAGAAACAGAATCATGGACATAGAGGACAGACTGGTGATTGCCGAGGAGGAGAGGGTTGGAAGAGGGATGGAGTAGAAGGTTGGGTTAGCACATGTAGGCTTTTATATACAGAACGGATAAACAACAAGGTCCTGCTGTATTCAATATTCTACGATAACCATAATGGGAAAGAATATATAAAAAAGAATGTATATATGTGTGTGTGTGTGTATAACTGATCACTTTGCTGTACAGCAGTAATTAACACAACCGTGTAAATCAACTATACTTCAATTTAAAAAAAAAGAAAGAAATCATCTATTTCTAAACCAAGTACTCCTCTATATTGCTTATGAGTCTTGTGCATTATTTGCCTTTCATGTTCTTTAAAGAACTGGGTTCTGTATAAATAAAAATTTATACAAAGACCATTCAAATGGGATGCTTATTATTTCTTGCATAAGAATGAAATATTTAATATTAATAATAATTCTTGGGGTGGGATAGGGAGAGAAAGAGAGAAAATCCCACAAGTGAATGAGCAATGCCATAAGAAAAATATTAAGTGTTTTTCATTGTACTGTCTAGTTTTTTTTTTTGGAAATTTAACAGATCAATTTACTTGCTTAGTCTAGGATATTCAGCCCAGTCTCATATATTTTCATTATTGTGGATTTGTATGTATACAAGATCACAATTTCACAGAATTTTATTAATATCAATCCTTGGTTCATGACACACTCTCATCATATATAAATGCTAAGTTTTAATATAACTGCCACAAGGGAGTATTATTTCTTGTTAATGGTTCAGAAGCAAAATCCACCAATAGATCTCTTTTTCATATTGTATTGTGATCTACCTTCATAATTTTCCTGTATTAAATTCAAAATGATATTAGAATGATTCTTCTCTTTTCAAGCTTTTAGTATAATGAATTTGTTTTGAATTTCAATTCAAAGGGAATCTTCTCTATCCCCACTGAGGCAACCTTGCTGATCAGCAGCATTTGGTGCAAATAGTAATCAAGCTTCAAAGTTATGCAAAACATTCCCTGTTTCTCAAGAATTTCACTGAATTATTTAAAACTCAGTGGTGGAAACAAGCACCAGCTGTGGTGTGAAGGGGGTGGGAATTTGTAAATACGCACAAAGGATTGGAATCATCAGTGAATATAGTTCACATAGTCTCACACCCTTCTTCTGGTTGGACTCTGGTAAAATCACACTGAAACCTAACCATGCAGCACACATCATTTTACCCAAAGAGGGTTTTTTTTGTATTCAATTAAAAAGTGTTTTGTCACAGTATCTTGCCATCTGTTTAAAACTTTCAAGCACTATTACATAATGCTAGTTCATTTGTATGGGCTGTGTATTGACACGATGTTAACTGCATGATGCTGAAATGTATAGCAGTGACATAACTCCAAATGGCACCAATGCAAGGATCAATGTCATTCTCTACCCCAAAGATTATCACTTCATGGATAATAGTATATGTTAAATTGGTCAATAAAAATAAAGTTATAATAAAAGGAAAATAGAAGATTAAGGAGCTATTCTACAACTAAGTATTACTTTCAGTTATACTGAAAACATAATAGAAATGACAGAGATTTGCTGTCTTGCCACCTCTCTGGTATACAACAACATGTGCCAAAGTTCCATAAATCAAAAGCCGCAGCTATTGCAATGTTTTTACCTTTGATGCTATCAAAACCCCAGGGTAAAAAGGAGAGGAAGAGGAGTAAGAATGCACATCAACCTGTTTGCTACACTTATATTACTAAATTGCCCTCTGATCTAGGGAACCACTTATCAATTATGCTTCAAACAGGACAATAATAGGCTAACATTCTGATTTTTCTTCCCTTCAGATCATTTCATTCTCTCACCAAAAGTAGATTCATGTATTTCTGTGATTCATGTATTTCTCTTGAGTTAAGAGATGTGTTCAATTTAATTCAATGTATATTTATCAAACGTCCATTATGAATGCTTAGAACTTTGAAATACTCAGAAGAAAAATGGTCTCTGTCCAAAAGGAACTTAAAATGTTATTAGGTAATATCTGTGATTTAACAGTCAAGACACCTGAAGCCATTGACCTTTAAAGAATGCCTATTTTGCTCATGAATTTCATGATAATAAATATTTTAAAAATTAACCTTCCACATAATATATATTAAAACAGATATAAGGGAATATGTGTTTCTTGTTGATGCATTAGGAGATTGATTCCCCTGTGAATAGGTATAAATCTGTCCAAAAAAGTGATGAATCTTTTCAGACGTCTTTGTACACTGGGGTCCATGAGGGGGAAAATAGTCAAGGTTAAGATATTACTCAATTAATTTGAAGACAACTGTTTTTCCTGGCCTGAGCATGACTTGCCAAAATAACTTCCTGCTTTGTGCCTTCTCTCCCTCAATGGAGGAGACAAGAAAAATCAAAAGTTGAGAGGAAGAGTGAGAAAGGAAATCATTATTGGAAAGAGAGGAGGCACCTTGGACATCTTAAATGGAAAAAAAAAAAAGGCAGGAAGATCTGGTAGCAAAGAGACCTTGGGACAGATCATAAGAATTGGTAGATATGAGCTCAATGGTAACTTAATTATCCCAATCCCAGAGACCATCAGTTAAATAGAGAAACTCGGTATACATTTTTTTTCTCTCTCATGCAACAAAAGGAAATGCCTCT
Organism: Phocoena sinus; assembly: GCF_008692025.1. NCBI lineage: Eukaryota > Metazoa > Chordata > Mammalia > Artiodactyla > Phocoenidae > Phocoena > Phocoena sinus. The sequence continues at coordinate 102,717,878 of NC_045766.1, read as the reverse complement.
ATTAAATGTTGTTCTGCAGAGCATGTGTTTAGTCATACTCTGAGTAATTTTGCTTGAAATAATATGGCTTTATTGAAAACACAAGCAGGAAACAAGAAGTGTTTATGTCTCAGATGAGGACTGTCATGAACATTTTGCACAATTGCACTGAACAACGTGTCTTCTCTAAGTATATGTGACATTCTAAACTGCCTGTGGGAAAGCATAAAACCAAAGAGAAATTAAAGTAATTCCTAAACTAGAGGGAAAGCCTAAGCCTTCACTCATTTTATTTTAGTATTCTGAATAAAACTGCTTTGCTGTATTGACAAATACAAAGTTATCTAAAGCAAGAGGGATCTGAGGTGGGTTTTTTTTTTGCCATTATACATTTAATGTGGGTTCTTTCCAACTTTTTAAAAATAAAGCATAGACTTACTGTGAGCAAAATTGTAAAAAAATAATTATATTGATAGGAGTATGTTAAAATTTGCTGATTCCTTTTATATGCATAATGTAGTTTAATCATTATAATCACCTTGTAGGTTGGTGTCAAAGTCTTATTTTTACTGATGAAAACAGAAGAGATTAAATGATTTGCCCATTTCTGTAATTAGAGAGTAGCAAATTCCGGACACAATACAGGCCTCCTGATTCTATGTTCAGTATTGCTTTTCCACCACAAATATATACCATGTTCTCTTTTTTCTTCTTTTCTCCACCCCCTTTAAAGCAAGCAGTACTTCCGTTAACTCTGTTTTTCTCCCCAATCTTTGCAGGCTTTGCCCTCTTGTGCAGGATAAAGTCATCTAAGTAGCAGACCGTTGGAACATTCTGACACTTATCCGATTCAAATACAACACTACTAAAGGAAACTTACACCTTTATGGAGTCCTTAATACATTTTCTGTTAAGTATCTAAGAATGCCATAAAATGCCTGGCAAGAAGCTATCTGGCTACACAAATTAAATTTTCCCTAAGAAAACAGGCACCAGTGAGAGACAGCAATCTTAAATTCTAAAGGTCACAGGCTTGTTTAGACATATCTATGCAAAACTCTAAACCTTTCCTTAGTTTGTTCCTTCTTTTTTTTCTCCCTAAGTTCCCACCCAGTCCTTCCAGATCTGATTCTTCCACCTTCCTTGTAATTTTAAAATTTTTACTGGAGTATAGTTGCTTTACAATGTTGTGTTAGTTTCTACTGTATGGCAAAGTGAATCAGCTATATGTATACATATATCCCCTCTTTTTTGGATTTCCTTCCCATTTAGGTCACCACAGAGCACTGAGTAGAGTTCCCTGTGCTATACAGTAGTTTCTCATTAGTTATCCCTTATAATTTTGATCCTTGTTTTTCCCCAGATATCTGTTTTGCTCTGTTTTTAATGTTTCTAAAATATATTGTAACTTCACATACTAATATATTGTAGTACTCTTTATTTGTTTCCTGTTACACTCTTTCCTCTAATCGTTGATTCAGCAAATATTTACTATGTAGCAGAAGCTGTGCCACGCACTGGAAACAAAAAAATAAGACATCTTTTGAAGATTTTTTCCCAAGTTACCTTTCTCTAATTTGAAGAGAAATATAAATACAAGTTGTGATATAACTTGTCGATAGAGAGTGCAAAATCAGCTTCAGAAACACAGTAAAGGTAGGAACTTGGTAAGAGAGTGAATATGGTTGGGGTGTTGGGAGGTTTAGTATTTGAACTGAACTTAAAGGTAGAATCAGAGATTACAAGCACTGACATTCCAGAGAGAAGTCTCCCAATATGTAAAGTCACAGAATATAAAATAGTATTATGATTTTTGAAGGATGGTTGGATTATAGATACATTTTTGGAACTGGTAGGTAAAAGCCAGATTGCAAAGAACCCTTTATGGCACATGAAGAAGCAGATCATTTATCTACGGGTAGCAGGGAACTAACTCAAAGATTTTTTTTTTTTTCTTTGCAGTATGTGGGCCTCTCACTGTTGTGGCCTCTCCCGTTGCGGAGCACAGGCTCCGGACGCACAGGCTCAGCAGCCGTGGCTCACGGGCCCAGCCGCTCCACGTATTAGGGGATCTTCCCGGACCGGGGCACGAACCTGCATCGGCAGGCGGACTCTCAACCACTGCGCCACCAGGAAAGCCCTAACTCAAAGAATTTTAAAAGAGGAATAATTTAATCAGGTATATGCATTTAAAAAGGTATGTTGGTGACAGTGCAGAGAATGAATTGGAGGGGGAAAAAGATAGAAAAGTGTTAGGAAATAGTTACACACATCCAATTACGTCACGATGAGAATCGTAACTATGGCAGAAGCGAAACATAAGCGGTAGATCAAAGTGACTGAAAAAAAAAAAAGAACAGAAGTGTGTGCAATATGCATAAAGAACACAGAAGATAGGTTTGCTGATTCTGGCTGGGGAAAGGATGGGTTCAAAGGCGAATCACAGACTCTATGAAATTTATAATTCAGTGGAATTATCAAAGAGAATGATTGCCACTCTGAATGACATTACAGAGGTTCAGAAGAAATATGATGAAGCTGTTCTGAAGTGGGAGATGTCACATGTCATCTAGGATAATGGATTGATGGAGAAGGTGAAGCTTACAGGTAGTAAAACAACTGTAAGGCAGAAATTCTTGGTTTCTGGAGAAAAAGGTCTCAATGGAGAAAGAATGTAGTTTCTTGTGAAATTCTCAGACCCTAAGGGAATATGACATCTCATCACTTTCCTTAAGGCACCCTATGGCCACAACATATTTGAAAATGCATTAGAGCTCAGGGGTACCATCAGTTAAACTTCCAAGAGGATCGCTCAGAGTTCTCTCCTGAAAGGAGATGCAAGTTTGTGCCTTCCTTCTGAGCCACAGAACATAAATTATTCATTTAAGAACAAGACTGAACATAGAGATTAGAAAGATCCTTGAGCAGATGATTTAATTCAGGAATCTTACCCCCCAAAAAAGTAGTCTCTCAAGGCTCACTAACAGAAAAATCTGTAGAATACCTTAAAGCATTTCAGGAGGTAGCTGCCAGCCAGTGTAGGAGCTAAAAATGAGATTGCTGGGATAATCATGTCAAGAAGTGGGCTCCTGCAGAGAACCCACTGAGGTAAAAGCAAAACAGATGTGTTTGACAGGTTGGAAAATGGCAGCAAAAGAATGAAACACTGAATTTGTAAATTTATAAAATTCAGCTTGCCTAAGGGTTTTTCCTCAGGGACTTCTGAGTAAAGTAAAAGAACTTGTTAGGAAGAAAAATGTCATTGTATTTTTAAGGGCTTAGGGAAAAATAATTAAATAGACGAAACTAGTTTAAAATCAGACTTTAGGTATTAGAAGTCTTCCCGGCATCATTTAGTCTACCAATATGGAGGATGGATATGTTACTAGAGTTTTTATGACCAAAGGAAAAAATCTAATGGGACAGGGGAGAAAGTTGATATGTATTAAATAGCTACTATGGCTTTGTGAGATGTTTTACATATGTTTTCTCATTTAACCTTTGTAGAAGTCTTATGAAATAGGAATTATTCTCCCTATTACAAAGGGAAGGTGACTGAAGCTGAGAAAGGTTAAGCAAATGTATTTATTTATATAGCTATCTTGTTCCAGAAAAGATTTCAAGGGTATAAGAATGATTGAAGATGCCTACAATATGACAAAAATAATAATAATAATGTTAAAGAAAGGAGACAAATGCTAAAAAGAAAGCAAAGTAATGTAGAGCAAGGAGTACATAAAACTACATTCATCATTCAATCTAAAAATGGATTGAATGACTAAACCATAGTTGGACACATTCCTGTGATACTTAATGATGAAATGTGATACTTCCTCTTTTTGCGGCTCTAATGATCTCAAGAAAATTATTTCTCAAAGTTTCGGGAAGGTTTCATTAACCGTAGTAATTCCTCCAATCCTTTGCTCATGAAGTTCTTGTGGAGGGTCCTGGATTCAGTAGGAAAGTGAAAGAAGTACTTTAGGACTGGCTAGTATTTACTGGTGCACATGAAGCAAGCTGCCTTCTTGACCAAGTTTTAGCAAGATTCTTGAGAAGAAAAAAAAAAAAAAAGATTCTTGAGAAGTCTGTGATTGATTCTTTGGTGGATGGGAAATTATATTTGGTTTTGGGGCAATAAAAACTCTGTCTGGAATACACAGAAAGATTAAGGAAAAATCTGTATTACTAATTTTAGGAGGCATTTGTGTCTGATCTATCTATGGAGAAAAAATGGTGGACTACGATTTAAGGGAATACTAAATAAATTGTAAGACTGGTTTAGAGAGATAGAATGATATATATAAGTGAGAGAAACATTCTTTCTTGCTTATTATCAGGAATTGTATGTCAAAGTCAAGAACTCAATATATCAAGTCTGGGATTATGAAAGAAAGACTTTAGAATGACTATGTGTGTAGTACTCAATGAGGAATGCCTACAAGGGACAAAGTTGAGGGCATAAACAGGTTAAAAAAACCCGAAGAAAGGAATTAGAAACTGGTGGGTCTGTAATGAATGGATGGATGTGCCCCTGGTTGGCTGCCTCCACCAAGAATTAGACAATAATTGCCAAGAGGGATTTCATACCAAGGGTAAAATAGCGAAAAAACTCTTCAGTCTATCATTTAAAATATCTGGAATATATTTAGAATTTACTAAACTTACAAAGAAATGCAATTAAATTGGAGTTTTATAACAATAATGAAATCTTCAAATATTTGGAAACAAGCAGCATAATTCTAAATAATCCAAGGGACAAAAAAAGAAACCACAAGGGAAATTAGGAAATACTTTGAACTGAATGATAATATAGACACAACATATCAAAAATGATGGAGGGCTTCCCTGGTGGCGCAGTGGTTGGGAATCTGCCTGCCAATGCAGCGGACACGGGTTCGTGCCCCGGTCTGGGAAGATCCCACATGTCGCGGAGCGGCTAGGCCTGTGAGCCATGGCCACTGAGCCTGTGCATCCGGAGCCTGTGCTCCACAACAGGAAAGACCACAACAGTGAGAGGCCTGTGTACCGCAAAAAAAAAAAAAAAGATGGAAGTCCACTAAAGCAGGAAAAAATTACAACTTAAAATTCTATATTTGGAAACAAAACATTTTAAAATCAATGACCTAAGCTTCCATACTGAAAGGCTAGAAAAAAAGAGCAAACTAAACTCAAAATATCAGTAAGTATAAGGTAAAAAACAAAGGTAATAGAGAAAAGCAATGAAATTGGAAACAAGACAAGAGAAAATCAACAAATCAAATATTGGTTCTTTGAAGATATTAAATTGATAAATCTCTAGATAGGTTAATCAAAAAAGAGAAATAGATACATAAACTGTCCCAATCAAAAATAATAGAAGTGACATCATTACAATATTAAAGACATTAAAGGATAAGGAAATATTATGAAAAATTTTATGCCAATAAATTCAACAATGTAGATGAAATGGGCAAATTCCATGAGAAAGCAATTTATCGTAACTAATTAAAAGTCTTTGTTGAAAGAAACCTCTAGCACCAGATGGCTTCACTAATATATTCTATCAAACATTTAAGGAACAAATACTAATCTTACACAAACTTCCAACATAAACTCTTTTTGAAATCTAAGAGGCAGTAATAGTTACCAACTTATTTTATGAGGCAAACAAAATCTGACAAACATTGAAAGAAAATCAGTTAATGGTAATACCAATTAGGAACATAAAGGCAAAACTCCTTGGGAAAATACCAGCAAAAGGAATCCAACAATTCATTAGAAAGATAATACTCCCAAATCAAGTAAAGTTCATTACAAGAAAGCAAAATTATTCAATTTTAAAAATCGATCAATGTAACTGACCACATTAAAAGCTAAAGGAGGGTCTTCCCTGGTGGCACAGTGGTTGGGAATCTGCCTGCCAATGCAGGGGACTGGGTTCGAGCCCTGGTCCGGGAGGTTCCCACATGCTGCGGAGCAACGAAGCCCGGGCGCCACAACTACTGAGACTGCACTCTAGAGCCCACAAGCCACAACTACTGAAGCCCGCCTGACTACAGCCCATGCGCTGCAACTGGAGAGTCCACCGCAGTGAGAAGCCTGTGCATGTCAGTGAACAGTGGCCCCCGCTCAACTGCAACTAGAGAGAGCACGCACACAGCAGAGAAGACCCAACGCAGCCAAAAAATAATAAATACATTAAAAAAAAAAAACTAAAGGAGAAAAATTTTATGATAATCTTAGTAGTAAACACTATGTGAAAGAAGTCATTTTCTAAATTGGGAAATTATGCACTGAAAGGGTGTAAAAGGAAGATAATCCTGCTGTAATTCAGCAACTGATTGGAACCTAAGAGATGATGGTAAATTATGGGGGGAGGGAGAATAGGGAGGGGCAGAGTGAGAAGTGTTTTGTGATCCAATTGGAATGTAGCAAGAAAGTCTAGTAATGACAGAGATGGCAATTAATACAATAAACCTCAATTGCTGCAAGGGTTCCAAAAACTTAAAGTGTTAAAGGCAAGTATGCTTGATGATAACAGAAAGCTAAAATCTGGACTTATTTCATCAAAAGAAAGAAAACTTTAACACTTTGTTATTTCAAAAACAAAAATGTAAAGGAGCAAATCAAAATAGGGACTTTTTTTCTTCTAATGTCTTATTCAGATTACTTAATTTTAAATAATATTAGATCTGTCTAGATGTTATCATTGAACATAAAATGAGAAAACTCTTCCTCAACATTGGCATACAGGAGATGCCCAATAAATGTGAGAATGGATGAATGAATTAATGAGGCTTATTAGAATGTTTTTGTGGTAAGCTTTATAATGCTGCAATTTTAGAACTTTGAAGAATAAACAAAATATATTGAACAGCTTCATATCCTTGGAAAAAGATATGTTAAAGTGTTCTTATGTATAAATGTATATGTATACATAAATGTATATATGTTTTCTTTTCCATGCCTATTGACCTTGAATTTAAATTTAGTATTTCTATTTATTATTTATTAATAATTAATTAATTATTAATATTATTATTTATGAATGAAAATAAATGAAGCACAGTGGTTAAAACTCTGTGCTTCCAATGCAGGGGGTATGGGTTCGTCCCTGGTCGGGGAACTAAGATCCCACATGCCGTGTAGTGTGGCCAAAAAAAAAATGTTTATGATAAACCTATATGCTTCTTTTTACCATTTTAATGAATTACTTTATTGCATTTTTATGTAAAATGCAGAAGTAATATAAAGTTGCATCAAAATTTTTTATTTTACCATTTAAGGCTGTAGTTCAGAAGGGAATCTGTGAGTTGATGTTCACTCCACTCCAATGTAAGCTCCACCCTCCCACACACAGACACCTATGCAGTAAATGTAACTTCTATGAAGACGGGAATTTTTCTTTTTTGATCTAGTTTCCTTAGTGTCCAGAACAGTTTTTGAAACACAGTGGTAGATAATAAATTGATATGTTAATAAACTTAATGTATTAAAGAATGAAAAGTAAGTATAGACTGTATATGTGCCATCAGAATTCCAACCATCTAATAGTGTGTAAACTTTGTTTTCTGTTGGGAACAGAAAACACTGCTTTCAGTGTTGACCACGGTCAGCCTAAATGATGAGTCAGAAAAGGAATTCAGAGAATCCCTAGTAGAGATGTACTTTTTTTTTTTTTTTTTTTTTTTTTTTTTTAATGCGTTACGCGGGCCTCTCACTGTTGTGGCCTCTCCCGTTGCGGAGGACAGGCTCCGGACGCGCAGGCTCAGCGGCCATGGCTCACGGGCCCAGCCGCTCCGCGGCATGTGGGATCTTCCCAGACCGGGGCACGAACCCGTGTCCCCTGCATCGGCAGGCGGACTCTCAACCACTGCGCCACCAGGGAAGCCCTAGAGATGTACTTTTAATCATTCTATTTGTTTAAAAGTACAGGAAAAAGTAAGTGGTCAAATAACATAAACTTGGGTTATTAAATAGTTGTGGAGGAAGGAAGATACTTGAAAGTCAAGACAATAAAGGTAAAAGAGAAATTTATTAGTCTCCAGGTATAAGGCAATTCTAGTTTATTGCTATACCTTTCATGTTTGGGCCTTCCTGGTTTCTCATTAAAGAGTTTCTATGGAGAGGTAGGGTCATTATACTTTTCTGTATATATAGAAATACTGTAACATTCTATCAATATTAGGCATGTCCAAAAGAGCTTGCCAATAGATCCACTTTATCAGTGCTCTCCAAAAGAAATTTTTGAAAGATAGAAATGTTCTACATTGTCCAATATGTTAGCATGTGGCTGGCTATTGAGCACTTCAATTGTAGCTAGTATAACTAAGGAAACCAAACTCTTGATTTCATTTTAATTCATTTAAATTTAAATAGCCACATGTGGCTAAAGGCTACCAAATTGGACAGAGGAGCCTTAGATGATCAAAATAATGCAAATCTATTTTATTTTCACAACAGTACAATACAATATTATCATAAGGGAGTGTCTGAAACATTTCTTCCAACCAGCATATCAATGTGAGTTTAGCCTCTGGAATGACTATAGACCTCAAAATGAAATAAGTATAACAAGAAAACAGGAATGTGGCACCAGTTGTGAACACTGAGTAAACTGACAGAGGTGGATGGTGGATATAATGCCTGGATGACACAAAAAGGGAATCATTATTTTCATAATTAAACATACTGTGTCTATACATAATTATGGTTATACAGTGTATCAAAATGATTCTCTCACAAAAAATAAAATATGATTTTTTGATCAAACATTCATACTAATTTTAGTAATTCCTTTACTAAAGCTTTTTAAAGATTTTTATTGGAAAACTAATTGTATTTCTGGAAGTCTAACGATCTTTTGCTTCTAAATATAATTTTGAGTTTGATTATTAAATGTTATGTATGATTTTTTTTGTTCTTTTAGATTTTCAAAATTCAATTTTGAGTTCATTACTCTGATTTTGATGACCACATCTTAAGTTCAAGGACCCCTCCTAGTTTAAAAGATAATGAGAAATATTATAAAAGCTGTATCAATGTTTTAAATGTGAAATATGTGTTTCTATTGTAGTCTAGATAATTGGTCTTAGATTAAGAACAAGTAATTTATTTTTCATACATGTGTGTCTTGTTTTTTCCCTTATTTAAATCATTTTAGCACAGACTTTGGAATAACATCACACAATTGTACTATCTCCTCTCCTTCGTTATTTACATGCATATCCATTGTTACAAATTATTTATTATAGAAAGTTCTATAATAGAATATCTGGACCATATGCTAAAATATTCCAAGAAAGTGAATGTATATTTACAATGCATGTTCACTTTGAAAACCTAAGATTGTGAAATGGATACTTAAAATCCAATTGGTGCTACCTTATATTTACCTGAAAAGTCTTTCTTATGAGTAAAGTGGCAGACAAAAATCTTTGACCTCAATGAAGATGAAACCACCTCTGTGGTGACACTGCAGATTCTCCACATTATTTTTAAATATTTTAACATTCAACTGTTGTGGCTGACAGTTATCAATTTGATTGTAAATCAGTTATATTTTTTAAAGCATGATTTATTTTTTTGGTATAATACAGACAACTGTGAATTAATGCCAATAAAATCTTCCGAACTCATTGTATTGCTAACTCCCCCAAATGGGAAAAATAATGTCTCCTTATAAATTCTGAAATCTTAGGAGTGGGATAGAATTCACTGGAAGAATACCTGAGCATTCCTTAAAGGCATAATATATAGACTGTTTGCCATTTTCATATGCTACACTTCTTACCTCTTCAATCCACTTCAATCAGAGAGATTAGTTTCAGGATGGACAGACTCAGGAGAGAATAATTCCATCCTGTCTCAATTCAACCTATTAGTTATGACAAGAATTGTTCTTTATATCAATAGTTGACATATTCCAGTGTTCCCCTTACCCAAACCAGAAAGCTCTATCTAAGAAACAAGTTGGGAGGAAAGAGAGATCAGGGAACCACATTTTGAAAACTGTTTTTAGATCACTATCTTTGGTATTTCTAAGAAAAAAATCATGTTGCTGTGGTTTCAAAAGCTCTTTTAAACAAATACATTTCAGAAGTCATCACTGGAACACAATGTTACACAACAACGTTTTCTTCTTCTTTTTTTTTTTCCCCCTTTCCCTAGTTAATTTTTACTTTCTTCCCTGGCAGGAAAGCAATTTGTAACAGCTGTATGATTTATGCAATAATTGATGCAAAACTATATTGAATTGACCATTCACCATATCTTTTGCCAATTAATATCAGTAAAGGCAGCATGACTTGATTTCTCAAACATGCAAGTGAGGCCACTTTCAATGTGCTGGAACGACAAATGAGACCACAGACTGATGTTTCTACATTGCCTGTTCAGGTCCAAAAGCAGGCAAATGTTGCTTTTCCTCTTTAATCACTAGAGCAATGCAATTTTATGGATCTGTTGACTATGTAGAGATACAAATGTTTTGCCTCAGTCTTATCAGGATTGGAAGTTCCTTTCAGATTAGAGGACAGGTTGAAGTGCATTGCTAATACAACTTACATTTAAAATGGGACTTCTTGGTAAAGGGCAGGAAGCAGGTATACTTTTGTGATGGCTCCTCGTGGCACACCACAACTGATGGTCAATGCTTCCTTGATTCTGAAGTTGTATATTCTTCTCCTCTTAGCATTAACAATTGGACTAGTTTCACCCACAACTATAAACTCTCAAATACTTTTGAAAAGCTCTTTATGCTAAATTCACTTTCCCCAGTTAACAAACAAAAAATCTGAAAAAAAAAAAAAACACCTGCCAGACTTTAAGAATAATTTATTTTTCAAAAGTCAAATGTAAAAGAATGTACTCATGTTTCATCACCGGCTCTGGGAAGTCCTCACAGGCACGCTTTCCATTAAAAAGCAATCATTGTCCCTGTACCCTGCATGTAAATTTATGGTGAAATCCACAGTCCACAGGGCTTTCAGGGACAGTCTTGCCATAGCCAGGTAAACTTCAAGGTACTTGTGAACCTAGAGGAATTGTCACTACCATTTTCATCAGCACCATCACTACTACCACCACTCCAGCAATTCCAGAAGTTACTACACATATCAATTAGTTCAAATGAGGCTTCATGATTTGAGACAAACAAAAGATACTACTACTTACTGGTGTGTTCCCTTCACTCTATTGTGGAGAACTCAGTACTGGCTGTATTTTTTTCTAATAGAGGATTCTTTAAAGCTTTAAAGTACAATGTTTTATAATGATTAACTATTAAACAGGATTTTAATCACTCTTCCTTTGTAAGCAATAAATACTCTAGAATAGCGATTAGATGGTTCTGTAGCTCTAAAACTTTAAATAAATTCCTTGGAGAGATTCAGAATTGATAATGGGAAGAGAAAGAAAAAAGACAACAATAAATAACAAAAATAGAAGTGGAAAAAAAGGAAAGTTTTTATTACCAATTGCTTCAGATTCCTTACTTTTAAGCCTTAAGTATAGTCTGCGAACTCTACAGACATTTTGCAAGTGTCAGTGTTCAAAATAAATAAAATTTAAAATAAAACACTCCTTAAATATGAAGAGGATTACATAATTATCTTAATGCAGCAGAGAAACAATACTTAGGAGTATAGTCTAGTCTTGAATCACAAACAATACCAACTGTTATGTATTCTGCTTTAAGGATACTCAATATATTAAACATCTGGATTCAGAAGAAAAACGTCAAAGACAATGAGAGGTAAGAGGAACTTCAAAGATGATTGAGTACAAGCTGCTACTTCTACGGATGAAGAAATGGAAACCAATGAAACCTGAGGACTTTGTTTCAGCATTCTTGCTGCCACAGAGCTGTGGAGCTATTAGTCATCACAAAGGACTTTAGATGAGGCATGAATCAAGGTTTACTTTTTTCAAGTGGCGTGTTGTATTTGAGATATTTGGGAACTATTTTTCTGGAGGTTAAATGAAAGTCTTGGTCAAATAGTGAGCAACAAAGTAATTAATTTTCTCATTTAATTTACTGAAGGATTTAACAGTTACCTTTAAATATTAGTTGTCAAGTGAGAACATACTTAAAGTTAAAGGTTATTTGCTGATAACTTCTCAGGGATGCATCTGTAATATGAAATGAGGGATGTCTCTGGAACCACATGATGCAATGAACAACACCCTTGGTAAATACAATAAGGAACTTAGAATATTTCCGATATCGTTTAGAAACCCGTCTACTGTAATCCAAATGCAGTTCAGAAAAGCAAATATGGGGGGCTGAGTTAGGAGAGCAAAATGCAAGTATAGCATTTGGTTTTTATTTGATTCAAAAGTAGATTATAAATTATATGGAGCATGAATTCTTAACCCGTAAACCATGGACAGGATTAACGGGAATGTGAACTCACTGTGTATGTATATTGTTATTTCATTTTATTTATTTTGTTACATCTTTATTGGAGTATAATTGCTTTACAATGGCATGTTAGTTTCTGCTTTATAACAAAGAGAATCAGTTATACATATACATATATCCCCATATCTCTTCCCTCTTGCTTCTCCCTCCCTCCCACCCTCATTATCCCACCCCTCTAGGTGGTCACAAAGCACCGAGCCGATCTCCCTGTGCTATGTGACTGCTTCCCACTAGCTATCTATTTTACATTTGGTAGTGTATATATGTCCATGCCACTCTCTCACTTTGTCACAGCATACCCTTCCCCCTCCCCATATCCTCAAGTCCATTCTCCAGTAGGTCTGTGTCTTTATTCCCATCTTGCCTCTAGGTTCTTCATGACCATTTTCTTTTTTCTTTGATTCCATATATATGTGTTAGCATACGGTATTTGTCTCTCTCTTTCTGACTTACTTCACTCTGTATGACAGACTCTAGGTCCAAACACCTCATTACAAATAACTCAATTTTGTTTCTTTTTATGGCTGAGTAATATTCCATTGTATACATGTGCCACAGCTTCTTTATCCATTCATCTGTTGATGGACACTTAGGCTGCTTCCATGTCCTGGCTATTGTAAATAGAGCTGCAATGAACATTGTGGTACATGACTCTTTTTGAATTATGGTTTTCCCAGGGTATATGCCCAGTAGTGGGATTGCTGGGTCATATGGTAGTTCTATTTTTAGTTTTTTAAGGAATCTCCATACTGTTCTCCACAGTGGCTGTATCAATTTACATTCCCACCAACAGTGCAAGAGGGTTCCCTATTCTCCACACCCTCTACAGCATTTATGGTTTCTAGATTTTTTGATGATGGCCATTCTGACCAGTGTGAGATGATATCTCATTGTAGTTTTGAGTTGCATTCCTCTAATGATTAATGAGGTTGAGAATTCTTTCATGTGTTTGTTGGCAATCTGTATATCTTCTTTGGAGAAATGTCTATTTAGGTCTTCTGCACATTTTTGGATTGGGCTGTTTGTTTTTTTGATATTGAGCTGCATGAGCTGCTTATAGATTTTGGAGATTAATCTTTTGTCAGTTGCTTCATTTGTAAATATTTTCTCCCATTCTGAGGGTTGTCTTTTCATCTTATTTATGGTTTCCTTTTCTGTGTAAAAGCTTTTAAGTTTCCTTAGGTCCCATTTGCTTATTTTTGTTTTTATTTCCATTTCTCTAGGAGGTGTGTCAAACAGATCTTGCTGTGATTTATGTCATGGAGTATTCTGCCAATGTTTTCTTCTAAGAGTTTAATAGTGTCTGACCTTACATTTAGATCTTTAACCCATTTTAAGTTTATTTTTGTTTATGGTGTTAGGGAGTGTTCTAATTTCATTCTTTTACATGTATCTGTCCAGTTTTCCCAGCACCACTTATTGAAGAGGCCGTCTTTTCTCCACTGTATATTCTTGCCTCCTTTATCAAAGATAAGGTGACCATATGTTCATGGGTTTATCTCTGGGCTTTCTATCCTGTTCCATTGATCTATATTTCTGTTTTTGTGCCAGTACCATACTGTCTTGATTACTGTAGCTTTGTAGTATAGTCTGAAGTCAGGGAGACTGATTCCTCCAGCTCCAATATCACTGATGAACATAGATGCAAAAATCCTCAACAAAATACTAGCAAACAGAATCCAACAGCACATTACAAGGACCATACACCATGATCAAATGGGGTTTATCCCAGGAATGCAAGGATTCTTCAATATACACAAATCAATCAATGTGATACACCATATTAACAAACTGAAGGAGAAAAACCATATGATCATCTCAATAGATGCAGAGAAAGCTTTCGACAAAATTCAACACCCATTTATGATAAAAAACCCTCCGTAAGTAGGCATAGAGGGAAATTTCTTCATCATAATAAAGGCCATATATGACAAACCCACAACCAACATCATCCTCAATGGTGAGAAACTGAAACCATTTCCACTAAGATCAGGAACAAGACAAGGTTGCCCACTCTCACCACTATTATTCAACATAGTTTTGGAAGTTGTTGATTGATTGATAAGTATTTAGGGCCACTGAATTCGAGGTGATCCTCTTTGATAATTACTAGTATTTCTGTGCTTCAAATTAAGTGTCAACAGAAAATATGTAATGGTCTACAGATCTGGAGTACAATTATCATCTTCTGAAAAGTGCCATTCTGAGAAAGAAGGGTGCCTGAAGACTACCGGATCTCCCACAAACACAGAAGAGGAAATACCTATAGGGATTATGAAAATTTGCACTGTTGAAATGGTCATTAATTTCACAAGAAAATCATCACATGATAAAATGTCTAAGTGGGGTTGAGTAACCTTTGTATATATTTAAAGGACAACATTCAGTAAATTGGTGCAGCCACTATGGGAAATAGTATGGAGGTTCCTCAGAAAACTAAAAATAGAGTTGCCATATGATCCAGCAGTCCCACTCCTGGGCATATGTCAGGAGAAAACCATAATTCAAAAAGATATATGCACCCCAATGTTCACTGCAGCACTATTTACAATAGCCAAGACATGGAAGCAATCTAAATGTCCATCAACAGAGGAATGATAAAGAAGATGTGGTACATATATATATAATGGAATATTACTTAGCCATAAAAAAGAATGAAATAATGCTATTTGCAGCAACATGGATGGACCTAGAGACTGCCATACTGAGTGAAATAAGTCAGAAAGAGAACAACAAATACCACATGATATCACTTATATGTGGAATCTAAAATATGACACAAATGAACTTACCTATGAAACAGAAGCAGACTTGCAGACATAGAGAACAGACTTGTGGATGGCAAAGGGGAGTGTCAGGGAAGGATGGATTGGGAGTTTGGGATTAGCAGGTGCAAACTATTATATAGAGAATGAATAAACAGCAAGGTCCTACTGTATAGCACATGGAACTATATTCAATATCCCATAATAAACCATAATGGAAAAGAATTTGAAAAAGTATATATATATATGTATAACTGAGTCACTTCGCTGTACAGCAGAAACTAACACAACATTGTAAACCAACTATACTTCAATAAAATAAATTTTTAAAAAACAACATTCAAGAGCTTGTGGAATCTTAGCAATTAAATAAGAAATGCTCTTCTTCAAAATGACATAGGAACTAATACAATTTAATTTTGCTTAAATGCAATTATACTGATTTATATGCAATTAATTACATATGTGAAAAAAGCCATAATCTAAATTTTTTTTTCTGAACTTCTCATATTGTTACAATCAAGCCTATCAAAAGTTAACGTTTTTCAATATTTATTTAATCTCTTTATTTCTTGGAGCCATGGTTACTGAAGCTCCTAAAGAATCTGATGACAGTATCTTTCTTCTTCATTTGTAGGGTTCATATAGTTAAAAAGTCCACCTGAAGTATATTAACTCTGCATGAGTGATAATAATTTCTGCTTTTTGTACTGCTATATTTAAAATTCAAGGGTGTACTGCTATAATAGTAAAGATAGAATGTTTGTTTCCTTCACCTCAATTTAGGAAGAGATAAAAAGATGTATTCCCTAGATATTGAAATTGTGAGACAATATCCCTTATCTTGTAAGAAACCAGCAGTAAATTGGTTTTATATCTTGAAATTTGTGACAGGAAATTCAAATGCAGGTAGAATTATTGCCAGTTCAAAGAACAGTGGAACATACTTGGTTGGCAAGGGGAGAAATCATTTTTTCACCTGATTCCAGTTAATTTTTTTAAATTTAAGTTCTCATTGGTGATTGCACACCCACTGATCCATCTGGTGCGTAGTGGAACTTTCAAGGGTGCAGCTGAATTGGTCCAAAGGGAGCCACAAGATAGTATAGATATTGCAGAAAGCTTCTGGAAGATGGAAAAAGAGGGGAAAGAATAGCATGGCTTCTCCCCATCTTTCTACCTTCTGTTCTACCCCCAGTGCTTCCTTTTGGCCAAACCTATACGCTGATACATGTATTAATATAAATGTAGTAGGAGTTGAAAACTTATTCAGGAAATCTGACCAATGCTGAAAGCCAAACTAAATAATTCAGGCATAAGAATTTTTCTTTTTTCTCTTGAGAAGGTTTTTATGCCTAAAATATTTGGGTCATTTCCTTTACTCTCTATTTAAGATACTGACACATTACTCAGGTTTGCCAACAGTGAGAATGAATCAGCTTTTGTTACATGGATCGTATTCACAAGAGGTTTTGAGATATCCTGAAGTATTAATGTCATCATGTCAGCTCAATTCATCACACATTGATTTTCAAGCTAAAACATATTATTTATACTGTGATTGCTGCTTGCTATTTTCCTAAAGTGATCAAAATGATTACTCTATTAATATTTTTTCTCATTCCAATTTAGTCTCTGGAGGAGTAGAATTGTTTATTATTGTCCTTATTTTTTATATTAAAAAAACTAAAATGAAGAGAATTTAAATCTGGCCACAGTGATTTAGTAACTTGCTGATAGAAGACATATGGAATATTTTTTCCTGGTTCAGTGTGCTTTTTAAGTAAGTTCTTTTCCTACATAACATAGACAAAGTATTATTTATGCCTACTTATTAGTTTTATATGTATGCATAATTATATGCACTGCTTGTATATTGCTCACAATTACTTACATATAGAATTTCACTCCATTAATAAAAATTCCAAGTGAATAAAGCATGAATCAGCAATGTAAGGGATCTTCTGTATCATTATTGGCCTAAAGCACAAACCTCTGATTAAAAAGGAAAATATATTTCCCTTAGACATTATAAAATACTGCTGCTCATGAGATTCTGTCCTTCCACTATGGAGATAAGTAACAAATCAAAATCAAATAATACTTATTTAAACCCACCAAACTTGAAAAGGCATATGTTTAGAATGATTTACTAGGCACGCACTTCTTCTAAAAAGCAGAAAGTTAGACAATATAATATTTATTTACACATTGTTTCAGTAGACAGTCATTGAATATCAGTACGAAGCAGTCGCTAACATGAAAATTTCATATAAAAATAGATAAATCATGGTTTCTGCCTTAAAAGACGTGAAAATCTAGTAATAAGCTCTTGCAAAAATGCCCCATAAAAGCAATAATAAAATATTGCACACACATACACACACACTCACAGAAAAAAATCATGATGAGTGACAGAAGTCTTACTTAGAGAAGAGTGTGGAGGGATGCAGTTGGGAAGGATTTTATAGAGGAGGATGCACTTGAGTTGAGTTTTAAAAGTTAAGAAGGTGATGACTAAGAGAACTTTATAAGAGAAGTACAGTCCAGGGAGGAATAAAAAGATGCACAAAGCACAGAAGTAGGAAGCAGAAGGAAGTGCTCAGGATAGTTGAAGCATATGGAGGGGGCAGTGATGAATGAGGAGGTGAGAGGAGTCTCATGGGGGAGGATCTCCTGGGCTACTTCCTGAAAAGAGATACTGATTACCATACTATATCCCTACATTTGGAGTAGTTCTCATGTGCTAGCCTGGAAAAGTTGTCTACTCTCTAGGATATTGAGTTCATGTAATAAGGCCTGGGAACTAATATGTTCTCAGATCACAGCCTAGACCCCCAAATTTTTTTAATTCACACACTTAGGGCTTAAGAAATTACACGGTGGCTGACAGCTTTCTGTCTCAGTCCAGACTCTTCCAGGACCCCCACAGGTTCATTTGGGTCCATTCAGAGCACCTGCAGATACAATTTTCTTGGATTTTAGAGATTTTCCTAAACTTAGATTGAATATTCCACAAGAGCTGAAGGATCTTGCACAATCCTGACCAAATCTCTCAGGCAATCCTAAGCATTTCAGACTGTTCAGAAAGCTGGGTAGTGTGTGTGAAACTGGAATGCAACTGCTAGATGAATAAGGTACTACGTCCTCCCTTATTACAGTTAGAGGTTCAAATGAATTCAGTTTAATTTCATGTAATTTTGTTTGAGCCACTACTGTGTGTTAATACAATGGGCTAAGGGCTATGTGGAATATAAGGTTGAAAAAAGATACTCTACTACCCCCAAGGCCCATGACCCCAAATTAGGTTGGATGGTATACTCATATGCTTAACCCCTATGGCCAGTATTATTAAAGCTGGAAAGTAGTAGAACAAGGGATTCTTTTATACTCTTTCCTTTCTCTGTTGTGTTTATGGAAATAATAATATTTATGAGGCAGAGGTTTCCCAAAGTTATAGTGAATCAGAGCAATGTCATAGAGGGACAATTTCTACCATTAGCTGTGGTCTCTTCCAACAGTAAGCCTTTAGACAATCTCAGAGCTCTCTATCCAAGAATGTGGACTTCTAAAAAGGAGGGGAAAAAGAACTCTGTAAATGACATAACAAGATATATCAATTAATTATTGCTACATAATAAAGCACACAACACAGTGGTTTAGAGGAATAACTTATTTTTGGGCTCACAGTTCTGTGTGTCAGGTGGGTAGTTAGCTAATCTCCATTTGGCTCACTTACAGTTAGCTGGTGGGTCAGGCACTCACCGAATTTGGATGGCCTTACTCAGATGTGTGCCAGCTTACATATTATTGGTCACGGTGATAGAAACAGCCTCTGGTGCCCAGACTGAGAACAGGCACAGTATGACTTACTTTGCATTCTCTTGGCCAAAGCAAGTTACACGATCAGCTAAGATATCATAAGTGGGGAAATAGATGCTGTAAAGTCACATCGTGAAGGCCCTGGATACAGGAACAGGTGGAGAATTGTGGCCATTTTTGTAAATTACCAAATCGGGGGATTGAGAAAATTTTTAAATTTTCTGTGGATTTCCACATTTTTCCATCATATATACTTTATGGTAATATATAGTTTAACAAATATATATATATATATATATATATATATATATATACATATATATATACATATATATATAAAACAAAACCTGAAATGTCTTGTGGTGCGACAAGTAAGGGCATCGGCTACCTGAGGGTAGATTAGCTAAAGGCATACTTCAAATATAGTTACAAGGTGGCTAAATCAATCAAGGAAAGAAACAAAAATATTACTGTCACAAAACAATCCATATGATTAGAGAGTTTCCACGAAAGTCTAAAAGTAATCATTCGAAACCTAACTATGCTTTAGGCTCCTCTGTGTTCTTCAGACTTAAGATCTTATATCATAACATCAAACATCCTATGGCTGATTTATAAATGTGTAAAGAAAAGTTTCTCTTTCTAATATCCTTCAATGCAATTCCAACAATATGGTTGGTTGCTTTCTTTATGATTCATTGCCATATCTTTTCTATGTGTTTCTATCCAATTATATCATTGAGAGACACCATGACATGGCACAGGTGATGTGGTATTAATATTGCCTGTATTATAAGGACACTGGGTTTTGCCTAAGAATAAAAGCCTGCATCCATAACCAGGTTCTTCAGCCAGTGTGTGAGACAGATCAGTTTGGTGACACTTGGACCTTGGACCTTTGCTAAGAGTCACTCATTTCAAGCCTCCAGCCCTTCAAGGCTGGCGGAAGTGCTGTAACTGTACACTAAGTCTGAAAGAAGCCCTGCTGGTGGCTGCAGTCCAGTTCCCGGAGTGCAAGGCAGAGATGATGATTTTGAGCATATGCTAGAGCCAGTTGTGGTGGGAAAAAAGCAGGGCTCCTGCTGTCCCTGTTGATCCTTCTGAGGTAGAAAGAACAAGATTTATTGCAAGTTCCACGGCCTTAAAAACAGGCCAGCAAGCTCCATGTGTTCTTTTCCTGATTGAAAGCCTGGATACACATTGTGTATATAACTTGGCCTAAGTAAAATAACTCAGCTGACCCATATTTACATTTCACTGCTGGTGACCTAACACAATCGGGATGGGCCTGGTGGCCAGTCTTGGCACACAGCACCATGTTTGTGTTTTTCTTCCCTTGGTGCCCCAGACGTTAGCTTCCCTTCTGATTGGCATTAGTGTCTGCAGCTGTTCCCGCTCATCTCCCCATCTCGTTCCTCTCAGTGATGGCAGTGCTTTATTTCATCCATTTCACCACACATTACTGAAAATCTGCTATGCAATGAAATTTTTTTTTAAAAACTTGCAAGATATGAATATTTTCTTAATTTTCTGTGACAAGTAGTCATAAAAACTAAATATATTTGTTCTTTCAATTCTCACATCTTCCATTTGGAGACAGCTGAGCACAGTGGAGGAAGTCCTAGGTGAGACTGTGTGACGATTCCTGTAGCCAGCATGCTGACCCAGCAACTGTGAACAAGATGCAACTTCAGTTCTGTCTTCTTCTGGATGTAACCTTCCCTACCCCTGATGAAAACTCTGACAGTCACAGGGCTTTTGTTCCTACTCACTCCTAGATAACACAATGTCTTACAATATTTGTAAGTCAAAAAACAGTCTCATTTCAGTATGTAAAATATCCATTGAATATTCTGATCACTAAATCTTCTCTTCTGCAACTCAGATTTGCTTCAGGTTGAAAGCCTGAAGAAGTGGGTGCTCTGCCCTCCACCTGTCCAGGTCAAGATATTCCGTCACTCACTAGTTGCAGCGAATGAAGAGATTAGATAGGTCTTATTAGACGGGTGCCATCACAGGTTGACTGTCATCTCTGGCCTTGAAGGAGGATAAAAGTCAACTTCTTTCTTCTTGGGCTCTGCAGGGTTTCCTTCCTGGGCTCCTGTCTCCTGAGGAGCCCTCACCCCTGGGGAAATGAACCTCTGTGCCAGCTGGCAGCACGACACTGCAATCTCAGCTACTGGGCATTCCATGGTGCATCTTCTTTCTTCTGCTGCCGAGGTCTTCTTGCCCCTTGCCATGGCACTGTGGGAGAGGACCTAAAAGTCTCACGTTGGCTTTTTCACTTTAAATGACCGACATCTGATTCAAAAGAAGTGGTAGTATATTCTGTGAAAATTCTCAGAGTTTAAGCAGACCCAGTGCAGACCAAATATGGTGGTGTCATATCAAGTGGTTCTCTCAAAGACCACCTAAGTCTTGGGCTTAGAAATTAGCATGCTCCAAAATTTAAGTTTGAGCGCTCAAAGCAAAGCACAAACTTTCTCCAAAGAAACCTCCTTACCAACCTCTTTCCCTTTCCACTGTCTCTGATATATTTTTATGTCCTTGATCTGGCAGAGGGGTGCAAGAGTCACGGGTTTTTTTGCGCCATTTCCTTTAAAAATCAGCATATGAGGATGGGGATGTCTGCCCACACTCTCTGCTATCTGATACTTTTCCTTATGGTACCTCGGTGGAAACCTGAGGCAGGCACAGTCCCATACTAACTTCCTGTTACACTCACTATATAACTTTGCAGAAACTATTTAATTTTCTGGATCTGTACTTCCTCCTTCATAAAATGAGAGCGTTGAAGCTCAATCTCTAGAGTCCTTTCCAGCTGTCAAATTTGGTGGTTTTGCAGTTAAGTTTCTATAGACAGTGTAACACAATGGAAAACACATTGAGATGGTTGTCAAGAAACATAATCCCTGCTGTAATCCTATTAACTAGTTGAATGTCCTTAAACAAGTCTCTTAATTTTTCTGGGACTCAGTTTTCAAATTATGTAATGGTGGAGTTTGTACTGGATGACTTGGCTTAATAAAAAATGCAGGATTTAAGATTATTATCATTTTGGAAGGCTGCACAGTGTAATAACCAGTGGGCACCTTTGGAATCTGAAAACTTGGTTTCTGGTTCTACTTTTGCCTCTTCCCCAGCTGTATAAGCACAGACATATCACCAAATCTCTTTAAACTTCATTATTATTAATAGTAGTAATAATAATAATAGTAATAATTGACAGGGTTGATTTGAGGATCATATGACATAAATTCAAAAGTGATTTTTAAAGTGAAACAAACGCTGTTATCTTTAAATATATTCAAAAGTGTAGAAAGAAAACAGTTATTTTTCTACTTATTCAGAATGGTGATGAAACAGTAACTTAGTGATTATTATCTAAATCTGCAAGCCCATAATACAACTGGAAACGTGAAGGGTATGAAAACTGAGGGCCAGAAAGTGAAGTAGATCCTGGATGTGGTGAGGGATACATTCCAAGATGTTTGTGAATCTACTGACTGTCTAGGCTCTTGCTTTTCTCTCAAATCACATTTTAGTCAAGCCACACGTTTCCTGAGAATATCCTCATGTGAATAGGTGAAACGTTGACTAGAACATTTCTGAGAATATCCTCATGTGAATAGTTGAAACATTGACTAGAACATTCCAGTCACACTTTACCGTGTCTCCACAAGAAGTGGGGTATGCTTGTTCATGTCACTGGTCCAAGTCATCACTAAACTAGACATTTCACTCTTTAGTGTATCTAAAATTTCTATCTCAATAAGAACCATCATTCTTTTAGACTCCTTGATATGTGCTTCACTTTCAATCTCAACACTACGCTTTCTTTTTAGGGGTAATATGAAAGAAAATGTTTGCTTTTCGTGGTTAGGTCTTTTAAAAATCTTTTTAAAAGAGTTACTATGGAAATTTATATACTACCTAGGTAAGACACTTTCTTCCTCTGGTGTGTGACTCAAATTCATGCCTTTGCAAAATGACAAATATCATGCAATACATCTTAAAATCCCTAAAACCCTAACTACTGATTCCTTGGGTACCAAGGTCTACAACCATACCTAACAGCCTACCATTAATACATTTCCTTATTAATTCAATTTCTTTTTTTTTTTTTTTTTTGCGGTACGCGGGCCTCTCACTGCTGGGGCCCCTCCCGTTGCGGAGCACAGGCTCCGGACGCGCAGGCTCAGCGTCCATGGCTCACGGGCCCAGCCACTCCGCGGCACGTGGGATCTTCCCGGACCGGGGCACGAACCCGCATCCCCTGCATCGGCAGGCGGACTCTCAACCACTGCGCCACCAGGGAAGCCCTTCAATTTCCCTTTTTTTGATCACACCTCTCTCTTCAAACATCCCTGCTTTCTCCCTTTAGCTGATAATATCACTTTTTAATTAATTGAGAAAATGGAAATGACCCCATTTCCCAACACCAATTATTCACCCACCCAGTGACTTCTGTCTTGAAATCACCCCCCTGCCTGCATCATTTCCTCTTCTCTACTGAATCATGCCCATCAGCAGACAAACAGGCTGAATTCTCTTCCACATTAGAAATCCCTTTTTTGATCACATACTCCTCTTCCTTTACTGCCCCATTGGTCTCTTCCTCTTCTTTTCTAAACTGTTGCCAGTACTTAATATATTTCCTCTTCTACACTCTCTGGAACCCACCCCAGACAGGCCAAAATTCCTACCACGCCAAATATACTGTCCTGGCTAACAACTACCATCTTGCAAGATCAGATAAGAGCTTTTTACTTCCTCACATTTCTCAAATGATTCACTCTTAGTCAAATAGTATTTTCACAGTCGATGGTTACTTGCTTCTTCAAAACTCCTTGTCTCTTAATTTCTGGGAAACCATACTCTCCTGATTTACTTTCTGATATATTAACTGTCCTTTCTCAGTCTTGTTTGTTGACTTTTTTCCCCAACCTAGATGTTAGACTGGCCAAGAAGCTGATCTCATATTCTTTCTCTTCTCTATTTACATAGACTCCCTAGATTGTATATTATACCCTTTCTCTTCTCTATGTACACATACTTCACTGGCTATTATGGCTTTAAGTAAATGTAGATGTAGATGAATAATAAATTCATATCTTAGGTCTCTAGCTCTTCTCTGAGTAACCACCTTTGTGGTTACTCAGACCAAACTCCAAGGAGCCATCTATGACTCTTCTCTTTCCTTCACATCCCACATTCAGTTCACCAGCAAGTCAGTTTGGCTTCATACTGAGAATATAACTTGTTCATTTCTCTCAATATGAACTATACCACTTTAGTGCAGGCCACTCTTTCTCTTACTTGATTTCAGCAATAGCCTCCTAACTGGTTCCCTTGCTTCTACCCTTATCCATATTCAACTCATCCTCCATTTAGCCTGTGTCTGATTGCATAACTCCTCTTGAGACCCTCTAATGCCTTGACATTGCTTTTAAAATAAAATCTGTGCAAACTAAACAAAATTTAACTTTCTCACATGAAAAAAACTGCATTTTTGTTAAAAAGCAGAGATTATAGACACATAAACTATATGCTTATATGTATATGCATACATACACATAGCAAGTGACTGAATAACTGAAATAAGTCAACAAGTACGACTATTCTGTTTTTATTTCTTGTAATAAGTTACTATCTTTAATTAAAAGCCAGCTGAGAAATACAAAAAAGAATGAAAAAGTGTCATAAAATGTTAAGATAACATGATACTTCTAAGAGATTTTGTGTTTTGAACTAATTTCTTCAGACTAAGTACCTAGATTCCTAGAAGGGGACATTCCTGCACCCACCCACCCCACATTAGAGTGACTTGGATAGGAAAAAATGTATATATATAAGAAGTGATGATCTATCCTTGATTTTTTTTTGTATCAATAATCAGTCCCTTTTTGCTAGGCTCCAAACCAAGACACTTCATGTTGTCCAACAGGGGAATGGAACGGACCCAAGAAGTGACAATCTACATTATAAAGGTTTCAAAGGAAATTGAAATTCTTGCTTATTTACTTATCCTGTGCACAGTCCCTATAAAGTGATGTCAAACTTATCAGAATAATCAAACCTCCCAGAAATCAGAAAGAGTGTCAAAATCCTTAGTCACAAACAATGTCTTTTTTTCTTCATAGACATTCCTAGCTGCTGGTGAGCCTGAGCCCTTTGTAATCTTCCTGAGTATGTGAATAATGGCACATTATTCAGGGTTTAAAAAATTCCACCTTCCCAAGCATTTCAATTTGAAACCAAGATAGTGTTTCAGTGTTTGTTTAGTGACCATCAAATGCCCCCAATACTGGAAAGTATTTCTGCATTACATCTTGTACTGGGCTTTGGGCCAAAAACTTCCTACTGTACATGTTCCCACTGGCCTCTATAAGGGTGAAATGATTTTACCCTAAACTTTAATTAGCAAGAAAATGGTGATAAAACTGCTTAGTCTTTTCCTCTCATGCTGGGTAAAGCAACCATCACATCTCCATATAGATAAAACTCTCTACCTAAAATTTTGCCATTGACTACTGAAGTAATGAGAAATATTTCCCCCCTGGCTGGCTTTCCCCATCTCATATTCTTACCCTCATGGGGGATGGGGCCAACCCACCAAGAAGCAAACCCACTCTCACTCTCCTGCTACAACAATTGCTGGGACAGAGCCATGGAGGGAGCACTGTGGGAAAGCAATCAAGACAGCAGAGTGAGTTAACTTTCTGCTGTCAGAATAAAGCTTCATAACTCATGGATGTGAGGAATTGACAGGGAAACCTACAGTCATATCAGCTTCTACTCATCAAAGAGTCTCCTTATCCCTGGAAATGATATAAACTTCAAACCCAATCACAATCTGATTCATTTCCTGTTGCCCAAAGAAATGTCTGTTCGCAACATTTTCATTTTAATGGTTTTAACATAAATGTCCTCCTCACCACTGTAAATTCACCCATTCATATTTGAAAGATAAACTCTTTATCAATGGTGAAATAATTTCAAAGGATATCTTTATAATGTAAGAGGAAGCTCTGTGTGTGTACATCATTGTGTGGGAGTGTGTGTGCACGCACGCCTGGGGGTGGGGAGAGGGAGAGGAAGAGGGAGAGGGAGAAGGGGTAACGGAAAGGAAGGGAAGGGAAACTTCCTACAAAATGAAATTGTTTAGCAGAATAGAAAGATTTCCCAGCAATCCAAGTGAGATCAGCCAAAAGTAAATTTCAAATGAACACCTCAGTAGGCAACTCTGAGCCCTCCAAGGCTGATCTGTTAGCTCTATACCATCCTTCAAATACCACACTATTACTCATATCAATAGCCAAGATATTTAGAATAGAACGGAAGCCAGCATCCTAGCTAATAAACCCTTTCCCAATCAGTGCATGTGCTGGCTTACATAACCTATTGCCTAGGAGGGCCATGCATTTTGACTTGTTTTACTCGATGATTAGCTAATAACTTTATTTTACCATCTCCTCCCTATGACTAAAGAGAAGTATTAGCAAAATTAATGGCAAAATAGTTGCATAAAATATGTAGCCCAGAGCTGTGATAAAGATAATGTATTAAAATTTCCACAATTCTGATTACAGTCCAAGAAGTCCTCATGAATATAAGGTGTAAAGCAGGGAATCTACTCCTTTGATTATACCTGACAGTATAGATGGCTAAGGGTCTGAGAACACTGATTACTGTCATTTTATACTTTCTAGGGAGCCTCGTAAATTGCCCATCAGGGATTAAATGTAAGGAGAAAAGATCGTAGTTCTTGCTTCTATTTATGATGCAGTAATTTTATAGATGTAAATATATTTCAGTGCCATTTCTTTTTAGCTTAAGTAGCTCCATCTGCACCACAGTGTTAATGCTGTACTTTTTCTATATTCCTTATTCTGAGATGGCCAAAATAATCTACAGTGTACATCTATATTTGATGCTTCCTGGTCTGAAATGCAAATATAATCATTTAAAAGATACTTTTGCAGAAGTAAAGACTTGTTAGTCCTCAGCGAGCAGGTGGCAAAGCTGTTCACTGAGTTATCATGCCTGTTTGCACATGTTACATGAATCTTCCAAATGAACAGTAACAATCTGGTCGATTCATTGAGATACTCCTCGGGACCACATGCAATTTTCAATAGTGCAATACTGGCAAATATTACTGAAACAAATACAAATCAAATTCAAAGTACTTTTCTGTACAGTATTCAGCTACACTATAAGCACATTCTAAATTTGACATACCCTTGAGAATAAAATATTTTAACAAATTAAGTTTATTTGGGGTTGATTCTATCGCAGCCTTTTCTTGCAACAGAAATGCACTCCAGATACATACTTTACAACTTGGTTCAATCTCTGTTGGACCAGCAGTAGTAAAATACAATATGGGAAGAAGAAAAGAAAAACAAAAACCATGCTAACAATACAACAATTTTGCAGAAACACAGACACGCTGGTATGTGAATTCCAGTTTGACAAAGTTCAGTGAACCTAAAGATGGATGAACCCTGTCCCCAGCCACACCTTTAAAGTTGTCACTAAACAAAAAACAGATGTGTTGATTTTAGCTCTATTCAAAACATTTATAAATTCTTTATAAGGTTTTGTTTCAGGATCCTAAAGAAAACAATAATGTTTTAGTTAAATCCTCGATATTTTTCTGATTCACTTAATGTTAACAAGGCCATAGATAAGAAGTACGTATGAATTATAAGAGAAATGTAAATATATGTGAGAAGAGAATGTAAAAGGAAGTTACAGGTCTTAGAATCAGGTCAGTCTTAATTTTTTTAAGTCATAAAACTTTTCCAGCTCCATGACTTTCCCCCTTTTGCTCAACACTGTTAAAAAGTGTGGGAAAAAACAGCTGCCTGGTGTGGTTTTAAAGGCGGGAGAGTTACTAATGTCTCACAAACTGTGAAGAGATGTGTAGTGATGTGTAGGCAGCATTTGGGTTGATTAATCCTCCTTTGGATGATTCAGACTCCCTTAAATGCAAGCTTGAAAAGAAAATTGAGGCCATAAAGTATGTTTCATCAGGCTGTTATTTACACATTAACACATCCCACATACAAAGGGTAACCATTGCTTTAAGAAACACAACATTAGCTGTACCATATTTAGATGCAACAACACAGCTTGTCCCTTCAAAAAAAAAAAAAAAGCTCATGGTTACCCAAAACAGAGAGATTGTAAAGTAAGCCATATTTATTAAATGTCTTATAAAAACATTCTTTCATTTAAATGTTAGAAACAGAATGATGAAAAGAAAAAAAATCAAACTTGAGAACATTTTAAAAAGAGTACCTAAAATCTCAAAGTCAACCTATTTAATACATAGCGGAGTGGCATTTATACACATTCAATTTCTTACTCTGTGTGCTCGTACTTTGAGGGGTGGGAATGGGTGGAGGCAGTGGGAAGATATCCCTTAATTTATCTTGTCACTCATTTCCCCAGGGTATGAGGCTACAGATTTAATGCAAAGAGCCCCACTCTGGTGATGTAAGCGCAGTATAGAAATTTTTCAAGGATAATTTTAAACATATGTGATTTTTCTACCATGTTCTTACTTTAGAATCTAACTTTCTCATTAGATGTGAGTCCACTGTATTATGTATTTACCTTTAAGTATTCAGATAGAATTCCTGCTGCTTACATACACCATCTCAACTGAAAGAAATTATTTCTGCCAAATTGCTTGCTGTTAAGATTTGGAAAACAACAACTCTTTAAACAGTCTCAAGTTAAAGAAGCTCCTCATGTTTTAGGTTTTTAATAGAATGTTTTAACTATTGTTAATTCTCTTCTCAGACTCAGAATATCAATGTTCCCTCTGAGAAAACTCACTAGTTGTTTCATCTACTTCATCTCTAGAATCCCATTTTCCTCTCCCCCACTCTTCATCTGCTCCTCCAACTTAAAAAGGTCTCCTGATTTCTTATACCAGACATGTTTCCTAACTCTGTGTATCACTCTTCGCTACCCAGCTATTTCCTGGGGCCTAATGAGCCAGAGAAATGAGGGGAGAGAGAACAGTACTTCCATAACCAAAAGAGTCTGTTCCGGGCTTCCCTGGTGGCGCAGTGGTTGAGAGTCCGCCTGCCGATGCAAGGGACACGGGTTCGTGCCCCGTCCAGGAAGATCCCACATGCCGCAGAGCGGCTGGGCCCGTGAGCCATGGCCGCTGAGCTTGCGCGTCTGGAGCCTGTGCTCCGCAACGGGAGAGGCCACAACAGTGAGAGGCCCACATACCGCAAAAAAAAAAAGAGTCTGTTCCAAGATGTTGGGCTAAACATAGAGGTTTCT
Source organism: Phocoena sinus (assembly GCF_008692025.1). NCBI lineage: Eukaryota > Metazoa > Chordata > Mammalia > Artiodactyla > Phocoenidae > Phocoena > Phocoena sinus. The sequence continues at coordinate 102,688,598 of NC_045766.1, read as the reverse complement.
TTTCCTAAGAATAATTCAAATGCCTACAGGGGCTAAACGGGAGGCAAAACAGGGACACAAATATGTGGACCGGACTGCAGAGAACCAGAGCTCATTTGCCCCATCGAGAATAGACAGCATAGCAGCTGGGTCCTCAGCCCCTGTTGCATATTGCCCTCTGTGAATTTGAATCCCCTTTGCTAGTGTTTACCATGTTCCAGGAAAGGCCAAAGTTTCAGATAATTCTATGAAATCTCCCAGGATTTAAATTTTGGAAGTTACTTTTGTTATGTTTTCAAACACTGTCCCGAGCAAATATATGTTACAGGTTATATCTAGCCTATAGGATACCATTTTGGGGGCAAAGCTCTTCACTGTTACCATGAGCTATATACACACGTTAGCTGAACCTCACAAATGAACAGAGACAATCTACTTTATTACTTGAATTATATGTGAACATATATGGCTAACATGTTCCAAGACCTCTCTCATAAATATACAGTTTTACCCTCCTGGCTCTAACTATTTATAATCCTCTATTTCTAGTCTTCAAAAAATAAAATAAATTTAAAGTAGAATTATAAGGTGGAAATACATTTAATTTGTTTTCCTCTAAATCCTCTGTTCTTCTGGGTTCATTATTCATAAATATATATATTTTAAAAATCAGGTTCATGTCCCACATATTGAGGGACATTCAGAGTTTCAAGATTTATTATGATTCCCCTAGGGAATTACAGTCATTCTCTTGGTCACCTCTTATTCTGAAATACAACTGCTGACGGTTGTTATCCTCTTGTTGGTCATCATGCCTCACACAAGGCCTTCTCCTTCACTCCCCAAAGAATCAATAATACAATGTCATTGCATGTATAGATACTCAATGCTTTAGATTAAATAAGGGGAACTCAGTACACCCAAAATAGAAAAGGAGTCTAAAAAGAATGCTGGACATTACTTTTCTTAATGTTCTTCTGCCACACATACCCACTATACCCTATTTTATATCATTTCTTCTCTGCTCACATACTGTCTCTAAGCAGAAATGTCTACTATCTTCTTTATCCTGTTACAGGTATCCCATTCCATTTCTCTTTCTTTTCATTTCCTTTTTTTGCCTGTTTCATAATTTGTTTGTTTTCTTATTCAAGAAGGCCAACCACTATTACTAACTGCATGACATTGCCCAAGTTACTTAACTTCTTTAGAGAAAAAAATACCCGTTTACCTGACCTATTGATGTGAGGATTAGAAGATAAAGCATGAATGAAACAGTTCATCTATGCGTCCAATCTATGGTTAGTACTCAAGGAATTTTCTCTTCCCCACTCCACTCCCTGCCTGCCTCTTCTTTCCAACCTTCAATCTTCATTACTCCTCCCTGCATCTCTCCCTGCAATTTCCTCTTGGTCACCCCAGGTCACCAACGGTGTAAACTTTATTATATTTTGTTTTTCAAACTTATTAAAATTTAAAACAGAAAATTGAACACACCATTTTGATACCAATAAAGGACTCCCTGGATCAGCTCAGTGCTTTGTGACCACCTAGAGGGGTGGGATAGGGAGGGTGGGAGGGAGGGAGATGCAACAGGGAAGAGATATGGGGACATATGTATATGTATAACTGATTCAGTTTGTTACAAAGCAGAAACTAACACACCATTGTAAAGCAATTATACTCCAATAAAGATGTTAAAAATAATAATAATAAAATAAAATAATTTTTAAAAAAAGGACTCCCTGACGTTTTTCTGAATGAGAATCACAACTTCATAAGCAGAAATCCACAATTATCTGCATGAGTACTGCTCTTTCTATTTCTGTTTGACCAGCTATTGTCAGGGTTAGACTCTGAAAGCCTGCAGACTCCAAGCAACCTGTGCTCTTTCTCTAATCACCCATTTTCCCCTACATTTCACTTCCCATCCTTTCATTTCTCCAAATGCTTCTTCCTTTCTTCCCATCTCAGACTCTGGCCTTTAAAATGAATTGGAAAGGGGCTTCCCTGGTGGCACAGTGGTTAAGAATCCACCTGCCAATGCATGCGACACAGGTTCAAGCCCTGGTCTGGGAAGATCCCACATGCCGCGGAGCAACTGAGCCCGTGTGCCACAACTACTGAGCCTGCGCTCTAGAGCCTGCGAACCACAACCACTGAGCCCACGTGCCACAACTACTGAAGCCTGTGCGCCTAGAGCCCATGCTCTGCAACAAGAGAAGCCACTGCAATGAGAAGCCCACGCACCACAACAAAGAGTAGCCCCCGCTCGCCACAACTAGAGGAAGCCTGCGCACAGCAATGAAGACCCAAAGCAGCCAAAAATAAATAAATTTTTTAAAAAAATGAATTGGAAGGAAATTTCTTTAGCTTGTTTTGCTTCTCTCCAGTTCACCACTTCTGACATTAGCCTTTAAAACATTCATTCATTTACAAGTGATAATCTTGTCTGTGACAAAAGCCATAGTGAATAGAATCTACAATAATTTAAGGAAGATGTTTCTGCCATGAGAAGACCTTAATAATTTCATTTCCCGTGGCAAACATAATTCCCATAAAAACTCATAGCAAGACCAAAATAACACAAGGTTTTAAACAACTGGAGTTTTTGATCACAACTTGAATGAACCAGACTTTCAAAACTCAACAACATGTACCTGAAGATTAAGGAGGAATGTTGATGCCATTGTTTATTATTTCTAAATAAGTAAATGCTGAGGTATCGTGTTTTTGAGTAAACATGAAACAGTTGTTTCTTTGGATTGTAAACAGAATCATGAGGCTGTGTTTAGGAATGTTTTGTAAGCAAGAGAAATGGAAGGTTTCTTGTATAGAAACATAGACAAGAACGATATAGATTTAAATATTAAATTATCCCAGTTGACAGATATTAATAAATTTGGCATTGAGAATCACTGTGGCATCTCAGATTCATCTTGGATGTCAACAGATCATGAATACTGCATCACCAAGTGACTTTCCTGGAATGTTTTCAAGATTGATCATACACATTTCTGTTCTTAGCACATCACAGATGGAAAGAATATATGGAATCCATTTCCCTTTTCCAGATTTAGGAGGCAACTAGTCCTCAGGATTTCTGAAGCTTCTTCACAGACGAGAGTCACCCTAGAGGTCAATGCTGTGGCTGCTCCAAAAGGGGTCTTGCCCTGGAGCACTACGGGGGGTCAAAAGAGGCCTTTGCAGAAGGGTGTTCAGGAAAAAGAGAAAGAAAAAAACTGTTTTCAGCTGCTAAAATCCCATATACTTCAATAATCCCCATTAAAGAACACACTGCTTTTCCAACCTGCTCTCTATAAGTGCAGGTTTACATTTGTAATGATAACCTTTCTTATCATGCGCCCTATTGAAGCTTTGTGAGTAAACACAGGGTAAGAAATAAATTATCCCAGTTATTCAAGATTTACTTCCTTATACATCTCAGAAAGGCAAACTTTTTTCATATATAAAATGTATTCGTTTGAATTTGGAGTTAACACAAAGAAGCAGAACTGCACCATGTGATATGTTATTAGAGGATAGGGCTAGCCCACCTGCCCAAAACATTCTTCTTTCACCTGAATTTTCACTTCCATTTGTGTGTTTCCTAAAACACCACCTTATTTGCATTAATAAACACTTATTTCCAATTGATGAGTCTTTAATAGTTACTGTTAAGAATATACATATGCAAGTTTGAGGCTGACTTGAACACTGCTTTCAACATTTCTAATGAATAAGAGTTAGCAGAAAAATAACCAGGAGGTTTAGATCGATCATAAGTAGTACATAATTAAAAATGTGAAATGACTTTTCAAAATAACTTAATAGTCTTCTTTAATCAAAGTGTCTATACAAGAAAAAAAATTCTTTTTGTTTTCTGGACCACACTGGAAAACTGGATTAAATTGTAAGAAGCATAAATATATGTCTTACAAATCTAATGACTTTTAAAAATTATTTTCAATTTTGTGTTCGTCATTAACATAAGTTTCTTGCTAAATGCATCTTCCTGTAAACCTTATCAATCATTGTTTATCATATATTCTGGGTGTTTCCAACTGGAGTGCCCAAAATGCACTCTAGATATCCTGGAAGGTATTAAGTTCCACTACATGAAATTGCTCTTTTTATAGCTCAAAAATGATCAAACATCAGCAATTTCATATTACTCAGCCAGAAACAGTGGATAGGAGTGGTTAATAAACATAATAAAACAAATAAGTTATTTTTACTTTTTTGGATTTTAAAGGTTGACACATTATAACCCAACAAAAATTACCGATTACTTCATGGTGACAATAAGTTATAAATGTTAATTAAATATACTTTTATTTAATAAAACTGAGAAAAATTATTTAATAAATGCAGTTTTATAAACATAAAAACTATTTACACAACAGTTTTAAATTTGCCGTAACAATAGTTCAATAAATAAATAAATATTCAAAAACAGAACTATTTTCCTCTTAGTAAATTCAATGTAATTCTCAAATGCTCATTTCTTTCAGTAGGAGGAAATAATTTAGATAATAAACATATTCACTTCCTGTTCGTATAAAAGTCTCTTTTTGGATAGCCAATTAAATTCAGAGTCCTCTCTCTCTCCACTCTCCTTTTATTGGTAGTAATCTAAGCTTCAAGAATCTTACTATTATGACTTTGAGGAAGGAGGGTTCACTTTGCAGATACTTATTGTAGGGGATGAAAAAGTTTTCCTTGACCCTCTTAGGGTCCCTAGCTGAGTCTGAAAATTAAACTGGAAAAGACAGATTAATAGGAGAAAGGCGTACAGTTTTACTGAATTTTTACATATACATGAAAGCCTTCAAAAGAGAATGAAGACCTGAAGAAATGACCAGAGCAGGAAGCTTTTATACCTTTACAAATAAAAACAATAAATTTGTGAAGAATTGACAAGACAAAGGGGTTTGGGCTAGGGCTAGTAAATGATGAAGTAACTAGGAAAGAAAGGGTTAGTTTAACAAGGATTGTTGGTACAGATTTCTTGACCCCAAATTCCCCATCTCTGGTGACAAGAATGTCTTCCCTCCTCCTGGTATAGCAAAGGTAACTTTCACATGGGAGTTTTAGAATTTGTTTTGGGGAAGGATGAGGGGGTGAGGGGTCAGAGTGACCTTCCTGCTTCTGCCATCTTTTTAAAATTCCTTCAGCTTATGATATTTAATATGCCAAGATGCCACATTTGGGGGTAGCCTGTTCTGAACCCCATCATTACCTTCAGGAATCCGTTATTGATTAGTTTTTCCATTCTCCCAGCCAGGGAAGGCAATATGACACACAGAGAATACTTAGTAGTCTCATCCTATTGGCTCACTTCTCTCCTCAGGTCCTACAGCCTCCCTTCAGAAGCTGGCTAGGCTTCTTGTTCCATACACTCTACCATAAAGTTCTTCATCCCTTACAATGACAATTCCTTGGCAAGCATAGCATCTTCTTTACTGCTTTTCATCTCATACTTGTCTCTAAAGTGAATATTTTCAGATCTTTTCTATATCCAGTAGGAAAATTTAAATGGTGAGTGGGGACTTATCTCTGGACCTTTTCTAGCTACCCATACACTGCTAACATTTTAGTAGCTTTAAAAGCCACTGAGGCCACAGACAGCAGTGGACATCTGAATCTATGTTTTCCAAGGTGCACAAAGTTTGGACTGAGTCTTTGGTACTTTCACAACTTATGTTGAAGATACAATGAAATTTGTAACCTCTGTGTACAAATAAATGTGTCAGTGATCTTTATCATTGAAAATTAAAGAATTCTGAATGCAATAATTATAAGGTGCTTGGCAACTTCATTTGTAGAACTGACAATTTCAATTTCTGAGCTTTTAGTATCTTTCATAACCTCTGAAGTTGAGACCATACAATCATGTCTTTTCCCACATATTTCAAACCATTTCGAGTGTTTTTCACTGCAGTAATGGACACTGTGGTTATCTCCACAACAATCATTCCAAAATTCTCAATCATGAAGTGGCTGTGAGAGTTGGGTGGAACTGGGTAGACTTTGAGTGTCCTACAATCACTGAGATAATCTCAAATTCCTTACTGCTGCTTTTGTCACAGTAATTCACACAGCAAATGATTCTGAACATCTAGAATAAATTCAATTAATGCATAGCATTTTCTGGCCACTGAGATTAGCTGAAGATTAGACCAATCATCATACAAGTTGGTATTTATGAAAATAATTCTGGAAACACATATCCACCCCTCCTAATGATGTGATTTGTGGATGTGCCATCAGACTGCCACCCTGAGAAACACCAATTTGAAGATATAACTGAAACACAGAGTAGACCAGAGATTTGATCAAACCATATCTAGACATATTGTCTGAAACTTTTAAACTGTATGAATAAGTTCCCTTATAATTCGTCATTTGAGATAGATTTTATCTAACAAGTTAAATAGTCTTAACTGTATATCTCCTTGATTCATAAGGACAGTCATAACAAATATTTCTGTTGCTAGAGGTATTGTGCCTCATGATTTTTACAGTTTAGTTACATTAACTTAAATCATCTGCTGAGCAAGTAAAGAGAAAAAAATATTTGTATTAATTTGCTTAAAAGGTTAAAAGCAAATGATACTGTATTTTAATCACATACTTGGCTGATTAGCATCTTTTGTCCTCTTTCTCTGTAATCAAGGAATATTAAGATGAGAATGGGATCACAATGATTATCTAGTTTAACAATATATCTGAGGCTTAAATTCCATTCAACTGGTCATTAGCCAACTCTCGATCACTTCCAGTGATAGGAAACTCATCTCCTGAGATAGCTTCTTCCACCTTTATTCAAAATTTATTGGCAAGCTTCATTTTTATTCATATTGGAATGCTGACTACTAGTTTACTGAAAATCCTGTAAACTTTAATGGTATCATTTCCATTTCTCTCTAGATAATAATTTGTTGCTTCTATTTCCCTTCAGGCAAAGCATCCATTGCTAGTCACATTTAAAATTCCTACTGTCTTAATTCACACTTGATGTTAGCCAAAAGGCTGAGAAGCGATGCTGCTGTCTTTATTCAGAGATATTACTTCTAGGACTTCGCTGGTGATCCGATGGTTAAGAATCCGCCTGCCAATGCAGAGAACACGGGTTCGATCTCTGGTCCAGGAATATCCCACATGCCGCGGGGCAACTAAGCCCGCGCACCTAGACCCCATGCTCCGCCACAAGAGAAGCCACCGCAACGAGAAGCCTGCGAACCACAATGAAGAGTAGCCCCTGCTCGCCGCAACTAGAGAAAAAAAGCCCGCGCAGCAACACAGACCCAGCGCAGTAAAAAAAAAAGAGATGTCACTTCTATTTTCTTTTTAACCAATCCACATTGGGCTACTATGTTTATCTAATTTAGCAAATTATTATTACAGAATATTTTAAAAAGGAATTGTGATTCTCATAATGCCTTTCTTTGTGCTGAAAAGTCAAAAATTTCTAAAACTGGCTGTGACAAAAATTGCTAGTTTCAAGTTGCCAATTGCCTAACAGATACCTAACTTTTCTTCCTTGCTGAAAGAACTCCCACCATATTATATGTGGCAATAAGGCCAGCAAACATTTTACATTTTCCTATGTCCTTTATAGAGGTGGTCGTGAGACACCGTACTGGTCACAGAGAAATAAAAGAAATCCCTTCAGTGGGGCATCCATGGATGGGATGATTTCAGTTGGTATGTGCCTTTTGCCCTGTGTCCTTTCCCTTTTCCTTCCTAAAATGCTGATACACATAGGTTGGGCCATTTGTCACTACAAAGCAACTCACATACAAGAAAGATGGCTGAACAAAAAGTTAGAAGGAACATTAAGTCCTTACAAATATCATCCCTGGACTGCCTATCCTTGAACTTATTACATGAGAAGTAACAAAGTCTTAATTTTTCAGCAAATATTCTCTATTGACTGATGAATAGTAATAATAATCTTCTGTCATCAGAATAAACCTGTTTTCTTCCAAAATGAACAGTAATGTAAAATTATAACAAAGAAAAAGACTGCGAGTTGGTAAGGATTTAGAAAATGTGCAAAGATGTAAATATTGCATTGATCCAATTTTATGAATGTGCCCCTCCACTCTAGAAGATAGTTCAAATGAACCCCGATGGATGATCATTTAATTATAATGTAGTCTTTTTAATACGTAGCTCCTAGGATAGATAAAGAACGTTATGCACTCCTGGGACTTCCCTGGTGGCACAGTGGTTAAGAAACTGCCTGCCAATGTAGGGGACACGCGTTCAAGCCCTGGTCTGGGAAGATTCCACTTGCCGTGGAGCAACTAAGCCTGTGCACCGCAACCACTGAGCATGCGCTCTAGAGCCCGCGAGCCACAACTACCGAAGCCTGCGTGCCTAGAGCCTGTGCTCTGCAACAAGACACTGCAATGAGACGCATCACACCGCAACGAAAAGTAGCCCCCAATCACTGCAACTAGAGAAAGCACATGCACAGCAACGAAGACCCAATGCTGCCAAAAATAAATAAATAAATAAATTTATTTAAAAAATAAATACAACCCAGGTCTTTAAAAAAAAAAAAAGAATGTTATGCACTCCTTAGTTTTTCTATGTCCCAATTGTTTCTGGACACTGAACAAACCTATCATATGCCGGGAGGGGGGGTGGAATATATGTGTGTGTATAAATTACATGTTTATACACACATAAACACACATATATACAGATACATATATGTTTTAATACAGTTGACCCTTGAACAATCCACTTACGCATAGGGTTTTTTTCCACAGTAAGTACTACAGTACTACACAATTTGTGGTTGGTTGAATCCACTGATGTAGAACTGCAGATAAGGAGGAACAGGGCATACAAAGAGCTGACTATAAATTATACTAGGATTTTTTACTGCACAGAGGGTCAACACCCCTAATTCCCATGTTGTTCAAGGGTCAACTGTGCATTCAGCCTGCAAAGACAGAACACCACAGACAGCATGGTTTATCAACAACAGAAATTTATTTCTCACAGTCCAAGAGTCTGAGAAGTCCAAGATCAAGGCCCAGTCAGATTCGCTGTCTGGTGAGAGCCTGCTTCCTAGTGCACGGAAGGGCAACATCTCACTGTGTCCTCACAAGGCAGAAAGGATAAGGGAGCCCTCCAGAGTCTCTTTTACAATGTTACTAATCCCATTCATGAAGGCTCTGTCTTCATGATCTAATCACCTACCCCAGGTCCCATCTCCTTATCACCACATTGGAGGTTAGAACTTTAACATGTGAATTTGCGGGGGCAGGAGGGGTGCTAGGAACACAAACATTCTGTCTAATATATTATATTGACCTGTCCTTAAACTCATTTATCCTTTTTTCTGCTGTTTCCAAGCTCCTAAGTCTGCTTGGTGAATTATTGGTTTCTTACTATGCTGTCTTCATCTAGTATTTCCATTTTTTTTATACAGCAGATTCCTCTTCCTTTTGCCATTACACCAGAAGTGAGATGTTAGTTTCCCTCCCTATTAAGCATACAGCGCTTTTGGAGTTTAGTTCTTTTTATGTTTCTTTGTGTACTCAGATCTCTGATGGGTTTTAAAAACTAGATTCTGTAGGTTATCTGGTTTATTTTGGTTGTTAGGGTAAATCTCTTGCCACTTTCTGAATCTGAACTAAAAACTAAAGTGTCATGTGGTTTTGTTTAACTTAAAGATCATAAAATTATGATGCTTATTAATATGATTTCATTTTTAATTCAACCAATAATTAGATCAATGCTCCTGTAAATAGAACAGTATACCAAGAATCTAGAGACCCATGCTCTGGAACTTGCATTGCCACTGATTATCTATGTGGCCTGTGGAAATACATTTAATCTTATCGTTTCTCCATGTGTAAATATATTAAAGTGATAACTACTAGAAAGAGAAGAAAAGAATAGCATTCAAATGAGAAATATTATTTAAGCTCAATTTCTCTGAAAAGAATAGAAAGAATATGAAACAACTATGATATGATGTTAACAATTATTAATTCTGGAAAGTCAATAATACCATATTAGATTCACAATTTTCCACATTTTTTGTAAATTTTTCTGAATTAAAAAATATAATCATAATACTAACACATCACTCCAACAAGTGTAGCAACCAATGAAATAAAGGGAAAATGTGCTGACTGCAGACCAGCCAGCATAAGGGGAGTAATAAAGCAAAACCTACAAAACTCACCAGGAAATTTTTAATAGCCTGATTTTCCACTTGCTGTCATATACTCCACTTGTTGTCTGACATGAAAGTTGGCAGATCCAACTGCAGAATCTCTGGAGAGATGACAAGAGAAAAAGATTTCTTTTTGAATTACCGAGGCTTTGCAGAATCCCAAGAATCTCCCCTCCAAAAATAAGGCATATAAATAAGCACAGTGTCTTGGGTTGATTTCCCATCCTCCAAATGTACTTAAAAATACAAGAATTTTTTTTAGATTCCACTTATAAGTAAACTATAAGTATCTGTCTTCCCCTCTCTGGCTTATTTCACTTAGCATAATGTCCTATAATTTCATCCATGTTGTCATAAATGGTTGAATAGTATCCATATATGTATCACATCTTCTTTATCCATTCATCTATAGACAGACATTTAGACTGTTTCTATATCTCGGCTATTGTAAATAATGTTTCAGTGAACATGGGGGCTGCAGAAATCTCTTTGAGATACTGATTTCATTTCCTTCAGATATATACCCAAAAGTGGGATTGCAGAATCATATGGAGTTCTGTTTTTAATTTTTTGAGGAACCTCATACTGTTTTCCATAATGGCTGCACCAACAGTGCACAAGTTTTCCCTTTTCTCCACATCCTCACCAACACTTGTTATTTCTTGTCTTTTTTATAAAAACCATCCTAATAGGTACAAGGTTGTATTTCATTGTGGTTCAGAGTAGAGTGGTAATCACCAGGACCTGAAGGGTGAGGGAAGTAGGGAGATGCTGGTCGAAGGGTATATGCCTTCAGTTATAAGATGAACAAGTTCTGGGATCTAATGTACAACATGATGTGCATAGTTAATAACACTGTGTTGTACACTTGAAATTTACCAAAAGAGTAGATCTTAAACATTCTTACCACAAAAAAAAGTAACTATCTGAGGTGATGGATGTGTTAATTAACCAGATTGTAGTAATCATTTCACAAAGTCTACGTATATCAAATCATCACATTGTATGCTTTAAATACATAAAATGTAACTTGTCGATTATGCGCCAATAAAGGAAAAATATAAGAAATTTAAGTGATATAGCAAAGATACAGGGTCCAGGAAAATAGCAGACAGAGCTGTGATATTTAGCAATCACACAGAAACACAGGACTTAAAAGGTCTTATAGAGTTCTGGCTCATCACATTCATTTTAAACAAGAAACTAAGATCTAGAAAGCTAATGTACACTGAAGTTGAAGTTATTAAAATAAACAGGTTTACAAATCTATTCTTTCAGACTGTTAATGTCTGTACCATTCCACTGACTTCTAGACAATTCCCATTAGAAATTTCAAGGAGAGCTTTAATACTTCTCTCTCCCTCACTTTTGACCTACTTCCAGTCAGCAACCAAATTTTATAAGTTCTTCATCTCAAAACTCAAGTTTTCCAACTTCAAGATATAGTTATTTTTAATTGTCAAAAGTAGAGCTATTGAAAGTACATAAACCAACTATGTTAATTATGGAACCGAAGTCACTATTCATTTTTTTCTGCCATAAAATCACGTTATTAATCAATATAGAATATAAAAACCCCCATTACAACATCCAACAAATCTGGGTTCAGTCCCACTAAGCATTTTAAACATTTAATCTGTATGCTTCAAAATATCTTTTACTTTTGTCCTTTCCTAAATAGTCCTCTTGTCACTAGTCCCCAATGTTTACCCTTTTGCATTTTTATGCTACTTCCAGTCTCATTGCTCTAAAACATAGATTAGAGCTTGCTATTTCATTCTTCAAAGGTATTCATCACCTTCCAGATACACACACACACACACACACACACACACATGCATGCACACACACCCTAAAATACCATAACATGGCATATAAGAATTTCCATGGGATGAAACTTGGAATCAGTTATTTTATTTTATCAGAGATGGAGTGGAGACTTAAACAGGAAAAATAAAAGATACTTAGATTAAGACTAGGACTCCAATTTGGGAAGTACTTGGACCAGGAAAAGGATATTGTGAAGGGCACGTTTAAGTTCCCCAAAGCAGTGGCTAGAATAGAGGGTTAAACCTAGCACTACAGCTTGGAGCTGACATATCAAGGAAGAATGTTCCAATGTGTCTAAAATTCTCACCCTATCTGTGCTTGAAAAGCATAGTCATCAACCATTTTCACTTTTTGAGTAGAATAACTTCTCTCCCTATTGTTTAAGACACTGTCCACTAATCATCATAAAAAGACATATCCCAGCAAGCTCTACCTCGCTAGAAATAGCAAGTGATCATTGCACACCTAATTAAGTAGGAGAAAAGCTCAAATTGCATGTATGTTGGAGGAAGTGGAACGTATATGCCAAATGTTGAATAAATGACTGTTCTAGAGAAAATAGGATACCCTGATTGGCCATTGGCTATTCCCTATTGATGTACCCAACCAGGAGAGAGTAGGTGGAGGCAGTTCACCCAACCCACAGGAAATGGGTTCCTCAAAGGAAAGAGGAATTCTCGTGCCATAAAAGGAGGAAAAAGAAAATAAATAGTTCTGGACATTATACCAACTAGTCTCCTAAAAAGCATAAAAGAATCTATAAATGAGAATTTGATAAGAGATCTGCATTCTCTACACATTTGTTATTGTAACCAAATGGTTAATTTTTAAATACCAGAATTAGGCATAAAATTTTCTCTAAGTACAAATTATACAATGATAAGATTCTGTACTTCCATTTAAATGTTTTTGGTTTTGTACTCTTGACTATTTTTATTTTACTAGTTGCAACTGATTAATACTCCCATAATAATTAATGTTGATGCTCTCCAAACTATTCCGGGTACCATGTAGTGTCTCTTTACTGAGAAGCCCTAAAAAATAAATTTGTGGGTCTCCTCCTCTCCCTTACTGAAGGTGGCAATGATAACATTTATGGAACATTTACTATGTTCCAGGCCCCATTTTAAGTACTATATATGTTTTAACCATTTACAGCACATATCCCAACGCAAAGAAGAATTTGGCATAAGTTTATAGTAATTAGTTAATTTGGCATTAAAATGCAAACTTTGCTCTCACATAGCAATGCTGCTTAAATTAAACTAACAGATTTTTTCATGAGGCTTTTTTTTTTTTTACAAACTTGCATTTGCATTTGTGAAATCTTGCTGTGAGGCTGCATAAGGCAGAATTAAAAATAGATTTAATGTGCATTACATCTCTATCACATAAGGAAGGCCTAAATCAACTCCCCAGGTCTGTCACACCCTTTGGTTCTTTAAAGAACAGAACTAAATTTGTGTGTTCAGCTATGATATTTGGTCAGGTCATCCTACAGTGTTCAGGAATACATCATCTGATTATTGTGGTGTGTACAGAGAGCTGACCCACTCTAAAATGGTGATAAAGTTAAAATCGTGCACTAGAAAGGCAGAAGGCTTAATATAGCCATTTAATATATAAATAATCTACAACTGAAACAAAGTGAAAAGACTTTTGTTGTAATGACAAGCTACAAATGCAAAACATGAAAATAGAAGGATCCAATTCATGGTTATAGAAAACATAGACCCTCTTATTATTTTCCCTATCAACCTAATTGAGCAACCAAAGTAATTCTCATAATAGAATTGGTTCTCTTTGAACAAAGTCTGTGAGTATTTCTATGCCAGAAGAACTGCCGATTATATCACTGCTTAAATAAGTAGGAGTTTTGTTCTGATAAGTACTTGTGGAAAATTATTAGGAAAAACCCTATAATGAAAAGGCAGTTACCACTTATGGAAGCTACATTTAAATTCACAATATTCTTATCTCAAAAATCTGGAGAGAAATCAATAAGAAAAACTCAGTGAGTAAGTATGTTGATTATGTTTTCTGAACTAATAATTCAGAGATCTACAATAACAAAGGACTTTTACTTCTCATCTGTGATTATTCAAAATGGGAAGTCATGAAATTAAAATGTATCAACTCATCTTTTTTTTAGATATTCATCACATTAAAAACTATATCATATAGTTTTTATCATATATCTATCATTTAGATATTCATCACATTAAAAACTATATCATATAAACTATATCTAGGATCCCTCCCATAAAGCAGGGGTTTTTTTGGTTTTTTTTTTTTTTTTGCGGTACGCGGGCCTCTCACTGTTGTGGCCTCTCCCGTTGCGGAGCACAGTCTCCGGACGCACAGGCTCAGTGGCCATGGCTCACGGGCCTAGCTGCGGCATGTGGGATCTTCCTGGACCGGGGCAGGAACCCGTGTCCCCTGCATCGGCAGGAGGACTCTCAAGCACTGCGGCACCAGGGAAGCCCCCATAAAGCAGTTTTTAAAAAATTCTTTTGGATATTATTGTCATTTTCTTCTATTCCTTTTTCAATCAAACTCATACTTATGAGATTTCTGCTTCTAGGCATCTTAGAATAACAGGGACTGGATTCACCAAATGATGCTGGAACAATTAAATATTCAAATGCTAATAATGAACCACAAACTTTACCACATGTCATATAAAATATTAACTAAAAGTAGATGGGTCATAAACCTAAATGAAGACCTAAAACTATAAAATTTCTATGACCTTAGGTTAGCAAATATTTATTAGGTAGGACACAAAAAGCACTAACCATAAAATAAAATATTGATAAAATATTAAAAGTAAATTTTTTTCCTTTCAAAGACAGTTAAGATAATGAAAATGCAAGCCACTCACTGGGAAAAAAATATTTGGATAGCGTATGTCTAATAAAGGGCTGGTATACAGAAAATACAAAGAACTCTCAGAATAAAAAGACGAAACATAGATAAAATATTTGAATAGAAAATTCACCAAATATGTTATATAATAGCAAGTAAGCATGTGAAAAAATCTTAAATATCATTAGTCAGTATGAAAATGCATTTCTTATCAAATTAAACCTACAGTCATACAACCCACTAATCCCACTTGTAGATATTTACCCCAGAAAATGAGAACTTACGTCCCCATGAAGACTTGTTCTACAAGGTTTATAGAAGCTTTATTCATTATAGATAAAAACTGGAAACAACCTAGGTGTCCATCAACTGGAGAATGAATAAACTCTGAAATAGAAATGAACTAATAATATTACAAAATATTGTTCCATGATTCAAGGTGCATTATTTAAAATATATATAAAATATAAATTACCAATTCCCTGTTTAAACCTTAATATCTATGTACTTTTGTGTGATACCTTTTCCAATAAACCCTTAAGTTCTGGGGGTGGGGTAAGGAATGAATTAATAATATATACAAGAGTATGGATGGATTTTAAATCATCAAAGTAAATGAAAGAAGCTAGACAATAAAGACTATATACATACATACTACATGATCATACTTAAATGACAGTCTAAAAAAGGCAAACTATAGCAAAAGAAAGTGGTTGCCAGAGACTAGCTATGAGTAGAGAACAGGGATTAATTTACACAAAGAGGCAAAGAAAGTTTTGGAGGTGATAAAAGTGTTCGAATATCATGACTGTGCTGGTGGTTCAAACCATGTTAATTTGTACACTTAAAATTGGTAAGTTTTGATTTTAAATCAAGATGGCGGAAGAGTAAGACTCGGAGATCACCTTCCTCCCCACAGATACACCAGAAATACATATACACGTGGAACAACTCCTACATAACACCAACTGAACGCTGGCAGAAGACCTCAGACCTCCCAAAAGGCAAGAAACCCCACACGTACCTGGGTAGGGCAAAAGAAAAAGGAATAAACAGAGACAAAAGGATAGGAACGGGACCTGCACCCGTGAGAGGGAGCTGCGAAGGAGGAAAGGTTTCTACACACTAGGAAGCCCCTTAGTGGGCGGAGACTGTGGGTGGCGGAGGGGGAAAGCCTCGGAGCCGCGAAGGAGAGCACAGCAACAGGGGTGCGGAGGGCAAAGCGGAGAGATTCCCGCACAGAGGATCACGGTAGACCGGCACTCACCATCCAGAGAGGATTGTCGGCTCACCTGCTGGGGCGGGCGGGGCTGGAAGCTGAGGCTTGGGCTTCCGTCGGAGCACTGGGAGAAGACTGGGGTTGGCGGCGTGAACACAGCCTGCAGGGGGTTAGTGCACCACGGCTAGCCGGGAGGGAGAGTCCTAGGGAAAAGTCTGGACCTGCCGAAGAGGCAAGAGACTTTTTCTTCTGTCTTTGTTTCCTGGTGCGCGACAAGAGGGGCTTAAGAGCACTGTGTAAAGGAGCTCCAGAGACGGGCATGAGACGCTAAAGGCTGATGCTGCCGCCACAAAGAAGCCTGTGTGCAAGCACAGGTTACTATCCACACCCCGCTTCCGGGGAGCCTGTGCAGCCCGCCACTGGCAGGGTCCCGGGATCCAGGGACAACTTCCCCAGGAGAACGCACGGCACCCCTCAGGCTGGTGCAACGTCACGCCGGCCTCTGCCGCCGCAGGCTTGCCCCGCACTCCATGCCCCTCCCTCCCCTCAGCCTGAGTGAGCCAGAGTCCCCGAATCAGCGGCTCCTTTAACCTCGTCCTGTAAGAGCAAAGAACAGACGCCCTCCAGCGACCTACACACAGAGGCGGGGCCAAATCCAAAGCTGAGCCCCTGGGAGCTGTGAGAACAAAGAAGTGAAAGGGAAATCTCTCCCAGCCGCCTCAGAAGCAGCGGACTGAAGCTCCACAATCAACTTGATGTACCCTGCATCTGTGGAATACATGAATAGACAACGAGTCATCCCAAATTGAGGAGGTGGACTTTGAGAGCAAGACTTATGATTTTTTCCCCTTTTCCTCTTTAGGTGAGTGTGTATGTGTATACTTCTGTGTGAGATTTTGTCTGTATAGCTTTGCTTCCACCATTTGTCCTAGGGTTCTATCCTTCCTTTTTTTTAAAAAATTTTTTTTCTTAATAATTATTTTTTATTTTAATAACTTTATTATATTTTATCTTACTTTATTTTACTTTATCTTCTTTCTTTCTTTCTTTCCTTCCTTCCCTCCTTTAGACAATGAATCATCCCAAATTGAGGAGGTGGACTTTGAGAGCAAGATTTATGATTTTTTCCCCTTTTCCTCTTTTTGTGAGTGTGTATCTGTATGCTTCTGTATGAGCTTTTGTCTGTATAGCTTTGCTTCCACCATTTGTCTTAGGGTTCTATCCGTCCGTTTTTTTTGTTGTTGTTGGTTTGTTTGTTTAATTTTTTAAATAATTATTTCTTTATTTTAATAACTTTATTATATTTTATCTTTATTTTATTTTACTTTATCTTTCTTTCTTTTTTTCCTTCCTTCCCTCTTTCCTTCCTTCCGCCCTCCCTCCCTCCCTCCTTTCTTTCTTTCTTTCTTTCTACTACAACTAATTCTTTCTTTCTACTTTTTCTCCCTTTTATTCTGAGCCGTGTGGATGAAAGGCTCTTGGTGCTCCACCCAGGAGTCAGGGCTGTGCCTCTGAGGTGGAAGAGCCAACTTTAGGACACTGGTCCACAAGAGACCTCCCAGCTCCACATAATATCAAATGGCGAAAATCTCCCAGAGATCTCCATCTCAGCATTAGCACCCAGCTTCACTCAACAACCAGCAAGCTACAGTGCTGGACATCCTATGCCAGAAAACTAGCAAGACAGGAACACAACCCCACCTATTAGCAGAGAGGCTGCCTAAAATCAAAGTAAGTACACAGACACCCCAAAACACACCACCAGACGTGGACCTGCCCAACAGAAAGACAAGATCCAGCCTCATCCACCAGAACACAGGCACTAGTCCCCTGCACCAGGAAGGCTACACAACCCACTGAACCAACCTTAGCCACTGGGGACAGACACTAAACACAACGGGAACTACAAACCTACAGCCTGCAAAAAGGAGGCCCCAAATACCATAAGATAAGCAAAATGAAAAGACAGAAAAGCACACAGCAGACGAAGGACCAAGATAAAAACCCACCAGACCTAACAAATGAATAGGAAATAGGCAGTCTACCTGAAAAAGAATTCAGAATAATGATAGTAAAGATGATCCAAAACCTTGGAAATAGAATAGACAAAATGAAAGAAACATTTAACAAGGACCTAGAAGAACTAAAGATGAAACAAACAATGATGAACAACACAATAAATGAAATTAAAAATACTCTAGATGGGATCAATAGCAGAATAACTGAGGCAGAAGAACAGGTAAGTGACGTGGAAGATAAAATAGTGGAAATAACTACTGCAGAGCAACATAAAGAAAAAAGAATGAAAAGAACTGAGGACAGTCTCAGAGACCTCTGGGACAATATTAAATGTACCAACATTTGAATTATAGGGGTTCCAGAAGAAGAAGAGAAAAAGAAAGGGACTGAGAAAATATTGGAAGAGATAATAGTTGAAAACTTCCCTAATATGGGAAAGGAAATAGTTAATCAAGTCCAGGAAGCACAGAGAGTCCCATACAGAATAAATCTAAGGAGAAATACGCCAAGACACATATTAATCAAACTGTCAAAAATTAAGTACAAAGAAAACATATTAAAAGCAGAAAGGGAAAAACAACAAATAACACACAAGGGAATCCCCATAAGGTTAACAGCTGATCTTTCAGCAGAAACTCTGCAAGCCAGAAGGGAGTGACAGGACATATTTAAAGTGATGAAGGAGAAAAACCTCCAACCAAGATTACTCTACCCAGCAAGGATCTCATTCAGATTAGATGGAGAAATTAAAAGCTTTACAGACAAGCAGAAGCTGAGAGAGTTCAGCACCACCAAACCAGCTTTACAACAACTGCTAAAGGAACTTCTCTAGGCAAGAAACACAAGAGAAGGAAAAGACCTACAATAACACACCCAAACAAATTAAGAAAATGGGAATACAAACATACATATCGATAATTACCTTAAATGGAAATGGACTAAATGCTCCCACCAAAAGACACAGATTGGCTGAATGGATACAAAAACAAGACCCATATATTTGCTGTCTACAAGAGACACACTTCAGACCTAGAGACACATACAGACTGAAAGTAAGGGGATGGAAAAAGATATTTCATGGAAATGGAAACCAAAAGAAAGCTGGAGTAGCAATTCTCATATCAGACAAAATAGACTTTAAAGTAAAGACTATTACAAGAGACAAAGAAGGACACTATATAATGATCAAGGGATCGATCCAAGAAGAAGATATAACAATTGTAAATATTTATGCATCCAACATAGGAGCACCTCAATACATAAGGCAAATACTAACAGCCATAAAAGGAGAAATCAACAGGAACACATTCATAGTAGGGGACTTTAACACCCCACTTTCACCCATGGACAGATCATCCAAAATGAAAATAAATAAGGAAACACAAGCTTTAAATTATACATTAAACAAGATGAACTTAATTGATATTTATAGGACATTCCATCCAAAAACAACAGAATACACATTTTTCTCAAGTGCTCATGGAACATTCTCCAGGAGAGATCATATCTTGGGTCACAAGTCAAGGCTTGGTAAATTTAAGAAAATTGAAATTGTTTCAAGTATCATTTCTGACCACAACGCTATGAGACTACATATCAATTACAGTAAAAGATCTGTAAAAAGTACAAATGCTTGGAGGCTAAACAATACACTACTTAATAATGAAGTGATCACTGAAGAAATCAAAGAGGAAATAAAAAAATACCTAGAAACAAATGACAATGGAGACAGGACGACCCAAAACCTATGGGATGCAGCAAAAGCAGTTCTAAGAGGAAAGTTTATTGGAATGCAGCCCTACCTTAAGAAACAGAAAACATCTCGAATAAACAACCTAACTTTGCACCTAAAGTAATTAGAGAAAGAAGAACAGAAAAACCCCAAAGTTAGCAGAAGGAAAGAAATCATAAAAACCAGATCAGAAATAAAGGAAAAAGAAATGAAGGAAACGATAACAAAGATCAATAAATTTAAAAGCTGGTTCTTTGAGAATATAAACAAAATTGATAAACCATTAGCCAGACTCATCGAGAAAAAAAGGGAGAAGGCTCAAATCAATAGGATTAGAAATGAAAAACGAGAAGTAACAACTGACACTGCAGAAGTACAAAAGATCATGAGAGATTACTACAAGCAACTGTATGCCAATAAAATGGACAACCTGGAAGAAATGGACAAATTCCTAGAAATGCACAACCTGCAAGACTGAATCAGGAAGAAACAGAAAATATGAACAGACCAATCACAAGCACTGTAATTGAAACTGTGATTAAAACTCTTCCAACAGGGCTTCCCTGGTGGCGCAGTGGTTGAGAGTCCACCTGCCGATGCACGGGACACAGGTTTGTGTCCCAGTCCGGGAAGATCCCATATGCCACTGAGCGGCTGGGCCCGTGAGCCATGGCCTCTGAGCCTGTGCATCCAGAGCCTGTACTCCACAACGGGAGAGGCCAAAACAGCGAGAGGCCCACGTACCACAAAAAGAAAAAAAAAAATCTTCCAACCAAAAAAAGCCCAGGACCAGATGGCTTCACAGGCGAATTCTATGAAACATTTAGAGAAGATCTAACACCTATCCTCCTCAAACTCTTCCAAAATATAGCAGAGGGAGGAACACTCCCAAACTCATTCTACGAGGCCACCATCACCTTGATACCAAAACCAGACAAGGATGTCACAAAAAAAGAAAACTACAGGCCAATATCACTGATGAAAATAGATGCAAAAATCATCAACAAAATACTAGCAAACAGAATCCAACAGCACACTAAAAGAATAATAAACCATGATCAAGTGGGGTTTATTCCAGTAATGCAAGGATTCTTCAATATACGCAAAATAATCAATGTGATAAACCATATTAACAAATTGAAGGAGAAAAACCATATGCTCATCTCAATAGATGCAGAGAAAGCTTTTGACAAAATTCAACACCCATTTATGATAAAAACCCTGCAGAAAGAAGGCACAAATGGAACTTTCCTCAACATAATAAAGGCCATATATGACAAACCTACAGCCAACATCGTCCTCAATGGTGAAAAATTGAAAGCATTTCAACTAAGATCAGGAACAAGACAAGGTTGCTCACTCTCACCACTCTTATTCAACATAGTTTTGGAAGTTTTAACCACAGCAATCAGAGAAAAAAAGGAAATAAAAGGAATCCAAATCGGAAAAGAAGAAGTAAAGCTGTCACTGTTTGCAGATGACATGATACTATACATAGAGAATCCCAAAGATGTTACCAGAAAACTACTAGAGCTAATCAGTGAATTTGGTAAAGTAGCAGGATACAAAATTAATGCACAGAAATCTCTGGCATTCCTATACACTAATGATGAAAACTCGAAAGTGAAATCAGGAAAACACTCCCATTTACCATTGCAACAAAAAGAATAAAATATCTAGGAATAAACCTCGCTAAGGAGACAAAAGACCTGTATGCAGAAAATTATAAGACACTGATGAAAGAAATTAAAGATGATGCAAATAGATGGAGAGATATACCATGTTCTTGGATTGGAAGAATCAACATTGTGAAAATGACTCTACAACCCAAAGCAATCTACAGATTGAATGCAATCCCTATCAAACTACCACTGGCATTTTTCACAGAAATAGAACAAAAAATTTCACAATTTGTATGGAAACACAAAAGACCCCGAATAGCCAAAGCAATCTTGAGAAACAAAATTGGAGCTGGAGGAATCAGGCTCCCTGACTTCAGACTATACTACAAAGCTACAGTAATCAAGACAGTATGGTACTGGCACAAAAACAGAGATAGATCAATGGAACAGGATCGAAAGCCCAGAGATAAACCCACGCACATATGGTCACCTTATCTTTGATAAAGGTGGCAGGAATGTACAGTGGAGAAAGGACAGCCTCTTCAATAAGTGGTGCTGGAAAAACTGGACAGGTACATGTAAAAGTATGAGATTAGATCACTCCCTAACACCATACACAAAAATAAGCTCAAAATGGATTAAAGACCTAAATGTATGGCCAGAAACTATCAAACTCCTAGAGGAAAACATAGGCAGAACACTCTATGACATAAATCACAGCAAGATCCTTTTTGACCCACCTCCTTGAGAAATGGAAATAAAAACAAAAATAAACAAATGGGACCTAAGGAAACTTAAAAGCTTTTGCACAGCAAAGGAAACCATAAACAAGACCAAAAGACAACCCTCAGAATGGGAGAAAATATTTGCAGATGAAGCAACTGACAAAGGATTAATCTCTAAAATTTATAAGCAGCTCATGCAGCTCAATAACAAAAAAACAAAGAACCTAATCCAAAAATGGGCAGAAGACCTAAATAGACATTTCTCCAAAGAAGATATACAGACTGCCAACAAACACATGAAAGAATGCTCAACTTCATTAATCATTAGAGAAATGCAAATCAAAACTACAATGAGATATCATCTCACACCAGTCAGAATGGACATCATCAAAAAATCTAGAAACAATAAATGCTGGAGAGGGTTTTGAGAAAAGGGAACCCTCTTGCACTGCTGGTGGTGATGTAAATTGATACAGCCACTGTGGAGAACAGTATGGAGGTTCCTTAAAAAACTACAAATAGAACTACCATATGAACCAGCAATCCCACTACTGGGCATATACCCTGAGAAAACCATAATTCAAAAAGAGTCATGTACCAAAATGTTCATTGCAACTCTATTTACAATAGCCAGGAGATGGAAACAACCTATGTGTCCATCATCGGATGAATGGATCAAGAAGATGTGGCACATATATACAATGGAATATTACTCAGCCATAAAAAGAAATGGAATTGAGCTTTGTAATGAGGTGTCTAGACCTAGAGTCTGTCATACAGAGTGAAGTAAGTCAGAAAGAGAAAGACAAATACCGTATAACACATATATATTTAATTTAAGAAAAAAATAATGTCATGAAGAGCCTAGGGGTAAGACAGGAATAAAGATACAGACCTACTAGAGAATGGACTTGAGGATATGGGGAGGGGGAAGGGTAAACTGTGACAAAGCAAGAGAGAGGCATGGACATATATACACTACCAAACGTAAGGTAGATAGCTAGTGGGAAGCAGCTGCATAGCACAGGGAGATCAGCTTGGTGCTTTGTGACCACCTGGAGGGGTGGGATGGGGAGGGTGGGAGGGAGGGTGACGCAAGAAGGAAGAGATATGGGAACATGTGTATATGTATAACTGATTCACTTTGTTGTAGAGCGGAAGCTAACACACCATTGTAGAGCAATTATACTCCAATAAAGATGTTAAAAAAAAAATCGGTCAGTTTTATGGTACATAGGTTATAACTCACTGTTATGGACTGAATGTTTGTGCCCACCCCCTCACCAAATCTATAAGTTTAAGCTCCAGCCTCCAGTGTGATGGTATTAGGAGGTGGGGCTTTTGCGAGGTAATTAGGTTTAGATGAGGTCATGAGGGTGGGACCCCATATGGGGATTAGTGCCCTTATAAGAAGAAGAACAGACACTGGGGCTTGCTCTATCTCTGTCAGATGAGGATAAACAGAATGTGGCCATCTGAAAGCCAGAAAGAAGACCCTCACCAGGAAATGAAAAGGCAGACACCTTGATTTTGGCCTTCTCACGCTGTAAACTGTAAGAAACAAATGTCCTCTGATTAAGCCACCTGGTCTATGATATTTTGTTACAGCAGTCCTAGAAGACTAAGACACTCATTGAAGCTCATTTTACTAAATAAGTAGCCAAACAGTTTAGTCTTGACCTAAAATTACTGAAGATGTGGAATAACATTTCCTCAATGTACACTTAAAACTGCTTAAGCATAACTGAAACTGCCTCTCATTGTGGTCAAGTAGCCAGATGTCTACTGAGTATGAAGCATATAACAAAAGCTACACAGGAAGCCCTGGACCATGAATTTAGGGGAATGCGTTAAAGTATCAAGCTGTGATGCTGGAGTGGTACAGGAGAGAGAGAGAGCGGGCAAATGTTACATTGCTGTAGGAGATAGCAGCCAAGGCTGAGGCAAATTTCCCCATTCGTAATTCCCTCTACGTCCATCTGCCAAGAAAAACTGAACAGCAGCAGCACCAGCTGTTCTTATTGCTCCACAGATTGCAGGCCATGCTTCCCAAATTAACATCTAACCAACGCTTACCCATGGAATTGTTTTAAGACAGAAACGAAGTCAAGATGGAATCTGGGAAGAGGGAGAAAGTAACAAGGAAGTCCGATCACAAACTGAGAAGCAGACAGAAAGGAGCTGTCTATCTGAAGGACAAGCAGCACAATCAGCTGAGGAATTAGCATAAGGTCAATGTGCAGAGGCAGACAGGGAAGGGGAGCAGGTGTTTCAGAAGTAAAAGTACCGTAGTAAGACTGTGATTCAGTACTTTGCCTCCCCCATTTCAGAAGAGAAAGGGAAAAAATGAAGAGTAAAATAGTAAAGCATTATTAGTACTGCCCATATGCCAAGTGACAAACTCAATGTACTGCATCTCATTAGACAGATGCTCGAAAGTAATGAACAAAATGAATTATGGCAACAGTATATATTGCCTTAAATACTAAGATGACAACTCTTCCCAACTTGCTAAGGAAAGCGACTTGTAATCCTATAATAAAAGGAGTCTTGTTTATTCTGTTTTGAGAATTGTATCCCTGAGCCCACATTCCTTTCGTTCCTGGAGCAGAAATGCTTTCTGAGGGCCAGCATACTCCAAAGTTGCCTGCCTAATATGTGAAGTGAAAGCTCTTGAAATGGTAAATTCTGTTGGGAAGGTGAAAAAAGGGAAGCCACTTTTTCTTCTCTTTTTGTCTTCACCTTACCTTCCCCTTCCTTTCCCCATTTTCCGCTAACTTCCATTTCCTCATGTTGGGCTCACAGTAGATACACAGAGCAGGTTGGAATAATTACCATGCTGTCACCGATGGCAATACAATGAGGAACCCATTTGAAAAAATGTGTCCATCCCAGTATCGTCTAAAGTAATCCATTCTGAACACAAAACATGATGGAGACAAGTGTACATTATTCTATGTCATATCATTTGGTAGAGTTGGAGTAGGGGGATTTAACCAACCTAGTAATTTTAATATTGAACATGAAAGTTTAAAGCATTTATTGGTGCTCCCATAGTATGTTTTCTGAAAGCTATAGGGAAGAAAGGGGTTTTTTTACGTTTATCTTGATCAATTTACATCCACTATTAAAAAAATCAGAAATATCTATGACTTTATTCTGCACAGTGTGCAAAAGTGAATATTCAATTTGCTTACGTAAAGACAAAAAAATTAATAAAAGGCATGGAAGAATAATTAAAATGATGGCTAAATACATTTTAAATGAGATACATACATATTTTCTCTTTCCTCCGAAACATAAAATATTTAAAATTATAATTCAAATGTTTATGCATTTCTTATTTAAAAGATAAATTAATATAAACAACTAACATTATAGGACTCAATAGCTACTTCCTCAGTTACCAAACAAAACATGTAATTATCAAGAGTTTTACTGCCAACAAATTATTGGGGCTGGAGGGTCACTGTCAGTGAGCCTTAATTTTCTTATCTGCATTCTAAAAGGATGGCATAAATAATCCTCATTTTTATAACAACATCTAAAAGTTATTTTTTCTTTAAATATGGAAAATAAATTTATAAATAAAGCTCTGTAATTAATGTCTAAAACTAAAACTAATATATGTGCATAGTGTTGTGGTTCAGATGTTTTGTTTCCTGTCTCCGTGAGGGCATGAATTTCATTGGTTTTATTCTGCAATGTTGTTGAGGGTTTCAAAATGTTTATATATTCTACTGCTGGAACAAACAGTAAATGCCATTTGAAATTATTCACACCCAAAGTAAATTTTTCTTGAGACAGGATTATGAAAATCTCTTGAAAATTAGGAAAACTTATTTAAATCCTGCCCCCCAAAAATCATCATAAAATATAGTTTTCACGTAGGTAGAATACTACAATATTATGATTAACAGAGTGAAATAGTGCTAAGAGTTTGATCTGTTAGATCAGGGCTGTCAGAGTTTAAATCCTGCTCTACTGCTTTCTAGTAATATAATCTTGAAGTTATTCAAAACTCTGCATTAGTTTTCCCTTCAGTAAAATGAAAGGAAGCAGAACGACTGCTTTTATTGTATTCTTGTGAGTAGGAAATGATGTAAGTATAAAGCAGGTAAAAGAGTATACAGCATAGCAGAAACATGAATAAATGTCAGCTATTTGTTTTTGAACAAATATTTATGGAGTGATTACTATGCTCTGGACATTGTTCTAGCTGCCTGAGAGATAGTAGTAATCTTCCTTCATGAAGATTACATTCTAATGGGAAGATGAACAATAAACAATATATAAAATATATATTCTATTTATGAAAAGCATTACACAGAGTAGAGGCAAGAAAGCTCAGAGTAGGGGATGCAATTTTAGATAGGATGCTAGGGAAATATCACTGAAAAGATGGCATATGTGAGAAAGAACTTAAAGGAAATGAGAGAGCAAACCACGAAGTTTTCTTAGGAAGGAGAAGTTTTCTAGGCAGAGGAAACTGCAAATGTGAAGACCATTGGGTGGGGAAAGTTGGTTTGATCTGTTAGAGGGACAACAGACAGATCAGCGTGTCTGGAACGGAGTGAGCAAAGTGGTGTGTAATACAAAGAGTCAGATGGGTGAGGTGGGGCTGGGGAGCAGTGGCAGTACAGGTATTGGTCACATAGGGCACTGAGGGGAACAGTTATTCAAAATCTTATACTCAGAGTGATATGGGAAGTTATTGGGGGGTTTTAAGCAGAGAAGCAGCATGATCTAACATAGTTTACCAAGATTCCTATAGCTGATAATAAATCAAAGTGTCCTCCAATCATCACACCCATTAAGCAATCTACTCCAGTTAAAGAACCGCTTCTCTTAATTCTCTTCTAAAACTTTAAGGGCTAATTGTAATGAGTTTTATATTGCAGTAACCATCTGTACTTTAGAAGAGAACTTCCCCACCCATTCACACATATTTTGGACCCCCTCATTTCTATTTGCAGTACATCTGTAACCATTTGGAAAAACAATTTACAAAATGTTGGATTATGAAAAGTGTACATACTTTGTATTATCCAAAATTAAGAACATGAAAGGACTCAGAGAAAATATTCTTAAAGCTTTGTACAGAACACTAGGGCAGCTTTTGTGGCTTTTTTATTGGTAACATCCACAGTTCAGTGATAACTCAATGTCCCTGTTCCTCCAGTTGACAGGTGATAAATATTCAAGAGAACAGTGAGGGCATCCACCAGTGTAGGATGCCTGACGGCAGTGTGCACCACAGCGAGCTAGCGCCCCTTCTGTTTCTCACACAAGCTAAATCATCAGGTAAGCAGAGAAGTCAATCAGCCAACAGCTTGTGTTGCTTTCATTACAAGCCTATAGAGCATTTAAACTTTCCGAGGAGACAGAATTGTCTCTGGCTTCAGCTCCTACCCTCTTAAAACCAGCTGTGCACCAGCCACTCTCCATGCTCCATAAGGCACCCAGCTTAAAGAATTCCACTTCCCCCTAAAGACCAGTCAGAACTGCTGGGAAAGGCAAGCACTTCAAAGTAACAGAGGTCTGGTGAATGTTCACATCACTTCAGAAAGCACTTGCCTGCTCAGAGATAAGGAGGGAAGCTGCAGTACTCTGAAAGCTTACAGAATCACCGCATTGCTCCCACCTGCTTTTCTGTTTCACCCAGAAACTTAAGTCATTCAGGAGGCATGCTCCTTGAACAGTTGAGCACAAATAACAACTGGCTGGGAAAACAGAACAACAGAAATCTTCGCTATTGTGACTCAGAGGGGCTGGAACATGCCTGTGAAACAGATGTAGTACCGAAGATAGTGATTTCCAGGTCTTGAAAATCTTACAGTGCTTTTGACTGCCAATTATGTAATTGTCTGGCAAGATTGGACTCCAAACTGTTTTCTCAATATTAGAGAAAACATTTCTCTTTCCCCTTTACCTCCTCTGTGAATGAAGATTACCCTTTTCCACAACGAGACTACCCCAAATTGTATTTCAACAATTATAGTTAACTCTGAGACAATCTCACCAACGGGGAGAGAGGTTAACTGAACCTGGTGGAGATTCTCTCTGGTTAGAGACTGTCACAGGAATCCAGCTACCCCCTTTTGTTCCACACAATAAACATAGCTTGGGGCTTCCCTGGTGGCGCAGTGGTTGAGAGTCCGCCTGCCGATGCAGGGGACGCAGGTTCGTGCCCCGGTCCGGGAGGATCCCACATGCCTCGGAGCGGCTGGGCCCGTGAGCCATGGCCGCTGAGCCTGCGCGTCCGGAGCCTTTGCTCCGCAATGGGAGAGGCCACAGCAGTGAGAGGCCCGCATACCGCAAAAAATATATATATAAATAAAATAAATAAACATAGCTTATTTCATTTCATCTCAGATCATATACTGTAAGCAACTATATACGTAGATTCCCTTTCCAAAGACGTTCAATAAGGAAGACATTCGCATGCTACTTGTGGTCTGCCACTTTCTTGGGGTATAGCTACACAAACCAATCCACTAAGAATACACAACCACTTTTAAGTTAGTGATGTGATAATTAAAGTTAAATCAGCATCATTCACTTAAAAATTCAATAATATCCCCAAAGGATGAAACAACTGGCATCAAACAATTTCTGCTTTTATTAGTTAAATCAATGTCATAAGCAAAACAGTTTCCTTTTTAAAAGTGTCTGTTCTCTATCTTTAGAATCTTCCTGCCAAACTTTCCCACAGTTAGCAAGCCAAATAAATCTTACACAGCCCACATTCTCCCACATCTAAATTATTTGGGTTTGCCTGACGGACACATGAAATGTTAAATAATAAGTAGTCATCCCTTTTTTCTGAATAGAGTGACACCTCTTTCTCAAAGATCTCTCCTTTCCCAGACAATCAAATCTACCTTTTTCAAAAAACTTCCCGTCAATGATCATGGCTTCCATCATTTATGATGATTTGAACTATTCAAAGACAAAAATATATGTCATTTTAATATCATTTTAATTCATGGATAATTTGATGTGACAATATAACAATATATTGACATGCAGCATTAAGAACAATATGATGTCGTTTTCTAAAAATTTATAGCCAATTAACGAGCAAAGAAGTATGATGTCCCCTTCTTGAGTATCACCTCATCCCTGGCTCCATCCATACTCTCATTCTGCTCCTCTGTCTTCTAATTACCACATCCCAAAGTTCTACTCTACCCATCCACAGTTCTAACTCTCAACCCACTCACAGCTCCTACTCCACCCATGACTCTATCCCTCATCCTCTCCTAATTGGTCAAAATGGCAACTTCCATTAGGCTGAATTCTCTACTTTTGTGTTGAATAAGCACATCATAGGCAGAATAATCACTAATATGCCATTTATTAAATGGTGTTGCCCAGTTTCATCTTAAGATATCTTAAATTCATAATTATAGCATAAAAGAACTTCAGAACCAAAATGATTTTGGCAATCACTTAATCAAAACTACCAATTTTATTTTTATGTATTTGCCTTTTTCTGGAAGTCTATGCATGAGTTCAATTAGTCAGACCCCTCAGCTCATGACATACTCTAATTGTCCATGAAAGATCCCTCACACACATAATTTTATTCTTCCCTTCAGTCCTGATATCACTCTCATTCCCTACATTCTCACTGGACACCCACTATAGTACACATCACTGACTATCTGTGTATGTTTGAAAAAATAATAGAATTCTATAGGATTTAAATATGCATACAACCACAGGTTTACGATACTAACAGTTTTATTTTATGTCTTCTTTTTCTTTTTATTCGACACTTTATAAAGTATAGCACTGTTGCTATAAATATATCTCATTCATTGCTTCTAGCAGTGGAATAGTATTCCATGGTATATATAATCATGTTTTACTTTTTTATTCCCCTAGTGACAACTATGTATTCACCATCTGTCTACTGTAATAAATATGTCTATAATTATTACTCAAATAAGACAATTTGAGGGAGGATATTTACAAATGGACTATTTTTAAAAGATGTGGATAAGGTTAGGGGGACCCACAAGGGCTATTTTAGTAGACCAGGGTTAGAAGCAGCACAGCTCTACAACCCCTAGGTTCAAAAGAATAAGTGAAGGGAGCGGTCACTGAACCTGAAAAAGGAAGAACTATGCTGAAGTCTACAACCAGAAAGGAGGAGCAATGACCTGGGGTGTAGGAACACAGAAGCTGAAGCTGCTCTCTCAGGTCTCTGAGGCTCTATTCATTTTTCTTCATTCTTTTTTCTCTCTGTTCCTTAGACTAGACAATCTCCACTGACCAACCTTAAGGATTGCTGATTCTTTCTTCTGCCAGCTCAAATCTGTGGTTGAACTCTATAGTGAAATTTTCATTTCATTTATTATAGATTTCAACTCCAGTATTTTTATTTTTTTGCTTTTAATAATTTCTACTTATTGATTTTCTTTATTTAGAGATATCATAATCATATGCTCCTTTAGTTCTTTATTTTTTTTTAACGCTTATATTTGAGTATAATTGCTTTACGGCAGTGTGATAGTTTCTGCTTTATAACAAAGTGAATCAGTTATACATATACACATATACCCATATCTCTTCCCTCTTGCATCTCCCTAACACCCTCCCAATCCCACCCCTCTAGGTGGTCACAAAGCACCGAGCTGATCTCCATGTGCTATGCAACTGCTTCCCACTAGCTATCTCTTTTACATTTGGTAGTGTATATATTTGAATATATACACTATCAATCTCTCACTTTGTCCCAGCGTACCCCTCTCCCTCCCCATGTGCTCAACTCCATTTTCTAGTAGGACTGCTTCTTTATTCCCATCTTGCCCCTAGGTTCTTCATGACCTACTTTTTTTGCTTTTTCTTAGATTCCATATATATGTGTTAGCATACGGTATTTGTTTTTCTTTTTCTGACTTATTCACTCTGTATGACAGACTCTAGGTTCATCCACCTCACTACAAATAACTCAATTTCATTCCTTTTTATGGCTAATACTCCATTGTATATATGTGCCACATCTTCTTTATCAATTCATCTGTCGATGGACACACAGGTTGCTCCCATGTCTTGGCTATTGTAAATAGAGCTGCAATGAACATTGTGGTACATGACTCTTTTTGAATTATGGTTTTCTAAGGGTATATGCCCAGGAGTGGGATTGCTGGGTCTTACAGTAGTTCTATTTTTAGTTTTTTAAGGAATCTCCATTCTGTTCTCCATAGTGGCTGAACCAATTCACATTCCCACCAACAGTGTATGAGGGTCCCATTTTCTCCACACCCTCTCCAGCATTTATTCTTTGCAGATTTTTTGATGATAGCCATTCTGACCGGTGGGAGATGATATCACGTTGTAGTTTTGATTTTTTATTTCTCTAATGATTAATGATGTTGAGCATTCTTTCATGTGTTTGTTGGCAATCTGTATATCTTCTTTGGAGAAATGTCTATTTAGGTCTTCTGCCCATTTTTGGATTGGGTTGTTTGTTTTTTTGATATTGAGCTGCATGAGCTGCTTATAAATTTTGGAGATTAATCCTTTGTCAGTTGCTTCATTTGCAAATATATTCTCCCATTCTGAGGGGTGTCTTTTCGTCCTGTTTATGGTTTCCTTTGCTGTGCAAAAGCTTTGAAGTTTCATTAGGTCCATTTGTTTTTATTTTCATTTCCATTTCTCTAGGAGGTGGGTCAAAAAGGATCTTGCAGGCTTCCCTGGTGGTGCAGTGGTTGAGAGTCTGCCTGCCAGTGCAGGGGGCACGGGTTCGTGCCCCAGTCCGGGAAGATCCCACATGCCGCGGAGTGGCTGGGCCTGTGAGCCATGGCCACTGAGCCTGCGCATCCGGAGCCTGTGCTCTGCAACGGGAGAGACCACAACAGTGAGAGGCCTGTGTATCACAAAAAAAAAAAAAAAAAAAAAGGATCTTGCTGTGATTTATGTCATAGAGTGATCTGCCTGTGTTTTCCTCTAAGAGTTTAACAGTGTCTGGCCTTACATTTAGGTCTTTAATCCATTTTGAGTTTATTTTTGTGTATGGTGTTCAGGAGTGTTCCAAATTCATTCTCTTATATGTAGCTGTCCAGTTTTCCCAGCACCACTTATTGAAGAGGCTGTCTTTTCTCCATTGTATATTCTTGCCTCCTTTATCAAACATGAGGTGACCATACGTGCGTGGGTTTATTTCTGGGCTTTCAATCCTGTTCCATTGATCTATCTTTCTGTTTTTGTGCCAGTACCATACTGTCTTGATTACTGTAGCTTTGTAGTGTTGTCTGAAATCCAGGAGCCTGATTCCTCCAGCTCCATTTTTCGTTCTCAAGATTGCTTTGGCTATTCGGGGTCTTCTGTGTTCCCATACAAATTGTGAAATTTTTTGTTCTAGTTCTGTGAAAAATGCCAGTGTTCATTTGATAAGGATAGCATTGAATCTAGAGATTGCTTTGGGTAGTATAGTCATTTTCACAATGTTAATTCTTCCAATCCAAGAACATGGTATATCTCTCCATCTATTTGTATCATCTTTAATTTCTTTCATCAGTGTCTTATAATTTTCTGCATACAGGTCTTTTGTCTCCTTAGCGAGGTTTATTCCTAGATATTTTATTCTTTTTGTTGCAATAGTAAATAAGAGTGTTTTCTTAATTTCACTTTCAGATTTTTCATCATTAGTGTCTAGGAATGCAAGAGATTTCTGTGCATTAATTTTTTATCCTGCTACTTTACCAAATTCACTGATTAGCTCTAGTAGTTTTCTGGTAGCATTTTTAGGATTCTCTGTGTATAGTACCATGTCATCTGCAAACAGTGACAGCTTTACTCCTTCTTTTCCAATTTGGATTCCTTTTATTTGTTTTTCTTCTCTGATTGCTTTGGCTAAAACTTCCAAAACTATGTTGAATAATAGTGGTGAGAGTGGGCAACCTTGTTTTGTTCCTGATCTTAGTGGAAATGGTTTCAGTTTTTCACCATTGCGGATGATGTCGGTTGTGGGTTTGTCATATATGGCCTTTATTATGTTGAGGTAAGTTCATTCTATGCCTACTTTCTGGAGGGTTTTTATCATAAATGGGTGTTGAATTTTGTCAAAAGCTTTCTCTGCATCTATTGAGATGATCATATGGTTTTTCTCCTTCAATTTGTTAATATGGTGTATCACATTGATTGACTTGCATATATTGAAGATTGCTTGCATTCCTGGGATAAACCTCACTTGATCATGGTGTATGATCCTTTAATGTGCTACTGGATTCTGTTTGCTAGTATTTTGTTGATGATTTTTGCACCTATGTTCATCAATGATATTGGTCTGTAGTTTTCTTTTTTTGTAGTATCTTTGTCTTGTTTTGGTATCAGGGTGATGGTGGCCTCATAGAATGAGTTTGGGAGTGTTCCTCCCTCTCCAACATTTTGGAAGAGTTTGAGAAGTATAGGTGTTAGATCTTCTCTAAATGTTTGAGAGAATTTGCCTGTAAAGCCATCTGGTCCTGAGCTTTTGCTTGTTGGAAGATTTTTTTTTTTTTTTTTTTTTTTCAGTACGCAGGCCTCTCACTGTTGTGGCCTCTCCCATTGCGGAGCACAGGCTCCGGACGTGCAGGCTCAGTGGCCATGGCTCACAGGCCCAGCTGCTCTGCAGAATGTGGGATCTTCCCAGACCGGGGCACAAACCCGTGTCCCCTGCATCGGCAGGCGGACTCTCAACCACTGCACCACCAGGGAAGCCCTGTTGGAAGATTTTTAATCACAGTTTCAATTTCAGTGCTTGTGATTGGTCTCTTCATATTTTCTATTTTTTCCTGGTTCAGTCTCAGGATGTTGTGCATTTCTCACAATTTGTCTGTTTCTTCCAGGTTGTCCATTTTATTGGCATAGCGTTCCTTGTAGTAATCTCTCATGATCCTTTGTTATTTCCACAGTGTCAGTTGTTACTTCTCCTTTTTCATTTCTAATTCTACTGATTTGAGTCTTCTTGATGAGTCTGGGTAATGTTTTGTTTTTTTTTTTTTTCTTGATGAGTCTGGGTAATGGTTTATCAATTTTGTTTGTCTTCTCAAAGAACCAGATTTTAGTTTTATTGATCTTTGCTAACGTTTCCTTCATTTCTTTTTCATTTATTTCTGATCTGATCTTTATGATTTCTTTCCTTCTGCTAACTTTGGGGTTTTTCTGTTCTTCTTTCTGTAATTGCTTTAGGTGTAAGGTTAGGTTGTTTATTTCAGATGTTTCTTCTTTCTTAAGGTAGGATTGTATTGCTATAAACTTCCCTCTTAGAACTGCTTTTGCTGCATCTCATAGGTTTTGGGTCATTGTGTTTTCATTGTCATTTGTTTCTAGGTATTTTTTTATTTCCTCTTTGATTTCTTCAGTGATCATTTCATTATTAAGTAGTGTATTGTTTAGCCTCCATGTGTCTGTATTTTTTACAGTTTTTTCCTGTTATTGATATCTAGTCTCATAGCATTGTGGTTAAAAAAGATACTTGATTTGATTTCAGTTTTCTTAAATTTACCAAGGCTTGACTTGTGACCCAAGATATGATCTATCCTGGAGAATGTTCCATGAGCACTTGAGAAAAATGTGTATTCTGTTGTTTTTGGATGGAATGTCCTATAAATATCAATTAAGTTCATCTTGTTTAATGTATCATTTAAAGCTTGTGTTTCCTTATTTATTTTCATTTTGTTAATTATACTTTTTTTTTTTTTTTTGCGGTACGCGGGCCTCTCACTGTTGTGGCCTCTCCCGTTGTGGAGCGCAGGCTCAGCGGCCATGGCTCACGGGCCCAGCCACTCCGCTGCATGTGGGATCTTCCCGGACCGGGGCACGAACCCGTGTCCCCTGCATCGGCAGGCGGACTCTCAACCACTGCGCCATCAGGGAAGCCCTATCTTCATTTTGGATGATGTGTCCATTGGCGAAAGTGGGGTGTTAAAGTCCCCTACTATGAATATGTTACTGTTCATATCCCCTTTTATGGCTGTTGGTAGTTGCCTTATGTATTGCGGTGCTCCTAATTTGGGTGCATAAATATCTACCATTGTTATATCTTCTTCTTGGATTGATCCCTTGATCATTATGTAGTGTCCTTGTCTCTTCTAATAGTATTTAAAGTCTATTTTGTCTGATATGAGAATTGCTACTCCAGCTTTCTTTTGGTTTCCATTTGCATGGAATATCTTCCTATATGCCCTCCCTTTCAGTATGCATGTGTCCCTAGGTCTGAAGTGGGTCTCTTGTAGACAGCATATATATGGGTCTTGTTTTTTTATCCATTCAGCCAATCTGTGTCTTTTGGTGGAAGCATTTAGTCCATTTACATTTAATGTAATTATTGATATGTATGTTTGTATTCCCATTTTATTAATTGTTTTGGGTGTGTTATTGCAGGTCTTTTCCTTCTCTTGTGTTTACTGCCTAGAGAAGTTCCTTTAATAGTTGTTGTAAAGCTGGTTTGGTGGTGCTGAACTCTCTCAGCTTTTGCTTGCCTGTAAAGGTTTTAATTTCTCCATCAAACCTGAATGAGATCCTTGCTGGGTAGAGTAATCTTGGTTGGAGGTTTTTCTCCTTCATCACTTTAAATATGTCCTGCCACTCCCTTCTGGCTTGCAGAGTTTCTGCTGAAAGATCAGCTGTTAACCTTATGGGGATTCCCTTGTGTGTTATTTGTTGTTTTTCCCTTTCTGCTTTTAATATGTTTTCTTTGTACTTAATTTTTGACAGTTTGATTAATATGTGTCTTGGCGTATTTCTCCTTAGATTTATTCTGTATGGGACTCTCTGTGCTTCCTGGACTTGATTAACTATTTCCTTTCCCATATTAGGGAAGTTTTCAACTATTATCTCTTCCAATATTTTCTCAGTCCCTTTCTTTTTCTCTTCTTCTTCTGGGACCCCTATAATTCGAATGTTGGTGCATTTAATGTTGCCCCAGAGGTCTCTGAGACTGTCCTCAATTCTTTTCATTCTTTTCTCTTTATTCTGCTCTGTGGTAGTTATTTCCGCTATTTTATCTTCCACGTCACTTATCTTTTCTTCTGCTTCAGTTATTCTGCTATTGATCCCTTCTAAAGAATTTTTAATTTCATTTATTGTGCTGTTCATGGTTGTTTGTTTGCTCTTTAGTTCTTCTAGGTCCTTGGTAAACATTTCTTGTATTTTCTCCATTCTGTTTCCAAGATTTTGGATCATCTTTACTCTCATTATTCTGAATTTTTTTTCAGGTAGACAGCCTACTTCCTCTGCATTTGTTAGGTCTGGTGAATTTTTACCTTGCTCCTTCATCTACTATTTGTTTCTTTGTCTTCTCATTTTGCTTAACTTACTGTGTTTGGGGTCTCCTTTTCACAGGCTGCAGGCTCGTAGTTCCCTTTGTTTTTGGTGTCTGCCCCCAGTGGCTAAGGTTGGTTCAGTGTGTTGTGTAACCTTCCTGGTGGAGGGGACTAGTGCCTGTGTTCTGGTGGATGAGGCTGGATCTTGTCTTTCTGGTGGGCAGGTCTCCATCTGGTGATTTGTTTTGGGGTGTCTGTGAACTTATTATTATTTTGGACCGCCTCTCTACTAATGGCTGGGGGTGTGTTCCTGTCTTGCTAGTTTTTTGGCATAGGGTGTCCAGTACTGTAGCTTGCTGGTCGTTGAGTGGAGCTGGGTCTTGGCATTGAGATAGAGATCTCTGGGAGATTTTCGCCATTTGATATTACATGGAGCTGGGAGGTCTCTGGTGGACCAATGTCCTGAACTTGGCTCTCCCACCTCAGAGGCACAGCCCTGATGCCTGGCTGGAGCAACAAGCGCCTGTCATCCACACGGCTCAGAATAAAAGGGAGAAAATAAGAAAGAAAAAGATAAAATAAAATTAAATTAAATATAAAAGTTATTAAAATAAAAAACAATTATTTAAAAAATTTTTAAGTAATTTTAAAAAAAGAAAGAAGACAACAACCAAACCAAAAAACAAATCCACCAATGATAACAAGCACTGAAAACTATACTAAAAAAAAAAAAGGAAAAAAATGAAAAACCGGACAGACAGAACCCTAGGACAAATGGCAAAAGCAAAGCTATACAGACAAAATCACACACAGAACCATACATATACACACTCACAAAAAGAGAAAAAGGGAAAAAATATATATATATATTCTTTCTCCCAAAGTTCACCTCCTCAGTTTGGGATGATTCGTTGTCTATTCAGGTATTCCACAGATGCAGGGTACATCAAGTTGACTGTGGAGATTTAATCCGCTGCTCCTGAGGCTGCTGGGAGAATTTCCCTTTCTCTTCTTTGTTCGCACAGCTCCTGGGATTTAGCTTTGGATTTGGCCCTGCCTCTGCATGTAGGTCGCCTCAGGGCATCTGTTCTTCGCTCAGACAGGACGGGGTTAAAGAAGCCACTGATTCAGGGGCTCTGGCTCACTCAGGCTGGGGGGAGGTATGGGTATGGAGTGCAGGGCGAGCCTGCTGCAGCAGAGGCCAGCATGATGTTGCACCAGCCTGAGGTGCCGTGCGTTCTCCTGGGGAAGTTGTCCCTGGTTCATGGGACCCTGGCAGTGGCGGGCTACACAGGCTCCCGGGAGGGGAGGTGTGGATAGTGACCTGTGCTTGCACACAGGCTTCTTTTCTTGGTGGCTGCCACAGCAACCTTAGCATCTCATGCCCATCTTTGGGGTCCATGCTGATAGCTGCGGCTTGTGCCCGTCTCTGGAGCTCCTTTAAGCAGCACTCTTAATCCCCTCTTCTAGCACACCAGGAAACAAAGAGTGAAGAAAAAGTCTCTTGCCTCTTCGGCAGGTCCAGACTTTTTTCCGGACTCCCTCCCAGCTAGCTGTGGTGCACTAACCCCTTCAGGCTGTGTTCACGCAGCCATCCCCAGTCCTCTCCCTGGGATTCGATCGGATCGAAGCTGGAACCTCAGCTCCCAGCCCCCGCCCGCCCCGGCGGGTGAGCATACAAGCCTCTCGGGCTGGTGAGTGCTGGTCGGCACCGATCCTCTGTGTGGAAATCTCTTCGCTTTGCCCTCAGCACCCCTGTTACTGCGCTCTCCTCCATGGCTCCGAAGCCTCCCCCCTTCCGCAACCTGTTGTCTCCGCCCATGAAAGGGCTTCCTAGTGTGTGGAAACCTTTCCTCCTTCACAGCTCCCTCCCCCTGGTGCAGGTCCTGTCCCTATTCTTTTGTCTCTGTTTTTTCTATTTTCTTTTGCCCTACACAGGTACGTGGGGAATTTCTTGCCTTCTGGGAGGTCTGAGGTCTTCTGCCAGCGTTCAACACGTGGTCTGTAGGAGCTGTTCCACGTGTAGGTGTATTTCTGATGTATTTGTGGGGAGAAATGTCATCTCCACGTCTTACTCCTCCGCCATCTTGAAGCTCCTCCTCCTTTAGTTCTTTAGAGATGGTTCCCTTTAGTTCTTGGAACATATTAGAAATGCTGATAGTTTTTTCTAGTAACTCCAATGTCTGGACTTCCTTGGGGACCCTTTCATTCTATTGCCTGATTTTTTTCCTCCAGCATACGGACCATATTTTCTTGTTTCGTACAAGTCTTTTGATTTTGTAAATTGTGATCTAGATACTTTAAATCATATAATGTGTCAATTCAGATCCCACCCATCCACATTGTGGTAGCTGATTTTTGTTGTGGTTGCTGCTGCTGCCGTGTGTTTAGTGATTTTCTTGAACTCATTTTGTAACGTATGTATTTTTTTGTAGCCACTTAGCACTTAAGCCTCTGCTTGATTAGTTTAATGGTCATCTAGTGATTAAACAGAAATGTCCTTAAATGCCTTGAAGCATTTCACCAAAGGGCTATGTTTGTGTGTTGTGGCACATCTTCAGTGATCTACCTAGCAGTCAAAATTCTGCTTTAGTGTTTACTTTCTGCTTGCACAGAGCTTCAGGATCCATCAAAGATGAGAGATCAGAGACTTCTCAGATCTTTCTTAGACATACATACAGCCTTGCATATGTATGCAGCCTTCTAGACTCCCAAAATTATTTCAAGGTTTTCCAAAGCCTTTTCTGGCCATTTCATTACCCAGCATTTCCTTTTAAGATTTTTGTTCAGCTTCTTGTTGATCACAACTGTTATCACCACTTCAGGCAGCTTCAAAATTTTAAAATTACCACTGATTGTTTACAACAAATGCTTCAAGGAAAAAGGTGTTCACAATAACTGAGTTGTAAATCAAGTTAAATAAATACAAGCCCTGCAAATGGGGATTTCCAGGGAATTGCCAGACAGATCTGATAATGACCGTTCTCTGGGGACGGAGCTTTCGGAGAGCCTCAGATTTCCTCTGCTCCCTTCAATGGGTGCTTGGCTACAGGAGGTTTTCATAATGACTAACATTGTGAAACTGTTGGTTTTCAAGACGACTGCAGAGCTGGAGAGAGGGAGATGGGACTACAGAAAGGCAAAACGCCAAGCTCACTGTTTTTTCTGCAATTTAGCCTTTTTTTTTTTTTTCAATAAATGCTCCTCAGATTTTTGCAAGCCTTTGGTTAATTTCCAAAGTTCTGAAAAGTTGACTTCGATCATTTTTACCAATGCTCTCACTGCATTAATGGACAAGAGGCTTTTCAGAGCTCCTTATTCTACAATCCTCACTGATGTCACTACTTGTTAATTTTTCACTTTGAAATATATATTTTTTAATCTTTCATCCATCTGTTATTTTTCTAAGGTATAATTTTAGGAATATAAATTATATTTTCAATTGTGCTAAATGATCTTTTTATGCCCCTATCGATCAACTGTCAATTTTCTCCATTCTGCTTTGTGACCTAAGAAACTAACCGTGATGGACTGCTTCTATCAGCCTATTTTGCCTGCTGGTTTCCAGACAGTGGGAAATACCAGCATGAGACTGGAGGGCAGGAGGAGAGATGGAGGGAAAAGTTATTCCTCCAACTTCCTCCCTTCTAGACCATGATTTGGCAGTAGCTGCATTCCTCTAACACAAGTGCAGTTCTTCTGATAACCATTCCTTCCTCTGGTCCCTTCAGACCTATGAATGATACAAGCTACCCAGTGTTGCTAACACCAGATGCTTCATCAAACGTTGCCCCTTAGCTCTGTCCAGATTTTGTAAATAGTTCCTCCATTCACTGTCCACTGAATGAAATTTTAGATATAGTTAAATGTATTTGTTTTTACCTGAGGATTTATGCTTTAGAGATCTTAGTTAAAAACTCCCTCCCAACCCAAAGAGTTATTTTCCAAAATTTTCTGCAACTAGCTTTATTCTGTTTATTAATTTATGTATATGTCTTAATCCTTTTAGCATTCATCATTATATGGAGGTAGATGTCTGTATTAGTTTCCTGTTGCTGCTATGACAAACTATTACTAACTAATGACTTAAAATAGTAGAAAATTTATTCTCTTACAGTTCTGAAGGACAGAAAGCTGAAATGGGTTTCGCTGAGCTGAAATCAAGGTGTCAGTGGAGCCATGCTCACTCTCAAGGCTCTAGAGGATAATCCATTTCCTTGTCCTTTCAATCCTTAGAGCTGCATTCCTTATGTTCCTTGGCTCATGTCCCCTTTCTACACCTTCAAAGCCAGTAGCATAGCATCTTCAAATTTCTCTGCTTTCATCTTCACTTCATCTTTTATAAGTACCCATTGGATAATCTGATTTCATCAGACCCATTGGATAATCCAAGGTAATCTCATCTCAAAATCCTTAAGCTATGCAAAGTCCCCCTGTTACCCCTTTTGTAAAGTAATAGTCACAGGTTCTGTGGATTAGGACACAGAAATCTGTGAGTGAGCCATTATTCAGCCCACCAAAGTATCCAGCCTTATTTTACTCTATATGAGCCAGTTTTCTTAATGTCATCTATTAACCATTTCCCCCACTGGTTTATACTGCCAATTTCATCAACAACAGGGTCTTTCATAATACACAGCTTTTTTTTTTTCATAGCTTTATTTTTGAGCATTCTAGTCCAGTGGTTCTCAACTAGGTGCAATTTTCCACCCAAAGGACATTTGGAAATACCCAGAGAACGTTTTTCTTGGGGCGGGTGGAGGGGTCCTACTGGACTAGGTGGGTTGAGGCCTAAACCTATTACATTGCACAGAACATCCCCACCTCAACCCCCACCAACATTATCTGGCTCAAAATATAAATAATACTGAGGTCAAGGAGCCCTTCTCCAGTCTATTCCAGTGATCTCTATGCTATGCCTATCCGAGTGCCAAATCATTTTTATTATTATGTATTTATATAGTATATATATAATTTAGGATGTAGGCTCCCTCTCTTAAGTAAAAAAAAAAAGGTGGTACCATATAAACTTTATAAGTTGAATTTTTATAAATAACCTGCTGGAGTTTTAGGAATTCATACTGGTTTTTTTAGAATAATATTGGAAGGACAAACATTTTTACAATGTAATGATGAGAGGCAAATCTGGATGGCCCTGGAAGATGCTTCTGTGCCCCCTATCATTAGCATCTCAGAGGACTGGCTCAGCCTTTGGCTGATGTCAGCATTCTTGTCATGCAAGTCTGTTCCTGTGGCCCTTGTATGCAGACCTTGGTCATCCAAATGCACAGTCCTCAGGGTTGGTCCTTGGCTAGAAAACCTGATACTTAATCATCCCCCTTCTCTATCATCCATTCTAGAGTCACCTTCCTTCAGCTAATTCCTGTAGAATTTTTGGTGGGGTGGCTCATCCATGAGGAATCTGTTCCCCTGGTGACCATGCCCTTCACAGATGATGGCTACTCTAGCCATGAGAATCCTAACACCAGTAGTTTGTAGAATGTGGATAGCCCCTGACATCCTATGATAGTACAATGGTTAAAAATTTCACTAGTGGTAAACTTGGATGTCATACTGCTAGAAGGGGCCCAAATGGCTGTTACAATATATCTAATACTAGAAAGAAACCACGGAAATGATTTTAAAAAGGGCTGGGAATTAGGTGGCTACTCCTGAACTATCTTGAT
Organism: Phocoena sinus; assembly: GCF_008692025.1. Classification (NCBI taxonomy): domain Eukaryota; kingdom Metazoa; phylum Chordata; class Mammalia; order Artiodactyla; family Phocoenidae; genus Phocoena; species Phocoena sinus. Next base: position 102,646,452 of record NC_045766.1, on the reverse strand, counting down.
TAATTGAAGAGAGATAATGACAGGTTCTCTATGATTAATCATCAGTTCAAGGAAAAATGAGAAAGTACTTAAGAAAAAATATCAGTGTCATCCCTACCCCAACTTCATCAACTGACTCCAGAAGAATCCTTTGACTTTCAGTTTTGTTAGAAAACATTTTCCCTTTAAGAACTTAGTCTCTTCAGATTTCAATGTATCCACAGCTTTCCAGGGACTTTAAAGGAAAGCATAAATTTTTAGTTTACTGAGGATTTCTTGTTGTTACAGCAATTTGATAGCTTTAAAAATATGTCCACAAATTCTTCAAACTGTTTTCCCTTCAAGAGACAAAATTTAATTCCCATCTACCTGAGTGTAGGCGAGACTTAGGGACACACTTCTGAAGACTAAAATATGGCAAAAGTGATGGCCTGTCCCCAAAGACTGCAGCTTCCACCTTGGGGAGGATACTCTCTCTGGCTCACTCTCTTAATCAGATCACTTGCTTTGTGGGAACAGGCTTCCATCTTCTAACAACGTTCAGGCAGCCTACGGAGATGCCCACATGTAGAGAAACTGCAGAATCCAATCAACAGCCATGTGAATGAGCCTGCTTGGAAATGGACCTTCTACCAGAGGAGACTAAGATGACTGCCGACACTAGTGACAGTTTGTCTGCAAGCTCAAGAGATACTCTGAGTCAGAACCACTGAGCTAAACCAACTTAGATTCCTCACCCTCACAAAGTATGTGAGATAATAAATGTTTTAAGCCGCTAAGGTTGGGAGCAATTTGTTACACAGCAAGAGAAAACTAATGCAACAGGACTGAAAATCTTTCAAAGCCTTCTACATCCCAACTGGAAGCCACTTGTTAGCGAATTTTATCCAGCTACTTGTATGAATCCTAAAGTTATATCACTAGTTCAGAAATCTCTGACAAGCTTTCACATATTATATTGTTTTATATTTGCCCCATACACCCATTTCCATTTTCTGCCTCTCTATAACCCAATTTATGTTCAAAGGGACAGGGGTTATCTTAACGTCCTAAACTTATCTTTATCATTGCATTTAACACTTTGTATGATAAGTTTTGTTATTTCCAACCTACTAGAGAGTGAGATGCCTGAAGGGAGGAAGAGTGTTCCTCTTTGCATCCCTTTACACCTAGCACATATGGGTCCTCAACACATATGGGTTGTTAATTAATGATTGGATAACTATAATAGTCATGATAGAGTCAGTCACAAACTAACAATCTGAGGCAACTGTGAATTGCAAAATGTGGTTGAATGGTAATTACAGTCACCAAGCATGGAAAAATATGATATACATTCATGGCACATTTCATGTACATTGGCGTTGACTGAGCTTCAGTTTATTGTTCCAGAATTCTTCATCATGTGTTTATGAGACATCTCCCATAGGAAAAGGAATCTTCAGCGAAATAAGTAAATCTAATATATGCCATCTAATAAAGAAAAGATGAGGGGAGGATTAAGATCCATGTCTGAAATGCCAGATGAGTATCTGTATCTGATTTACTGATTAACTTAGACCAGAACTAATTTTTGTCATCATGGTATTTGCTAGGAATCTAGACACATAAGGTCTGCGGATACTGCATAACAAGTGCACTAATGCTTCTCAAGTTCATGAACCATGTCTCTTCAACCTTGACACTAGTCTGAATAGAACAAAACCACAATATATTTTCAGTCTCTAATCCCTTGTTATCAATTGTTCAAGTGCTTTGGCATAAAAAGGACGAAGAATGTCACTCCTTTATCCCCTGCTGGTTATACCTCTCCTAAAGTCATAATCCCTGTGACAATAACCAATTGAAGAGGGCATTGCTTTGATGAGGCTCTTTAACCTCAATCCTTTTACATACTGTTTGTAAAATCTGTGCAGCTACACAATTATTCATCATCCCTTCCTTTCTATGGCATCTTTTCACACTTCCAAAACTCCCCAAACTTATAATTCAGCTCCACTGGCATAAAGACAAAAAACCCTCCCAACTGCAGTTTAAAATCATGCCGCTGTTGGCCTTAATATCCTTCTAAAGCCCTAAAATATAAATTAGGCCTGTATTCACTGTGTCCCAAAGAGCTTTCTTTTCTGAAACTCACTCTCACTGCCTCGGGGCCTCCCCAACAGTTCACAATGACCATCTGGCTGCTGTGCTTTCCCAGATGGGCTCAGTCAGCACAGATTCCAGGGTCTAGGAAAAAGGAGAGGAAAGAGACATTTGGTAACTGACTATATTTAAAATGTATAATATTGAGACAATCTGTATTTCATTTTTCTCTCAGCTTCACTATCACCTGCAAAAGTTATCTGTGCCTAATAGGAGCTGCCATCTTGGTTAACACACTTCACAACAGTCTATGATTTCTTAATAAAAGAATACTTTGAGACGTAAAGAGAATTGATCCTTGATTTTTTAAAATTCTGTTATAAAAATATACATGGATGCTTGAATTATTGTGGAATAGTAAGTCTGAATGGTGTGTTGTGTCCTGCAATAGAAAAGTGAAAGAATGAAAAAAGATATGCTGTGCATTCTATTAATAATAGAAAATACTTACATAGGGCTTAAAGCATGCCAGCAAATGTCCTGAGTGATTTACTTATGGGAACTCATTTAATCGTTACAATAATCATGTGGAGTATGCACTATTAAATATTTAATGACAAAAATAATGCATAAAGAAAGTAAATAATTTATGCAAAGTGATACAGATACTGGCAGAACCAGGATTTGAACAAATGGTCTGGCTGCAAAGTCTATGTTCCACTCGTGAGTGTCACACTACTTCCTCCATCCTTTATCCTGTGTTCTTGATTAGACTACCAAGGTTGGTCACATTCCAAGACTTGATTTCTGTAAAGTTATTTTCCCTCTAGTTAACTGTCACCACAGCTGGCAGGCAGTGGAAGTATGTCTGATGGGCAAGCAAGGGCAAGCCTGAAGTTTGGGGATCTCCACCATCTGCCATGCTAGAAGAGATGGGTGCTAATATTAACCTCTCTTAGGCTGAAGGAGCAAAGATATTGGGCAGTTCAGCCCATGAAGCCCTAAGGTTAAGCAAATAATGGCTAACTGTACCACGGTAACAAAAGCCAGTTTCTGCTGCATTAGGTTTCTGGGCCACAACAAAAGCCTTCTCAAACTTTCAGCACCACAGACCACATATGTGTCTTTATGTCTGAGAGCATATGTGTTTTAGATCAACTCAGAGTCAATAATTTGGTGTCCATACCACTTAGCACATCATGTGGAAACACAATAAAGTATATGAGTAGTTATGCTTCCATCAAAATAGAAAAACACAACTAAATGGCTAATATGAAATCCTCTGCCCCCATCAAGCAGGGTCAGCAAAATGGTGTACAGTGTGTGCAGGACTAATATATTTGATGCCTTCTACCCATCAAGTGATCAAGAATATAACCAAGAAGCACTATTTTCACCTCAATACAATAAAGGTGTAAAAAGATGGGCTTTCCAAGGAGGGTATAACTCATGGTAAAAAAAAAAAAAAAAGTCAAAATATGTTACTGGACTACACTTGCAGGGGCGACCAGAGCAGGAGAAATCATGCATCAAAAAAGGCCATAACCATGGCCATCACCATGGTGATTAAATTAGAATATGGAACTCCACAAGGAAATGAGGTCTGGGAATTTGGGGATGGCTTTGAGCCACCACATCTAGGTAAGTAGACTTTAAGTCTAGCTTACCTAGACTTCAGAGAAGAGAAGCCACAGGAGACATTTCAATTAGGATGGAGAACAAGTTCAGCTCTCCTTCCATGATGCTTTATCTTCCATGAAAATCACAGGCTTGTCAGCCTCTGTGAAATTTCCATAGTTCTCTTACAAACAAGCATTATAAACAAATGGCGAAAATTTCCACTTTTGCATTCCCTAAACATCACAAGAGTTACAAGATATAAAATTCTAGATCTTTTGAGGAATATCCAGAAATCTTTTAATATAAATCTATCTCTAATATCCAGCCAGAATTAAACCACACTCATAATCTCAAAGAAATATGCATTTTAGCATCTATACTATTATTTATCCTAACATCAATTTTACTGTAGTATTAATTTTCAACTACTCAAACTACTACCTAAAGCCTTAACAAGTAACAATATAATGTTTTAGGGACTTCCCTGGTGGTGCAGTGGTTAAGACTCCACGGTCCCAATGCAGGGGGCCCAGGTTCAATCCCTGGTCCGGTTTAGATCCCACATGCTGCAACTAAGAGCCTGCATGCCACAACTGAAAAATAAAAAGATCCCACATGCCGCAACAAAGATCTCACACGAGGCAATGAAGATCCCATATGCCACAACTAAAACCCAGTGCAGCCAAATAAATTAATTATATAAATAATTAATATTAAAAAATTAAAAAATAAAAATAATGTTTTAAATGGGAATTTGGAAATAAATTTAAACTAACCAAAATAAAAAATGTTAAGGGTTGTACTGTCTATGGAATAATCTCTTTTTATGTTGGCAATCTACCTCACCTACTCTTTAGCAACAGCCTCTTAAATGGACTCTCTCCATCTCTCTATTTACGTTGAGCCCACAAATATGAATTATGATACATAACTGTCCCAAAGCCATCAATAGCCACTCATTGACTAAAATATTAAGTAGAAGCACAAACTTTTTACTATGGATCACATGATAAAAAAGGGTCACGACTGGAATTTTACTAAGCTGGAGTTTCCATACCGGTTGTTTTAACTTGCATGAGAATGTTCTTTCCTCTTTTCTGTTAAAATAAACAATAAGTAATAGTAACAGCAGTGAATTGACATTAAGGAAAAATTTTCCCAAAGAAAGTAGTCACATAGGTAATAAGAACTAGAACTCACTGTTATAAACTTGGCCAGGACTATTTTACAAAGTTTTCTTGGCAATATAAAGGGATGCCAGCTTGAAAAGTAATGAGAATATTTGATTTTGAAATACTGACCAGATATTAATGTTACTTTTTTTTTGCAGTGAATACATTCAAGGGTTTCGTCTAATACTTCTTTTTCAGTTTAAAATTTTTCATACATAGTTTTATAATTTTGGAAATAGAGGAAAAATTATAACATAGAACCAAAAGTAGGATGGTTAGGAAGAAGGAAGAGAGAATGGTTAACTGGATCGAATAAGTAGGAAATCATGGCATCAAGATAAAAAACAGGTAAATGGCATCTCTGAAGATAACGGCTATTTTAAAATTCTAGCATCAGTACATTTTTCATTGAAAATTTGAGAAAATTGTACATTGATATGCTATTGTAAAAAATAATATTGAGACATCCTATGTACATTTTACAATTTTCTCCAAGGGTAATATTTTGAAATTATAATATCACAATCATGTTATTGACATTGATATCATCCACTTATCTTATACTGGTTTTCCCAATTTTACTTTTATTCACTTATGTGTGTATGTGTGTTTTCATTCTCTATATTATTTCATATGTATAGAATCTACCACTATAGTCAGGAAACTGTTCCTACCAAAAGGATTCCTCTTGTTACTCTATTAGATTCACATCCACCTACGAATCCTCCACCATCCCTATTCCCTGGTAACTAAAATGAGACCTTCATTTCTAAATGTTGTAATTTCAAAAATGTTACACAAATGAAATTATATAGAGTATGTAAACTTTTAGGATTAGCCTTTTTTTTTTTGCGGTACGCCGGCCTCTCACTGTTGTGGCCTCTCCCGTTGCAGAGCACAGGCTCCGGATGCGCAGGCTTAGCGGCCATGGCTCACGGGCCCAGCCGCTCCAAGGCATGTGGGATCTTCCCGGACTGGGGCACGAACCCGTGTCCCCTGTATCGGCAGGCGGACTCTCAACCACTGCGCCACCAGGCAAGCCCAGAATTAGCTTTTTTCACTCAGCATAATTCTCTGGAGATTCATCCAAGTTGCTGCATATATCAATACTTTGTTCCTTTTTATTGCTGAGTATTCTAAGTTGTCTAATTTATTAGTATTAAGTTGTTCATAGCATCCTCTTAATTTTTGAAAGACTGTAAGATCTGTAGTAATATCCTATATTTTATTCCTGATATTGATGATCTGTGCCTTCTCACTTTTTATTTTTGTTAGTTTTGCTAGAAGTACATCATGTTACTGATTTAATAACCAGATTTTTATTGATTTTCTCTATTGTTTTACTATTTCCAATTTGATTGATTTCTACTTTTAATGATTTCCTCTCTTCTGCTTGTTATGGATTTATTTTACTCTTTTTTGTCTAGTTTCTTTAGGTAGGAACATATTCTCTCAGCACTACTTAGCCTCACCCTATGTATTTTGATAAATTACTTTCTTGTTTTCATTAAGTTCTATGTATTTCCTACATTTTCTTTGACATATGGATTATTTTAAAGTATTTTTAAATTTTTGTGTGTTTAGAGATTTTCCTGGTTTCTTTCTGTTACTGATTTCTAGTTTGATTACATTCTGGTCAGAGAACATGCTACACTGTTTTAATTCTTTTTTTTTTTTTTTTTTTTTTTTTTGCGGTATGCAGGCCTCTCACTGCTGTGGCCTCTCCCATTGCGGAGCACAGGCTCCGGACGCACTGGCTCCGGACGCGCAGGCTCAGCGGCCATGGCTCACAGGCCCAGCAGCTCCGCGGCATGTGGGAATCCTCCCGGACCGGGGCACGAACCCGTGTTCCCTGCATCGGCAGGCGGACTCTCAACCACTGCGCCACCAGGGAAGCCCTTGTTTTAATTCTTTTAATTTTGTTGAGTCTTGTCTCGTGGCCCAAGCTATTTTAATGAATGTGCCATGAGTGCTTGAAAAATATATAAATATTCATCAGTTATTGGGTGGACTCTTTTTTATATGTGTCAGTTCGATCCTGTTGGTTGACTGTTGTTCAGATCCTCTTCATCTTTGCTGATTTTTGTGTTCATATTTCTATCAGTAGCTGAGAAGAGGATGCTGAGGTCCCCAACTATAATTTGTATAGTTTTCCTTTCATTTCTATTTGGTTTTGCTTCTTGTATTTTGAGGCCCTGTTATTTGATGTGTACACATTTAGGATCATTATGTGTTCCCGGTGAATTAATCTTTTTATTATTATGTACTGTCCCTCTTTGTCTCTAGTAACTACTACTTATCTAATAATATTACCACTCCTGCTTTTTAAATTTTATTAATGTTTGCATAGTATATCTTTTTCCATCATTTTACTCTCAACCACATTTTGTCATTGAATTTGATTTGAATTTTATGTAAACAGCATAGAGCTGGGTCACTTTTTTAATCTACTCAGTCTGTTTTTTGCTTGGTGCATTTAGACCATTTACATTTCAGATAGTTATTGATATGCTTTACCTTTTCTTTTCCTTCTATTTTCTATGGTTCGCATTCTTCTGTATCTCTCTTCTTGCCATCTGTGGGTTATTGGAACATTTTTTAGAATTTAATCTTGACTTAATTATACAGTTTTTGAGTATATCTCTAAGTTTTTTAGTGGTTGTTCTGGGTATTACAATATACATATGTGACTGAAAAGTCTGTCTATATCAACATTTTACTACTTTGAGTGAACTGTGGAAACCTCATTTTCATTAAGGTATGCCTTTGCTTTCCCCATCTTTAAGTATCATTGCTGGAGTATCAGATGGTGTTATAATTGTCTCCCTCATCAAATATGATTTATAAAATTCATGAAGTAAAGGATGTCCATTGTGCATATCCAAACTTTTGCAACTTCCTTTATTTTTTATTCTTTCCTGATGCGCCAAGATTCTTTCTTTTATCATTTTCTTTCTGTTTGAAATGTTAAGAATGTGTCTGATAGGGAAAAATTCTCTTAGTTTTCTTTCATCTTTGAATGTCTTCATTTCCGCTCATTCCTGAAGGATAGTTTCACGACATATAAAATTCATGATAGCCCATTCTTTTCTTTCGGCACTGAAAAAAGTGCTACTTCCTTCTGGTCTCCAGGATTTCAGATGAAAAATCTGTTGTCATATAAACTGGTGTTCCCCTATATATAAGTGTTGTTTCTCTTTGGCTGCTCTCAAGATTTTTTCTTTGTTTTTAGTCTTAAAATTTTAAATTGTGCATATGACCCAGCAATCCCACTACTGGGCATATACCCAGAGAAAACCATAATTCAAAAAAAAACATGCACCCCAATGTTCATTGCAGCACTATTTACAATAGCCAGGTCATGGAAGCAACCTAGATGCCCATCGACAGACAAATGGATAAATAAGATGTGGTACATATACACAATGGAATATTACTCAGCCATAAAAAGGAACTAAATTGGGTCATTTGTAGAGATGTGGATGGGCCTAGAGTCTGTCATACAGAGTGAAGTAAGTCAGAAAGAGAAAAACAAATATTGTATATTAACGCATATATGTGGAATCTAGAAAAATGGTACAGATGAACCAGTGTACAAGGCAGAAATAGAGCCACAGGTGTAGAGAACAAATGTATGGACACCAAGGGCGAAAGTGGGGTGGGGGGGATGAATTGAGAGATTGGTATTGACATATATACACTAATATGTATAAAACAGATAACTAATAAGAAACTGCTGTATAAATAAATACATACATACATAAATAGAAAAAAATTTTTTTTAATTATATGTGTGTGGTGTGTATTTCTTTTTTTGAGAGAGACTGAGAAGAGTTTGTCCTGTTTGGAGTTTGCTCAAATTCCTGGATCTGTAAGTTTGTATCTGTCACCAACATATGGGATGTTTTCAGACATTATTTCTTTAAATACTCTTTCAGCTTCACTCCATTGTTCCTCTTCTTGGAAGCCAATGGTAGTAATGTTGTATTTTATGTATTGTCTCACAGGTCCAAGTCTCTGTTTAATTTTTTTTCACTCTATTTTATCTCTGTTTTTCAGATTAGGTACATTATATTTATTTTTCCTCCAGGTCACTTATTTTTATCCTCTGCCCCTCCAATCTACTGCTGAACCCCTCCAGCAGGTTTTTTTTGTTTTTTTACTTATTTTTGGCTGTGTCAGTTCTTCGTTGCTGCACATGGGCTTTCTCTAGTTGCATCAAGTGGGGACTACTCTTTGTTGCAGGGCACAGGCTTCTCATTGCAGTGGCTTCTCTTGTTCCGGAGCACGGGTTCTAGGCACGCGGGCTTCAGTAGTTGTGGCATGCAGGCTCAGTAGTTCTGGCAAACAGGCTCAGTTGTTGTGGCTCACAGGCTTAGTTGCTCTGCAGCATGTGGGATCTTCCCAGACCAGGCATCAAACCCATGTCCCCTGCACTGGCAGGCAGATTCTTAACCACTGGGCCACCAGGGAAGTCCCAGGGTTTTATTTAAGTATTATTATTACAGTATTTTTTCAATTCTATATTTTCCATTTGGTTCTTTTTTATGAATTCTATTTCTTTGCTGAGATTTTCAATTTTTTCCTTTGTTTCAAGAGAATTTGTACTTGATAAAGCATTTTTACAAATGCTGCTTTACACTTCTTGTCAGATAATTCTAACATCTGATTCATTTTTGTATTAGCATTAGTTAATGTCTTTTCTAATGCAAGTGATTTTCTTGGTTCTTAGTATGATGGGTGATTTCCAATTACATCATGGACATTTTTTTATTATGTCAGAAAATTATAATATCATTATATTTAATCTTTAAAGGTCTATTTAAATCTTTTCTTTTAGCAGGCATTCATCTTGTTTAGGTTCAGCACACAGATCTTGGTTTGCTCTTGTGGGCTGTAGTTCCAAATGTCAATTTATTATTCAAAGGCTTTGTCATGTTATTTCAGTCTGCTTGCTTTTTCTAGTGCTACTGAGACTCCCACTGGTCCCTGCTTGCACTACCTGGGAGAGTGGAAGTGATCTCTCCAGTAGGCTGATTAGTGGATGAGAAATATAGCAGTGTTCCCCCTTACTGGTGCCTCTGGCTACCTTGATATCTCTAGACAGGGAAGAGAGTCTCAGGCCAGTGGAGCCAAAGAGGCTTCTGCTGCCAGGCCACTTTATGTGAGTGGGTCCATCTTGCCAGTTCTGCCCACCTGCCCCATATCTGTGGGTGGGGCAGGAGAGTTTCATGCCCTCAGAGACAAAGAGGATCCATGACCCAGCCACTTGTCTTGACTTAGTCTTTCCTGCCCATTCTGCCCACATGCCCCTGTCTCTCTGGGTAGAAGAGGGGTATACATGGCTACCTGGGCTAGGCCATTTTTTGTATATGTGCTCATGTTGCCAGTTCCTCTCACAACCTCACTATCTCTTGGTGGAAGAGAGGAGACCCTTGGCAGAAGAGAGGAGACCCAGACCACTTATTATTAGTGGAAATCCATCTTTGTTGGTGGTGTATAGCTCATTTGATGTTGACAGAGGGACTCCCTTTAGATATGGAGGAGGAACAAGTCTACCTGTGCTGGCTCCCATTGCTAAATTAGGGTCAGAAAATACCATGTCTGAGTGACCTTCTTCTGTTGGGGAGGCAGAAGGTATCCTGCCACATGTGTTTCCTCTAGTTTTCAGGTCTTAAACCAGTTGGCCTTTTTCTTGACACATTTTAGAATTCTCCTTGAAATGTCTGTTGAACTACGTACAGAGGTTAACTTAGACTTAGTGGGGAAGAACAGAGAAAAACAAGTTCATGCTATCTTGTTGGGACTAAAAACCCAACAAAGCATTTTATTTAATTTTATTTAAGAGTACATTTTATTTCATATTATCTCTAATTTTTTGCCTTTTTTTTTTCACTTTCCAATTTGTCTCCCAAAACAACTTAATCAAAAAACATAGCCTAGGGACTTCCCTGGTGGCACAGTGGTTGAAAATCCGCCTGCCAATGCAGGGGACATGGGTTCAACCCCTGGTCTGGAAAGATCCCACATGCCACAGAACAACTAAGCCCATGAGCCACAACTACTGAGATGTGCTCTAGAGCCCGCGAGCCACAACTGCTGAGCCCACATGCCACAACTATTGAAGCCCGTGTGCCTAGAGCCCGTGCTCCACAACAAGAGAAGCCACCACAATGAGAAGCCCACGCACCACAATGAAAAGTAGCCCCCACTCGCCACAACTAGAGAAAGCCTGCACGCAGCAATGAAGACCCAACGCAGCCAATAAATAAATTAATTAAATTTTTAAAAACCCAAAAAACAAAAACATAGCCTATGGTCTTAATGACTGTTAAAATCTTTTTTCATTAATTCTTAACATAACTTTGATTCTTGTGTAGATATGAAAAAATAGAAATTCCACTTAAAAATATACAATTCTGGCCTGTAAAAGATTGGTGAAATTATTCATACACATGTAGAAACAATTTATCTGTGAAAACATTATTTTAAAAGGCTTAATAAGCCAAATTACAATCTTGCAAAAAATGCTTACTAATCATATCTTTAAATGCATTCCATCATTTGAATAGCATTGCATAATTCTAAAATTTTGAGGACACAGAAATTTTATTCATTATTGAATGGCAAAAAAAAAATGTGAAGATCTACAATACTATCTTTAAAGGAGAATATGAATAAACAGGGCATATGTGAAAAGGATTAATTGTTAGCCTTTAAATTGGTGGGAAAAGTCTTTTAGAATTATTCATCTTTAATGCCTTTGGACATTATTACATTCAGTGATTTTACATAGGACTGAGTCCTAAGCAAAACAGGACATATACCTTTCTGAGGCATATGTACTCAATTCTAACCTTAAAATATGGTTTATCAAATAATAATACTTAGTTTAACATGTTATTTTATTTCTATAATCTGTAGAAAATACACGCTCTACATGTTCCACACAGATTTTTTTTACAAAAGTCTGTCATTTTTCTGAGGGCTCAGAATCAACATTCCATGGTTTATACAGTCTCTATATCCAATGAGTCAGACGTGCTGCCTGATGTGTTTTAGAATTTAAACTTTCTTTTACATTTTAATATTTTAATTAGGAACTTTGTATCTTTAGATAAGAAAGCTATGAATTTATGAATTATGAATTTATGCATTTTGGGGCTCGTTTTAAGGTAGTAATGTATCTGAGTTTTGGGAACAATGACTAAAGAAAAAAAGTTTAAAAAAATACCTTGGGGGCTTTCCTGGTGGCGCAGTGGTTGAGAGTCCGCCTGCTGATGCAGGGGACACGGGTTCGTGCCCCGGTCCAGGAAGATCCCACATGCCGCAGAGCGGCTGTGCCCGTGAGCCATGGCCGCTGAGCCTGCGCGTCCAGAGCCTGTTGCTCCGCAACGGGAGAGGCCACAAGAGTGAGAGGCCCGCTTACCGCAAAAAAACAAAAAAACAAACAAAAAAAAAAAACCTTGGGATAGAACAGAGTATATATATTTTTTAATTTTAAGTAAAATAAAAGTAAAAGAAAGAGGCAGTTTTAAAATACATCCACAAATTGTTAATACATCTCCCTTTAAGAGGTAGAGGTTAATTTCCTTCCCATTGAGTGTGGGTTGGATTTGATGACTTGATTTCATCAGATAGACCATGGTAGAAATGATGGTGTGTGATTTTCACAGTTAGATAATTACTTTGCAAATTTTTCTTTACTCTCTCTTTGATCAATTGCTAAGGTGGAAGCTAGATGCCATATCATGTATCACATATGCATCATTCCTGAGGACATTCAAGTAACTGCATATAGAGGTCGATAGGGCTGGGAACTGAGGCCTCTTGTTGAAAACCGTCAAGGAATAGAGGCCTTCTGCTAACAGTCATGTAACTGAGCCATGCTAGAAGTGGATCCTTCAGCCCTGGTCACATTTTCAGATGATAGTAGCCCCAGACAATAACTTGACTTGACTCTGACTCAGAACCATCCAGCTAAGCCACCTTCAAATTTTTGACCCATAGAAACTATAAGTAAATAAATGCTTGTGTTTTTCAGCCTCTGAGTCTCAGGATAATTTGTTATGCATTAATAGATAGCTACAGAAATAGTTTCCCTTATAGACCTTTAACAAATCCAACTCCCCCTACCCGTTTCAACTTACCAATATTTTACTCCAACCCACTTCACTCTTTGATTTCTTTTTCGTTGAAATTGACAAATTAGAATAATATCTAGTACATTTTGTTTAGGTCGACTTAAGTCAGTCAACTTACACTGCATTGTATGGTTTTCAATGAGGGGATTCTACAGCAGTGGTGTCTGCTCCCCAGAAATCAGATCATTAATATTTTATTCACAAAAAGGTATTCTTTATTCCCATACCTCTGAATATTCTTATTATGACCTTAACATGAAATTTGTATGTACTTGTAAGTCTTAAACTATTTTAAGACCTTATTAAAAACACATAAAGAATGGTCTGTAGTTTTTAATTCTATGTTTGAATATATCAGCATATTTACTTTTTAATACAAATGTTTCAGTCAAAGATAATGTGAAATTACCTGGAGCAAACAAACCTGCTGGGTTTACTGTTAAGCAAGAACTCTGAAGCAAATAATGGTTTCCTAAAAGAGACAGTCTTGGGAGTGACATCATTCTGTCAATGGTCAAATTGTCTTCTCAGAAAACCCACTGCTATGTGCAAGGAACTCCCAAATAGAATGCCCGAAGAGTAATGTTAACAACTCTGGTCAAATCCAGTTTCTATACTTTTTCCATCTAACCCCTCATATGCTTTTTTGGTTTTTACAAAGTAGCAAAATTATTGTAGTGTTTTAGGCAGATAGTTCTACTTGAAGGAGAAATAAACTCCATGTTTCCACTCTAAACTGGATACATATTTCTCCAACTAATTATTTTATTGTTATTATTTGCCTTGGCCAACTACTGTGTATTTCATGATGATTTTTTTCTAGGATAAATTTTTTAAACTCCAAACTTGGAGCCTATTTTTCTTAAAAAAATAAAATTGAAAACTACATTTCACTGAAATGGCCTGGGAAGGGATGAGCTGTTCCAAATATCCAAGTTATTGATAGACTATTTTAAAAGTTGCATCTGGGGACTTCCCTGGTGGCTCAGTGGATAAGACTCTGTACTCCCAATCCAGGGGGCCGGGGTTCAATCCCTGATCAGGGAACTGGATCACACATTCATGCTGCAACTAAGAGTTCACATGCCACAACTAAGGAGCCCGTGTGCCGCAACTGCGTCCACATGCTGCAACTAAGACCCGGTGCAACCAAATAAATAAATAAATACTTTTTTAAAAAGTTGTATCTGATGACTATATTAATTAGCTTTCCAAATTTTATAATATTTTAAAGTTGTGATCCAAACAAAAAAAAGTTAAATGTATGTGCAAATCACCTTACATGTCTTCAAGCATGACACAACAACACACAGACTACATATTATGATAAGAATTAATAATTCAGAGCATTTCATCAAGAAAAGTTGCCTGCAAGTTGATCTGAACATCATTTTGGCATTAAATTGGAGTAAGGTACAACCAGAATCCCATGTAAAGACACTGCAACAGTTATTAATCACTAAAATGAAGTATTGTGGCATTTTAAAATTAAGATTAACAGTTCTGCCATCACACCAATCACTCTTGACACTTAAGACTGAACTGCTTCCCTTATGTTACCCAATTATGACAATACCAGCTCCGGTCTTATACTGAAAGGGACATTTCAAAGGGTTGACAACTGATCCTCAGGAATCTGAAAGGAAATATCAAGTAGGTGTTACTTATCCACATGTGAGGCTTCCAGGAAGACCAGGGAACTTTGTAAGGCTCAATATTGCTGGAAATTCACTTAATGCATTCTGTCCTTCTCCCCAGCGTCTACACAGGAATGATTTAGGGATACTGGCTGCCATGTCTTGATTTAGAACTAAGATCTTAATCACAATAAAACCTCTGCCTTGGCAGACCTTTCCTGTTATCTTCATGAAGACCTCGGCAATAACAAGCATTCAATTCCTCACAATTCTCACAGAACCACATCATGGTTTTACTGGACAGCCATTCTCTTTTTGGAGTTTGCATTTAGACCAATTGGAGAAAAGATCGGGTGCTTTGGGGAGCAGGTGCTGAGACCCAACAAAAAGTGGAGCTGTGAGGGTTGTAGAGCAGTGTAGGTTAAAGCAATCAATTTTATTGCAGGACGCTGTTTCTCCTGCTACTAACAGCTGCTCAGAGGATAGTGGGGAAGCTACCCTGCTGAGCAGATTTGAGTCAGTGGATGGAAAATCTACCTCATTTCCAGGCTGAAGGATCCCACATTAAAAGACCATAAAGCTAAAGTCATTTAAATAGTAGCTCCAGGGGCACATTAACTTCCTTTCTTACAAAATGTCTGTTAATATAGATCTCAAAGACAAGTTCCTTGTCACTTCAACATTCAACACAACGTAACAGGTTTGTTTTTTGTTTTTTTTTAATTTTTGAATTTTATTTTATTTTTTAATACAGCAGATTCTTATTAGTCATCAATTTAATACACATCAGTGTATACATGTCAATCCCACTCGCCCACTTCATCACACCACCACCCGCACCCCCCCTCCCCGCTGCTTTCCCCCCTTGGTGTCCATACGTTTGTTCTCTACATCTGTCTCAATTTCTGCCCTGCAAACCGGTTCATCTGTACCATTTTTCTAGATTCCACATATATGCGATCGTAACAGGTTTTTAAATTTGGTTCCTATCTCAGACATTTGTGTTTACACACACACACATACACACACACATACACACACACATTTGAATAAATGAAGAAAAAGAACAAGCCATCACTATTCATACGTGGTAGCCACTATCACAAAAAGCTAACACTGACCATTTGAAACCTTTGCAAAGCATTTAAACTGCTGAAATGGGCATTCCATAATTTATGTTAGGAAAAAAATAATTTATTGCCACACATATTGCTACAAACTTGGTGAGGCTTTAAAATTTCTGGTTTGCAGATTTAGAATAGCTCTGTCCTCAAGGAATGACTTAGAGGAACAAATTTAGAATATAAATTGATCTTTGAGAAGTCCACTGGGTTAGATGGCTGAATGCATGTCAACTGGTGAGTGTGCCACAGTCTTCATGGAGAGACCTGAACAGCAGGACTGTCTGTTCTTGCTGCTGTCAGTCGAATGTTCCCTTGAGAGATACAGCTTATGGGTGCCGTACTGTTAACTATAAACTACTTGGGAAAAGAGGAGAGAGTGGGATTTAGAAATGTCTGGCAGTTCAAGGATCTGGTTTGAATGCCAAGCAGCAGCTGAGACAACTGTGTAATAGCTTACATTCCCAAAGGAGAAGGGATTAAAAAAAAAAAGACAGCTAGGTTCTTGTCAACTTTTTTGAGAGTAGGTAAAATCAATGCTTCTCAACAAGATTCTTAGTTTTGAGTTTTAAAAATATATAAAATATATTTTAAGTATAAAAATATATAAATGTATGTAGATACTGAAATTTTATATATTTATAAGTATATTTCACATGCAGGGCAAATTAAGACTGACTTTACAATCATTGTGCCTGTCTAAATGTAATTATAAAAATCTGGCTATGTAATACACAAGCTACGAATGTTATATCCTAAAGACAGCATGCTGTATAAAATATTTGGATTACTATATTCAATTATTATAATACGTTGTGCAGTGTAGAGACTGGTGTAGGCAAATTTTATACAGGATTTTTTAAGTGTTCTCACAATATAAAAATACCAGCATCATTTTATTTTAAGAAATCATTGTTTTTATAAAACTACTGAAGTCAGCAACATTAGAAATTTAAGTAGAAACTGGAAGATCAATAATGTAACACGTGAGCTGCTTGTAATATAGAATTAAATGATAATTATAAGCAATAAAATATTATAACATAACATTTATTGATATTTCAAATTTTTAAAAAGTTAAAATTAGGATTTTTTTAAAAAATCAACTACTGATAAACAGGAATGTATGTGATAACTGGAGATGGAATTTTTCTAAATGTTTCTTGTTTTAAGTTGTTTTGTTGTTTTATTGTGACATAACTAATTTGTCTAAGTAGAATTTGGACAATTTGCCTAGGTGGCCTATTAGTAACCTCATTGTGAAGAACATCAAGAAATCCATTTTAATATATACCCTACTTTCCAGCTTTGAAACTGCAATCAGAGCTTCCAGCAGATGCTCCTTCAGTTTAAGAACATGAATCAGCTTTTGGCTAAAGTCAGAGCATCCTATTTAGGAAAATTTCTCTTGGAAAAAAAAATCTAATATGATGGCTTTGGTGCAAACAAGGAGTTAAAAGAACTTGCCACTGACTAAGCATGGGGGTTCACGCCCTAAAGGGTGAGTTGGCATTCATTCTTCTACCCTAGCCATCTGCTCCTGTCCTAACTTCCTTTTATACCTGCCTGTCTCTGATTCCTATAGCTCATCAGCAAGGCAGTAGCTGTTGGAGTGTCTCCTTGAAGATTCTTAAGCCTCAAGCCTAAAACATCACAGAAAAGGAAACATTAATTTGTAAACATCATCACCCTTCAATCTCTTCATGCCTGAATCATGGGGAAAACCTGAAGTGATTTGTAAACACACCAGCATACAGAAGTGTTCCCTATTTCACACCTTTTGTTCCATCTTAAGGAAAAGCAGGGTCCAGATGCTTATGTAATTCTCACCTTAACCCCACACATTTTAAAAATTATGAAGGGCAAGGATGGAAAGGAAAAATACTTGGGTAGGTATGATGCATACCGTATGTACCAAATTTCAAGTATTTTTCATCAAGCATTAAAATATTCCAGAAATTTCAACATTTTGCCTCAAAAATGCCTATTTTATTGACTCTCATATCTGGTAAGCCATGTGTTTTACATTCCATGTCTTCATTAGTTGGGAAAATAGAGTCCAGAGGGGTTTGGTAGAAAGCCTGTGGGCATATAGTGAAAAGTCTCTTCTCATCAAATTAGCACAGTCATTTAGACTCACATGGTACAAGCATATTACTTTGCACACAGTATGTGCTTACCAATGCTAATTTTATTTAATTTAGCTCAATGATAAATGTCATATGGATAATGATACCCAGTCAATGTCATTCTACATCACTCAAGAATACAGACTCACTAAACTTTAAAGAGACATGCTTTCACAAGAAAAAACTGCAAAACAACCAACAAACAGGACATTTTTACCATAAATAATGAAGATCATCTTAAATGATCCTATATACAAGGACAAAGAAATATACAGTAAAAGACCACCCATGCCACATAACTTCAAGGTTCCTAAAACTCACGTAATCCCCCCAAAAATGTCTCTATCAGCTTTACCCTATACCAGAAATATCTGTCATTATTCTTATTTCTGTTATTAAATGTATGCATTTTCAGAGGGTGCTTGTATAAAGGAAATACATTATCCAGAATGTACAGCAGTTTATCATTTTAGCCTTCATGATCTTATTTGGTAAAATTAGATTTTTTTTAGCTTTCCACCATAGATTAAGAACTATAACAGGATAAGTAGCTTTTAAAGAGAGTATGTACAGTTTTGGTAAAGTCCTAAACACAACAGGTATTCTAAATTGGTACATATAATCAGGGTGGAGAGATCCCTTGGGCAGCCAGGAAAATGAGCTCACTGTATATCCATTAAAGGTAATTTAGGAAAAGGAACAACTATAAAAACAAGCTTTTTGCTACATCATTGTTTTGGCCTGAACTGTGTCTCCTCCAAATTTATATGCTGAACTCTTAACCCCTAGCACCTCAGAATGTGACTGTATTTGGAGATAGAGTCTTTAAAGATGTAATTAAGATAAAATGAGATTACATGGGCAGGTCCCAATCTAATATGAATAATGTCCTTATAAAAAGAAGAGGTTAATACACACACACACAGAGGGAAAACCATGTGAAGACACCATGGAAGACAGCCATCTACAAGCCAACGAGAGAGGCTTCAGAAGGAATCATCTTGCTGACAGCTCAGATTTCTAGCCTCCAGAACTGTGAGAAAATAAATGTCTGTTGTTCATGCCACCCAGTCTTTGTTTAGGCAGCCCTAGCAAACTAAGACAGTCATTTCTTTGTAGCATTTTGGCCAGGATAGAAAGTAACACTCAGGCCTAATGGCATATTGCATAATTAAAGATTTCAAGCATAATTTAATGCAGTTCAACGAGGTCAAAGAAGTAAACATTCAAAAGGCATCATAGATTGAAGTCAAAGGAAAGAAAGAAATGACAAAATAGGAAGAAAGACTCCAAACGTCCAAGTCAGAAAATTGTGAATGGCATGGCTTAAAACCATAAAAAATGAGACAAGGGAAAAAACATGTTAAGAAAAAATAGTAAGTAGTCTACAGTGGTAATACTGACCTGGGATTGCCAGTGGCATAAAGAATATCAAATGAAGTAAAATATGATGTTTTGATTTCCTGACTAATGGATAACAGGACAAGGTGTCCAAATTACAGCTGTGAGAACTCTATTTCACTTTTAAAAAATAGCATTATAAGTAAAGTTAAAGAAACCTTTACTTGGAGTTTTTTTTTTTATTTTTAGAAAGGCCATTTGGAGTCAATGAATAAACTGAATTATAACATATTTATAAAACATACAACTCTATTATGTACTTTTCCTATACAGTTCATCAAACTAGGCTGACAATATTGAGAAAAGAATTTAAATATAAAAGTGAGCAAAGCCTGTACCATCCTTTATTATACTGTATGCTAAACTCCATGCTACTAAATGATTTACTGAAAATAGGCTTTTTCTGTAATTTACTTGCACTATTTATGTTCAGTATAACTGAAGAAAGAATTGACAAGTTGTGGCATTTAAGATTAAATCAGTATTTAATTGATCATTCCATAAGACATGAAAATATGACATGAAAATCAGTATGAAGGCCAGGATAAAAATAAAGAGAAGGGGGTAAATATATAGTATTTGGGGTTAATTTTAAATGAAATAGGACTTGAAAGATAACAAAATATGGTTAAAATAGATTTTCTAAAAAAGTCTCTTAGGTATTCCTGAACAAAAGAGATACAAAAGTATTCATCCAATCCTGAGAGAGAAAAAATTGAGTTTTTCTCTGTCCTGGAGCCCATTTCTCTTATCATGGTAGTTAACATCCTCTAGTAAGTATCTTTAAATGTTTATCCTCCCTACCTTGACTATGATTTTGATACTGAGATTATCTTTTTTTTTAATTTTCAACTTTAAATCTTCAACACATCCTCTTGTTGAATATTATACTAATTTAGAGTGTATATCTGGATATTTTCTATACCACGAAGAGGTTGATTATGACGGAATGTTTTGTGGAACATGTCATTTGTGAAAGTCAGGAAGCCCAGTCCAATCCAAGATAATTAGAAAGAAAAACAAAAGGTAGAACTAGTGCTGAATGCTTTAAATAAACATTATTCCAGAGCATCAGCATGTCTTAGGAAGGTAGTGGACTGGGGCCAAGAACTTAAACAGAAAAAATGATTGATTATGATGCTAATGCTGCCCAGGAAAATGAAGGTGATGTAAATAATACAGCTATAATAATATGATTATGAATTTGAACAAACACCTTGAGATTCCTGATATAGTCTATCTCTTTTCTTAGGGCACCATTGTTCAGAAACCTATTCTTATTCTCTTTGTTACTAACTGGTGGTTAAAGAAAAGACTGTCAATATTGGAAATACTGTATATCTTTCCTTCTTTCTGGGAACCAATGTTGATTTCTTTCCAGCCCCCCTACAGAGTTGCAAGCTCTCTTTGGAAAATACTCCAGAGTTTTCAAGGTTGTCTCGCTTTCCATAAATAAGAAAATACAATTTTACATCCCCTCATTTTGTTTAGTATGTGACTCTATAAAGCACATGAATAAACTACAGCTTATACCTGCAGATTCATTCAGAGCCTAACTTCTCAATAACAATAAACATAGCTTATCAAGGCCTAGCACAAAAGTCATTCTTGGTAAGTACCTGAGGGATCCATCATGGGAATACTAAAGTTTCCCTTAAAATTATGCTATTTTCAGGGCTTCCCTGGTGGCGCAGTGGTTGAGAGTCTGCCTGCCGATGCAAGGGACAGAGGTTCGTGCCCCGGTCTGGGAAGATCCCACATGCAGCAGAGTGGCTGGGCCCGTGAGCCATGGCCACTGAGCCTGCGTGTCTGGAGCCTGTGCTCTGCAACGGGGGAGGCCACAACAGTGAGAGGCCCGCGTACCGAAAAAAATAATAATAAAATAAAATGATGCTATTTTCAGTAAGAATTATGATTCTTCCACTTAAGCATGATTTTTTTTAAAATTAAGCTTATTGAAGATATGTCTTCATTCTTCAAAAAACATTTTTAGCTTTAAGAAGTCACCTAAATAGCACACTAGATGACATCCTTAGAAATGTCCCTTGAAGATTTTAATAATATTTTTTGAAATTTCTCATCTAACTTTTACCTTTAATAGTAATATTTCTGCCAAGGGGGATTTCTTGGCTGCACCTGATCCTTTCATATTAATTGTATAACTTATTTAGATTAAAAACACTGTTAAGCCCTTTATTGAAATTCCACAATGAACTGAAAAAGAAAATTTCTCAAAGTGTCTCACAAAAGTAGAGTGTCTAAAAACTAAGAGAATCAAGATCCATAAAATCTAATTCATAAGGAAAGAAACTGATATGCTACTAAGTAAAGACTGCCAGATTTACCTGTGGCACTCTATGAATTTTTTTTTAAGCTGAAGAAAGCTTTGAAGTCCCTTCCTATGAAAATTTATGTTGTTGTTGTTATTTTCACAGTTTAAATGTATTTGCCTGAATCCTTAATACTGTAATCTAGAATTAATCAAATGCATCTACTGAGAATAAGGGAAATAACAGATGACTTGATTTTATTTCCATGATTTCTGCCTATTGAGGGTGACTGGACAGAGAAATGGTGACTTCCAGTGACAATTAAACTATATGAAAGTGTCAAAATAACATGATAACAAGAACTTCATTGTGCTTAAATGTGCCAAAAATAAGTAGGCTGGCCAAAATGCCAAATAATAACTAAATACATGATAAATGTGTCTTATTTCTGGCCTAATCATATGATGTTGCTAAATATTGAAATAGAGAACATGTACATATGTAGATATATTAATATATGTCAAATTTAGAGATGCATACCCAAAATATTTTGACTAAGTGTTAAAAGATTTTCTTCATTTGGATATAGTAATATCATTTAGTAGAATTTTATCACATTTGCATCCAGTCACTTTCTTGGAAATAACCCAAATGATATTCTGTGAAAAATCCCTTTACAAAATGATCAGATAAAAGAGAATTATTAATCTTAATAATCTTTATCCCGCTAATGTTAAAATATCATACAAAAAACTACAATAAGAAAAAAATTTCAATGTTTAGATTGAAAAAGAAAGACACAAGTTAAATATTTCCTTTTCGATCAAAGTGCCATGAACTTGAAAGGATTTGCAAACTGGAAACAGGTGTGGTCAACTGTTGGAGTATTTTTTAAGTTGTTTAACACATTATAATAGTGTGATCCAAAACTGAAACTTGACATTACTATAAGCATTGGAAGATCATAAATCACTTTAGACAGCACACTGTAGTCATAGTTTTTTCACACTGGAAGTATGTTGTAATACTTTTTAATATGAGAAAACTTTAATATTTTTAACATATGAAAACTTTGTATTAATTTTATTAATATAAGGAAATTTTAATATTTTTAATATGAAAAAATTTTGCATTATTTTGTTTCCTAATAAGTAATACAAAGTTTAAATAATGATAAGATGAAAATTTAACTTTCTTCCCTTATATTCAATACATTGTATATAATTCCACATTGTTTGTAAAGCAATTAAATATTCTTTCTGCTTTGGCATATTATTGACATTTTATTAAAGGCTGGACATATGAGAATGATGATTTCAAGAGGACTTCATAAACATCCACATTTTATAGGTGATTTAATTGATGCATAATTAAAATTACAAAGAAATTAAAAGCCCAGTTAAAACAGAAACTTTCATCTAATTTTGTTTTTGTAAGAAAAGACAATTTCATGTAAATGTTAATAATTTCATATTTCATAATAACATCTTTCCAAGGACTCTAATTTTTTTCATAGAAACAGTCTTATAACATCTTTATTTATCCCCATAATCTCACCGTGACACGATAAGTATAAAATAATTCAGATCAGGAAAATAGCATGTGGGATACTGGCTCCTTCCCCTACTCTATGCATCATCACTCTTGGAGTGATGGTCCCACTCCAAGCCAACTTTTCAAAACATTACCAGTCATGCCAGATGCTTAAGATCACTTCAAATGGCTCAAAAACAACTTATTATTGCTTTTCAGTATGTTAAGCAGTAAGAATAAATTAAACCCATTTATTTCCATCAAAAATAGATACTTAACATAAGCTAAAAATGTTTAATCATTACAGAAATTTAATTAAGCAATTTGCTTTAGGTTAATCCAAAGGGTGTATTTGAAAACTTTACTCTTGACATACATATTATATCCAATTCACAAAGGAATAATGCAAAGAATTTTAACATTTTTTTAAATATATTTTTGGCATTGTTCACCTGCTTTGTTTTTCCCCTTCTTGTCCCAAGAAATTTCTGCTGTTGTCCATTCAATTGCCTCATCTCTTTTTAATTCCTAGTTCCACTTCAGTCAGACAAACATACAGTATGAAGAATAAAACTCAGATAGCTATTTTTAACTTTAAACTATGCTTTTCTAATGCTTAATGATACTACCAGTATATGCTATGGCTTGATTTTTTTTCCATTTTCTAAGGAATCCTTTTCTGTTGTGAAGTTTTCAAAATCTGAATACATTTCATGGACTGAAGGCATCCAAACAGTCTCTAGCAGGAAAATATATAGCACACAATCCTTTAAAAATGCATATAATAACAGCCGGGATTTATAATAACAAACGAAAGGAAAGATGAAGGAAATACACAAATCATAAGCTTCAAGAAACATATAAATCTTTTTGAAGTTTTATCATAACTCAGAAAGAACGTTATCCTTTCAAAACCTGCCAGATCACGCCAGACATTATACCCAGTTTTAAAACTCAGGTGCTTTGAAGTTATCTTTGAAGTCCTCTCAGCTTTGGAGTTTTGGTCACTCCTCAGATCACACCATGCATGCATTAGTTCTATGTTGTCCTATTGTTTCCCTACATCAGTCATTGTTTCTTCTTCTCTTTAACACAGAAGTATATAATTTTGTTATCTATAATATATAACCTGAAAATGTTAAACTTTTTTGCATAAAAAGGTTACATTTATAAAAGATAATGACATAAATTGGACTTAGTAGACTGAAAAGAGAAAAAATTTTTTCTTTCAAACTACTGTCCCCTGAAAACTCACTGTCTACTTAGTTTTTCTTGCCTGCAGATAGATTTTAGCCAGGATGTATCACTTTTCTTATATTAATTAATTTATTCATTCATTTTAAAACTGTTGCAAGTATCTACTAAATGCCAAACGCTGTTCTAGGTGTTTAGAAATACAGATGATCAACATCAAAGATTCCTAAGGAGCTTATATTCTAGTTGGGCAAAGGCACCAAAAGTGATTAATTCTATGGAAAAAATTAAAATAATCAAGCATGATAAAGGAAGACAGAAGGCTCAGTTTGGGGGTGGGGAGGAGTACGGGGGAAGTATGTGGAGGGTCAGTATTCAGAATTAATTATGGTCATCAGGGTAAGCCTCATTGAAACAATGGATTTAGATAAGGTGATGAGTTTAGCCAAATTGCTATCTGGTAGAAGAACATTCCAGAACAGATAGAGCAAAAAGCTAAAATAAGAACATGTCTGACATAGAGAATGGACTTGAGGACACTGGG
This sequence comes from Phocoena sinus, assembly GCF_008692025.1. NCBI lineage: Eukaryota > Metazoa > Chordata > Mammalia > Artiodactyla > Phocoenidae > Phocoena > Phocoena sinus. The sequence continues at coordinate 102,621,623 of NC_045766.1, read as the reverse complement.
AGGGGGAAGGGTAAGCTGGGACGAAGTGAGAGAGTAGCGTTGACATATATACACTACCAAATATAAAATAGATAGCTAGTGGGAATCAGCCGCATAGCACAGGGAGATCAGCTCGGTGCTTTGTGACCACCTAGAGAGGTGGGATAGGGAGGGTGGGAAGGAAGTACAAGAGGAAGGGGATATGGGTATATATGTATACATATAGCTGATGCACTGTGTAATACAGCAGAAACTAACACAATATTGTAAAGCAATTATACTCCAATAAAGATGTTAAAAAATATATAATCAGACAAAATGTAAAAATGCGTATCTTAGATGTTTATCAGAGCCTTGTTAATAACAGTAAAAATGTAGAAACAGCATAAACATTCAACATTAGAGGTTTGGTTAAAAAATTACAGAATAGACAAATCCACAGAGACAGAAAGTAGACTTGTGGTTTCCAGCAGCTGTGGGAAGGGAGTGACTGAATAGGAGTGACTGAATGGTATGGGGTTTCTTTTGGGAGTGATGAAAATGTTCTAAAATTAGGTTGTGGTGATAGTTGCACAATTCTGTGACTATATTAAAACCATTAAATTGTATGCTTTAAATGGGTGAATTTTAATGGTATTGGTTTATATCTCAATAAAGCTGTTTTTAAAATTTAAAAAAAAAAGAACATGTCTGAGATGTTCACACAATATCAAGGAAACGTGCACAAATGGTAGGAGAAGTCAGAAAGGAGAGGAGGACAGCAGAACATGAGGACCATACTGGCCATTTTCTGGACTTAGGCTTCTAACCTGAGTAAAATGGAAATATAACAAAATCTGACATATTTTAAAAGTATAACTCAGTATCCAGGTAAAAGATGATGGTGGTACAAAAAAAGTAGGTAGTAGTGAAAGCTATGTTTTGAAGATAGAGCCACCATCATTTCCTAACATATTTGGTAAGGAATGTGAGAGAAAGAAAGGAGGTAAATATTGCTCCAAGGGTTTTGGCTTGGACAACAGGAAGAAAGGAAGTGAATCAGATGTGCAGGAGACAGTGGGAAGTGAGGTAGCAGATGTGGGACCGAATATTTGGAATTTCAAAAGTTTTATAATGTTGCATTTGTGATGTCTGCTGGCCAAGTAGACATGTTGAGTGGGCAAATTGGACATATGGCCAAGACAGCTTAAAAATTTGGGAGTCATCAGCATACAGATAGTCTTCAAAGTTATGAGACTGGATGTTTAACCATGGGTATGTAACTGAAAAAGAGAAGTCTAAAAACTAATAAGCTCTGGGCCATGCCAATGTCAATGGGTCAGTTAAAAGAGAAGGAATAGACAAAAACAACTGAGAATGAACAACCCGTAAGTCAGGAAGAAAGCCAATCAAGTGCAGTGTCCTGGAAATAAAATTTTAAAAGACTGAAACTTCTGATTTTAGTAAAGATATTGCTCCATACATGTGACATATCTGAACTGGATTTCAGCAACCAAAATTTCCATGACAGTGGTGGCTGCTGAATCTGAATCTACAATTTTTAGCATCCTCCAAATGCATTTTGCTCTTGAATAGAAGGAATTTTGGAGTAAAAAACTCTTTAGCTTATTCTTCATTCTCTAAAACCTTATAGACTGTTTCAACGTATGTTCAATACCATATTTATGGTTGTGACTGACTCTAGAAAACTGATTGAATTTAATCCTCTTGTTATTACCTTTGGGAATAGTACACAAGTACGTACTTTGATTTTTTTTTCCTATTATTGAAGCTAAAAAGACCATAACAAAACTGTGACACAATAAAGGAAGTCTGCCAAATGCCAATCAATCACATTCCAAAGGGAAGTTACAGATGAAACGCTTCCTAAGTGTTTTCCAAATATTAACACTGAAATTTCTGAAGAAAAATCTAAAGGCATTTTTTAGATCTTCTGGAGTATGAATTCATACTTGGCATCATTCTTCACTGATTCTCTCCACTGACCCATCCTAAACCCAGGACCCCCAGACAATATCCTGCCATATCAAGAGAGATTGCATAACTAGATTTTACACTAGTAATTACAGATTTTATTTTTAAAGATTTCTCAATTAAACTTAATCATTTAAAAACTCTTTTAAAACAGCAAAAGATTTTCAAAGTGGTTCAATGTAATCAACCCACCTCCAAATAGCTGGTTGATCACTCCAGGGAATGTGAGAAACTCAGTACTGGTCTCTGCTGCTGGCATATTAGACATTCAGCAGTGGCTGTAGCCAGGTTGGCTCTGGTGAGTGGAAGTCCATGTTGCTGAGCCCATATCTACCCTCCATCCCTGCCACCATGGCCACTTTGTTCATGAGCCTATTGGGTACTGATAGGGGTGGCCAGGAAAAGAGGCTGACTGGTATACACAGAATGGGTCATCCTATCCACTTGATTATTAAAATTCTCCTCTGCTGAGGTCACTCTTTGGTGAGCATTCATATGGGACACAAATACCTTCACACTTTCACCCATTCAAAGGGACCATCCATCCATATACCCCTTCCCTATATCTCCCTGTCATCAATTTTCCAATTATGTTCCTTCCAAGTCCGTAACCATCTAGCCAAAGCACTGGCCACAGCCCATGAATTTGTATACAATCACACATCTGGCATTTTTCTTCCCAAGAAAAAAGAACAACCAGACAGACTGCTTGAAGTTCTGCCCACTGGGAGAATTTCCCCTCATACTGTCTTTCAAGAATGTCCCAGAAAGGGGCTATAGGGCTGCAGCTCTTTACTTCCAGGTGGTACATGCCTATTACAGACCCACTCACTGTAACCCAGACCCAAATTTTCTCTTCCCTTATCAACTGATCATAGAGAACTCCTGATGAGGCCAGAGGTGTAGGCTGAGAGAGATAAAGTAATGGGCCACTTCTTCATGGAACTTGAGAGCCTGCTCAAGCCTAATCCCATAGGCACTACTTGCATTTGATGATGGACTGCTACTGTATACTCCCAACTTTATGACTTGGTAGGTCAGACAATGCTCAGTTCATGATGGACGTCTCAGGTTGCCTGGTATCTTAGTGGTCCATGGTTAACATTCAGTTTCTACTAAGGCCCAATAGCAAACCAAAAGCTGTTTCTCAAAAGGAAAGTAGTTTCCACAGAACTACTTTTGACAAGGTTCAAGGTTCAGTGACAAGGTTTGCTCCAAAATCTGAAATTCTGAGCTGTTATTCATTGTTAAGTGCCTATGAAAATCCTTCTCTGCCATACCACATTAAGCACTATTGGAACTACTGGACCATATGGCCCAAGTGGCAAAGCAGCTAGGCATAACAGCCTGGACCTGTTGCAAAGCCTTCCCTTACTCTAGGCCCCAGTCAAAACTAGCAGTTTTTTGGTCACTTGGTAAATGGGCTGGAGTGACACACCCAAATGAGGAATATGTTGCCTCCAAAATCCAAAGAGGCCCACGACTCATTATATCTCTTTTTTGGTTGTTGGAGAGGCTAGATGGAACAACTTATCCTTCACTTTAAAATGGATACCTTGACATGCTTCACACCACTAGATCCTTAGAAATTTCACTGATGTAGAAGACCCCTGAATTTCTGCTGGATTTATTTCTCACCCTCCGACATGCAAATGTCCTACCAACAAGTCTAGAACTGTTGCTACTTTTTGCTCAATAGGTCCAATCAGCATAATGTCATCAATGTAATGAGTCAATGTGATATCTTCTGGAAGGGAAAAAAATCAAGATTTCTGCAAACTAAATTATGATATAAGTTTGGATAGTTGCTATATCCCTAAGATATGGCAGTGAATATGTATTGTTGGCTTTGCCAGCTGAAAGCAAACGACTCTGGTGGTCTTTGCTAACACGAATGGAGAAAAAAAATCATTTTCCAGATCAATAGCTACATACCAGGTACCAGGGGATGTGTTAATTTGTTCAAGCAACGAAACCACATCTGGTACAATAGCTGCAACTGGATTTACCACCTGGTATGTGTACAATAATGCACTGTCATTCTCCAAGATTCATCTGTTTTCTGCACAGACCAAATAGGCAAGCTGAATAGGGATGTAGTGGAATCACCACCCCTGCATCTTTCAAGTCTTTGATGGTGGCACTGATTTCTGCATTACCACCAGAGATGAGGTATTGATTTTTATTTACTATTTTCCTAGATGGAGGCAGTTCTAGTGGTTTCCACTTGGCCCTTCCCACCATAATAGCCCTCATTCCACAGATCAAGGAACCAACATGGGGATTTTCCAGTTGTTTTTATGTCTATTCCAATTATACATTCCAGAGCTAGAGAAATAACTACAGGATGGGCTAAGGGACACACTGGACCCACTATAAACTAGATCTGAGCTAAAATCTCACCTCCAGAAGCTCCTACACTGACTGGTGGACCAAACTGGCATTTTGCAACTCCTAGAAATAGTGTCAGTTCAGAGCCCGTGTCCAGTAATCCCTAAAAAGTCTGATTATTTCCTTTTCTCCAATGCATAGTCACCCAGTAAAAGGGTGATCCTTTTGGGGAATGCTGGGAGAAAGATTAATAGTATAAATTTCTGGCAGTGCAGCTGGGCTTTCACTCAAGGGGACTCAGCCTCCTCTTCATTCAAGGGGTTCTGGGTCTGTAAACTGGTTCAAGTCTGGGAATTGATTTAGGGACCGTAACTCTGTTTTTATGATTCCAGTTAGACTTTTATTTACTTGGCCTACAACTTTTCTGCTTATACAAATCAAGTGAAAATGTAGTAGACTTCCCATCTATTTCACTTCTAGGAACACCATGATTCAACTAGCCAATGCCAGAATCTTTACTACTCAGACTATTCTGATTATTGCTTTGACTCTGGTGTCCATTATGATAACCACACCCACCTTGCCTTTGGTGATTAATTGTTACCATCTGGCTTCTGCCACCCCATGATCCAACAATCCTCACTGCATTAAGGTTTCTCAATTAAGTTCCCACTATAATTTCTGACCTACAGAAAAGAATGACCAGGGGCTCTTCAAAGATGCTAGATGTCACCTAATTTATCTCACAGTTGTAGTAAAAGATGTGTCCTCTAGATTCTTCCAGGGTGGGTGAGCAGGTCTTACATGATAGATCTGCTCTTATATTCTCATCTTCCTAAGCCTCTTGATCCCCTCCCCTACTATATACCAAGGCAGCTCTGCTGTTTCCACTTACTTAATTCAGGTCACCTTTTGGTCCATGTTTCAGCCAACCAAACTGTTAGAGCCCTCTCTAACTCCCTAAGCTGCAACATTAAATCCAGAATCTCTGCTTATTGATATATATTAATAAATTCAGCCTTATCCAACTTTGCGTTCCTTCTATTATCTAAAACCCTTAATATCCATTCCCACACATACTTCCCTGGATTTCTGTATGTATAAATTGGAAAAGTAGTTCTTTCAGAGTGCAGCACTCTTCTTCATGGTCATACTTTGTACCTCACCTTTCAGGGCCTACTGGGAAGTGAGTCTAGTTCAAGGTCTAAAAGCAAAAAGGGGTCCTAAGGCAGATGAGCAGTGTTTTGCAAGGCAGCTGATTCATCGGAGGCCACTGCAGTCTCCTAAGGCATATCAGCCTTACTCCCCTGAGGTAGAGGTGCAACAGCTGCTTCTACTGGCAAAGAAGACTCAGAATTATTAGAGGTTCCATGTCCCCAGCCTCATCAGGATCTTTCCATATGGCCCCATTCTAGTTTTCAGGATTCCATTCCTTCCCAATCAATGCCCTTACTTTACCAGCAAACACCCTGTAAGGTTGGGAATTCAATTTGTGTTATAATTAAGCACTATCAGGATGAGACCCTAGGTCTGATTTTCAGCAACTCTGTGGCTCTAGGAGATAAAGGTTTCTTTCAGAGCAGACACAGAAGCTTTCAGGTCATTTATGTGGGGCTTAAACTGGAAATTCAAATCCTTGAGCTCGTCTTTTTCTTTCCCCACTTTTTCCAACACAATCAGGAGCAGCCAGATAATCTCATTGTACGTGTTAGTTTGACAAAATGGTGCTAAGGTACCAAATACATGGTCACCCAAAAACCTGCCTTCTCTAAGTATTTGTTTAGAAGAATCCAAGATAATATTTTGCATATCTTTATTGCCAGATCATACCGTGAACTATCAGTGCTCTCTTTACTACTGGAAATATAGTCATTAGCACCTTTATATCTAGTCAGATCAGACAACCAATTCCAGAAATCCCAGCATCAATTCAGAATCCTTTTTACTACTCTTCCTTTTGCACACAAAGCCCCAACCATAATGACCTTCTTGCTGGTCTATGAACACAACAGACACATTCCTCCATTAGGATCTTAGCTGTTCCTTATGCTGAAACTGCTTGCTCTTTGCCAGATATTGGCTTGGCTAACTCCTTCATTTCTTCCATGTTCTTGTTCTAACTTCTCCTTGATGAACCTGCCCACCCCATTTAATAAGGCAATCCACCAAAGTCCCCCTACTTGTTCTATTTTTCTTTTTCCATAACATGATGGATTTCTAACATAATGTTACATATTTTGTTTCATATATATTATTTTTGTTGTTATTGTTTCTTGCTTATGTCTCTCTTCAGTAAATATAAGCTGTGATCTTTGCCTATTTTGTTTAACAATGTATCCTAAGATACTTGTTAAATAAATTACATAATCAGATTTCTGCTTCTGTAACTTAAATATAAGAAATATGAACTTTGTGTACATCACAAAGTGCACAGCAATCAGGAGATGAATATGGAGTGAACTATAATAAATATGAGTTCCATTCAGAAACTTCAAAATCTCTCAAAACGTGTAGCCTCAATATCAGAGCAAATCATAGCAGGTGCAAGCCGAGGAAGTGGAAGCCAAAAAAAATCATTTTATCCAACCTCCTGATTCTACTAAGGAAGACAATTAAGCCCAAGGAAGTTAAGTGTATTGAAGAATGGTGAAAAGTTACCTAAAGGCAAAACTAAGACTAGAATCAAATCTTCTAATTACCAACACTATATTCTTTCTATTTTCTCAAATCGACAAATTCACTGCTCAAACAGGATTTATAACAATCAAGTAAAAGGATGAAAGAAGAAATTTCCAACATTATTGAGTATTTTTAAATGTAGGGCTTTGAAATTTAAGCTTGCAGTTTCTAATTTCACCAAATTGAATCCTATAATCTGGTATACTTGTTTCTCAGAAACAGCACAGATGACTGAGGTTTAGCATCTCTGGATGTAAAACTCTGTTAGAGGAGAGAAACACCTTACTGAATCTAAATTTACAATCTAAATTATTGGCCTCTGCCAGTCCATGGGAATTTCATTTTCAGAACTGAAATGAGCTTAGTAAAAGCTACTATTGACAGAGGGAAAGATTGTATCAACCAATGATATAAAGGAAGTAGAAGTTGTCACTATAAGGGAATATCTCCTTAGTCTACCTTGCTATTGAATAGTTTCAAAGAACTTTTTTTCTACATAAATGACCAGGGAATTAATTTAGCCAGGAGAAAAGCATCTGTTAATTGTGGTTATGCTTCTACAGACTAAATTTTGCCAGTGGAGTGTAACTCTCCCACAGAGTTTTATAGAATGAGAATCTGGGTCAGTGTTTTATATGACTGGCTTCTCCTAAGAAAGTATGTGATACTCCACTTTGCTGAAACTGAAGAACAAGAAGCTATAATTTTGTAGTAAAGTTTATAATTTTCTTTCCCAGGCATTTTGCTCTTTTGGTCTTGTGATTCTTTCCCCACTAATGTTATGGCTAATTGAGATACATTTCTCTCTGATGAAGGCTGAATGAATCTTCCCTGGTAAAAATTTCATACATTTATAGCTAATAATGTCCATATATTTAATGCCCACTTCACTGGTAATGAATTAGTTATTAGGTTTTCCATATGAATTGGCAACAAAAAGTTCATAAAACTAATCATTTAAAGGTCAATGTTTATATAGTTTAAAAAAATAGAATCTAGATAGCCAGTTTAATTCTCTGCTTTACATCAATTAAGAAATATTCTTATACTCAGAAACCACTATAAGTCTATTCTTCAGAATAATATTAGAATTTGAGTATCATCTGCAAATTCTCCTCACACTGAAAGTTAATTATATTAGTATTAACTGATTTATTAAAACTTGAAATGTTACAGTAAGAAGACATGAAGAATCTTTTAAAACTCTAGTATCAGACTGTTCTCACTTTCAAAATACATTGCCTCATGTACTCAGTGTAATTTGGTTAACTAACTAAAATGGTAAGAATTCTTTATCCCCATTATTGTGTGAACATGTTAAACTATCTCTTTGGGAGTAAAAACATAGTTTTATGACAGTCACTTTCTAAATTTTAAAGACTAGTAACTTATTTTCCCAGCGGTATGCATTTTTTATTTGAGAAACTTGACTTCCACTCCAGGTACCTCAAACCTTATTTAAATGCAAATACTATTCTGAAATACTTTCCCTCAACATACAATTCTCAATTGGAGACATAAGTAGTTAATTTTTTAAAAAATTGATAAGCAATTTATTAACTGGAGATTTTTGTTAAGTTCATGACCTTCCTGAAACTACTTTAATTCAAACATATGTCACAAAATATAAATTAAAATAATGTAATACATTGAAAGGACAGTGATACAATGACTCACCAAACTGCCAAAAATCTGAACATGGTTTTATTCTCAGCCTTATGGCAAGTTTCTTCTTTATGCCAGGAGCCTCAATGAATAATCAGTAACATTCTAGGAAGAAAGTAGATGCAAAAATATTGCAGAAGACTGTGGGACTCCTCAAGAAAAATAAAATCTCTAATGTCTTTGAATCATGCATGAATTATGCATATACAATGACAGAATTTTGTTAAACTTTAAAAGCTTGAAAGTTTCCCCAACCACATTTTCTCCTAAGATCAACAATGAAGAGGTCTACATTTAATATAAAAATTCTCCTAAATTCACATACTGGCTTTCTGTATTATTTAAATTCTTAGTTCTTAAAAAAGGGGGAAAACCTTCCCTTTCTTTCTCTTTAAGAGAGTCAATTATTCTAAAAAAGTAAAAATAATAAAAACATGTCAGCATAACCAAATCAGCTTTCGGTTTTGCCTCTAAAATTTAAAAGAAGCTTTAGCAGCATGAGAAAATAGTGTAAGTTCTGACTATGTGCTTTCTATCTCTCTATTTCTATGTTCTGGAAGTGAAAATGCTAAGATGGTCCACTGCAGACTAGAAACATAGAACATACTTCCATTCCAAAAAGACGGTACCAAAAGTATATCTTTTAAAAATAGATGTCTACAAACCTGGGTCATCTGGTCAACCCTGCCTTGCAGCATTTCACACAGAGTGCAATTTATTCTTTAAATTGAATAACAGTCTCACAAAAGAATAACACTATTAAAATAAACAATACCCCTGCCCTGTAGGACCTCAATATTTCTTGCTAAGAGCAAGTACTCAAAGAGAGAACAGAAACTCACAACTAGAGTGGGAAATAATTTTAAGTATGTATTTCTCCATAAATGAGTAGCAAGAAAACAGAGAAAGAAAATCAACTCAACAAACTGTTTCAATGAGGAACTATCAAGTTATATGATAAGCAAAAATTTTCAGGACAATAAGCCCACTATTTTCATAACAAAGGAAACTTGGTGCTCAGGATCTTTAGGACAATAAGGAGAGGAGCAAATATTTCTACATTTTTTAAAATTTTAATTGTTTAAAAAAGGAAGTTTATGGCCCACAACACAGGGAAAAAGCAATCACCAAGTTATAGAATGTTTTTCCATTTCATTAAGCTTGATGTACCCTCAATAATGGTCAACTAAGGCTCTACATTTGGAACTAATGATTATATATTACTGTTAACTTTAGATAATAATAGCAATAGCTAACACTTATTAAATGCTTACAATGGCCAGGTGGATGCTGTTCTAAGTAGTAAGTTTTTAGTTCATGTAAATCCTCATAAAATAACTTATCTTACCTATTTTATAAATGAGATAATAAAGGTATAGAGAATTTAAATGATTTATCCAAATCATATAGCTAGTAACAGAACGAATAACTGAACCCACTTAGTCTGACTCCCAGGTCCAACTACTTAAACAAAGTTCAACATGTCTTAGGAAGCTTAATGAAGTCAAAGGAGCTTGGATAGTAGCAACAGAAGCCTAAAACAGATTTTAAGTTTTATAGTCAATTCCATTTATTTTTTTTCTTTTATGATCTTGTATATTACTTTTTTCTTCTATTATATTTTAAGCTCAGAAAACAGCTCCACTTGCAAAGATTGGAGAATATTCATTTCACTCAAGGCCATAAATGACACTACCAAATCCTCCAACATCATCTTTTATTCTGATCACTTTCCCTGTCTGTACTTTGGGTGTTCCATCTGGGTACAGAATTACCCTGAGCACTACTGAAATCATTTGGCCAGGAGCCTGAGACCCTGGTTCATTCTTGCCAGTTTAAGAGCTGTACCAATCTCCACATTCCCCCAGCTCTTTGTGGGGTGCACATCAATTAGGTAAGATACCTAGAAGTATGAGTCACTTGGCTGATGCTGACTTGACATAAATAGATTGCCAAATATTTCTCCAGCAAAGATGGGTTTATTCAGGATCAGCAGAGAACTGCAATTTGGGGTCTGAAATCATGGTGAGCCACATGAAAGTACCAGCATAGCAAGGGAAGGAGAACGCTTCCCTTGGCATAGAGAGGAAAAGGAAGTTGGGACGGCTACAGTATACAAACAAAAGAGTCCATGACTTTTCATTGACTGAGTCCTTACCAGGGAAAAAGAGGTGACTGTCTTCTTCCTGTTGGGATCTGCTACCATCACAGGGTGTGAGGGTTCCCTCTTTTGTGCCCCCAACTCTATTTAATTTAGACTTCTGTTTACTAATTGTTTTACACTGACTAGATTGCTCATTGCCCTGTCATACTAACCTAATTCTGTGACTTCTCAACACTGAAGTAGGACAAAAGAAAACTGAACTCTATAAAACACTATACCTAGCCTAACTGAATGCCTAATACCTGCCTAAACTTGGAAGATGGGCAGCTACTGAAGCCCAGCTTATTTCTCTTTCTGGGTCAACCTGTGTTGCTGAGAAGTCTCATGAGCTAACACAAAGTAAAAGCTGAACAGACTGAAAAATCAACAACTCTTCTGGATTCTTGGATTCGTAAGACAGACGAGGACACAGCGCAAACCACTGCCCCCCAAACTGGAGAGACAGACAAATACAGGAAGTCTCAGCTTACTGGAACCATTCAAAGCCACCTCAGGAACCAGTGCTGGACTAGGAAAACTTGAACCTTTATTGACAAATTGCTGGAGGCTCAATGCAGACAAGTCTGAGAATTAAAAACTCCAGGGGGACCCAGTTATAGGAAGCTCCCACGCTTTTGAGAATTTTACCTCCAGGAGCTCAACCAAGTTCTCACAGTAAATATCAGAGAAAAATTCCCCCATGCTTCTGGGAAAAGGAACCATTTTGAAATATTCAAGAGCACTATGTTCTCAATAAGCCTGACTTCAGGAAAAATTTTTAACCAGAACCTAACCTGATGGGGTTTTATCAAACCTGACTCACCTGTCGTTGGGGAAATACCCAACTCTAGCCCACTCTAGCCACCCTTTTTCACCTAAGAGGGGGAGAAAAAATACTGAGAAACATTTGTGAAGTCCACAGTCTAGAGTCATAAATAGGCTCACTAAAAGTGATGATCTCTCTTTCCCTCATTTTGTGATACTTTTTTCAGCTTTTACAAATACAATAAATTTATTAGAAAGCTACCAAGAAATGGAGGAAAAGATCTTTTGTATTAGTGTGTGAGTGTGCATATTGTGTTTGTGTCTCAGAGGGTTGGGATGAAGTGAGGAAAAGACATTAGAATAAAGCTATATAGAAGAACATGTAGTTAGCTAAGAAGGAAATGAAAAGTGATACTAAATCTAACACTCAAGTAGATAAAGCTTCAAACATCTTCACAGGAAATAAATGAATAGTGCTAATAGCTGGATCCAATTTATAAGGCCCTAAACGGATATTATAGGAGGAAGGGAGATAATTAATCTTCAGCTAGAACAATGAAAGCTCAGCTGCAGCATTATCACAGTGCCACATTCCAAGACTCTGGAGGTGCATTGCCTTCCAATGTATTAGTCAAAGACTATCCAGAATTAGGATGCTTAATTATTTGCAAAGATTCTTTGTATTTTTTTAAATCTCTGCATGAAGCCACTGATTACTGTACATTAAAAGTTTTCCCTAAAAAAAAAAAAAAGTTCTCCTTTCTTATTATATACTGCATTGAGACTATAACAGCAATATTAATAGTCTCTGAGCATGGAAATGGAGATACTTGATTTCAAAATTATTTGACAAAACTATAGTTTTCATGATTATTTGATAGATTAGCTATCTGATTCCAAATTTAATAAAGCTATAGTTTTTGGTGATTCCTTGAGTATTTGGTCTATATTTTTTAGATCTTATAATTTTAAAACAAATAGTTGCTTTATTCCACTTTCAGTTGATTCAAATAAAAAAGTTAAAATCACAATAGTTAAAAGCAGGAAAAATATAACCAAATATTAATTCCATTTTTTGCAGGAGATTATTTCAAGCATGAGTAACATCGGTAACAAAGGAAGTTTTGTGCAATCTATGTCACTTTACCAGTGCATCAAATGGAATGGGAAAGTGAAAACTCTTAACGTTAATATAAGCACATTCTGTACCTTGAAATATTGAACAAGTTTATTCTTAGAAGCTTTGCGAATAAACCTCTATCATTATCAAAATGACATTGGTTGGCCACTTTTGCAATGAACAAGTTTTAAAAACAGGGGTGTCCTTTTTTCTGCCTCTCTAACACTTACACTTTCTCATCCAATTTCAAAAGACTTTGTCCAAAGTCTCTAAAATCTTCCACTCCTTTCTATTACCTTGACTCTGCCCCTAGTATATTTCACAAGTATGATTACATTTGCCTTTTAACTGTCTCCTTCACTCCAACTCTTTCTCATATTTATTTTACAACAGTCAAGAGGTTCTTATCATATGCAGATTGATCATGCCATACTCTTATCTATAAATCTTCAAGGTTTTCTCTTTACCCTAAAGTACGAACCCCTTAGCAGAGCAGTCATAACTTGCCATGGGTGGGCCCCATTTACCTATCCAGTTGTACCTCCTAATGCCATTCTCTCATCTGCGATTTATTTCAGTCAAGCTACAAAATGTTTCTTGAAATGCTCTGTAGATGTTTGCCTTTACTCACCCTTCTTTCTTTATAGAATTCCTTTCCCCCTCCCACCTGCATTACTCTTGGAAAGCTTGCATTGTGCTTTCAAGACCTGCTCTTTATCTGATTCCTACTACCTACCCAGAGTCAGCCCCTTTTCTGAAGTGCCATCATATCAACAGATACTGCATTATAGTTACTTTACACGCCTTCTCCCTTGCTCTCCTATGCCGAAAAAAACCAAAAACTGTGTTTAGCACATTGTAGGTATTCAATAAACACATGCTACATTAATTAATGAATTCTACCTCATTAGTAGATCAGCATGCCCCAAATACTGGTAGGCTGAGCTGCCAGTGACCTTTTCACTTTTGTACTCACAGGCCCACCTCTAACAGGCTCACCATTTTCTTATTCTTCTCCCCATGACAGACTCTATTCTAATCCATATTTTTACTGAATAAAAGTAAATGAAGTAACATTTTGGTAAGAATATAAGGGAAAAGATCATTACTTTTAAGAAGCAGTTGTTAGAAGACAATTCTCCAGGAATCTTTTGCATTTCTGCACAACTTGCAAACAAAGGTACTTATTGCCCTTTTGTTCCAAACCACCTTTTCAAGTATGTGTTCATAGAAAACAGCCTTGGAAGATAGTATCTCCCTTCAAAGAAGAATGCAGGTTTGTAATTGTCCAGTATAAAAAAGATAATGGGTTCCTCTAGGTAAAAGATTGGTCAGATGTGCTTGTAGATCATTATAAAAGATTCAGCTTCCCGAAGCTCAGTGTTCCTCAGCTGTGGCATAGATCAAACCCGTGCACCTTGCTGGGGTGGGGAGCAAGGTGCACCACTGCAAACATGAGGCTCGTGTTTCCTGCTGTGCTGTAGTAAAGTCCTTAGTTCCTGACTTGGAATCTCATGTGCTCCTCCAGCTTCCATGAAAGTATGCTAGGCTAACTTATTAGTTTGCAAGTACATTTCATCAATGAGTTTGGGATGCTGACAGAGCCATGACTTCCTGGAAGAAAAAGAATAAGGCCTCATGCACCTGTTTAGAAACATGAGAAGACTCCCTGGAATGTGGAGAGCGAAGAAGTGTGGGGTTGGGGAGGGAGGAAGTGTCTCCTACTGTCCTACCTGTTAATGAATATTTAGAGTGATTGATGAAAGGTAGGATTGATTCAAGCTGTTCCAATAGGGATGTGATGCTTGGTCACTCTCCTCCAGGCAAGAGAGGTAAGGATTTTATCATAACAAGACAGCAGAAAGAATCAAAACTCTGGCCAAAAGGCAATATGGCTGTAGCTGTGAGTCAAGGAGTCCCTCAACCTGAAATAGATGGTGTCAGTAATGATGAGCTTGCCACCTGAAACAAATATTGGGTAGGTCAAAAATATTAAAGGTCTTTTCAGTTGAGCCATGTGCAGTTCAAGGACCACTTGAAACTAAAAGTAGATGTGCCTTGCTTACTGGTGTGGAGTCATTCTCTCCCTGCATGCATTCTATCCTTCTATCCTTCCCTCCTTCCTCTACCTTAATCTCAGTTGCTTTATGGCAGAAGATGATTAGGGGTGGGCTGAGGCTGTCCCTCCTTCATCACGTACCTAAAATCATATGCACCTATACAAGCACACTTCAGGGACGGGAGAAACTCAAACTTTTATGACTCTGTTGCTTATAAGCACCCAACTCATCATCCTACCCAGTTCTGCAGAACAAGAAGATAACCAAATTCAACCATTGCTATTTGGACAGGGTTCATAGTGAGGGGGGGGAATCTTTGTAGAATTTATAGGTGAATCCTTTGGGACCAACTCAAAGTACTGTTGATGCCTCAATATCTGAATGTACAGTAGGATTGATGTGTTATATTCTTGTACTTCACCATTCCTTAAGTGCCATATGGGGGTTCCCTCAATCAGGGAAGAGCCAAATGTAAAGAAATGTTAGTGGGACAAACTCCCCTGAAACTTTCTACCAGTGGATGGGTCAGGAATTAGCATGCATGCCTCTCCCCTCTAATGTCCAAAGCTCTCACTATACTGATGATGTCCTGTTGGCTGGCAAGTTAAAAGCCCAATCTCAATGACCCTTAATGTAGTATTTTCATACCTCTTCAGCAGGAGTGGCTAATAAGTTCTGAGAAAAACATGTACCTGCATGCAAAGTAGTTTCTTGGGAGTATTTAGATAGACTCACAATACTCAGTGCCTTCAAAAATCACCTTCTTGGTGACTGCCAAGCCAAAATGGGGCCTAGGAGATTCAAATTAATTCAGGTCCAGCCCCTTAGATCTCTTGCTGACCTGACATGGTCTTAGATCTTAAGGATAATGACCATTTAGTAGTCCATTGCTTACTGAGTCCTCCTACAGTAATCCACACAGGCCAAAGTGGGGAGCATAATAGGTATCTGTAAGTTTTATAGAAATGCCCTTACTCTTGTAACTAATCTTTTTGGACAAAAGGACTGGGTGTAAGAGGGGGATGATAAGATAAAGGTGAGGTTATAGCTATTGAAACAGACACACTGACTTTGTGGATAAGAATGAAAAGCAACAATCCTGGCGCCTGAGGAGGCGACAGCCAGGATGCCAGGAAGAATGGGGAAGGGAGGCAATTTAATGATCATTCTCTTTCAGAACCCCCTGTGGAATCTTCTACATGAAAGAAAGTGCCCCAGTGCAACTCTTCAAAACTTAACTTTAGTGCTTTAAAGTCAACTGAATCCCGGGTCAGCCATCATCCTGTTCCAGATGAGTCTGACCTGTGATTTGATCGCCATTTCACTTAATGTTCTCAAGATGTCTATCTGAAAGGGCATTGGATGGTCCTAACTCCCAAAATACCTCTGATGTCTTTCCCCGCCCTGATTCCCAGTCATTCTCTTGGGCAGAGGAATATCAACCAGCTGGTAGTGTGGAAAAGGTGACAGTCCCTCTAAAAATAAGGAATAGAGTCAATTATTCAAACTGAACTTAGAACGCTACAGTTTACAATCCAGCCAGGTGGCTACATTGGAAGCACTCTCAATCTGTGCCTCCTGACTGATGTAGGTTCTGTTTGAGGGGCACCATTAACTATAAACAACACTTTCTTTCCAGAGGCACCTTCAAGATGGTATTTTTATGAGGAAACCAGTCATTACCATGGCTTGCTCCCAAAAACATGGTTGCTTAAACCTCAGTGATGATCACAAGGGACCTTCAGTGTTTAAGGAAACACTATCTCAGACCTGGAAGGCATTCAGGTCAGCCCCAACTCACTGACCAGTGTTGATACGAACGTGAGACTCGGCCTAGATTTCTCCCTTGAAGAACGAAGTGGAGACTGGGCAATCTCTAATACGTCTTTCTGCACCTGGCTTAATTCCCCAAGCCAAGTGAAAAGCTCAATACAGAAACTTAAGGAGAAACCATCTGGCTTTCTAAGGGACACCCTAATTGTCAATGGAGGCATGGCATGGTTGAGGTAAATGGTGCATGTTAGCCCCATCTTTCTGCTTGGAGTCTTGGGAATATCCTTAATTAAATGTTGTATGAGAGAAACCAGACAGATATGGTCCCAGTTTCTATCAATTAGATTAACTAGAGTGTTGTCCTCTTGCGAATATATGCCATAATAAAGTCAATGCAGAAACAAGGAACTGCAATTATTTGGAGACAGTTCTCCATGGATATCTCATATCTCTGTACATTTTATGAGCAAGGACGATAATTACCACTAACTACACTTTATTCTGAATTCTTTTCATGGATGTCTGCATAGCAAATAGCCTTGTCAGATAGAGATAATGTGTCTTCCTCCAAGATAGAGTAAACAAACCCTCTAGTATAATAAAGATAACGTCTCCTACAGGGCAGTGGTTGGACAGGTCTGCCTGCAGCTTGTTATAAAATACTGGAGTTCATTAATCTTGGGGTTCCTCAGCTACGATCCAAACCTACTACATTCACATCCACTCATGCCCTTCTGCATCTCCCTACCGTGAGACTTGGGGGACAAGGGGACTGATACACACATGAAGCTCATGCTGCTTGCTGTGCTGGGAGTAACAAGTCCTTTGTCTCTGACACAGAAGTCTCATGTTTTCTGACAGAATTCATAAAACTGTAGCAGGCTAAGTCTTGAGCTTTCAAGTAGACCTTGAAAGCTCAGACCCTCTAAAATTCTTGATAGTGGGTCAGCATTTTCAAAGCAAATTTGTGTAGATAGCATGAGAAATGGGGGAAGTCCAGAATGAGAAAAAAAAACTGCATATCATTTCCATAGTTGTTCATTGTTAGTTCATGCATTTTTTCCTCATGGATAAATTTCCCATCTCAATTAAGCAGAGACATATAGAAGAACATAGTTATCACTATTTAGCCTCCAACTGAAAAAAAATAATACACATATTTTCTTACTTAACTTGCAACTTAATTTAGATAGGGAGGCCTTCACTTCACATGTGCAATTTGAGAAATTAATATTTTTCAATCAAAATATTAAGATCCTAATTAACAGAGTAGGAATTGTTTAAAAAAAACTTTTTAGAAGTTATCTTTAAGGTGGGTTATAATTCCTAGCCTACTGCTTTGCCAGCTGAGCTGAACAAAACATGTGTCTATAATGAACCATTCATACAATTCCAGAAATACTAGAAAAGGAAATACTGTAAGTAGCATCCAGTCCCATGGCAATTATACTGAACCTCATGAGTGCTGTAGATTTTTGCATTATGTGCAAAGATGTGATAATTTAAATTGTTCTCTCTAGGTATATGCCTGCTTTGAGGATATGAATAAACCAGTACATAATATGAGTAATTAAAGACTGTTATGCTTTAAGATCATCCATGAAATTATTTATAAAACTTTTATAATCTGTATCTTTCCTATAATTGCTGCCAGTTGAAAATGTACTTCATCTTTTCTAGAATGGATAGCAGAAATATATACTCTGGGACATTTGAGTATAGAGGCCCAAAGGGGACATAGGCCTTGGGAACAGCTGTTTTGGGGGCCTGACTTCTTATAAATATTAAATCTAATTTTTCCCAATTACAGCCAGCACATATGGATGTAATACTAGTAGGGGCATCTCATTTAAAAACATCAATATAGTTAATATATTTGGGTTCACTTAAAGTTTATAGTCAGAACAACATAAGGGCAAGGATACAAACTTATAGTGTCTGCTAGTTGGCAAACATCCAAGTAAGATAACTCAGTTGGTTGCTGTTTATGTCTCAGAAGAGTTTTATAATTGATGCTTATTGTTACACAATAGAATCAGAAATATTCCACAAATAATGTTTAAAGAATATTTTAAAACATATAACTAAGATATCATTATATATTCTTATGAAAATGCTTCATTATTTTAATTAAATCAACATTATAAAATTATTTCACTACTTATACACATACTAAATTTACATATACAAAAATGATAATACTCAAAAATCAGAACTTTTAAGCTTGGTATTACTCATAAAGTTCTGGAGGATTATTTTGCCATAACATTATAATTGAGGGTTCTTTCTTTCAATAAAATTCATGAATTTTAAAGTAAAAATTATTGTCACCAGAAGTGTATGTTTGCAGTAGATTTGTAAGGTAAAGCTCAAATTCACTTGATTAATGGGTATCTGTTTATGAAGTCAAGGGTTCAATGAACGACTCCATCATTTTTAACCTGATTATAGGTAGATCTAACAGGTTGTTGAAACTTCTATAAGAAAAAGAGGATAAAAGGGAGGGAGGGAGGGAGGGAGGGAGGGATGAACTGCAGGAGGGAGGGATGAACTGCAGGAGGAAGGGAGGAGAGGAAGAGAAAGAGAGGCAAGGGAGGGAGGGAGGCAGAAACAAAGAAAGGAAGGAAAAAGGGAAGGAATGGAGGGAAGGAAGAAAGGGGGAGAGAGAGAGAGAGGGAGAGAGAAAGAAAGAAAAAGAGAGAGGGGAAGGCAGGAAGGAAGGAAGGAAGGAAAGGAAAGAAGGCAGGCTGAGGTGAAAGAAATACAAAAAAGCTATATGCAGTCATCCACCAATTAGGGCATATTATTTAATATTTACCCTTTCAGTTCACTAAATGATAACTAGAATCAGACTGTGAAAATAACCTACCTTCCATCAGAAAGCAATATACTTAAGCAGAAATGTTTAACTTTATGTTTAATTATCCATGTCTACATTTCTAAATGGCATGAAAGTTCAGCTGTGTGGATAATAGTAAAAAGGTTTCCCAAATGAGAACATGAGAGGACTTAAATATGTTCCAAACAACTATTGTCTATGGAACCTGAGTGTTTGATTCAAATTCCCTGCTAATGTTAAAAACTGAGTTATAGTATCTATGGTCTTGATTTTGACATTCAGACATGCAGGGAAGAATATAGTCTGCCCACTCCTTGAAAGCAAAAATTTCTTCCTCTCATCTTCAATGTCAGAGGAATTCTGTACCCCTTTTGTGGCTCTTATCATTTCCTGCTGTCATTATAGTTATTTACAATATCTTCCCTCTATCAGTACCCTTCTCGGGCATCTGATTCATCTCTGTATCATCATACTGCCTAGCACAGGCCTTGCACAGAAATGTCTGTGATATGAAGGAATGGAAAAAAGAATAACTCTTTTATACATTTCACACTTTGTAGGTGGGGCCAGGATTGTCAATTCTACAAGCCTAATCCAGAACTTAATTTGCCCTTAAGTCTGGGCATAATTCTGAATGTCATGATCAGTCACCACTGTTGACTAGAAGCTTCAGGACAATAGTTAAGAGAATGAGCCCTGTAGCCTACTTCTATCTGTGGAGATAAAATCTCCCTAGAACATAGGAAAGACTCAACTTCCTTTTTTGTAAATTTCAGCTTTTTTGAGGTATAATTGACAAATAAAATTGTAAGACATTTAAAGTGTATATGGTGGTGATTTGATGTAGTTATACACTGTGAAAGGATCCCTTCCATCTAATTAATTTACATATCTATCACCTCACATACATATCTTTTTTTTTTTTTTTTTTTTTGCGGTACGCGGGCCTCTCACTGTTGTGGCCTCTCCCGTTGCAGAGCACAGACTCCGGACGCGCAGGCTCAGCGGCCATGGCTCACGGGCCCAGCTGCTCCGCGGCATGTGGGATCTTCCCGGACAGGAGCACGAACCCGTGTACCCTACATCGGCAGGCGGACTCTCAACCACTGCGCCACCAGGGAAGCCCTACATATCTTTTTTGTGTGTGAAAGCATTTGTTTTTTTCTCTCAGCAAATTTCAATTATACAATACAGTGTTATCAACTATAGTTACTATGTTTTACACTAGATCCTTCAGACTTAATTTCACATGACCTAAAATGACCCAGGAAAGGGGGGTGGGGAGGTATTTCACTTTTCTCAGTGAAGTGTCTTTGCCTAAACTTCCTAAAATTGACCAATCAGATATCAGTTTCAAAATCTCCCTGGACAACCTTTCCATGCAATTTTCCTCCTGCCTAGGCCTGGAGATACTTCTCAATCAGTAACCACTATCTCCATTTAATGAGAAAAGTAGATTTCTCACAAGTTTCTGTAGTATATCTCACTCCATGAAGTTGATTAGAGCAAGTTTCAGGTCTGAAAATAGTTTTCATCATTCATTTTCCAGCATGAATTCAAACATATGCTTTCCTTCCAGAAGCAAGCTGGAAAAGATAGTGATTCATGACATTTGATTAATTAAATCCTCTTGTTAAATACGTTCCTGGCAGCAGCATTATGATGGATATTTATGTATGGATATTTATCCTTAATCTCATGTTTTG
The DNA here is from genome assembly GCF_008692025.1 of Phocoena sinus. Classification (NCBI taxonomy): domain Eukaryota; kingdom Metazoa; phylum Chordata; class Mammalia; order Artiodactyla; family Phocoenidae; genus Phocoena; species Phocoena sinus. The sequence continues at coordinate 102,600,589 of NC_045766.1, read as the reverse complement.
CCCTTTAATAGACCACCCCCCTCCAAATAAAAATCCATTGTCTGATGGCCAAGATAGGCATGTTACACTTTGCAACTTGACCAGATTATCATTCTTGGCATGCTCTGTCAGACAAACCAGAAAACATGTTCAGTCTTGAGGAAGCAAGGGACTGATCTATGACGTATTCAAGAAATAAATAGCTCTACTACATTAACAGAATTCTAATATACCTCACCCAGGCTTACATGGAACTTGTAATGAGAGTACATTTAAGAGAAATTAACTCAAGATATGTAAATTGATTGAGGGCTGAACTGTACTGCAGTTGTTAGAACTAATTTCTCCCCTCTGAATCTTATATTGACATTTATACCATTTTAATAAGAATCCATAATAAGTCTCATATTAGAGGAAGGGATTCTATTAAGTGAAAGTAACCACATATGCATCCAACCAAATGCCAAGTAGAACAAGAAACAGATTTTAAATGGAAGTTAAAATTCATACATGTAATGAGTGATAATAATAGCTCATAGTTCTATAATTCTTTTCATTAACAAAGCCCTTTCAAATATCCTGTCTCATTCAGTCTTCATAAAATCCTTTAAAGAAAGATATTTATCTAGAGTTTAGGCCTGACAGCCTACGGATTGATACTGCTGTTTGACAACATTATTTTATGAGGTAGGAATTTTATCATGGCAACATTTAAGAATAATCATTGGAATTGAATTAGTCATTTTTAAATGTTCTAGGAAAGTCAGCTGAAGCTAAAGAATATTACATTCCCTCCTATTTTACCCTCTTAAAAACATGACTAATTTGCATGAGACCAGGTGGTCAATTTGCATAGATAGTTGTGTCACACTATGAAGTTTGGGGGCAGGGAAGAGGAATGTGGGAAGAATAATGCAGTGTGTGCTTTTTTTTTAATCTTTGGTTTGCTAGCTCAGGCAGTATGAATGGATCAGTGGGGACCAAAAATCTCTTTGTTCATTTTCTGAAACCTTGGCCATTGTTCACACGAGCTATATCATATTTCTATTTTAGGAAACAATGAATTAAACAATACTAGAATAAAATAATAAAAAATGGAAAGTTGAATACAGAAATATAGCATGGCTAAAATTATAGTTTTAACTAATCAGAAATTTTATTTTCTTGATATAGCATACTTATTTTATCCTTTTATTTAAAACCTACTATAATATTAAAATGTATCCATTGCAGAAACAATATTGATTATTTGCATCAAAAGTTGATAGTAATAAACATGAAAATTCTTCAAGCTCCTTAAAATTAAGCTAATACAGTTTTTTTATCTTCATAAAGCTGACATTAGGAAATGAGATGTAAACTCTTCTTATATCAGACTTGCTGGATTAGAGGAGAGAAATAAGTGCTATCATTTGTAGAGTGGACTCTGGTAAGAGACAGAACAGAACTTAAACCACTACAGAATGCCTCCCTTTTCCACTTAAAACTGGCAGCTGCTAAGAATGGGAAGCACTAGTGGAGACTGAAGTTATTTCAGTAATTAACCTTTACCTTATGAAAGAGAAATCCCTGGTTATTCATGATCAGCATGGAGAGGAAGTCTGATCTCCCTGAATATAGAACAATTATAGAATCACTCTAAATATAAAATAACAAGATTTTTCCATTTATCTCCCTGATAGCCTGGGAGACAAGACACAAGAGATGGGTGCAAGTTCTCTTGAGGGAAAGAAAAAAGACCACATCAATCTGCAATGGGAGAGAGTCTCAGATGTGAAACTACACGAAAGAAGTTCCCTGTCATAAAGCACGGGCAAAGAATGGTTATTTAAGTAATGTCTGATGTTCAACTTTTTAGTTATTTCCTTTTTAGATTTGTAATTAACCCTCAGCATTCCTAACTATCTACTTAAAATCTCCTACACATACAAAAAAAAAAGCTGTTAGATGTGCATTGAAGAATGAAGCCATACAAAAAGAGTGAAGAGACTGCTCAACGTGGTCAAGTAAAAAGACCGGAGCAGGAACACAGAAGGCAGAGAAGGTCAACACTGTCTCTTCTTGCTACACTGGAAACCCTTGGAAATCATGTTAATGCACTGGAATTTCCAAAGTTATCTGGGGCAGAAGTACAAGTTTTGTTTTGTTTTGTTTTGTTTCCAATATTGAAAAATAATATTGTATATTAAAAGAGACTTGGAAAGTTGGAAAATAGTCCATTACCTATGTAACTTTTATTTATATGCAAACATTATTTATGCAATGTTCATTCGAAGTGTTATGGTAATTAATAAGCTGGTAACATAAGCTCTTTCTTATTGTTAATTTGTTTCCTTTATTTGTGTATCCTAGGAAGGGTGGCAGCCAACTGTACTAGAAAGGGTGGATAATCTCTGGCACATCAATGGACAGCAATACAGCCTGGTTATCACTCTCTGTGATGTAGTTTTCTTGAGGTCAGGAGTTTTGTCTTCTTCCATACTATATCCCCAGCACCTTGCAGATTATCTGATGAGTGAAAATTTGTACTTCTCTCTGGCTCATTATTTAAAATCTTTCACATTAAACAACAACAACAACTTGTGTTAGCAGTACCTTAAAGAATGAAAGAATGCATAAAGAGTGATTTACTCAAAGGTTCAAAATAATAAATCCTAAAAACTTATTCTAAAATGGGGACTCTTTACACTAGATTTTAAGGTAGTTTCAGTTCTGATAAGCAATTATACAGAAAAGCAACTTTTAACTTTTAATTGATTGTATCTGAAACTGTAAATTTTTTTCCTATAAATCATTCTCCAGATTAATGTCATTTCAAGCATTAACTGTATCTGATGAAAGTGGAATTGTTATTGTTTGGGAGTTTTAAGAATAATTTTGATGTAATGATTATTTCACTGTCAACACAGTATCTTTATATTTCCTATGTACATATACAATTATTCTCCAAATGTCACAGATCTGAACACTTGATTGAAAGACAAAGTTGCTTTTAAAAATGTTAAAAATAAATTTCCTGTCTAATCAAACATTCTTAATATATACATTAATCTGTGTCATGATTTCTACTCACTCATGCCTACTTGCACCTCCATATTCTAAGAAAAGTGTTTTAAGAAAATATACATAGGCTTCTGTAGTAGCACAGCTCCTTGCTAATGTTACATCTCATGTTACAATCTGAAACAAATAAAATTACACGTTTTGTGAGTTGTAGCCGGATGGATGCCTATTTTTTCCCCTACAGTCCAGCTGTTTAACAAATTTTACTTTTATGGACACTTTTACTTGATCCAATGCTGCTAGCTAGTATTGTATTCTACTCCTTCAAAGAATGTCTCTAATGTTATGCATCCACTGTTTTTCCATTTTCTCTATTTCACTTCCCTATCTTATGCCATTCTCTCTAGTAACTTTAACAGCCTAGTATTACACTCTTTATTCTTTAAATTTTTATAATTAGAATTCTACCACTAAGAGGATTTGGGGAAAATGGTGGTGGCAGAGGCAGAGTTTTTGAATCTCTCCAAATCTCCTAAAAAAAACAGAACTGTGTGAGATAAAGCTGCTGAGAATGGAATAAACATGCAGTGTAGAAGCAATAGAAACAAGGAAAACTAAAGCTGAAATTAACGTCGGGGAGGGCAATAGAGCCGGAAAATCTCAGAAAGCAAACCACCATATTTTCAATACTCGAGAAGTATTTTTAAATAAAAAAGCAGGAGAGGAAGTTCTGCAAAGCTAGGAAATCTATGCTAAACCACATCTTTTTTTTTTTAATGGTAAAATGTATGTTTTATTTTTATTACAGAGACTAAAGAAAACATCTTTATATAAGAAACTACAGCATAGATAGAACACATTATTTTTACTAATTGAATTCTATAATACAGATGGTCTTCTGCTAACACAGAGTGATAGAGTCCTAACAAGACCAAGTTAACATGAAGTATGATATGAATCAATGCTAATGGCAGTAGTAACCTTGAACCATGTCATAAAAAAAAAAAAAAGAAAGAAGAAGGAGGAGGAGAAGGAGGAGGTTGGAATCCCGTGTAAGGCAATTTGAGCTTAGAATGATCCTGGAAGTTTAGAAACAGTGATTATGAGTAATTGAAAAGACTTCATTCAGGGCTTCCCTGGTGGCACAGTGGTTGAGAGTCCGCCTGCCGATGCAGGGGACACAGGTTCGTGCCCTGGTCCGGGAAGATCCCACATGCCACGGAGCAGCTGGGCCCATAAGCCATGGCCGCTGAGCCTGCGCATCTGGAGCCTGTGCTCAAAGACTTCATTCAAACCACTTATATTTAAAACTTATATTTAAATTCAGGAAAATTCATTTGTTAATTGCATTCAAGTAAATCAGTAAAGTAAATCTTTCTAAAAGGTAAGGAAAACTAATTTTATCCAAAAATTGAGCAAAACAGAAGGATCAGAGTGAATTCTATACAAAAGTATTATAAGGAAAAAAAGAATAAGAAACAAAGTAATATCCCTAAAATGAAGATAATGTAGCTGTAATATGAGCTATAACAAATGTAAAATATAATTCACTATTTCTATAGTAGCTAAAGGATAGTAAAATGGTTATACAAGAAAAAATAACATAAATTTGAGTTAGAAAAGAATAAGAAATGAGGTAGAACTTTGGAAAGAATTAAAAATAAAACAAAAGATCATTCAGAAATGAAAACTAAACTAAGAAAAATACACGAGCAGTGAATATAACAGATAATGCCTTATTATAAATAGAAGATCAAAGGAAATGAAGTGATAAATAGGATTAAGAGAAAATGATGATTAGAGAAGATAAGATCCAAAAGACAATAGGCAATCCTGAAAAAGAAAATTTAAGGGTACAGGACAAATACTAAAAGCTATATTCCAAGAAAACTTTTCAGAAACTTAAATAAAAATGTTTGTAACTACATATTCAAAGAGTGCACCTAATACCTGAGACTATCAAATATCAAACACCAAGATATATTCTAATAATATTACTGGGCTTTAAAGAAAAAGAAAACTCTTCAGGAATTAAGGTAAAAGAAAAAGCGACAAACAAGCGACTAACAAAGGAAGGACATTTTGGTTACCATTAGACTTTTTGATGCAATGCTTTATGCCAGAAGAAATGGAGTAGCAAACATATTTATGCTACTCAAGGAAAGGAAACATGAACTGAGGATTATATATCCAACAAAACCAACTTTCAAATATAAATTTGTCTGATATCAATATCAGATATCAGATAAAAATTCAAGGAATAATTTCCTTTGAACCCTTTCTGAGGAATCAACTAGAAAACAGTTGCAAACAACCAAAATGACTAAGGAGATACTGAAATAAGGACTGACAGTGAACATTAAATATACAGTTACATGTAGAAATAAGAGTAATCAAAAGGCATGAAGTACAATACCTAATTTCTATATGCTCTGACAGTGTAGATATAGTATCACTATAAAAAAATGGGAAAATGAAGGAAACAAATGCAAAAAATATTTTTAGCTATTTTTAGTCACCTTACTTGGTAGTATTAATATTAATATTGTTATTCTAAGTAAATTATATATATATAATGTTGAGCAAAATAATTCAAATTCTATCATCCTCTTTGGATGAAGTCTTTAAGATTAATAATACTGAAAAAAGAAAGAAAAGAAGAAGAAAAAAAAGAAAAACTGTTCACCTTAGGAAGATGGAAACAAAGAAACAAATTTTAAGAAAACTAGTATAAATTATCCTTGGCAAATTTTGGAGAAGTTTTACTTTCCTTCCTCACCCTGGGCTTACTCTGCTTTCGAAAAAACTAAAACTGTCTTATTTAGTTCTTACAGCAATCTTGTGAAATAGTTATTATTATTTCCATTTTACAGAGAGAAAAATGAAGCTCCAAGAGGCTAAACTATCTGCACAAAATCTCACCACTACTAAGCTGAGCTATGGTTTAAATCCAATTATTTTGAGACAAAGTCCAATGTTCATTCTATTATGACACAAATGCACACAAGCACTAACAAAATACAAGAGGAAAAAAATAGACTACTTTCCAAGTAATTCCAATAATTTCCACTGACTAGCACATTTTTTAAAATTTGTATTAAGGTGCAAAATACATGGGAAAAGGCTAACAGGTCTTAAGTGTATAGCACAATGAATTTATGAATTTTGCATACACATCCATGTAATTTTTGATACAATGTTAAACATCTTCAGTATCCCATATGCTCCCTCACTCCCCCTCATAGTCAATATCCTCCCCAAAACTAACCTAACTTCTATCATAAAAGATATGTTTTCACTATTCATGAACTATATAAAAAATGAGATTATAAAGTTTGTTCCTTTTTGTGTCTGGCTCATTTTGTTCCACCTTGTGTCCCTGCGATTCATCCATATAGTTGCATCTGTGGAAATGTATCCATGTAGTTATTCTAGTTTGTTTTTTCCATGTATTCTACTGTATGAATATGCCCCTAATATATTTATCCATTATTCTGATGATAGAGATCCTAGTTGTTTCAGTTTGAGGCTGTTATGAATAAGGCTTTAATAAACATTCTTTTGGATTTATTATGATGACCATAAGCACTCATTTTCTTGGGGATGTTCCCATGTCACAGTACAGGGATTTGCTTAGCTGTAGGTGAGACTAGTGTCTTTGTCTTTACAACCTAAGCAATTCTCTGTTTGGCCCAAATTACTACACCCTCTTAAAGGCATTTGCCTTGCTTCCCATTGCAGGAAAACTTCAAGACAACTAAGAAAGGCCTTGCTGTACTTTTTGCTGACTGCTTTTCCAGCCTGATCTATTGTCACTAATGACATTACACTTTACTCACTGGAGACACAGAACTGCTTAAAATCACCCATGCTGTTACCACACTCACATCCTAGCTAATGATGAACCTTCTGCTTAGAGAGGTTTTTTTTTTTCAGAGAGTTTTTTTTTTTCCCTCAGTATTCACTTTGTTACATCCTACTCATCTCTAAAGATGCATTTATGTTTCTATTTCCTCCACCAGACTGTGAGCTCTTTCAGAACATTCTTCCATTCATCTTTTTTAAAAAAATTTATTGAAGTATAGTTGATTTACAATGTTGTGTTTAATTTCTGCTGTACAGCAGAGTGACTCAGTTACACATATATATATGCTTTTTCATATTCTTTTCCATTATGGCTTATCACAGAATATTGAATATAGTTCCCTGTGCTATGCAGTAGGACCTTGTTGTTTATCTATCCTATATGTAATAGCTTGCAACTGCTAATCCAAAACTCCCATTCCTTCCCTCCCCCAACTCCTCCCCCTTGGCAACTACAAGTCTGTTCTCTGTATCTGTAAGTCTGTTTTTGTTTCATAGATATGTTCATTTGTGTCATATTTTAGATTCCACATATAAGTGATATCATATGGTATTTGTCTTTCTCTTTCTGATTTACTTCACTTGGTATGATAATCTCTAGTTCCATCCATGTTGCTGCAAATGGCATTATTTCATTCTTTTTAATGGCTGAGTAATATTCCATTGTATATATATACCCCACATCTTCTTCATCCATTCGTCTGTCAATGGACATTTAGGTTGTTTCCATGTCTTGGCTATTGTAAATAGTGCTGCTATGCACACTGGGGTGCATGTATCTTTTCGAATTATAGATTTGCCTTGGTATATCCCAGGAGAGGGATTGCTGAATCATACTGCAACTCTATTTTTAGTTTTTTTGAGGAACCTCCATACTGTTTTCCACAGTGGCTGCACCAATTTACATTCCCACCAACAGTGTAAGAGGGTTCTCTTTCTCCACACCCTCTCCAGCATTAATTATTTGTAGAGTTTTTAATGATGGCCATTCTGACTGGTGTGGGGTGGTACCTCATTATAGTTTTGATTTGCATTTCTCTAATAATCAGTGATGATGAGCATCTTTTCATGTGTCTATTGGCCAACTGTATGACTTCTTTGGAGAAATGTCTATTTACGATTACTGTGTATTTTTCGATTGGTTTTTTATTGTTGTTGTTGAATTCTAGGAGCTATTTGTATACTTTGGAAATTAAGCCCTTGTCGGTCGCACCATTTGCAAATATATTCTCCCAGTCCACAGGATGTCCTTTCATTTTGTTTATGGTTTCCTTTGCTGTGCAAAAGCTTATAAATTTGATTAGGTCCCATTTGTTCATTTTTGCTTTTATTTCTATTGCCTTGGGAGACTGACCTAAGAACACATTGGTACAATTTATGTCAGAGAATGTTTTTCCTATGCTCTCTTCTACGAATTTTATGGTGTCTTGTTTTATATTTAGGTTTTTAAGCCATTTTGAGTTTAGTTTTGCATATGGTGTGAGGGTGTGTTCTAGCTTCACTGATTTACATGCAGCTGTCCAACTTTCCCAGTACCACTTGCTGAAAAGACTGTCTTTTCCCCATTGTGTATTCTTGCCTGCTTTGTCAAAGGTTAACTGTCCATAGGTGTGTGGGTTTATTTCTGGACTCTCTATTCTGTTCCATTGATCCATATGTCTGTTTTTGTGTCAATACCACAGTGTTTTGATTACTGTAGCTTTGTAGTATTGTCTGAAGTTTGGGATGGTTATGCCTCCAGCTTTGTTCTTTTTCCTCAGGATTGCCTTGGCAATTCTGGGTCTTTTATGGTTCCATATAAATTTTAGGATTATTTGTTCTAGTTTTGTGAAAAATGTCATGGGTGTTTTGATAGGTATTGCATTAAATCTGTAGATTGATTTGGGTAGTGTGGCCATTTTAACAATATTAATTCTTCCAATCCAAGAGCATGGGATATCTTTCTATTTCTTTGAATCATCTTTAATTTCCTTTATTAATGTTTTGTAGCTCTCAGCATATAAGTCACCTCCCCAGTGAAGTTTATTCCTAAATATTTTTGGATGCAATTTTAAAAGGTATTGTTTGTTTACATTCCCTTTCTGATATTTCACTGTTAGTGTAAAGAAACACAACACATTTCTGTATGTTAATTTTGTATCCTGCTACCTTGCTCAACTCGTTTATCAGTTATAGTAGTTTTTGTGTGGAGTCTTTAGGGTTTCCTATAGTATCCCATTCGTCTTTATGTTACTGATCTCCAGCATCATACCTGACCTATTATTAAATAAATGAACAAATGAATTTAGGAAACATTCAGAATCAAAGAGTTAGCTGCAAATATATCTTGCCTAAAATAATACATCTGTTATATAAGCTCCCTCCCTCAGTTCTGTCCCTCACAGTGCAATGCATCTCCCAAGATACAATAGCAAATTAGAATAAACTTAAATATTGTAAATCTCTAAGATTAATGTAGAGGCCTACATTTTCAAAGATTATGGTCACTAGTTTTGAACACAAATGCAAAATTTTTTAAATTACTCTGTACAACTATCCATGATCTTAATAATTTCAAGATGATGTCCCAAATGTAACTTCCACAACAAAGAATATAAATATTATATTTTTGTAATTTAAGCATTAGGATTTCTGCACATACATAAAAATTTATCTGGAACTAGACTGTACATCTGGAAACATTTTGTAAACTGGATTAGAACCCCATGAGAAATCAAAATGCATTACAGACTTAGTTTAAAATTTTAGCTTAATTAGACTCCTCATACCCTATAAGAAGCAATGCTTTAAGATTGGATTGTCATCAAAGGCATATGGTTAACCAAATGTGTGAAGAAATACAAGGTTTCAGAGTAAAACATTAGCAATGTATGTGCAAATGAAAGTGTTCTATGTATCTATACCAAAGAAGACATATGCTTTAAATAGTTGTCACTCCTCCTCATCACAGAATCATTTCAGTTTTATGGAGAGGTCCAAGTGTGTTTTGTGTGGGAGCTCAAGAGACAAAACTTTTCATAGCAGAAAAGAACAATTTTTGAGGCATTAAATCTCTAGTCTTTGCATGGCAATTTTTACTCTGAAGGTCCAAGGGAAAATCTTATCTCCCCTTCCCTATGTTAAGTTTATGGAAGATGTTTTACTTTTTATTGGTTTCAATTGTTGCTAAAAGAAAAAAAAAAAAAAAGCATGATGTCTGGGCACCACACTGCACTCGCTGATATTTAACAAACAATTCCATATGTTGCTCCAAGTGTAGAGGTGAAAACCTCTGCTATCATTAACTATGATTAAATCTTTTCCAGGAATCAGGAATAATATTACAACATTATCTGTTTTTTATCTTTAATATAGTTTATGTAAAGTGTGAAATATTAGGAAAAAATTCATACAGATTTTATTTATAGAATGACTTGAAAAGAAATTTTACTTCCAGATGTCTAAATGAACAAGTCGTTGAATTTGGAGAAATACAGAACGATGACAGAGTTTACTAACAGTTCCAAAAGTTTTAGGCATTTCTTAATGTTTTATTACTTTTTAATCCTTTCTCATTTTAAAAACCTTTTCGTATATTTTTTTTATTAAACTAGTTCACTGGGGAAAATTTTTAAATACAGAAAATCTAAAAGAACTGGAAAAAGTTCATCTCTGCTCCCATCCAGAGAAAACCATAGATAACTGTCCTTTCCTAAAAAGGAAGGAAGTTGTCACTAAAAATATGACAATGGCCAACCAGTTTTTGAGAATTCTGGATATTATGAAGAAAACAGGCAGGACTAAACTTCTCTCAAGAATATCTGAGCAATTCTTGGGTGTCTCTTAAAATAACTGTACTTTAACCAATTGCAAATGAAAACTCTAGGGGTCTGAAAATTCTGGGATCATATGAGCTATATGGAATATGGAAGTAATTAAACCCAGGAAATGGTAAGGAAAATAATAACAGAATAACCACAAGATAGAAAAAGCTGACAAAGATTTTTAAGAAAGAGCCAGTGAATAAGTAAATTCCTTAAACATCACCAATGTCAATGACAACTTCTCTCATTGCGCAAACACCTTCAGTAGAAGAAAACTGAGCAATTTATTGGGAACATTTCAAACCGTGACCTGAGGTTCTGAACATTTTAAGAAAACTGTAGGCCTAGAAGACTGTACATGGGCAGGGAAGAAAAGTTAAAGCTGCTAACTCCAGTCCTTATTCCAGAGTTTGGGGAAGAGAGGGAAGAAAAGGGAAAAGAAAGGAAGGAGAAGGAAGGGGAGAGGGAAGGAGACAGAAAGTGAGAGAGAATAAACAGACAGTGGACAGAAGAGCTGTCAGAAAGTTCCCACTGAATTCCTCCTGAAAAATTACAGAAGTTACAGGAAAGAATATATTAGATGAACAAACAAAAATAATCAACCACAACAAAACCTGCAAAAAAAACACGAATGAGACTACAGATTGTCCTGAACTGGTCACTGTGGTCAGGAAAATATTTATATTTTGCCCTTTCCTTTCTCTTGTGTTGGCTTGGGAAAATCATCACTTGGCCACAGAAGCCATATGCTAATGATGGTGGCCTAGACCACCAGCATCCACAGAATAACTTCAAGGTGCTGCAAAAGCCCTGTTGGGATGAGAAGTGGATTCAAACAGATCCAAGCTGACCTTCTGCCCTCCATCATTCATTCTTTAGTGCCTTCTTATCCCCAGGGCTAGTAGATTACAAACTAAGGAGACTGCCTTCTCCCGTTCTTTCCAAGAGTTTAAAAGTGAGTGCCTACCCTCCTACACTGTTGGTGGGAATGTAAATTGGTACAGCCACTATGGAGAACAGTATGGAGGTTCCTTAAAAAACTAAAAATACAACTACCATATGACCCAGCAATCCCACTACTGGGCATATGTCAGGAGAAAATCATAATTCGAAAAGATAGATGCACCTCAATGTTCACTGCAGCACTATTTACAATAGCCAAGACATGGAAGCGATCTAAATGTCATTGACAGAGGAATGGATAAAGAAGATGTGGTACATATATACAATGGAATATTACTCAGCCATAAAAAAGAATGAAATAATGCCATTTGCAGCAACACAGATGGACCTAGAGATTGCCATACTAAGTGAAGTAAGTCAGACAGAGAAAAACAAATATATGATATCACTTATATGTGGAATCTTAAAAAAATGATACAAATGAACTTATTTACAAAACAGAAACACTCACAGCCTTCGAAAACAAACTTATGGTTACCAAAGGGGAAACGTGGGTGGGGGGAGGGATAAATTAGGAGTCTGGGATTAACATACACACACTACTATACATAAAGTAGATAATCAACAAGTACCTACAGTATAGCACAGGGAAGTCTACTCAATATTCTGTAATAACCTATATGGGAAAAGAATCTGAAAAAGAATGGATATATATAAATGTATAACTGAATCATTTTTCTGTACACCTGAAGCTAACACAACATTGTAAATCAACTATACTCCAATATAAAATAAAAAATTAACTTAAAAAAGGTAATTAAATAAGAAATTTTTAAATGAAATAAAAATAAATAAAAGTGAGTCCCTGACCACAGAAGTAGTCTGACAATAAGCAAGTGTTTTTATCATCCATGGTCCTCATCTGATGATGATAAGCAACAGTGAACAGTGGTTCTATAATGTCTAAAATTCTCTACCCTCAGCTTCACCCATTTCCATTTCCCAAAATTTACCAGGAGAGACAGAAATTATAATTTAGTCCTCAGTGTTTTTTAATACATATTACCAGGCAGAGTAGCTGATACTCTCATAGGATAATGTGCTTAAAGACAAAAGAACAAGTACAACCACTATAAAAGAAAAACAATGAATTTAGCACATATGAATTGAAGCTGAACAGAGGAATTAAAAAATTAAAGCATAATAAATATACTTAAATATATGAAGGAAGATGCTAGCAATATCAAATGGGAACAAGAATTGAAAAACTGATCAAATAGTAGGTCTAAGAACGATAATGGTTGAAAGAAAGAAGAGATTGAATAAACAGCACAATAGACACAGTTTAAGAATAAAATTACAAGCAGGAAATCAGATTTAAGCAACCTTAGAGAAAGCAGCAAGAAAAACTAAAATGATATAAAATAAAAATAAAGAGATATGTAAAGGTCTAGTTCCAGGTGGTGGGAATCCCTGAAATAGGGGAGGTGAAAAAGGAAAGAAGAAACAACAAAGATAAATTTCCGAGAATTAATGAAAAGTGAGACCTCAGACTGAAAGTTCTCCGAGCAACTCAAAAAAACATATAATAAGAAAGCTGACTTCTAGACACATTATTATGATATTTAAGAATACCAAAGACAAGAATAGAATTCCAAAGAGGAAAAGCAGATAACCTACAAAAGGATAGGAATCAGGTTACCCTGGGTTCCCTGCAGCTATAATTCACACTTTAATGTATGGAAGGGAAATAATTTTAATGTAAGAATTTTATATCCAGCCATATTATCTTTTAAATACTCGGAAATGATAAAAGAATCTTCTTAGGCATACAAAGCCTCAAATATTTTGCCATATTAAAGCCACCTTGAAAACAATCTTGAAGAAAGCATTGAAACAAGAAGATAAAGATGGTTGTAAAAGTTTTATATTCAACACTATCAAATGCCTTGATAAGATTTGTAATCTAGAAGGCTAGAATCAAAGAAAAGAAGAGGAAATATACCTGAAAACAGCCAAAACTGAATTCTTGTAAATATCAACACTGTAGTGGGTAATTATCCTGCAGGACAATCAATGAAATCAATAGACCAAATGATTAGAACCAAAAAAGAAGTTGACAAAGATTTCCTTATATAAAATTAAATTGCAAAATTCATTAGGATCTCTTTAGAGGCAAACAATTAACAATTAGAAAATATAATAAAAATGAGATACTACCTAAACACTATATATTTCTAGGACTTACTCAGAACACAAATACCTAAGACTCTAAGGGGGAATTTTATGGTATACATAAGCTGAATGAATGAAGAGACAGACCATGCCCTTGGGTGAGACAACTTAAAAATATAAAGATGTCAGGTGTCCCCTATAAATTCAGTACATTCTTAACCCAACAGAAATTTTTGATATATTCACTCTAAAATTTATATGGAAACAAAGGTCCACAAATAGTAAAGTCTGTACAAAAAAAAGAAGAGAAAAAAAGGGAAATTTGATAGGGAGGGTGGGAGGGAGGGAGACGCAAGAGGGAAGAGATATTCAGGAACATATGTATATGTATAACTGATTCACTTTGTTATAAAGCAGAAACTAACACACCATTGTAAAGCAATTATACTCCAAAAAAGATGTTAAAAAATAAAATTAAATTTAAAAAAATTTTTTTGATTTAAAAAAAGGGAAACTTGGCATATCAGCTATTAGTTCATACTATACACCTTTAGTTAAAAATATATATATATCTATAGTGGCAGTATGTTATGGTATAAGAACAATGATCCAATGGAAGAAAATAGCTCAGACTCTGACCCATGAACAGAAGTATATGATAAAGGTGGCAGCACAACCAATGGGCAAATGGTAGATTAAGAGACAGGGTTGAGAAAAATGTTACTATATGGAGAAAAATAAAACTGAATCTCTGTCTTCGTCCATTCATGCTGCTATAGCAGAATACTTTAAACTGGGTGGCTTATAAACAACAGAAATTTCTCACAGTTCTAAAGTCTAGGAGGTTGAAGATCATGTCACCAGCAGATTCACTGTCTGGAGAGCCTGCTTTCTGGTAGGAGACAGCCATCTTCTAGCTATGTCCCCAGGTGGTGGAAGGGGCAAAAGAGCTTCCTGGAGTCTCGTTTATAAGTGCACTAATCCCACTCATGAGGTCTCCACTCTCATAACCTAATCACCTCTCAAAGGCCACACCTCCTAATATCATCACACTGAGGGTGAGTATTTCAACATATGAATTTGGGGGAGGGGAGACAAACATTCGATCTATAGTCATTCACAATCCACACAACATATAAATGTAGACCCCAAATATATTAAAGACTCAAATATGTAATGAAAAACTATAAAATTAATAGGTAATATGGAAGGATAACTTAGGGACATTTGGTGGGGAATGACTTTTTATACGAACCCTAAAACCACACACACACAAAATAGACACAACTTATTACATCAGACTTGAGGATTTTGCTCAAGGAAAGACCACGTGAAGATCAGAGAAAAGGAAAATATGAAGATCAGAGAAAATAGGAGATTGTAAGGAGTTTTCAATGTCTAAAACTATCAAGGTTCTAATATGTAGACCCTACTAAGAAAATCAAAAAAGGGAAAAATGTCAATCCCAGTTGAAAACTGGTCAAAGTATACATTCTAGCAATTTACAGAGGAGGTAATCTAAAAGTCCAGCTAACATATAACATGTTTAAACTCATTAGTAATCAGGAAAATGTGCAGTAAAACAATGATATATCAATAACAATGAGATATAATTAACACCTATCTATTTTACACCTATACTAACAAAAATTAGCTATCTAGATAATGCCAAGTGTTGGCAGATTTATGGGAATATGAGAACCTTCAGGAACTGCAGGTAGAAACATGGACTGATGTAGACGTTCAGAGAACATGTTAATACTTATTCAAACTAAAGATATATATAACCTATAACCCAGCAACCCTGTTCCTTTGTATATGTCAAAGAGCTCCTCATGTATGTCTATAGGGATCATACAGTTTTGTATGTGGGACAAGGGCTGCAGACATTATAGGTGACAGGACTGAGGAAGTGGGTAGGTAACATCTAGTGAATGAACACTATGGTCACTATATTACACACAGTCACAGGAAATATCTTAAAACATACTATTAAGTGAAAACCGTAAGAACAAAAATAAGATCTCTTCTAATACCATTCACGTAAATTAAAAATAGATGCATGCAAAACAGCAATACATATTTTATAAGACCATATGAACAGAAAGATACACATTATGGTTCTTTTGTGAAGAAGGGGTTTGAACAAGGGTAAGAAAAGCAATGCATCAATAAATAAAATAGGAGAGGGACCCATTTCAGAACAGTGTTGAGAATGTCCCATATACTAAGGAATATGATTAACTTAACTTCTTGTATAATTTTTTAAACAGCAAGAAAAGAAAGTATAAGATACAAATAAGAACATGAAATGATGAGACTCAAATAAAAATCAATACAGAGTAGAGGCGTTGTTCTTCACTTTTTTTTTGCCCTCATTAGGGACACAGATTTCGTCCTTTTGAGACAGCAAGTATGATAATGTCATACTTCTCTTTTGCCTCAAGGACTGACAATAAAAGAGACTTGCTTCATTTGAATAAGAATGTCCTATGTAGTTAATTTCCTAATTGGTAATTATAAATTATAATGAATACAAAGATAGTGGTACTTTTTCCTTCTTTTTTTCTTTTCCTTTTTCTTTTTTAATTTTCCTTTTCAGGGCACAAGCATCGTCACATGACTGTAATAGTCAGACTTCTTAAAGATTCAAAAATAAGAAAATACATGTGCTTGAACTATCCAATCATTCATCCTTTAAACAAACATGCATTGATATATATATATTAATATATATATTATATATATATTAATATATTATATTAATATAATAATAATATATACACACATATCACAGAAACATAACAAGAAAACAATATACAGCAATTAATTAGATGAACTTTCCATACTGTAGAGTTAAGATCATTAACACAGCAATTTTAATTTGAAATTTGAAATTATTAATCTAAATTCATTAGGCCATGTACATATATAGAATTTATACAGTTTATATCATGTCTCTATGCTACATTATTTTTTTTTATTGGAGTATAATTGCTTTACAATGTTGTGTTACTTTCTACTGTACAATGAAGTGAATCAGCTATATGTATACCTATATCCTCTCCCTCTTGGACCTTCCTCCCACCTCCCCCCAATCCCACCCATCTAGGTCGTCACAAAGCACCGAGCTGAGCTCCCTGTGCTATACAGCAAGTTCCCAGTAGCTATCTGTTTTACACATGGTAGTGTATTTATGTCAAACCTAATCTCCCAATTCATCCCACCCTCTCCTCCCCACTTATAACCAGACCAAAACCAGCCTTTACAACTTATCTCACTGTTTCTTTCAATGTATATAATACATATCAAGAATCTGCAGTGGAGAAATGCATTTGGAAAATAATCTCCTGATAATAATAATCTCTCTTTCCATGCCTGGCATTCTGGCCCTTATTACTCCCATAAATCTGGTCTTTAACACTACAGACAAATACAATTTTATTAGCTGTGAATCTATTTGGCGGCCTTTGAATGGCTTTCTCAAATTGCACTGCTCTCACAGTGCGACAAGTCCTTTCATGTTGATTAAAATATTTGAGGGATACAAACAACAACAACAGAGTAACAGGAAATCCAGTCATTCCTTTCATCTTCCCAGTGGGAGCCAGTCAGCGCAACTTGACTTTCTTCAAACAAAACTCCCCTTTTTGTGGCTGAAGAAAGCCTTTGGCAAACACTTATCCTTTGATATGATATGCACTTGACAAAAATCACAGAGCAAATCAAGCCACTGCTTTGAAGAAAATGCTTATTAGAAACCTGAAGCTCTTAAGTGCACTAGGACTTAATGCCGTTGCCTGCAACATGAGGCCAAATGTGTCTGTGGCGTCGATTTAAAGTCAAGCCCAAGTGTATTGACTTCAGGACTGCAGCTGCCACCTCATTCCTTAAAGTATACCTTGAAGAATTGTTTAGTTTTCAAGTACATTCTGGAATGTCAGTTCTATATTTCATTCTGGTGAAGCATACATTTTATTATTAGAAAGGAATGTGAGAAAACCCTTGTTCTATAGCATTTGCTCAATGGCCCAGAGTCTCCAGTAACATGCTAATTTATTTTCCAAGTAGAAACTCAGCTTCTGAGGTAAGAATGCTGAGGTATCCAGGGTCAAACCAGAATTCCAACATGAAGAGCCAGGGCTGGAAATCCTCATACACTTTTGGATCCCACAAAAAACAGATGGCACATTCAAATTAGGATAGTTTAAGGGGAATTTAATATAAAGATTTTATAAATGTACAGGCAGGGGTGAAAAGCCCAGAAGGGATGAGGCAGTACCCCTGGCCTTTTAATAGGTGGGGCATTAGCAACCCTAGGTCTGCAGGGGAGTGAGTGGAGACCAAAACCCAGAGACAGAGAGGCTGGGTAGACAGCAGCCACCCCTAGCAACCCCACAGGAAGAGAAGACGAATAGGTCCCAAAGTTCATGTTCTGCCCTACTTCCTATCTCCCACTGGTTTTCCCCACTGTCCTCACCTAACCAGGGGACAGGAGGGCAAGGGAGCCAGCTGACATGGCCCTTACAGGTCAGTTTCCCAAGTGGATGTGGCTCTGTGGAGCACGTAGAAGACAGTCGACCAAAAGACATCATCACTTCCACCTAAATCACCCTGGAAGGTAAATGGCAGATATCTTCTCTAAGTGTTGACCTCAAGAAAAAGGAAAAATTCAAAACTCTCAGATTTTCTGTGATAAACCCCATGCAGTTTTCCAAGATGGAAATGCAGAAGTTAAGTCAGTTTGCAATTAAGTTAAAAAACATATTAAATAGTTCTGTTAATGGTTTACATACACCCAAATAACACAACTATGTTTTTTAAAATACGAATAGTGTACTTCACTGAAATAACTATAACAAAGGTATATAAACATATATGAAGAAACTAAATTGTAAATATTCCCTGAAAGAGCATATTTCTATAATAAATAGTTTTATCAAAATATTTTCCTCTTTGATTCAAGAAGTCATCACTGAAGAGAATTGTCTATATAGAAAACGTTTTCCCCAGTAGCTCAGCTCTTGCTAATCTCCAGACATTTCTGCTTTGATCTCTTCCTCACACTTCAGGTCCAGCATATCTGGAACCAGATTTGTGTTTCCTTCTCTCTCTTTCCACCCCATGACTACTAACTCTCTGAATGATGGATCGTGGTGGGAGGGGGGTGGTACGTACACCCGCACTGAGCTTTCAATATGGTAAATATTCAATGAATATGTTTATTGATTATTGAACAATTATGCTTTTTTAACATCTACTATCAGTGAATAATGAAACTTTGCATGAAAAATATAAATGAGAAGCATAAGCTGAGAGGCACTAACTCCATTGCTATCCTTAGGTGATCAGGATTTTGGAAGAATGAGCAATGATTTACAAATGAGACCACCCTACTTAGTAAAGTAAATGGGAAATCTGACCCAAGAATCTTTATCAATTAAATTAAAATAATGGTCTGTAGAGGAAATGAATGAATGCATTATTAACCTGTCAAAATCAGTAACTCTCAGAGATGTGATCTTACATAATTGGGAGACAGTAAAGCTAGCAAACACAAAAGAGACTTCAATTTAAAAGTATAGTAGTGGAAAGAGCACTAGCCAACAAGCAGGTGTTCCATGCCAAAGCTGGGACCAATTACCAGTATGACCATAGGCAGTTCTAAAGTGCATGGGGTATAAATGAAAGAAGACGAGTCATGAGTTGATGACTGTTGAAGTGGGTGTAAGTAAACAGGGATTCTACGCCAGTGCTATCCAATAAAAATATAATGTAAGCCATATATATAGTTTCAAATTTTCTAGTTGCCACCACATTTTGAAGAGTAAAAAAAATAGATGAAATTCATTTTTAAATATATTTAACTCAATATACCTAAAACATTATCAACATGTGTCACTAGCCACCTTTGAAGTGCTCTATAGCCATATTGCCAGTGATTACCATATAGGACAGCAGAGTCCCGAGCTACTCATTTTACTTTTATGCATGTTAAAAATGTTTTTATAATAAAAAGTTAAGAGAAAAAAGTAGACAAACTTGCGTTTATCTCTCTCCACAGCTTAGTTTCCCCATCTATGTGTTGAGGGAGACGTACTGGTCATTGGATAATTTCTAAGGTGTCTTCTAATTCCTTATTTCCTAGTTTCCCCTTTCTAAAGCATTCTTTCTGATTTTTCTTACTACTCTATAGGAAGATGTACCTTTTTAAAAAAGAAATTACTTTATGCTGTCAGAAACTTATGACCTAAAAATTACATTCTCAATTTATCTAGGAAGTATTTTGGGACAAATGACCATTTATGCATAAAATAATTTTTCTACTGCTTCAAGACCAAGTGGTCATATATGAACTCAGTTTACATTTACCACTATTTTGTTCATTCGGTTTTTCCTTTCATATAAGATTAACCACTCAACCCTGGTGAGAAATGGAAGAGGTAGATTAAAAACACAAATATAAATCAGAATTCATGTTCAGTAAGTGATTTTGAAGGAATAGGAATTAAAATATTTTAGGTACTTATTCCCATTATTTTTGAAAATTTTGTCCAATAACTTCACGGATTTATCTCACGTGTTCATATGATTTTTTGTATTATGTTTTATAGCTGTATTTATAGAGCCTCAGCCTCACACCATTCAAATTTTTTACTTAAAGTAAAAATTTCAGTAAATGATTGAATGTGTTTAGTATAAAATATCCATCTTTATGACTGACAAAACTGTTTAATTTTAATTTGATTGTTTTGATGGCCTGCAGACCCATTCCAGACCCATTCTACCCTCTTATCTCAATATTTAGGTCAAGCTCAGTGGTAAGTATGCTTCTAGTGTCATTTAGAAGAAACACTGTAGGTGTATCTTTTATTAATCCCAAATAGAAGGAAGTTACATATATGACCAATTTTTAAGAGATCTCAATATATAAGAAAAATTCTGGCTTACTAAATGTAATTTACATTTTATCTATGTAAAGGTTATTTGCAATATTTAAAAGGTTAATTACCAAAAACACTCTGCAATTTTTTTAATAGGAAACTATTTTTGGTACACTTACATGATAATTACATTTTGAAAATCAATTTGCACACAATTATTTATGGACACTTTTACTACAATAAATTAGTTTAATTATTAATCTATTTTCAAAAATAGAAAGTTAAAATCTATAGAAATAGCTACTGAGTTAAATGGTATATACCCGTTGAGATTTTTTTTCCCAATCATACTGCAAGCCTTGGGTAGACATAGGATTAACACGGTCTCTTACCAGTCCTTAGAATGTGAAGTAAGATGTTTTTATACCAGGTACACTATCTCTTTCAGTTGTTGATTTAAAAATTGTGGTTGACCTCCTCTTATAGGTTGAACAACATGCTCTACACGTAAGTGAGTGTTCAGGGTATATGAGCTAATCCCATAAAATAATAAAATACATAGCCTGAAATCAGACATACACACATATAATTTCTGTAGACTCCTTCACTATTATTCCCATGGAAGAAAATTTAATTACGGAGACTTTTTTGGACAACAAAAAATCATTACCATAAATCAATTGTTTTCTTTATGGTTTTCTTCATTTAATCAGTTTGTCTGGTCTTTATTACCTGTGAGGTTCCAGCCATCTCATTCTACAACTTTCACAAAAATAAAGATCCATTTCCCTTAATGGGACTAAAAATTTATTGGCATTAACAAGAACAGAAGTGTCTATGCAATTATTGGAAAAAAGGGTTGTTCCCCTTAATTGGCAATCCTTAAACATAGCATGAAGGAGAGAAGTTAAGAAAAGAGTGAATAGAATAAAACTAGAATTATACAACTAATTATACCCTAAGCACACATTTCTACTTACCTAATAATTAAAATATTTAAAGATGCAAATTTAATTAATTCAACAAGCAACTTTTCCCTGTCACCAATTTATCCTCAAGGGCCTCCATGTTTTATCACGTAAGTTCGGCATCTGCGGTCCCTAGTCTGGCAGAAATTTTTCCAGGAGAATATTTTTTTTAAATGGAAGCCAAAGGGAAAATGGAAAATCTGTGATATGACTTGGAGCTCTATGCTCTCTTTGTAACAAATCAGGTGTCCAAACACTTGGTCACCTTCGGGCCTCATATGTTCCAGCAGTTGTCATCTGCAAAAGCAGGTGAAATGCCATTCTTTGGATGAAATGCCAACTTTTCTGCAAGAAAGTTGAGACCCTCTGGCAATATTTAGACTTGTATTGTTAGTAATAGCAAGTGTCAGAAAAAATTACTGGATATGATAACTCCAGATATAGTACATACAGAGAACACTCAGTTGTTCTAGCAAGAAGAGTAAGGTATACAATGAGAAGTGACCTTCAAGGTCCAATCTTAAGCATGATCTATTCAATACTACAGTCCCAAAACTCATGATTAGAAATACATCCTAGGTATTTCACAAAATGGACTCACTGCCTCTTTGATAGTTTTTCCCCCCACACATGTTCTCATTTTTAGACATAAATTCTTCTCCTTATTGCCAAGACATAACTTAACATCTCTCCCCAAAACGTCCTCTGCTCTCCATTCCAGAGAATGGAATGTCTCATTACTTCAAAGCCAGAGGCAAAATTCAATTTTCTAGAGTCAATCATGACAGATCTAATCTAAGTGGAATCACTCCCATTTCTAAATTCCTATGGTGTCTTCCACACATTGTTCAATTCTAGTTCCCACTAACAAAAGTGAGACTGTTAATGCTGCCTCTGATAAATGATGTCATTCACTTCTGATGTGGTATAAACAAGACCTCTAAACGGTTACAGCAGAATGAGGAAGAAAGAATAATTGATATGAGAGGAAAAGTGTTCACCTATAACCATTTCATTATTGCAATAGCATTAAAGGACAGTGAGCAGGGAGTGATGCACGGCAGGTAGCAACAACTGGATAGTAGTGCAGTCAAGAAGAAATAACAGCAAAATAAAAAGAACAAGAGGAAATAACTGGCATAGCATCCAGTCACTCAACAAACATGTAATAAGGATCTACTACAAACCGGTCAATGGGATTAACAATTACAAAATAAAAATGTAGACCTCTCTCTCAAGGATCTCTAGTAGAAAAGACAAAACCTCATAAATAAATGTATAAATAATAATAAATAAATAAAACATAAATCATAAGGGAGATTTAAAGAGCTTTGCTGGGGAGGGGGTTGGGAGAGGGGAAACAGGGCTAGCCACACAGGCAGCTTGTTCTCACTGTGTTGCCTATTTAACACAGCACCCAGCTCTCTGTGGACACTTAATAACTATCGGTTGGCAAATGGATAAATGCCAGTAGTTGGGGAAAAGAGATGAGTGTGTTATCTCCCCAGCAGCCCAGCAAGCTGGTGTGGATGGTGTGGGGGGCCTCCTTAGCTGTGACAGCTACACAGTGACTCCCAGTGGTCACAAGTTGAAGCTCATTTTTGATCACAGCATAATAAGTACATAATTTAGTATAAGTACATTACTTAACATGAAGGCTGTTCTGAGAAATAAGCCTTGTTGTCTCCAAACTAACAAGAATGCCCTCCTCAGAGAAAGATGGGAATATTTCTGAGTTTTACCTAAAAATTAGAGGCATTTCTCTTTTCTCAGAACAATTATTAGCTTGATAAGAGTTCCAGATTGTCCCAATTACTTTAAACTATGTACATTCTTCTCCTTCTTTAGAAACAAAAAGAAGAATGGGTCATTATATTTTTGGCCATCATGCCATGGGTATCTCCATTGATGTTTAATATTTCTCTACCAATAAAAATAATGTAGTAGGTCATTCTGGCATGTTAGTATTTACTGAGTTCAGTTCAGTTCAAAAAACACAATCAGTGCCAACTATGTGTCAAACATTGTGCTAAGTACTGGAAGAAAGATGGGTAAGATATAGCCCCTGCCTGGGAAGAACTTACAATGCAGTGAGGAAGACAGACCTCACTGTCTTCCAGATACCAGAAGAAATGTGGGGAAAAAAATACTGTAACAGAAACCAGCAGTTCGATAAGGTATCATAGTTAAAAAGCCACCCTCAAACATAACTCCCACATGTCAGTCACCCTCCAAATCCAGTCATTCCGTGAGCAACTGTCATCTTCAGTCCCATTCATAACGGTTTGGGGAAGACCCTGACCTATGATTCCTTTGTTGTTAGCCATTCTCTTGTTCTTGCATATTAAATTAGATGAAGGCTCTGAACTGACATCAGAGAGAAGAGAAACGAGACATGTAAGGGAAAAGAACAGTTAAGCTGTATATTGAAATCCTTCGAGAAATGTCCTGTCAAGAGTATAGCTAGAAAATTCAGGATGCAAGAAGCTGTATATTACCGTGTAAGTGTCCAAGGAGATTCATCTATCCCCAAATGAAAAGATACTGCATGAAATCAAATGATAACACTGTCCTAAAACTGGACACCTAAGCGATATACATGGACATCTGTTCATGTAGACTGACCCCTAGCGGTATAAACTGATTCCTGCAGGGACAATAGTCGCAGAAAACTGTCTTTTAAAAAAAAAGAGAGACCAAAATCACTCTCTTCAAAATGTAGTGCTATATAGCTTCATAAACATGTACATTCTAAGTGAGATATATGGCCATACTGTCCTCTCTAAAAACTGAATAAACAATCTACAGAATTTATAATGAAGGCGCAAACAATTTAACAGATAACAGACCTATCTAGATGGGACTATCTCCCTTAAATGACTAGCCATATGTTATTCTATGTGGCCTCTACTATTGTCACCACATCTGTGTCTCTATGAGACAGTATTTTGAAAGTCTTCAAAACTGGTTGCAAATGACTTATAACAAAGATTCTTTTCAATTTTCTAATTTTATTTCAGTGAATTTTGACATACCACAAAATAACCTAGCCTAGTAATTATGAAATACATTCTTAAAAAAGTAATTTGCAAGTTTCTAAGTAATAAAAACCTAAAACATACATCATTAACATGTTAACTACATAATAATTACAAATAAAATTGACAGTGTTAGTTAAAATGAAGAGCAACTTATTTCATATACTATGTGCTCCTTTTTATAATGAAACAAGAATTACATATCAAAGTCAAAATAATGTTTAGGTTTAAGGAAAGATGAGAAAAGAGTAAGTAAATGGTTTTAAACATATAAAACTAGAAATTAATGGCCTTTTCTTCCCCCATCAATGTCGAAGATAGATTAACTAAGACAATTCTTGTTATAATTAAGTAGTTTAGAAACAAAAGCCACCCACAGGCGTCAAGGAAGAGGTCTCATGATCATTTTCTCTTTACTCTAGATGTTTTCTATTGGCATTTCAAGGGGAAATTGCATGATGCTCTATGTGTTAGACATTCTTTTGCATTTTTCTTCTTAGAGAGAAATATTTCTAGTTTTGCTTTTTGCCCATCCCTACTAGATAAGTCTACAAGTCACTGGTGAGTAGGCAAGATAGGAAAGTCACCCAAAGCATGAGTGCCTAAAGACATACTTGTTGTGTATTCCCACCTTCTTTTAAAAATGGTTATTGCTTGCCCCATATTAGAAAAAAAAAAAAAAAAAATATATATATATATATATATATATACCATTACACAATACATAGGCCATCTGGAAACTGTTCCACCATGAGGAATATATACTACAATGCACTGCAGTCCAAGTAAATAGTAAAGAAACCATAAGTTGTTAACTATACAAAATGCATACCACTGAAAATGAAAATCAAAAGAAATAAGATAAACGTATACAACCCATTTCTAAAATAGTGGAGTTAACCTGAAATGATGCTGTAAATTCAGGAATTCTTGAGCTCAGCTTATCAAGAAGCTCCTAAATGATGTGGCTTCTTCTAAGCTATTGGTATACTAGGAGAGTAATGTATCTTTGAATTTTTCCTCCTCATCTACAACGGAAATCACAATAACTTAAAGAAAACTAACAAACAGGGAGAAGGAGACAAAGTTTTGCTGAAAAAAATAAGGAATGTGCTCAACAGTAGAAAGATCAAGCCAACAGACGCTCATTCATGACACTGTATATCCTGGCATTCCACTAAAACAACCCAGAACATTTTAGAAACTCAAGCTCTAAGGTTTAGCAGTTCTAAAACTTTCACTCCATTTTATTTTTTGCATGTAATTAGAGAACTGACAGTAGAAATTCTATGTAGAATGACCGAAGTTTGCAGCAGACTGAAAGGTGGGGAATAGGTTTCAAATAAATATATATTTCCCCAAAACAATTTATAACAGACTATAACTTGCAGGTCATTTGTGCAAAATTAAAGTTCACCTTATATATTTTTTTTGTCTGCAGTCTGGGCTCTTCTTAAATAACTCTTACCTTCAAAAGCACTTCAAAATCTATGTTGCTAAAATTCCATACATACAATTTCTAAGTTTTCCCAAAGTATTGTCAGCAACTCCTCCCATGAATAATAGAAGCCAATATACAAGCTATAGAACTCAACAACTAAAGCCTCTTCCTTATATTTGAAACCGCTAGTGACAGTCCTGCCTGTTGATCAAAGAAATTTTTTCCCACACTTTCTGCTCTTTACTTCTCACACCAGTGTTTTGAGAACCTCTGGTCTAGTCCAATAGCACTCAGCACACACGTCTACAAATAAAGCTGTAATTCAGTTGCAAAAACTCTAAAGCTTAAGACCATTAATAAAATAAGAGACACACAAAAGTAAGCACAAGTTCCCAAATCAGCACAAAAGTAAAATCAGATGCAACAAAAGAGTGAAGAGCTAAAAAGAAGAACCCTTACTCTACATATCCTAATCACAGGTCCCACTTCAATCTTCTTTCTTTTGCTGTTGTTTTTTTTTTAAATATATTTTTCCCTTATATTAAAGTCATGTCAGTGATCTATCACAGCAAACATATCCAGATGGAAAAACAGAAAAATGTTCTCCAATTTACACTACAGAATGGACAAAAGGGCTTAGGTTTAATATCCACTACTACATAAATAAGTCTCTTAGGTACCCTTGCATTCTCCAGTTTAAAAAACCTTTAATTTCAGCATATGGAAGATGTAGCCACACTGGGCTGTTATTTGTAATAGGTCTTGCCCTCCCTCTCTCCTACCATACTCCACAGAGGGATGAGCAAATGTATTCCCATTACAGTTAAAGAGTTTGGAAATTAAAGCTATCAACCCAGAGGTAGATAAGTAAAATCCTCACTTTATGAAAGTTTTCCAGATGTCTTTACATCCGCTTCTTTCCCTCAAGGCAAAGAAGAACCAATGTGGAAAACCCCGATATTTTAAATAATTCCCTTTCTGTCTGGCAGTTTTTCCTGCACAAGACAGGCTCCATGTATGATGCTACATATACCTTTTTTGGCAGACTGATGTTCACAGTCACATGCATAGTGTAAAAACTCAAACATTCTGTTTCTTCTAAACTCAACAACTACCACTGAATGTAAACTTAGTTGCTTTGACATGGGAAATTATGACAGAAATTTCAATTAAACAAACTATGCTCTTTTCCAAACGGTCCCTAAGGCCAGATTCTCAGAGTCAGTCATACATAAATGTCATTGCAATCATTCCAAATAGGTTGCTAACATATGCAAAACTCAGAGTAGTCAACTTTTGTAAGCTGAATGACCTATCAATAACACCTCACGGTTATTTAAACCTGGTCTCCAAGGATTTCAATATGTTTTATTTACCCCCTGCCACTCAAGTTATAGGTAGGATGTAGACAGAGTTAATATTAAATAAATTAATAAATAAATTTAACTAAATAAATTTAGAATTAAATAAATTTAGGCAAAAGCACTTTGAAATCAAGTAGCAACCAAGAAGACAGAGTGAGGCAAGAGTGAATCCAGTACCACCTAACAGAATGAGAAAGTGAACATGATATACTAAATAGAGAGGAAAAGAGAACGGGGGAAGAGCCAGCACAGTTGGGCAAGTGGAGTGGGCTGACTGTTGCACATCTCCTTTTCCACTAGCAAATGGGGAAGTGGTGTTCCCATTGTGCAGATGGGTTGCTCAGATGACCTCTAGGGGTATCTGAAGCTCTGGGTCATGAAGACAGGCAATAAATTTAATTCCATCCTTTATTTCCTCTTCACTAATACTCAAAATGATGACCTTTTTTAAAACATAGAATAAACTTATGTTTTAATTTCACGTGAAATTCATTGGTAACTCCTGGGCACAAAAACAATAGTGATGAACACAATTTATCCAATTTTAAAGCAAGAAAGGATATTAGTGCTCATTTTCCCAATTATTTCCCTTGTAAAAAGGAAACTGAGACCCAAAAAGGTGACATGAATTGTTCCAGATTATACAACGAACAAGGGACAGAACTGGAACTAGAACTTAGCTCTACTTACTCCTGGTGTCATGTTCCTTCCTTACTTCCTCGTGATATCTGCGGAATCGCGATCTCTAACCTCGGTCACATTCTGTCTCACTGGTCTACCTTGTTCTGGGCACTCTGGTTGGCAGCACCCTCCATTCCTTCTCCCTGCACACGAGGGCTGGAGCACCGCGATGGTGCCCAAAGGGTGCGTCTCCGCAGGGGAGTCGGCACCGTGGCCTGAGTCAGGGCCGGCGCTGTGCGGCCTGGCCTTGGGGAGCATCTTCCATCCTTCACTCTTTCCCCCACTCTCACCATTCTGGCCATTCTGCTGGTCATTGTGTTGCATCCCCTGTGACAGGGAACGCCTCTAGAACAATTCCGCTCTGCTGCACATTGACTGCCCCCGCAATCTTTTCTCCACCACAAACTCCACAGTCTCTCCATCCCCTACACCGCGAGAGGACTTCCTGGGTAATTCTTTACGGCAGTCGGCTGTACAAATACATCTTCCTTGGAGTCCTTCCTGTGGAGGAAACCACATCCGTTTCTTACAGGGAATATTTGTTCTCAAAACCTTCCTTGTGTTGTTGTTGCGGTGCCAGCCGGCAGGCGCGGCGGATGTGGATGGCGCCCGTCGGCTGTGGATGGTTCCCGCCGGCAGGCGCGGCGGATGTGGATGATTCCCGGCTTGGTGTCCTACGTGTTGAAGCGGGGAGGCTCGGACGCGGGGTGTCGGCCTCCCAGCTCACGGGTGCGGCGGGGAGGGGGGAGGGGGGGGACCCGGGCAGCTGCGCTCCTCGCGGTGTGACGGTAACTCGGACGGCGGCAGGGCTGCCCAGGGCCGACGGGGGTCTGCTCTCCACTCCCGCTACCGATGGAACTCGGCAACAAGTTTCTTGAATGGCTAGTGCGTTGGAATAAGGTCCTAAAAGCAAGGCCTCGGGGCTTCCCTGCTGGCGCAGTCGTTGAGAGTCCGCCTGCCGATGTAGGGGACACGGGTTCTGTGCACCGGCCCGGGAAGACCCTACATGCCGCGGAGCGGCTGGGCCCGTGAGCCATGGCCGCTGAGCCTGCGCGTCCGCAGTCTGTGCTCCGCAACGGGAGACGCCACAACAGTGAGAGGCCCGCATACTGCAAAAAAAAAAAAAAAAAAAAGAGCAAGGCCTCATTTCATTCTTCAGAGTTTTACTAAATTGGAAATAAACTATGACTTATGAAAGGAATATGGCTGGGTTTTTACTAAAACGTACTGTTAGCTGTGGAAACCTATGTTGTGTTCTAAGCAAGGGCTCTCTTTTACGGTCATTTCTTTATTGGATAGAAGACTGGCACAATTCGGTTTTTGTGACTGAACCCAATTTTGATAAGACTTATGCCATAATTTCTGTCTTCAGTTCAACCTGTATCCAAAGCTTCAAGTAAAATAGAATTTCTAACTCCAACTGTGAGTGTTTCCCCTTTCGGTATGTTATTGAACTTAAAATTACATCCAACAATTGAGCCTTCTAGGTACCATATGTAATGTTTATTTTGCAAGAAAACGTGGATGATTGTTCCAACACAAAGAAGCAAAGGCAAATTTTTCTGGTGAGAATACATATGTGAATTTTTAGAGGTATTATGGTTTCCCTGGGGCACATTTATTATGGTTTTTGACGCCTAGAAATTTGCAGTATCTCACATTATAGGGGAAGAGGAGACATGACTGGTTTTATTTTTTACTGCTGTGTAAAATAGTTTACTGAGTTCCGTGTAAACACACTATTTTTCTAATGGCGTATTTTCCTTTTACTGATAATGTATTTTGCAAAAAAAGCCTTTAAGGATAATAGGTTCTCCAGACTGAGAATGGAAAGCAGGCTTGATGTCTGACTTGAAAGCGACTGTGAATAAAGGTCAGCAGACAGCATCGATATCTGATGATTTCTCATCAGTGCCTCACAAGGCAATTTCAAGCCAACAAATATTTATTGAAAACTTACTCCATGGTAAGCCAAACCCTGTTCTGGGTTATTATTAGTTCCTGTTCATATGGTCTATAGACAAACTTTAGAATAGTGACTGTGAAGATACCTGGTCTACCTAGACAGAGGAGGAAACCATCATGGTAACTAAATCTGAGTTTTCACACCAAAATATGAAAAACAGTGTAGGTTCTTCTGTCTTTCAAGGGTCCTACAGAGCAAATTTGGATGACTGTCAAAATGCAGGATTATGTTATACTAATTGACAAAAAAGTAAAAGACTTTATTTCCAATTTTCAGCTTTATGTGTTCTTTTAGGTGTTTGACCTGATATATGAAGTATGGAATCACCCATGGTGACAGTGCTTGTGTAAAAACTGAAGGTTCAGACTTCCCTGGTGGCACAGTGGTTAAGAATCCACCTGCCAATGCAGGGGACACAGGTTCGATCCCTGGTCTGGGAAGATCCCACATGCTGCAGAGCAACTAAGCCCGTGCGCCACAACTACTGGGCCTGCGCTCTAGAGCCTGCAGGCCACAGCAACTGAGCCCGCGCGCCTAGAGCCCATGCTCCGCAACAAGAGAAACCAGCACAACGAGAAGCCTGCACACCGCAATGAAGAGTAGACCCCCCCTCACCACAACTAGAGAAAGCCCACGCACAGCAATGAAGACCCAATGCAGCCAAAAAAAATTTTTTTAATGAAAAAAAAAAAAATCTGAAGGTTCTCCTTTTTTCTTAAAGATTCTGCCATATTCTATATTTTTAAAACGAGCTCCATTAAAACTAGCGCTTCTAGCAAAAATCTTGCTGTTTCCATTGAAAAGGTATATGGAACTACTGAGCAGTTTCTCTTGTGTACTCAAGAATCCTAAAATAAGAATGAGTTTCAGAAATGTAAAGAGATGAACAAGAAGAGAGGAACAAATGTGAAACCCAAGAAAACCTATTCATTTACCTATCTCATGTCAAGTTCTTATTAAGTGAACAGTTCATGGCAGCAAGGGCTTAATGGTGGCCAAATTCTCAGTGTATATCCAGTTTTTAAGTGGATGGAACACTGGACTGATAAAGAGCCTGCTTTAGTAGTAATTAGGGCATGAGCAAGTCTTTATGTTGAAATGTACTGAATTACCAAATATTAAGACCCTCTCTGTGCATGCATCTCAGATAGATACTATAATTGCACATCCATTTATTAAGGAAAATGTCTTAAAAACAGGAGTTAGAACGGTTGCACACAGAGCTCAAATTATAACTATAAATTTACCTCTAAGGTTCTTACTAGGCTATCAGAAAAAGCCCACAAGAAACAAAATTGAACATCAGTTGACCTATAGGTTCCAGAGATGAAGTACATAGAATATCATTTTAGTTTTATATTTATTTGAAGTATTTCTATATTGTCCAGTAAATAGATTATTTAACACATGGCAACTTTTAAAAAAGAATTTGCATTTTACATATTGTATTTTAAAGTGTTTACAGTGAGAATGAATGTCTCTGAACTATGAATTTATCCTCTGAATAACAAGCCATAGCCTGGAAAACATGTGAATGGCCAATAAAATTCAATGTATGATGTTCTAATTCGTCAAACGGGTGAAAAACTCTGGGATTATGGAAACTGAGAATCCTGAAAGAAATCAATAATTTGTTTCCTTAAATGTGGTTTTCTCTAGAAAATTACTTTAACATTAATCCAAGCCTTTTGGAAGTTCCAAATAAACAGCAAATAAATGCATTGAACATAACAAAAATACATCATTCTTAATTGTTTTCAAGAAATTTTCTTGAATTGTACTCTGTCACACTACACTGGACCATGTTAGATTGGGTAGAGCTATAATGTTAGAACTAATCATTAAACCAAATCCTAGCCACAAATTAATAAACCAGATATGGAATTGTCTTAGTGTGAGATGTCAGAGAAAAGTAGTTTATCACATACTCAAATTTAGGAAATATCAGTTGAGTCCCTTTCACGTGCAAGGCTCTGGTTTATGTTCTATAGAGTACGTAAAATCAATTGCGGAACTAACAGTTTAACGTGAGATGTGTGCACAACTGTTAGGAGAGCCATACACTTTGTGACAGAGGCACTAAACACCAATCCCAGAAGAGGTTGACCCTTTGTAAGCTTTGGAGATCTTGGGATGAATGGTTACAGGAGTTGGGAGAAAATTAGTCAAAATGTGGGCAAAGAGGAGCATCCCCAGAATACGGCCAGCTTTAAGAGACCAGGCATAAATACACAGAACACACTGGATGCAACTGTGGGCAATGAAAATGGAAGGGCAGATACAATGCAGTGTTTGTTAGCAGGCAGGTCATCAACAATATCTGTTCAAAGGTTACATGGAGATAAGAAAGAGAACTCATCCAATTCCCATTGTTTCACGGGAAACAACTGCCAGAAATAAGCAGGCCAAGATGTATCCAGTCAACCAACGGCATACGTGGTCTCCCAAAGACCTAATGGCCTGAGGACAGATGTGAGAATGGGAAAGACAAAAAGTAGGAAGGATCTATTCCCATTTGGAGGATCTGAGAGGATTTCAAGAAGAAGGTATTATTTT
This sequence comes from Phocoena sinus, assembly GCF_008692025.1. Lineage (NCBI taxonomy): Eukaryota > Metazoa > Chordata > Mammalia > Artiodactyla > Phocoenidae > Phocoena > Phocoena sinus. Next base: position 102,567,964 of record NC_045766.1, on the reverse strand, counting down.
AAATGAGACTTGATTTAGAGTTTTAGACAAGTAATAATTCTGAAAAAAACACGTAAGTGCCCATAAAAATCAGGTGTGTAAGAAATATATTCTTAGCACAGAGGGTCAGCTGCTGCAGGCCAGCAAACAGGTGAGGATGCAGCATAGATGCATCAGCTTGGTAGCTGGAAGCCAAGGAAACCTTGTGAGTTGGGACATCTGCAGAGTTGGCAGGTGCAGAGGCAGCCCATGTGGTTGGGAGATTGAGCAAATTAGTGTGTGTGTGTGTGTGTATGTGTGTGTGTGTGTAGTGTGTGGAGGGGGTGGTTTCTCACTGTTAGAGAAGAGATTTACAGACATGGACAGAGAGAAGGATAGAAAGAATCTTCAGGAGAGTTTAAGTAAGACATATTAGTATGAATTCTTTTTTACAATTCTAAGATACATATAACAATATACAGAGATATATGAATATATGCACATGTATTTCCTAGTTCTGTTTTCTGAGAGGTCCTTGAAGCAATGCCATCCCAATAGCAATGATCATGTCAAACACCCAGATCTTGGTTTCTGAAAACGATCCTCCATCAAAAGGAACCAAGAGCCTCTTAGAAAAATGGCTGATTCCAGGGCTGGGGTGAGGCAAAAACAAGATGAGCCTGGAACATCTTGCTATGCCAAATATCAAGAAAATGCAAAAAAGACATAGGAGTCAGCTTGGGAAGCCAAATCTATAACAATTTGTATCAAAATAATTAAGAGTAATGGATTACTAACTCATTGAACAAAATACGACTTTGTAAGTCCATAAATAATAAACTAAAAAATAACAACATAAGTCCATATAATATAAACAAATAAATAATAAATAAATGAGTAAATAGACAAAAAGGAAAAGCTCTTCCTTATAGTTGAATGACAACTAATAAATGAAGATAGAATGATGAAAATGGAAAATCACTCATTTGACAACTATTGTAGACTCATGGCTGATTCAGAAGGAAGTCATCAATGAATGCTAAGGCTGGTTGGAAGTTTGGTAAGTTACAGGAGAGTAGTACACTATCAGAATTTCTCCTCATGGAAAACTAATAAATTACAAAGGGGGAAATTGTGATGCCTAGTACACACGAACCTGACCAAGTGATCAAATTAACATCACTATCGGTAGGATGACTCAACTTCTGTGCCTCCATTATAATGAACAGAGAAGGGCACAGTGTGATTTTGATGCTATTTTTGCCAAGAATGCATGGCCTGAGTAGGGTTAGGGAAAAAACATCATTTGAACTCATGTTGAGGATCAGATTATCAAGATCCTCAGGGAAACACTGAGGAATTGTTCTAGACTGAACAAAACCAGAGTCATGACGACTAAATGCAGTGTGGGTTTCTAGATCACGAAGGAAAAAGAAACATTGTTGAGGAAATGGCTGGAATTTAAATGTTGTCTGTGGATTGGATGGTAGTGTTGTATCATTGTTGATATTCTCATTTGGAGGCCAGTAAGAATGTACTATAATGGAGTTTCCTTGTTTCAGAGAGGTAAACACTGTAATATTTAGAGGCAATGAAGCATCACAACTGCAACTTGTTCTCAAATGGCTAGACAAATGACAATGGGTATATACATATATCAAGAAAGGCTGAGCGAATACATACAGAATCAGGGTGGATAGGATGAGGCAATTCTTTGTACTACTCTTGTGATCTTTCTATAGGTTTGACATAATTTCAAAATAAAGTTTAAAAAAGAACCATGACTTTATATTCTATTACTCAGTGTCATTTCTATGTCGAGCCACATTTTACTGAAATGACAATCACAATGAATTCTAGGTTTTCCCTTCTCCAGGGATGTGTCTAACCTGCTGGGGTTGTTGGGAAGGCTGACATGGTGCCAGGCATGGAGGGGTCTAGCCCTCCTCATCCTTGGGTCATCTTCCAAGGCTCGTCTGGACAGAGGAGTCCATCACCACCACTAGCCCTGCTTTCTCTTCTGCTTCCACCGTTACTGCCTCTGGAGCCCCTCCTTCTTATACATGCCATGTCCATACATGCCATTCAGCTTCTGTGGGTGCCTTTCCCCCTCTTCACTAGGCTCACTGGAAAAGCATCTCTTTTCTGTTTATAAGTTGTAGCAAGCGACCTCTGTGAGAAAAGACATTACCTATCCCTTTCTTCTTCTGGGTCTACCCTTGTCACTTGCCTCACATCTCTCCCAAGTCACTCTCCCTCACCTAGCCCTGGTTCTGGGGAAATTATTTTTTTCTGAGGGGAGAGAGAAGGTTCAGCCTGGATTCTAACTCTACATGTTAAGCTTTTCTCAGAAGTAGCTGCAATAAACTCTAGTGGGGTCAGATTTTTGGAGACATATTTTCTCTTCTGTTTTCAACACAGAATTATTTTTCATCCATAATAATAAATACAAAGCCAAGTATCTGCCTGCATGAAGCAGGAGAGTGCAGGATGTAAGTGGAGAATGTTAGGTTAGTTAATATATTGAAATGGAGTATAACGTGATATTCATCCTGGGACCTCACTCTGAGAACCACTGGTCTAACCTGATGTTTTCCCCAGAAATCAATTTCCTGGCTTTATTTGTAACTTACAGAAAGTTCACGAATTTTGGGATCTGACCAGATCCAGGCTCAAATTTTGACATTGCTTCTCTCTAGCTATGTAAACCTAGGCAAGTTGAATTTCAATAATCCAATACTTTTACCAGATTTACCAGAATATAATTACGTAACATCCCTATGATGTTACGTAGGATTCAAATCCTCAGGAAAATATATAATGAGGATTTGAATATAATATTGTTATGGACTGAATGTTTGTGTCCCCCAAAATTTATTTGTTGAAATTCTAGCCCCCAATATGATGCTCTTAGGATGTGGGGCCTTTGGGAAGCAATTAGGGTGGAGCCCTCATGAGCAGGATTAGTGCCCTTATTAAAAAAAACACCAGAGAACTTGCATCCTCTCTCTCTGCTCTTTCTGCCCTGTAAGGCTACAATGGGAAGTCTCAGTCTGCCACCCAGAAGAGGGTTCTCACCAGAAACTGACACGCTGACACCCTGATCTCATTCTTCCAGCCTCCAGAACTGTGAGGAATAAATAACTGATGTTTATAAGCCACCCATTCTATGGATTTTTGTTATAGCAGCCAGAACAAAGATAAATATCATGTTGAATAAATGAAATGAAATTTGTTTTATTTGTCATAATTTTATCATAACAGTATAGTTTACTTCATGATTTTTCAAGATTAGAAAAATAACAAAACAAATCTCTGACTTACTTATTATGCAAATAGAAACCATAAGTGAAATGTGTATTGCGGAGAAAGTCCATAATTTCAGTAGGCAATGAACTGTGTGGAGCCTGTAAGGAGAAGGAGTGTGGTCTGTATGGGTACCTTCGTAGAGCATCTTGAACAGCATCCCCCTCATCTTCAAAAGTAGGCATACTGAAACTAAGCCTCAAACTACATGACACATAGCCGAGCCACAGGTGCTATACATGCATCACAGGAGTGAGCCAGATTTCCTGACAGCTTCCTGTGAAGGAATGTTTCCTTTCAAGGAAAGGTGTTCTGTGAAGCACAAGTTTAGCCAGAGCTTCCTTCCTGAAAAAGCAAGAGACCCTGGAAATAATCAATTGAATCAAAGAGCGAATCCTAAAAAAAATTTTAGAATATTATGATATATGCTTCAGTGCATCAGTTAGTCAGGATCCTCCAGAAAAATAAAACCAATTTTATATTTAAACAAATATAAAGATATGTAGATAATACACATATATCACATATATGTTTTATATATATGTAGAGACAGAGAGACAAAGGTAGAAACAGAGACAAAGAGAGACAGAGATACAGAGAAAGAGAGACTTATTTTAAGAAATTTACTTTCATGATTGTGGGGACTGTTAAGTCCAAAATTTCATAAGGAAGACAAATACATTGGAAGTTCAGGTAAGTGTTAAGAGTTGATGTTGTAGCGTTTGGTTTTTTTGAATTTTATTATTTATTTTTTTTATACAGCAGGTTCTTATTAGTTATCTATTTCATACATATTAGTGTATATATGTCAATCCCAATCTACCAGTTCATCCCACCACCATCAACCCTGCCCCCTGTTTTTCCCTCTTGGTGTCCATATGTTTTTTTTTTTTTTTTTTTTTTTGGCAGTACGCGGGCCTCTCACTGTTGCGGCCTCTCCCATTGTGGAGCACAGGCTCCGGATGCGCAGGCTCAGCGGCCATGGCTCACGGGCCCAGCCGCTCTGCGGCATGTGGGATCTTCCCGGACCGGGGCACGAACCCGTGTCCCCTGCATCGGCAGGCGGTCTCTCAACCACTGCGCCACCAGGGAAGCCCTGTCCATATGTTTTATCTCTACATCTGTGTCTCTATTTCTGCCTTGCAAACAGGTTCATCTGTACCATTTTTCTAGACTCCACATATATGCATTAATATATGATATTTGTTTTTCTCCTTCTGACTTCATTCTCTATGACAGTCTCTATGTCCATCCACATCTCTACAAATGACCCAATTTTGTTCCTTTTTCTGGCTGGGTAATATTCCATTATATATATGTACCACATCTTCTTTATCCATTCATCTGTTGATGGGCATTTAGGTTGCTTCCATGACCTGGCTATTGTAAATAGTGCTGCAATGAACATTGGGGTACATGTGTATTTTTGAATTATGGTTTTCTCTGGGTATATGCCCAGTAGTGGGATTGCTGGGTCATCTGGTAATTCTATTTTTAGTTTTTAAGGAAACTCCATACTGTTCTCCATATTGGCTGTATCAATTTACATTTCCACCAACAGTGCAAGAGGGCTCCCTTTTCTCCACACCCCCTCCAGCATTTGTTGTTTGTAGATTTTCTGATGCTGCCCATTCTAACCGGTGTGAGGTGATACCTCACTGTAGTTTTGATTTGCATTTCTCTAATAATTAGTGATGTTGAGCATCTTTTCATGTGCCTCTTGTCCATCTGTATGTCTTCTTTGGAGAAATGTCTATTTAGATCTTCTGCCCATTTTTTGATTGGGTTGTTTGGTTTTTTAATATTGAGCTGCATGAACCCTTTATATATTTCGGAGATTAATCCTTTATCAGTTGCTTCATTTGCAAATATTTTCTCCCATTCTGAGGGTTGTCGTTTTGTCTTGTTTATGGTTTCCTTTGCTGTGCAAAAGCTTTTAAGTTTCATTAGTTCCCATTTGTTTATTTTTGTTTTTATTTCCATTTCTCTAGGAGGTGGGTCAAAAAGGATCTTGCTGTGATATACATCAAAAAGTGTTCTTCCTATGTTTTCCTCTAAGAGTTGTATAATGTTTGGTCTTACATTTTGGTCTCTAATCCATTTTGAGTTTATTTTTGTGTGTGGTGTCAAGGAGTGTTCTAATTTCATTCTTTTACAAGTAGCTGTCCAGTTTTCCCAGCATCACTTATTGAAGAGACTGTCTTTTCTCCATTGTATATCCTTGCCTCCTTTGTCATAGATTAGTTGACCATAAGTGCATGGGTTTAGCTCTGGGCTTTCTATCCTGTTCCATTGATCTATATCTCTGTTTTTGTGTCCATACCATATTGTCTTGATTACCGTAGCTTTGAAATATAGTCTGAAGTCAGGGAGTCTGATTCCTCCAGCTCTTTGTTTTTTCCCTCAAGATTGCTTTGGCTATTCGGGGTCTTCTGTGTCTCCATACAAATTTTAAGATTTTTTTGTTCTAGTTCTGTAAAAAATGCCGTTGGTTATTTGATAGGGATTGCATTTAATCTGTAGATTGCTTTGGGTAATATAGTCATTTTCACAGTATTGATTCTTCCAAGCCAAGAACATGGTATATCTCTCCATCTGTTTGTGTCATCTTTGATTTCTTTCATCAGTGTCTTACAGTTTTCTGAGAATAGGTCTTTTACCTCCTTAGGTAGGTTTATTCCTAGGTATTTTATTCTTTTTGTTGCAATGGTGAATGGGATTGTTTCCTTAATTTCTCTTTCTGATCTTTCATTGGTAGTGTATAGAAATGCAAGAGATTTCTGTGCATTAATTTTGTATCCTGAAACTTTACCAAATTCATTGATTAGCTCTAGTAGTTTTCTGGTGGCATCTTTAGGATTCTCTATGTATAGTATCATGTCATCTGCAAACGGTGACAGTTTTACTTCTTCTTTTCCAATTTGGATTCCTCTTATTTCTTTTTCTTCTCTGATTGCTGTGGCTAGGACTTCCAACATTATGTTGAATAATAGTGGTGAGAGTGGACATCCTTGTCTCGTTCCTGATCTGAAAGCAGGAAATGCTTTCAGTTTTTCACCATTGAGAATGATGTTTGCCGTGGGTTTGTCCTATATGGCCTTTATTATGTTGAGGTAGTTTCCCTCTATGCCCACTTTCTGGAGAGTTTTTATCATAAATGGGTGTCAAATTTTGTCAAAAGCTTTTTCTGCATCTATTGAGATGATCATATGGTTTTTATTCTTCAATTTGTTAATATGGTGTATCACATTGATTGATTTGCATATATTGAAGAATCCTTTCATCCCTGGGATAAATCCCACCTGATCATGGTGCATGATCCTTTTAATGTGTTGTTGGATTCTGTTTGCTAGTATTTTGTTGAGGTTTTTGCATCTATATTCAACAGTGATATTGGTCTGTAATATTCTGTTTTTGTAGTATCTTTGTCTGAATTTGGTACCAGTGTGATGGTGGCCTCATAGAATGAGCTTGGGAGTGTTCCTCTGAAATTTTTTGGAAGAATTTAGGAAGGATGGGTGTTAGCTCTTCTCTAAATGTTTGATAGAATTCACCTGTGAAGCCATCTGGTCCTAGACTTTTGTTTGTTGAAAGATTTTTAATCACAGTTTCAATTTCATTACCTGTTATTGATCTGTTCATATTTTCTATTTCTTCCTGGTTCAGTCTTGGAAGGTTATACCAGATGTTATAATTTTTAGTCTGAAATCTGTAGAGGAGGATGGTAGGCTGGAAACTTGGGCAAGAGTTCTATGTCACAGTCTTCAGGCAGAATTTATTCTTCTCCAGAAAACCAAAGTTGCTGCTCTCAAGTCCTGATTGGATGGGGCCCATCCACATTACCAAGGCAATCTCCTTTCCTAAAATCAGCTGATTATAAATGTTAATCATATCTGCAAAATACCTTCACAGCAACATCTAGACTAGGGTTTAACCAAACAACTGGCCACCATAGTTTTGCTAAGTTGACACATAAAATTAACCATCACATTCAGTATCTTCTAAAAACTTTAAAATTCTCAACAAATTTTTTCAAAAAGTGTGTGTAAAAACATGAAGATGGCCATTTAGAAAGTTACGATTCATGTTTGCACTTCAAAGACATACAAACATACATTCATACAATACTCTAAAATATATCCAAAATTATGCCCAAAAGGTTATTATGTGTTGATAGAATATATTCAAATACATATCTAATGACTGGGGTTTAACTACCATAACCTGTAACCATAGAAGACTGAAAAGGAGGAAGGAAGGAGGGAAGGAAGAAAGAGGGAAGGAAGGAGGGTAGAGGGGCGAGAGAAAGAAAAAGAAGGAAAGAAAGAAAGAAAGAAAGAAAGGAAGGAAGGAAGGAAGGAAGGATGGAAGGAAGGAAGGAAGGAAAGAAGGAAGAAAGAAAGAAAGAAAGAAAGAAAGAAAGAAAGAAAGGAAGGAAGAGAGAGAGAAAGAAAGAAAGAAAGTGTAGAAGAAGGTGAGAAGGTTTCTTAAAAAGATGGCAGGAGAAGTGAAAGAAAGACAAGATAAAACAGAGGTAAAGAAAGGAGAGGATTTTAGTTTAAATCTGTACAAATAATGACAAATTTGAAAAAATGAGCCAGCATAGCATAGCTAATAAGAGTTAATTTGATATATAACATCACGGACAGTTAGAGTATATCCAGACTCACACTGTTTAAAAAGAAATACCAACCACACAGACAATAACAGAAATAGGCTTTTTTTTTTAATTGCAGGGCATGGCACAATCTAAAAAATCTTGTATGTGGAAAAATAAGGAATCTAAACATCACATATAAATTCAGAGAACTTCCCAAAATGAACACAGTTAAATTCTTCGTATAGAAGGCAGCAATGCAAGGCTTTTTACCTTGCAAACCTCTCTCTTCCCCCTAGTCCTTGTTCTTCCTCTAACTCTTTTTATCTCCTTTATTCATGACATTTACTTTAAAGTTAATGAGGTTGGAAAGAAATCATACAGTGAGCATTGGAAGGGTCAATGTGGGAAGGTTCAGATTAATTCACCAAAAATCAGTCACATTCTGTCCACAGCCTTATCATCTTTCATTCTTGCATACAGAAAAACAGCTTTAGTGTATTTTTCAGAAATTAATTGGGTTGGCTTAATCCCAGCAAAGCACTTGTTCCTTTAAGTAGGTTAAAGTACTTGAAATCTTAAGCTTTTCTAGAATAATTTAAATATTTCACTGCAGAAGTGACTTTTCTACTGGGTTCATATAATTACATTTTACTAGCAAAAAAGTAAAAAAATAATGTGCCTTGAGCTTACCCTTCAAATTTAACCTTAAAAACCAGGATCTAAAGTTAAAGGAAAAAAAAAAAGAAAACATTCCTTATAAATTAGTAATTATCCAAAGAAAAGTTGCAACCAGAAGAGAAAATTAAAATATCAAGCATAAGCTGAAGCATAGCTGAAGAACTCTGCTGTTTGTCTTCCTGATCTGGTAGTTATATGATTGAGTGCACACTTGATTCAACCCTGCAGAGTTTAAAATAGTGTATATATAGCTGCTTAATAAACGGTTTTCTTATAATATTGGTAGATTTAAAATAATTAAGATAATACTGTCCTAGATATTAATAATAACATTGCTCAAAATATGTTCATCATCTGATCTACGTCATCTCATTTAATTTGTCCCTGTAAAATAGGCTTGACAGGTAGGTAATATTAATCTAATTTTATAAACGGGAAACCTTGTTGTAGAAACCTAGCAGGTGTAAAGTTGAGACTAAGGCTCTGACTTTTGACTCAAGAGTATTTTTCTTGGCAGTACTTTACATGCCTTTGGTTTGGTTTATATTGAGCTAATGTTCTTGAGGACAAAATGCTAAATGAGATACATCATATAGAAAAGACAAATACTGTATGGTATCTTGTATATGTAGAATCTAAAAAAATGCAAATCATAAAAGCAGAGGGTTACCAGAAACTAGAAGATGGGGGAATGGCAGAAATGTTTAAGGGTACATACTTGTAACTAATAGATAAATAAATAAGTCCTGAAGACCTAATACACAGTACAAAGATTATAGACAACAAAACTGTATTATAAACATTAAACTTGCTAAGAGACTAGATTTAATTATTCCCACCTCTAGAAGAAATGATAATTATGTGATGTGATAGAGGTGTTAGCTAATGCACAATGGTTATCATACTGCAAAATGTGTGAATGTATCACATAATTTTGTTGTACACTTTAAATTTACACAATGTTGTATGTCAAATATATCTCAATAAAAAGTTTTTTAATTAAAATTTAAAAATTAAAAAGGGCTTACTATGTGCCAATTTCTCTAAATGTATTAATTCACATAATTCTCGTATCCATTCTGTGAAGGAGATTATATTTTACAGACTGAGGCCCCACAGTCACTCCACGTGCTAATATCAAAGCTGAGCTTTGCACCGAGGAAAGTTTCAGAGTCTATGCTTTTAACTACTACTCCATATTGTACCAAAAACTCTAATCTGAGATCGTGGTTACCTAATTAGGACTATAGGCTCATTCTTAGAAAACCATTTCCTGAAAAAGCACCGAAACAGTAGAAATTGTAGCACAAGCAGAGAGATGTGAAGAGAAAGGAAACACATTTATTGACCATATTCTTGGGCTAGACATTTATTCTTTTGACTCATTCAATCTTTAGCCACTGAAAGTATTGTGTACTATTTAATCATCACAACTACTCCATAGAATAGGTACTATTCCACTTGACAAATGAGAAAACTGAGACCCAGAGTTAAATAATTTACCTGTTATCAGAGCCAGGATTGAAAACTAGTTAAATCCAACCCGAAAGTCATCATTTTTTTTTTTTTTTTTTTTTTTTTTTGCGGTACGCGGGCCTCTCACTGTTGTGGCCTCTCCCATTGCGGAGCACAGGCTCCGGACGCGCAGGCTCAGCGGCCATGGCTCACGGGCCCAGCCGCTCCATGGCATGCGGGATCTTCCCGGACCGGGGCACGAACCCGTGTCCCCTGCATCGGCAGGCGGACTCTCAACCACTGCGCCACCTGGGAAGCCCTCATCATATTTTTACGTTGGTGCTTCTGCTTAACAATCCATTGAATTCCGTTAAGTGTAGATCTGAGAGTGTCTGGCAATCCTTGGGCCACAAATAAATCACAGACAGCTCTGATCATTGCCAACAAAGAACAATGTCAGGTATAAGCTGGAATAAATAGGCCTTTCCCAAGTTCTCCCAGCAGCTTGGTCACAGTCTACCTACAGGGTCTGAGGTCACCTGGTAGGAGAGATTCTAATAAAATAGCTGTCCATTTCTCACTTAAGTGTCTCTCCACATACATGATGAGATGCACTCATAAAATAGAAATACAATTACACAGCATTCGAATTTGATGCTAGTACCTATCACTGAACAGGTATTCAATAAACCTATTTTGAATGAATGTAAAGTAATCCTGAAAATTCAAATTAGTATTATAACGACTTCACCAGACTATTGATTTTTCTTGTTAAATTAATATTGATTCTTCTTGTAAAATTTATCTTTATCATCAAGGAATCAGAAGCATGTGAGAAGTAGGTTTTCAATCATTACACAAAGTAATTAAATATCCAAACCTGTAATAAATCAGACCAATGTGTGATCTTAATATGTGAAATACTAGTTTTTCCAGATTGCAAGTATAGCATCTCTTTTGGGAGTTCTCTATCTCATTTGTTACATATGGAATAAAATGTCTTATATAGCTTTCATGTATCAACCCAGTGATTTTAGACACAGGAGCCATTCAATTTCCATGTCTTGGGTCTATTCAGTTGTTTGTCCAAAGCTCTCAACAGAGAACTACAATGCTCATTCACTCAACTTCTTATTAGATCACCCTAATGACTAAATAAGATGTTATATTGACAGCAAGAAAAAAATAATGTAAAACCCACTATAAGAAACAAGTAGGTTCCTTTAAAAAGTGCATTAAAATAACCTAAAATAAAAGAGATGGTAATTATGTGACATGATGGAGGTGTTAGCTAAGGTTATGGGGGTCATCATTTTGCAATGATAAGTGTATCAAATTTATACATTGCACACCTTAAACTTACACAATGTTGTATGTCAATTATGTCTCAGTAAAGCTGGGGGAAAAAAGAAACAAAGTGTGACCAATACATGCCATGATAACAGTGATTATGTTAGTTAGTGGGGTTATTAGAGATTTTAATTTTCTTCTTTTAATTTGCATTTTCCAAACTGTCTTCAATAAATATAAATTACTTTTATAATAAGAAAAAAGAAGAAACAAGTAGTTCTGCAAAACTATTTCTTCAATAATATCTTCATGTTTTCCTTTTCTGCACCTCAACCCTATATTTCCCTCCATCGCTACCAAGAACATAGTAGACAACTACAGGAAAACAAAAGCCCCTAAACATATTAATGTTAAATCATAGCATACAAAACAACAAAAATATTATTCTAACTCTAACGAGTAAGTGGGAAGTTAAGGAAAATTCCCAATCTGCTCGTGATCGGGACCTGAGATTAGCGTAATGTAAACTAATGTACATACTAATTCTACATGCAATACAATAACAAACATGGTTTGCTAAGTTTAGAGTCTTGGACTTTTAACTAAAACAATTACTATAAGATGATTTCATTTTTTTAACATTAAATTTTCAGGAAATTGATCTATAATGCAGAAAGCTGCTAAAAATATAAATCAATGTATTAAATAAAAATAAAAGAGTAGCTTGAACTTATAATAATTTTTTAAAATTTTTCTAAGTTTTTCAGAGACTAACAATTTTGTAGTGGCAACACGTATGGATATACTTAAAGTAACAGCAATTCTTAGAATCAAATTCCCTTAAAAGTAATTTGCTCATTGAGAGATATTTAGTTGGGTAGACTGAGAGTTCAGAGCCCAGAGAGAATGAGAGAGGCTCAGTGAGGCAAGGAACAACTGCTAACTCCAGCTGTCTATAGTTTTACTTGGTGGCTGCAGCACAAGCAAAAGGGTTAGAGTCCAAGAGGCAACAGCAGTAATTAGTAGAGGTGAAAATGAACACACTTAGTGGTGGAGATAAAAGAAATATTTAGTAAAAGAGTAAATATTAAATGAGTCTACAGTACAATCTAGACCCTGTATCAGAACACTTAAAGCATTGCCACTTTAGAGTTCAGAAGAAAGGAGGTTAAATACCACTGCTCTAGTCCCATTTCTTTATTCTATAGCTAAAGATCCTTAACCATAATGGAAAAATAATTTCCAAAGTAGCAAAGCTACTTAGTGGCAGAAATAGCACTAAAACCCAGGTCTCCTGGACCCCAGTTTTTACCAAGTACACCATAATGCTTTAGAGAATACTTTTATTAATGTATTTAGACAATTCAGTGAATCATTGTGAAACTAGATATTTCAATGTTCTGTTGCTGAATAATTTTAAAATGCTGGTGTGTTTTGTTAGCCATCATGTTAAATTTAACCAGAGCAAAAGAAACAGCAAAACACACATAATTTAAAAATGTAGCTCTTCTAGACAATGCTTATTAACTAGAAACAGCATTCTTTACTTTATAATTACATGTAGAATTTTATAGTTAAATTTAGAAGAATAATAAATACAAGTCTGCACATATTTGAAAAGATTTCTCTTTGGAGTAAAATTTTCTTGTGATCGTTTTATATATCATCTATCTTCATAAAAGAGAAAGCACCTTTGCTGTGTCAAATGTGGTATAACAAGGTTTTCATTAATTAGACCCATTTCATCTGGGTCTTAATGAATTAATACAAGTTTGCTGGGCAAAGAAAGGTGATAGGAATAAGGAGTATTCCCTGGTGAAGAAATAACCTAAGCAAAGAGCCAAGTTATATAAGTGGCAGATTGGAGTGAGAAAGACCCATGGAAGAGTCTTTGCAGGCTCATGCAATGGTCCAAGTGAAAGATGATCAGTAAAGAACAGTGACAGTTTTGCAGATTAGAAAGATTCAAGAAAATTCTGATCAAAACATCTGCATGATTTAGGGACAAACTGGAGATGAATAGCGAGAGAAAACGGAGAGTTATTGAGCATGACATCAAGTTTTTAGCATGGGAAGCTGGGTGGCTGGTGATGCCTTTAACTGAAATTAAAGGACACAAGGAGAGAAGCAGAATTGGCCATATTTAGGCTGTGGTTATTGATGGAATCCACATGTGTTTTCTTGGTTGAGCTGAAGATTAGATTTAACATGGTGATGGTTATGGTAGGTAGACTTCTAAGATGGCCCCCAGTGTTTCCTACGTGCTAGAATTCATATCGTTGTATAATTCCTTCCCCTTACAAGTGAGTTCGGGACTTCCCCAGTGGTCCAGTGGCTAAGACTCTGAGCTCCCAATGCAGGGGGCCCAGGTTCGATCCCAGATAAGGGAACTAGATCCCACATACCACAACTAAGAGTCTGCACGCCACACCTGAAGATCCTGCACTTGGCAACAAAGATCCCACGTGCTGCAACAAAGACCCAGTGTAGCCAAATTTATTAATTAATTTTAAAAAAGAGTGAGTTGGATCTAGTGATTTGTGTCTTACCAATAAGATATGACAAAAGTGATAGGATGTCACTTCCATTATTAGGTTAGAAAAATTGTGACTTCCACTTGGTTAGCAGATTCTCTCTCTTGCTGGCTTTGACAAAGCAAGTTACCATGTTGGAAAAGCCCACATAGACCAAACTGAGGGTAGCCTCCAGCCAACAGCCAGTAAGGAACTGAGGCCTTCTGTTCAACATCCCTGAATCCTGCCAGCAACCATCAGTATGAGCTTCAAAAGGAGATCCTTACCCATTCAAGTCTTCAGGTGAGACCCCCAACCCTAGATGACACCTTGATTACATTCTTAAAAGACATCAAGAAGCAGAGGACCCAGCTAAATTTCTGACCCACAAAAATTGCCTAGATTTCTGACCCACAAAAATTATGAGATAATACATGTGTGTTCTTTTAAGCCACTAAGTTTTGGGGTAATTTGTTTCACAGCAATACATAACTAATACAGTGGTAGTTAAAATTATGTAAGCAAATGAGATTTAAAATAAATAAATAAAAGTTATCCCAAGATCAGTCTTTCAAGGAAATCAGAAATATCCTTGAGGGGCTTCCCTGGTGGTTCAGTGGTTAAGAATCCGCCTGCCAATGCAGGGCACACAGGTTCGAGCCCTGGTCTGGGAAGATCCCACATGCTGCGGAGCAGCTAAGCCTGTACACCACAACTACTGAGCCTGCATTCTAGAGCCTGCAAGCCATAATTGCTGAATCCTGCACCCCTAGAGCCCATGCTCCACAACAAGAGAAGCCACCACAATGAGAAGCCTGCACAACGAAGAGTAGCGCCCACTCGCTGCAACTAGAGAAAGCAAAGACCCAATGCAGCCAAAAATAAATAAAAATAAATTTATTAAAAAGAAAGAAAGAAAGAAATATCCTTGGGTTCCTAACTTCTCTTTAATTACCATTTCTGGGTTCCCAGATTCTCAGTTCTTTAATCTGTCACCAGGTCTCCTTGTCAAAAAAGGAAATAAATCTGGCTAATTTAACACTAAACAGAAAGAATCCAGACAAATTAGCTGGATATGTCAGGCTAGATATGCCAAGCTGGATGCCCCAGGACCTGAAAAATAAGCCTGATTCTTCATGATATCCCAGAAGAGAGATCAGTGGTTCATCTGCTCATGTCAAAGGAACCAAAGGAGGGCACAGGGGCTCCCCCAAAGCCCATGAAGGGGCACTATGAATGAAAGAATCACCTACTGGCCCCAGAGAGTACACATCAGCTAATGATGGTACAATTTCCAGTCAGATCTCTCCAACTCCCCCACTTTACTTTCTCCTGCTCCCTCCAAACTTGCAGGATAAGACACAGCAGCTAGCGATGGAGGGAGCTAACAAGTGGTGAGAGCAAGGTGATGTGGTGGCTCAGGACTGGTGGAAGAAGGAAGAGAAACCAAACATGGCTCCTTCCCTGCTGCAGACTTCCATATTGAGGCTGCTCAATCTGAGGCTGGAGAAAAGACTGACAGTAAATCAAGCCCGCAGCCTTTACTAATATAGTCCCAGACATCCTGTTTACCAATTCGAGACTATGCTCTAGACATAAAGTTAATGGAAGACCTGTTATATAAGAATGATAGAAAAATCATGGTGCCTGCATCTATCTTTATCCCTGAAGAAATAGCCACACTGAACACATTTTGAATGGGCAGGAGGAAACAAAAATGAAGTTGCCTCTTAACTATGTCATATGATATACTTGTTTGTTAACTTATATATATTTAACAGTGATTTGATTACAGGGGAATAAGAGAACCATGAAATTCCACTTGTGATGTAGATGATGCAGTATTCTGGATGGTTTGTTAAAAAGAAAAGAAAAAAAAATTGATGTCTGGACTTAAGACCATTTATGCAGCATTCTTATTTTCTATCCATTGAGACAAAATTTTTATTTCATATTCAGCTTCCTAGAAACCAAAAAACTCAAGGAAAACCTCAAATGTGTAATCTTTATTATCAAATGTAAGTGTCACACCATACCCTCATGAACACAAAGTTTTCCTAAATCTACTCTCTAAGAATAAATTCTCATTAAGTGTGGGATCTATAGTAAGAGATGCAAAACAGAATCGAAATAGAAGCAAAGATGCCTAAAGCCCAGCTGTTTACCAAATCTCTGGCATCAAAACTTGCATTTGATGCAAGTGCATCAAATATTGCACTTTCAAAAAGAAATAATTAGTTTCCTGTAGCTGCTGTAACAAATGACCACAATCTTGGAGCTAAAAATAATAGAAATTTATTGTCTCACACTTCTAGAGAGCAGAGATCCAAAATCAGTTTCACGGAGTTGAAATCAGGTGTTGTCAGGGTCCTGCTCCCTCCAGAAGCTCTAGAGGAGAATCCTTTCCTTGACTCTTTCAGCTTCTGGTGGCTTCCCATATTCCATGTCTTCTGGCCACATCACTGCAAGCTCCGCCTCCAGTGTCACATTGCATTATTCCCTTTTGTCTGTGTAGAATCTCCATCTGCCTCCCTCTTATAAAGATACATGTGGTTGCGTTGGGGACCCATATTGATAACCTAGAATAATCCTCCCAGCTCAATATCCTTAATTTAGTCACATCTGCAAAGACCATTTATTCCAAAGTGAAGATAAAGGAAAACTTCACTTAAAATGGAGTTAAGATTCACTTTGTTATACAGCAGAAACTAACACAACATTGTAAAGCAGTTATACTCCAAGAAAGATGTTAAAAAAAAAAAAGAAAGAAAATGAAAGTAAAAAAAAGGAGTTAAGAAGACCCGAAGGGAGAGCTCTCATGCACGTACCACTTGCTGCAGCCTGCATAACCAGCAAGAAGTAGGAAGATAAGAATTATTTTAACAAGGTCTGTTTGTATATCTCTTAGTATATAATCCTCTCAGTCTCATCTTTTTACCCATGATTAAAAGAATGTTACTTTTCTCCTGGTACAAGGAAGAACATTTTTTCACATGGGAATTTCATCTCCTGCTTTTAAGAAAAGGAAGGAAGATCCCTCCCTGCCCCAAGCAACAACACACTAACCACTGCTTGCAGCCAATGAGAAGCAGCCACAACCTTGAATTCTTGTCTTTCTCCAAAGAACTTTTGTTCAAAACAGCCCTCCCGAATTTCCCCCTAAAATTTAATAAAAGCAAGCCCCTCTCTGTCTGGACTTGCCTATGATCCACCATATCTTGTCTGTTCCAAATTGCAATTCTCTGCTATTCCCAAATAAACCCATTTTCCTGGTTAAAAAACAAAACAAAACCAAAAAGCCTGGCTGCTTTTTTTTAATAAATTTATTTATTTTATTTTTATTTATTTTTGGCTGCGTTGGGTCTTTGTTGCTGCATGTGGGCTTTCTCTAGTTGCAGCAAGTGGGGCTACTCTTTATTGCAGTGCACGGGCCTCTCATTGTAGTGGCCTTTCTTGTTGCAGTGCACAGGCTCCAGGTGCGCGGGTTTCAGTAGTTGTGGCTTGCAGGCTTAGTCGCTCTGCATGTGGGATCTTCCCAGACCAGGGCTCAAACCCGTGTCCCCTACATTGGCAGGTGGATTCTTAACCACTGCGCCACCAGGGAAGACCCTGGCTGCATTATTTTTGAGATTGACACCAACATAAAGTAGCATTCCCAGGTTTCAGTGGCTATATTTTGGGGGATCATTTTTCAGCCTACCACGACATATGAACAGCAATAGATACATAGCATGCAGAATAAGATTTTTAATCCACCTATATACTTTAGGTAATAAACTAACACTCTAAATTTAGAAATTTGCTGGATTTCAATAACATCTTCATTAATGTAATTAATTCTCATATTGTAGCTATAGATACAATTTTTAGTTCTCAGTAGTGAGAATAGAATAGACTTCTGGAAGCCAAGGTGTTAGTGGAATGGTCTGTGTAAACATGGGACCAGATTATTATAAAATTCCATTATTCACAAATGCTTCTACTAAGAGCACTACACACAGAAAGGAAATTTATTGCTCTCCCTTTAAGAGAGTAAAATCTAAAATAGCTCAGTGTGGGACCTTAGCTCACCACAGAATTTTAATGCTGGACAGGATCTCAGCCCTTCATCCTTACTTTTCAGATAAGAAAAGCAAGGCTCAGTGAGACCTGCTCACAGATCCCACAGATAATAAGTAGCAGAATGAGATCAGAATATTTCCTCACTCCTCATCCATGCTCTTCCTTTTGAGCTATGCGACTCTCTTTTTTGTTTGGTCATTTACTGAAATATAAGCTAGTTTTAATCACTCTCCTGTTTAGGTTTTTCAACCCTTAGAATTAAAGCACGTTAATTAGTATTTAAGCGTTTATTTCTGGATTTAGTAACATAAATATTCTTACTGACCTCTTACCAACAAAAGTCTGATCTGCAAAAGAGGAAATTCAGGAAGACAGTGCTTAACACTCAACTGCTATCAGGTTAATTCAAAGGAGTTGGTTCAGTTAATATTTTAATGTGCACAAAAGGAAACAGAACCTGCAAATGCACTCAGTACAGATATATCTAGCAGCAGCAATAAGCAGGACTGAATTTGTAACAGCTGGGGAAGTTCCCATCCACAAATTAGAAATGCAGAAATTTTCTCTCCCACACCAAACAAGTTGGTTTGTGGTTTTCTAAAAGATTCACCGGCTATATATCTATTCTTTCTCATGAAGAGAGACTCGATAAAATGGCAAAATGTCACTCCGATATCCTTGTAAATCATCTGCTTTCAAGTTTACCAGGCAGGTTTAGCAAGGAGACAGTCTATTACAACATAAGCTGCCCTTGTGTCTCTTAGTGATGCCAGGACATCATTTAAGAAATCCAACTTTAGGGCTTCCCTGGTGGTGCAGTGGTTGAAAGTCCGCCTGCCGATGCAGGGGGCACGGGTTCGTGCCCCGGTCCGGGAAGATCCCACATGCCGCGGAGCGGCTGGGCCCGTGAGCCATGGCCCCTGAGCCTGCGCGTCCAGAGCCTGTGCTCCGTAATGGGAGAGGCCACAACAGCGAGAGGCCCGCGTACCGCAAAAAAAAAAAAAAAAAAAAAAAAAAAAAAGAAATCCAACTTTAAAAAATCTGAATGAGTAGGTGATTTTGAAATGATTTCATTCTTGTAGTTGCTCATAATGTAAAATGCAATGTTACAATGCAGTCCAAACTTTTTCTCAGAATATTATATATCTTATTGAGACAGAGATTCCTGTTATTATTTATTCATGCCAATATAAATTATTCTCTTCAAATGAACTCAAGTCACGTAAACTCTGGCTTCCAGGAACCAGAGCATGCTTTCTTTTTGAGAGATGTGAATTTCACCTCATTCCTTGAAAATTGAAAAATCAAATAACAAACAAGCCCAGTGTTTACAATCAATACCTATTTCAGTAACTCCTTGAGATTGTTTGACTCCAGTGTGAGTTGAAGTCCTGTGAGTATTAAGGACTTGGAATCTTTTTTGCTATCAACTCCAAAACAAAGATGAACTACGGTAGAGAGTTGTCTTTATTATGGGGATCTGAATGGGGGGTTCTGGTTTGTTTTATTTATTTTAAAACCAAAAGCCAATTCAAGGATGATGAATGGTGTCAGTTTGACAGCACCAAAGACTGAAATTCTTCATTTTTTCCAAGGTTTAGCCTGGCAATGCCTGCAATTTCTTCTACAGTTTACACGGTGAAGTGCATTAACTCTTACCTGTATAAGCTGATTCTAAAAGTGTGGTATCGGGGTCATGATCTATTCTGACAATTCCTTTTCTCCTGATAGCCCTTGTAAGTATGAGGGTAGATATAATAAAAGAGATTCTTTTTACTTTTAAAGAGGTTTTTTTTTTTTCAGTTGGAACTGAATAAAGCCTTCTGATTGAATTTATTCAGGTCAGCACACTGATTGAAGGCTAGAGCTGGTCTGGACCTGACCCCAACAATGATTGTTCTATGAGCCCAATCTCAGATGGGGTTCAGATTTATTGACCTGAATTTTGCCAGATTGAAAGAATAGTCTCAGGGAAAGTTGACACTTACACAGTCTACCTTTCGAATTTAACAAAAACTTTATCCTGCTCTTTGGTTGACACCAATAATAGTGGTGATATAGTGGAATGGATATTCCTTTGTTGCTGAGGGACATCCTTGGACAAGGAGAGAAAAAGCCATGTTCAGCTAGTCATTACCATCCAGGTAATAATGACTTCTGGTTGCTAATAAACAATTGGGTTTTAAATGAGATTTATTTTCTCTGAGGCAATTTGTTTTTCACTTATTCACTCCTGTAAGTGACTAATTTACAGCATTTAAACATTTTTATTGAGATAATTATAGAAACTCAATAAAAGGGTGGAAGACTTATTTTATTATTTCTTATGCATTCTTTTCTTCAACTTTTAAAATATTACGTGTACTTTTTAAGAGAAGGTTATCAGTAGAGATTGAAGCTGAGTCTATATGAATAGTAGTCGAAAGTTTGCAGAACCATTATGATAATAAAATTTTGCTGAAGTAATGATGCTAATTAAATTTGTGGAGCAACCACAATGTAACAGCTATTGCTAGAAACTTTTGGCATAATAATGAAAACATAACTTGCTTTAAGGTGTTTGTAATCACCTTAGAAAAACAATAATAATACACTGAAAAAAAGTAGAAACGTGAAACAAAACTTGTGTTACTATCATATAGTGCTTGTTCTTATAAAAATTAGTCTCCTTTAGAGTGAATCATTTTTTATTACATAGTGAAGTGTTATATAACGTGGCATGGACTCCAAATGCTGATGGAATTCAAATAAAAAATAAATTGAATGAAGTATGGAATATTTGAATTGTGAACTAGAATTTGGAAAAAGAGAAAGTATTTTTAAAAAGTAGGGTTGGAGGAGGACATTGCCAATTAAAAAATACTATCAAACACATGAATAAGCATGAATTGTATTGGAACAGTGAGGCTTTCTCATTTCTCTGGTGGATGAGACACACTTTGAAGTGACCTTAATGAATATTGTTTTTTCCTTCATGCAAAATTTTTATGAAGTGAAAAACTGAGTGATTGTTAGGATAATTTCAACCCACATCAAAAAAATAAAGCAAATCATAGCAAATTAAGTTGGAGGGTGAAAAAAGACAAAACACAATTCCTCCTCTTAAAGGGTTGAATTTTGGAGTTAAGATTTGCTGCCCACAAGCTTGACAGGAGATTTTTTTAAATCTCTTTCTTGATTTAAAATGATGAAAGCTAAATGAGGAATTTTCTTGAATTCATTAGATTTATGTAGCATTTCATAATTTACAAGTCTAATCACTTACATTACTTATTTTATCCTAGAATGGAGACAGAATAGCTGATTCAAGTGTCATTATTTCCTAGCTGTATGCCTTTGATCTTTCCTTTTTCTATTCCTTTTGAAGTTTAGTTTTCTCTTCTGTTATATGAAAATAATAATACTTATCAAGTAGAGTTGTAAATATTTTAAACATGTAGTGCTTGGCGGAGAGTTGGAACTCAAGCATGAGTCCACTATTTAAAAGATGATGTAACAGAAAAAGTCAGGTAACTTGCCAAAGTCTTCACAGATTGAAGGAATAGACATAATAGTAGTCTTCAGAACTACTATTCTGTGATTTTTCTACTATATTGTGTAGCTTCAAATATAATTTCACATATGATCAAATTGATTATTATGAGAGTCTCTAGATATATTTATATTTAACAAGGCCAACATCACTTGTATATTTAAGTGGTATGTGTATCACTGTTATGCTTCTTAAACTATGTACCCATGGGGTGTATGCTGTATGCTATTGTTTTTCAAAATCACAGATTAAACTTGGAGCACCTTAAAAATGGGGGAAGAGCAATATTCTATATTAAAATAAGCAACCGTATATAAACCATATATAATGAGGTAGACTTTTTACTTTTTAATATAAAACCAAAAAAATTTGCCTGTAGAAGTTTGTTTTAGATCATATTTCAGTCCCTGGTTTATATGATCATATTTTCTGCCATGCTTGGTACTTTTGGAAGGAAGTTTTATGAGAAATGAAATACCATGTTCAGGATCACAAAGGAGTTTGTGTCCCCCAGAAATCTACATTTCCCAGAATATAGACTAGAGATGGCATGGTTTCTAAGCCTCTCTTCATACTGTAATTTCTATATATTCTTATACCTACTCTTTCTCATTTCTCTTTTTCCTCCATTTCAAAGGAAGGAGTATTAAGTGTACAATAGCCAAAGGCAACCTAAAGAAGGAAACAAGCCAAACACTTTATGATATGTATTCTGTATTCTAAAGGACATGATTTTCTTGGGGTAAAATTTAAATTCTTGACTATATTAAATGCTCTCATATCAGTGACATACATGCTGGATAGTAAACTTTAAACTCAAACTTCTATACTGCCCTTTGTGATGCTGGGGCTGGAAGTCGTTAATCCATATTTCTGCTTTACTTGGCTGGATTCCTGTTGGACTGTGCCAATAGGGGGAGCTATAGGGAACCTGGAAAACTGAAGGAGAAAAGACGCTGCTTCCTGTTCTTGTCCCAGGGACCCCAGGACACACCTTCTGCCTACCAGTGACACTTCTTCAGTAAGCACAGTTAATTCCAACGTGCAGTTTTCCCAACATTCCCATCGTCTTACTTTAAATCATTGCTTCAGGCACTATTTCTTTTAAAATCTTTTCCTAAGTGATTTGGTTATTATTGCAAACACCAATGACAGATTTTTGCTTGTTTTTCTTTTTTTTTCTCCAAATTGATCTGTGTCAGAAATCTCAAGAGCAGTCATACTATCTCTCATCTCTCCCCCAAGTATTCCGAATGGGTTGGGTAATCTCCTCTTGTGATTACTAAAGAGAGCATTCAAATAATTAAAATAAAATTTGTCTCAACACTACAAGCCATGAGACCAAGAAGCCAATTATGAACCAAATATTATGTTGGGGTGTGATGACACATAATACTTTATAGATAATGCTGTGTACCTCATATTGTATCACAGTAAGAAACATAATCTACACCATTTGTGATACTAACATTGAACTCCCTGTTTAAGGGATGATGGCCTGATCCCTCCCCTGTAAAGTTATATCTTTTTCCCTTTGTGACCTTCAAATAATGTTTGTGATGATATTTTGGCATCCTGTGAATAACTGTAGCACTCTTTCATCTAGTGGTTTCATCATCCATTAACGATCTTTCCCTGAATCAAATATTTTATTAGAAGTTGCAAAATAAAGTTAGCAGAATATCCAAAGATAATTTATTGTAGTATTACAAGGAAGCCAGTTCTATTCCCCATCTCTTCCTAATTTGTTTAACTCTAAACACACTAGCATGGAAATTTGGGTTGTCATGGCTGCAACCAATAAAACCAAGTAAAAGAGAATTACTCTGGATGGAAGACAGCCTACTTTAAGATCTGGTTTGTATAAGATGAGGGGAGTCTGAAAGAGTAGTAACAGAAATATTGATGTTCAGAATTCCCAAGTTCCATGTCACTATAAAAAAATTATTTAGTATATATTATATGAGATTTTCTGATAGAATGAGGAATAGATAATAGATAAATTATGCTTGGCAGTGCAAATCAAAGAGCTAATAGCCTGAATTTTTTCCCAGCTTTATTGAGGTGTAACTGACAAAGAATTGAATTATTTTTATAAAGACCTAATTAAATGACATTTAGTGTATGTAACCTATTAACACAGTTTTTACCTATTGCCATATATTTTTGTATGGTTTGGAGAATTTTTAACCTTTTTTCTTCCCATTTGTTTCTCCTATTCACTTTGAGTCAAATGTTTTGAATCTCTGAGCTTTACATCTTTGGCATTAGATTTTCACCTTTTACCCACCACCGCATATCTTCCGCATATATAAACTTACCTTCAACTTTACTAAGTCTGTGGTGAAGGAACACCCACTGAGAATGAATGGAAAAGACATTAAACTTAAGAGATATGGGAATTTAGAAATTAACATTTTGATAGGAGTAAGAAGATTCTGAGACAATACTGGAAAAAAGCCAGCTCTGTCTAAGTTTTTGGTCTGCTCTGGTGGACTGTGGAGGTTTAATTAAGATCCCAATAGACTTTTGAACTCAGAATGCTTCTTCAAACTCATTGAACCCTTTGAGGTTGACTTGTTGCTAATATTTTTCCATTTTAGGGTAAGATTTCCCATTGACACTCACCAGCACCACCTCAATGTGGATAAGTAGAATAGGAAGTTCAAGATCATTGAACTCTTGTAAAATGACTTGTTTATTGTTTTTACTTAATTCTTCAAACATACTTTGTGGGCTTTTTACTACTATTACTATTAGATTTTTAAGGTCTATTTTCCATTCAGTGGCCCTGATCTTCCTAGGAAAACCATGAACAGCAGAGACAGCTGTTAAAAGAATGAATTCACTAATTTGTTTCATATTGGAAAAATAAATAGTGTAACAAGTAACTTACCTTATTGCTTATTTCATAAGGGATAGTGTGGAAAATGTCCACTCATGACTTAATTGCAATAAAATAAATAGGATTCAATTTGTATGCTTTGGTTGACAAATTTTCCAAGAGTAGAACTGTTCCAAATTAAAATGAGAATCTGTCTTCACAAGCTTGGTTGTTTTTTATCTATCTATTTATTTATCTTTTAGTCCAAGAAAAATTCAGTGTTGAATAAATTATTCTCTGAAATCCACATGGCGTGCAAGAGTCTGCTCCTTAACGTACTCCAGCATTTAGTCTGCATGCCATTCTACCATGGGAAGTAAAATAAGAAACAGCATCTACTGAGGAATGATACGTTTCTGTAGATTGTAAGTAAGTATCTCATACACTGACATTACCAAATTGTTCTGTTTCAATAATAGAGTTTACTCATTTCACCTATTTTTAAAATGGCATATTGCTTTCTTTAAATGTAGATCTCATGTTTTTTCATTCTATTTCAATTTTTCCTTTTCCCTTCTTCACCCAAGAACTTACTGGTCTATTATGGACTGAATGTTTGTGTTCTTCTAAAATTTGTAATAAGAAAACCCTACACCCAAAACATGACGGTATTAGGGGTTGGGGCCTTTGGAGGTAATTAAGATTAGATGAGGTCATAAGGGCAGACCCCTCCTGAATGAGATTAGTGGTCTTATAAGAGTCATTAGAGAGGACTTCTCTGGTGGTGCAGTGGTTAAGAATCCGCCTGCCAATGCAGGGATTAGAGCCCTTGTCCGGGAAGATCTCACATGTCGCAGAGCAACTAAACCCATGCACCACAATTACTGAGACTGTGCTCTAGAGCCTGCGAGCCACAACTACTGAGCCTGCACGCCACAACTACTGAAGCCTGCGCTCCTAGAGCCTGTGCTCCACAACAAGAGAAGCCACCATAATGAGAAGCCCAAGCACCACAACAAAGAGTAGCCCCCGCTCTCTGCAACTAGAGAAAGCCCGCATGCAGCAACAGAGACCCAATGCAGCCAAAAATAAATAAATAAATTTTTTTTAAAAAAAGAGTCATTGGAGAGAGTGCTTTTCTACTATCTGCCATGAGAGGATATAATAAGAAGACAGCCATCTACACCAGGAAATGGGTTCTCACCAAACACTGAATCAGCAGGCACCTTGATCTTGGATTTCCCAGACTCCAGAACTGTGAAAAATAAATGTATCTTATTTAAGCCATCCAATCTATGATAATTTGTTATAGCAGCTAGAAATGACTAAAATTGTTTAAGCTAAATAATTGTACATCACATACAAAAATAATATCTTCGAAAGATAACTTCAACTTCAATGCTGCATAAAAATATTGTGTATCTCGTTTTATGTTTTTTTACTTCTTACTCAAAAGATCCAGTGTCCTGCAATTCACAAATTTATCTTCTTTCTGGACGAACTTAAAATTAACGCCCATCAGAATTATTGTGCGGTTCAACACAACTTTGCTTTTCATTTTTGCCTGGCGCCAGTCAAAGTGAAGACAAACCCACAGCCAGTTCCTGTGGGGGCACAAAACATCAATTTGTGTTTCTCTATGACCACCACAGGCTAACTGGTGTCTAACCTGGGCAGTCCTCAAGAACATCCAACCATTTAGGAATGCCTTTCCTATGCTTTGTCACCTCAGAAAAAAAGTGAGGAAGAGAGTGAGATCAGGGGAAGCAGTAAGGAAAGGGAGTGATTGAGGAGAAAAGAAAAAAGACAATAGTTGGGAAGCATTTACTGTGGATTTCTGATTTTCTTTGCAATGTTCTCTAACAGTTCTGGAATAAAGGACCAGTGTAACATGATGTACAACTAGTAAACTATGCAAAAATAGGTAGTTTTACAGAGACCATTAATTAAATTAATGAACGCTCAAAACCAAATAAAAATATTTTATTGAATTTATTTTATTAAATATTTTATTAAATTTTAACAAACATTTGAGATATTAATTTCAAGCAGTTAGATAATGTTAACACACTAACTTGAAAAACTGTGTCACATGTTTGCCTCAATTTGTAACATTTAGCTGTAGAATAATTTAGGAGCTTTACTTTGCTTTGAAAACATTTTCCAAAGCAGTTTATTATATTTCTCTGTTTTCCTTCTCTTTCTTACATCCAGCCACTTTCCAGGTTAAAAATAAGTTTTTAAAAATTTTGTGCTAAAACTCTTGTCATTCTTTATAAGTAGGTACATTAGATTTAATATAAATGATATCCAATAAATCTATAAATTGCTGAGCAATGTATAAACTCCTGTTGACTTCTGCCCTTGTCTTTTTGGTGACCCTGAAATAAAAGAAAAGTATTTATGATTGATTACTTGCTATGATAGAGTACTGCAAGAGAAGATGTGATTAGTGGTAAACCAAAGAGAAGATTCCAATTTATACCCCTCAAAGCTTGTTAACCATGTACAGCGTGGCAGAATGTATTTTCAAAAAATGGTCACAGCAATGTTTCTCGTTACACAGCAATATTTTCAGATCCTTGCCATTCCCCCATCGAGAAGTCTATTTTCCTTCCACTTAAAATAGAGTGGTGCTTTATAAATAAAATGTACCACAAGTGATGCTGTGTGACTTTGAGGCTGAGTTATAAGTGATGACATGGCTTCTGCTTGGCTTTCTAGAGCTCTTGGGACACTCGCATTTGGAACCTACCCACCACATGGAACTTGTAGATGTTCAGCCAACAACCCCTGCTAAAAGCCCAGACAACTGCCAGTATCAGTTGCTGGACATGTGAGTAAATGATTCCAGTCCCCAGCCTTCTGGCTGCCCCTGTGGACACTGAGTAGAGCAGAGACAAGCTGAATCTGCTAAGCTGTGGCCAACTGAAAATCTGTGAGCAAAATCCATGTCATTTTGTTTTTAAGCCACAAAGTGTTGTGGGTTTGTTATTGTTACGGATGGAACCGTGTTCCCCCAAAATCCATATGGTTCAAACTCTAACCCCTAATATGACTGTATTTGGAGGTAGGCCCTTTAAGGAGATAATTAAGGCTAAGTGAGGTCATATGGGTGGTGTTTTAATCCAACAGGACTGGTGTCCTTATAAGAAGAGGAAGAGAAAACAGAGGCACGCTCATGCAATCCCTGTTGCTCACACGCGCTGTTGTCTCTGTCTCTGTCTCTGTCCCTCTCTCTTTCCACGCACATGCAGAGGAAAGTCTATGTGAAAACACAGGGAGAAGGTGGTCTTCGGCAAGCCAGGAAGAGAGAATTCACTGGAAACTAACCTACTGGCACCTCAATCTTGGACTTCTAACCTCTAGAACTGTAAGAAAATAAATTTCTGTTGTTTTAACCACTTAGTCTGTGCTATTTTGTTATGGCAACCTGAGCAGATCAGTACAGATTTTGGTATTATGAAGTAGGGTTTTGCTATAAAAAAAAAACACCTAAAGATGTGGCAGAAACACTGCCAGCGGGGACTAAAGAGGACAGAGAAAATGGGACAGAATGAAGGAAGGCTGTTGGATTTCAGGGACTCTATAGAACGGGACAAAAAGAGCTTTCCAACTTTGAACATGCATTATTCTTCACAAAAAGGGAAAAATGATCTTGAAGGCAATTCAGAGACAATCAGGAGCGGCATTCCCACCACAGACCCAGGGGACAAGACTGTTTTCCTCAATGATTTCAGAAGGCAAAGCCACCTCCTCAGTTTCTGTGGGCTAGGATGGTGCTGCCCAGTGCCCAGGGGCAAGGCCACCCCACAGAGCCACAGAGGTGAGACTGCCACCTAGAAATGTGGGGGTGACACTACTACCACCCTGAGGCCCAGACACAGAGCACTGAGCCAAAGAGGATTATCCTCAAGCCTTAGGATCTAATGGGATTTGACTTGATTGATTTGACCCCTTTCTTATTTCTAATATCTCCCTTTTGGAGGAGGGCTGTCTATCCTAACCCTGTCCCACCTTGCTTGTATTTTGGAAGCATATAAAATGTCTAATTTCACAGATTCACAGCAGGGGAGGAATTGTGGTCAAGAAATATACCTCAAGTCTCACCTATACCTGATTTACATGAATTTTAGATGAGACTTTCAACTTGGAACTGATGCTGGAATGCGTGAGCTGCGGAGAGCTGTTGGGATGGGGTTGAGGCAGGAGGTAGATGCGCTCCAGGCTAGGCATTTACAGTTGGCCTCCTGTTTACACTTCTTGGGGAAGGAGGCAGGTGGGCTCTAGGCTAGATATTTACTACCAGCCTCCTGTTTCTACTTCAAAGATGGAACTAACAGGAACAGGGTAAATAGCTGGACTTTGTCTCCTGTGGACACTTTAAGATAACAGTCATGGCGGGAACAGAGTGGGGCTAAACTCTCTTTGAGTAAAAAGATGAAGAGGTCACATATTTCCCATCCTTGGGGCACGGGAGACACTGCACATGTGCAGAAAGGCTCCGTGGGCGTCAAAAAGGAGGGGGCGCCACCCCATAACAGGTGATGCCAAGCCCCCCCATAGGCCTCTGGGCGGGAATCCATCTTGGAAAAAAAGGTGCGCATTCCTGTTGGGGAGGTGCTTAGGGCAGGTCAGGCGTGGAAAAAGAAACCAGATAATTGGCCAAAGTTTAAAAAACAGACCTGGAAGAACTGCCCTATATTAATGACTTACCCACCTCTTTACTGTGCTCCTCATTAGGGAGGATGCCCACACTCCTCTCTGGGTGTGTATTTCTGCCTTGCTTCTGTTTTAAATAAACTGTTTCTCCGTGTGCTCTCCCACTTGCTATGCTGTGTCTCTACTAATAAACTTTGTACCTGTTTTTTACAGTTTTTGCCTCCTTGAGAAATGCATTTTTCAGTGGGGGCAAGAACAGAGGGAACTTTGCTTCTAGCCTCTAGATCCTGGTGGACTAGAGGATAGGATTCCTGGTTTTCACCCAGGCTGCCCAGGTCCAGTTCCTGGGCAGGGAACTAAGATCTCGCTTCAAGCCACCACTCACTGCTGTCTCTCCAAGATCAGGGTGAACATATGGCATATGAGAAGGACATGAATTTTGGGAGTGAGCGGGCAGAATGTTATGAACTGAATTGTGTTCCTCCAAAGTTCACATGTTGAGGCCCTAACCCCCAGCATGACTGTATTTGGAGACAGGGTTTCTAAGGAGGTAATTAAGATTAAATGCCGTCTTAAAAAAGAATAAAGTTTTGCCATTTTCAACAGCATGGATAGACTTGGAGGGTATGGTGCTTAGTGAAATAAGTTAAAGAAAGACAAATACTGTATGATATCACCCACATGTGGAATCTAAAAAATAAAACACACTAGTGAAATAATAAAAAAAAGAAACAGACTCAGTTACAAACAATAAACTAGTGGTTACCAGTGGCGGGGTGTGGCAGGGAGACAAGATGGGGTAAGGGAGTAAGTAAGGGTACTGACTACTATGTACAAAATAAACAAGCTACAAGGATGTATTGTACAGCACAGGAAATATGGCCAATATTTTATAAGTATAAATGGATTATAACCTTTAAAACTTGTGATTCATTATGTTGTACACTGAAACTTATATAACATTGTAAATCAACTATACCTCAATTTAAAAAACCAAAAAAAAAAAAATAAGACCCAAATCCAGTATCCTTATAAGGTGTCCTTATAAGAGGAAGAAAAACCAGGAGCATGAGTACACAGGGGAGAAGCTATATGAGGACACAACAAGAAGCTGAATGTTAAAATACCCTTCTTCCCTACTTCCCTAAAGTACTTATCAAAAGGGTATGAAATGATCTTTGAAATGTGTTCTAACATACTACAATGGCAGAAAATATCAGGCTAAACCATTTTATTTTATTCCATAATGAATTGTTCACTATTCTGCTTTCTTAAACATTTTCTTCTAAGCTTCTATTATATAAAATGTTGATGGTCGTATCTTGAGAGAGAAGAGATACTTACAAATAGAATTGAAATTATAATAAGTGTCTCTAGTGGGTATAAGAGTGTAAAAAATGAAGGGAAAATGCTGTCTTGAATAACAGATGGAATTTGTTGACACTCAAACCCATCATTTTAACATTTGAGGGGAACTACCAAAGACACATATGCTGAAAATAGGAAAAAGAAAAAAGCACACTACTAAATAGCACAATATTAAATTGTTTCATACAACATTTGTTTATGTCTACAAGGTGCAACAAATTATATTGGACTCTGTCCTCAAATTGTAAATAAAATAAATTTGAGTTTGTGCATGTAGACATAAAATCTCCCTCCACTTGATTTATATTTATGTTTGTCTATATTTATTTACTTCCTCTTCACATTAAAACTATGATCTTTACCTTTTCTGTATTTATAATATATGAAGAATAATTTCATTCCATATCTCAGGTATGATTTATTTTTCTTCCTGATTGGGGAAATGGGCTAATTCCCACAGATTATCTGGCATTATAGACGGTTTCATTACCTTTGTTTATTCCGATATTATTCAATTGTCAACTTGATGGTGACTATAAGACACAAGCTAGAAAAAAAAGAGTTTTTCATTTTGATATCAAGAAGTCATTAGGATTAACAAATTAATGTTTATCAAATTACCCTTAACACTCATGTGTATGGTTCTGCATTAGTACAAAGGATTATCTGGTAAGCCAAATTAACAGAAGTGAACAACATGGCAAAACAAGAATCATCTGCTTTTAGGAATTAGGTAATTATATATAATTAATGGAAAGGAATAATAATTAGTGAATACATAATACTTACACAATAATCAGTTAACACTTTAAAAACAATTAACTTCCCTAATGACCATTTTCAACAAAATTAATGTAGCTTGCATGAGTAGCTGGTAACAACTAAAATACTAATAGCTCCTCATTACAGCACTGCCAGAGGGTGTAGAAAGAATATGGTGAGAGCAAACATTCATGTTTTTCATTAGTATACTCCTCACACTTCTTTTGCTAAAAACTAATAATTCTCCTTCAGAAAATTTAGTTTTGGTAGAATTAAAGTGATAAAATATATGTGCATACATTTATATCACATGTATATATGCTATAAATACATATCTGTATTTATAATTATTGTATTTAAATGTATTAATTTCAGAGGAAGTAATTTTTAAACTATCTCAGTATCATCTTTGATGCTTTCTCTTTCCTTCTTCTAATATTCAGTCATCTACCAATTTGTGTATTTTTTCCCTTCTAGACCTACTTCAATTTTTCCATTCCACATGCTCCCAACACTACATGATGTCCTCTAGGTATCTTGCTTTGTTTTTATCTCCTACATTTTATCTCATACATCATCAGCAATCTTGTTTTCCCCCTAAAACATAGTTTACAACTAGGTCTTAACCAACTCAAAAAGTATCAATGGTTCCCCATTGCTTATAAGATAAAACCCCAACACTGCAGCCTGACATTCAGTCTGATCAAAGTCCAATTCAGCTTCCTTCTTAAATCTTACTTCACTCTTCTATTCCTGTTTTTTAAATAGTTCTTGCATGAATTAGGTGGCAACCCTTCTTTTCCTAAAGTTAATAATTCAGACATTCAACGGTTAACATGATGATCAAAACTCAAAAGTATTCTAAGTTGCCAGCTATTGTAATGATCTTCCAAACTATGCTCAACTTTCTCATTAAGGTAAGTATTCCGAAAAATAATTAGTTACTAGCTAGCACCAGAAAGAGAACTAAGTCCTGGTCAAGGAAACAATAAGATAAAACCTTCCTGCTATGACTATACCTGCTTCTAAGTGCTCTTTGATTACTGCCAACTCTTTCCAGGATAGTGAGTATATGCTGTAAGAATTTGTCTTCTTTTTCTCATGCTTGACTTTTGGACATTTGCCTCAGGATCTTACCAGTTGGGTGGCCCTAGGTTTGCCCATCTTAGACTCTTCCATACTGCTCTTGGCAGAACATCTCATGGGAGTCTTTTTGGAGCAGGACATTTAGCTAAACTATAAGGGGAAAAAACGTATGTGAGAGACTAAGCCCACAGTAGTGTCTCAAATACTATTAAGGGGCATCACTATAATAAGAAGGAGATCACATTAAGAGATAGGTCTCCTGAGAAGATGAACAGAGCACAAAGACAGAATGAATTAAACACTGTGTGGTGTAAAGTACAGGGAGACCTTAGACGTTATTTAGTCCAAATGCCTTATCTTGTAAATAAGATCCAAGAGATATGGAGTGACTAGTATAGGGTTCTACAGTGAGTCAGTGAGTGTGATATAATTTAAAAATGAGCATTCTGACTGCTGCCCGATCCAGTTTTTCCACTAATCCACATCCTATATTAGGGGTCTCCAAAGTGGAGTGCATGCACTCCAGGATGTGAATAAACCAAACCACTGTACTAAGTGTAGAAAATGTTAGCATTTCTAATTGTATTTACTTTTTAAATTTAAAAGAATAAAAGAAATAAGTAATTAAGTTTTACAAGATTTTAATAGACAGGTTGACACTAGTCCCTTCAGCAGAGCAACATACATGTCAGATGTTCATGTCACCTACAGTATTCAGCTAACCTAAGGAAAGAGTGGAACATCTACATTCAGGAGAAATGGGACAGAGGTTCCTTCATTTATACTTTGTTTTCATTTTATTGATGCATGTAGTAGTCTACATTTGCACCAGAAAGTGGATTTTTAGATTCCATTACTCAATTTTAACCCATAAGTGAACTTACAAATTGTATTATCCAGTTTCAACTAAATGAAACCTACATAAAGTGGGCAAGTGGTTAGGATTACATTATTGCTAATCCTAGCATGAGAACCTCACTGACCACATTGCAAAATAAAATCAATGAAAGCCTAATCAGATCTGTCAAGATATCAACATAAAAATATTAAAATTATCAAAAAATGATTAAAAATATGAACATATATCCATGGTCAGTAACAAATAATCTCACCCTAAATGTATATTTTGCATAGAGATATTGGTTAACGATAATGGTATTTGTAAATATATTAAATAAATGAATAAATAAATAAATAGCTGCTATAGTCAAAAACTGCTCTAGTTAAGTAACTGGATATCAAATAACAATAGGCCAAAAACTGGAGAGGATCCAAATGTTCATCAACAGAAGAATGGATAAGCAAATTGTGGTATATTTACACAATGGAATACTATGCAATAAAAAAAGAAGGAATTACGTATGCAATCAACATTGGGAGCTAAATCTTTGAAGTAATTTGCTGATAACATGAAGCTAGATCAAAAGAAAAAAGAACATACCAACTGATTTCATTTGTATGTAGTTCAAGTTGAAATTCTATGGTGATAGAGATTAGAACAATTGCTAAGGGATGGGAAAGGAATGGAAAAGGGCATGGGAGGTCTTTCTAGGATGATGAAAGTGTTCTGTGTCTGGTTTGGGGTATTGGTTATACAGCTGTATACACTGCATTAAAATTCATTAAGCGGTACATATGATGTCTCTCCATTTCACTGTGTACAAAGTTTGCCTCAAAAAATTCCGAAAACACACATTTAAAAGAATAACATCAGGTGGAAGTCACACTTTTATCTGAGGCTCCCATGTTCTATATTTTTTTATATGATACTACAATTTTCATTTATATGACCACCTTTCCTCCTTATTGGGGGTGGATACTGTGACTCATTTATTCCTGATTTATTCTACCACACACAGAATATCCTTGGCACTAGCTCAAGGCAGGTGTTGTTGAACAAATAAATGAAAGAGGCACTACATTTTATTTACAAGTTGTTTAATGTCCTTTTAATTAGTGAGCAGTTCCCCCACAATAACTTCATGAGGAAGCTTCTCATTGCTCCTAGAACAATAGTAAATAAATTTCTCCAAGTCCCTGAAGGCATCTTGGACTTTGAATCGGACAGCTTTGGGCTCCAGTGGGTTTCTTACTATGTCGGGGCCTTACATAAATCAGTTAACCTCTCTGAGTTCATTTTCTCATTGATGTAAATGACAATAACAACACCCAAGACAAAAGGCATTGAGGGTTATAAGCGATATAGAAAAGCACTAACACACAGTATGACACATGTAATAAACATGCCATAAATGTTAGCTTTATTCCCACATTCTATAAGCAATGTGAGTGCATTTCTCCTGCAGTCATCAAAATAATACAGTCAACTATTTCTCTCAACCTTTAAATGTGTGCAGATGGCCAGAGAGGTTCAGTAATTAACCTCTTGTCCCTGCATAATTTAGAGTCGCCAAGCTACTACTCTCCAGTCCTCTGTTTTTAATTTGATGTGACTGTGTAAGTGGAAGTGTTAAGCTCCACACATTTTGTGGCTTGTGTGTCCAAAACCCTCTTTTAAACCCACTAGAAACTTCCTGCAGAGCAAACCAAAACTCTTTCAGTATGTGACAACTGAATCCAACAGCTCCTGGTAGAATTCAGTTTTATGAGACTGATAAATTACCTAAGAAGCTTCCCCCCTTCCACTTATTGTTTTACTGCCCACCTCATCCCAAAATGTGGTGTGTCAGTTGTTTCCTGCTAACTGCCTCATAAGATATCCCATTTAAGAAAGCAAAAACTGATGGGAAGAAAGCCAGCAGTCTATTCTGTTCTCTATGAATATCTTATTAAAAAAAAAAAAAGAACAGGCAATGTTTTATTTGTAGCAATAAATCTGAACTCTAAACTTAAGAAAGGGAAGGGTTTTCTAGATTCACAAGCCATGAGCAATCACTGGAAATTCACAAGTCTCTATCTAACAAGTCCTAGTTTCCATTTTACTGGCATGTCACATTAAGCCTACAGATCACAGATATAATAAGCCCTGAAATTTTAACTTTCATGGAACAATATCTACCAACTCCTTTATATATGCAATACATTCAAATTTAATGCGTGTGGTTTCAAGAAGAAAACTTCGAAGCTGGAAACTAGTCTCTTGATATGAAAATATTTAGATTTTAGTACTTCAACATGGAATAATTTTTCCTGAATCCTTCCATTCCTACCACATTTTCTAACTAAGTTAAATAAGGAAATAACTAATTTAATTAAATTAACTAAATAAGAAAAATGACCTTTATTTAACAAAGTGGTACTTTTACTGGACATGATGGAAGGAGATTCATGCGACCTCAGATGACTGCCAAGCCCACAGTATCCTCCTAAGGAAAGTGACCAGGACTGGTCTTTTCCTGTATATGATGCTTTCAAATGTATATCAAGTGAAACCAACCTCAGTCCTTTGGCCACAACTGACTATAGCAATAATCAGTGTGCTAGTCAAAGACAACCACACTGGAGCAGGTCAAAAGTAAGGCCAACCATCTCTGAAGGACTTCATTCTGAAACTCTACCCAATAAACTTACCCCAAATTGAAAGATGATAAGCTAAGCCAATCAAATCCTCATATATTTAGAAACATAAATGTTAAGTGAAAAAATGTCTCACATTCCTATTAGATCCTAGATAATACTGAGTTATGGTTTCAGTTCTCCAAAAGGGGTAGTATATGTCAATCTTAGAAGAACTTTCAACCCAGTATTTCTGTATAAACTTAATAAGCTCCCTTTGCCAAGGCAATTCCTGTGTGCCTCTTTCTTGTGGTATTAAAGAATCTGACTGATAAAACAATACCAGTGCTGGGAATAATGTATTTATTTTTATGAGTATAACAGAATAATAAAATAAAATAAAGCCTTAGTATTGACATCATAGACCATATTTCTTACTTGCAGCTTTCCTTACCACTGGGAACATGTTTAAAGGGAATACAATTTGAAGGAACAAAAGGAATTAATTTAGCAAAGCAGTTGACTGTGAAAATTGTATCATTGAGAGACAAATACTAATTGCAAATAAATAAATGGCCTAGTTCATTGTACTAAACTCCCATTTTCCTCAGGTTGGGCCTGGGTAAAAAGTAGAGCTTTGTTTTAAAATAAAAGGTTGGCAAATATCAAGTATGAAATGAAAATTCTCCCCAATGCAGACCACGAACCAATTCCAATCATTACTGACTTTCTACCAACAAAAGCAGATAACCAGAAATAGGGTAAACACAAAGGCTACCCAGCCAAAAATAAAGACAAACACCAAGTCGTAGCCAAATTTCTTAAATAAACTCTTAGAAAGCAACGTGGACTATAGTTTGGATCATATCAATATCTAAAGTGGATAGTAATTAGATACAGAGGGCTTTTTATTTTATCATAGCTAATCATTATTTCTCCCATAACTTTGCTTTCTCAATAATGTAAGCCCTGAGTGCAGTTTGCACAAATGT
Source organism: Phocoena sinus (assembly GCF_008692025.1). Lineage (NCBI taxonomy): Eukaryota > Metazoa > Chordata > Mammalia > Artiodactyla > Phocoenidae > Phocoena > Phocoena sinus. The sequence continues at coordinate 102,531,420 of NC_045766.1, read as the reverse complement.
CTTATACTTTTCTGTAATATATGCTATCCTATTTATAATGTGAATCTAATTACATCTAGTCAAGAAAAGATTAATGACATTTTGCTATTTATAATTGGTCTTAGCAATTATATCTAGCAAGTCTTGTTGCCATTCACTTTCTGTTAAAGACATGTGGTTTCATATATTTCAATGAGACTAACTATTTTCTCATTTTTAGTCTTGTCTTCCTGATTTTAGCCCTCATTTTTTTGCAATAATTTGAAGATGTGGATGTGTTTTGCTACTCCATCCATTATATTCCACCTTCTACATACCTGGCCTTGAAATGTTTTATGATACCTCTTCCTCCTGCTTTTCTTGCATGGTGACGGCAAACCAGACTCATCCTCCCTTTTTATGCCAACTTCTCATCTAACTCCAATCACAACCCCACTTTATCCTCGTTTCTGTTTGATCTTGTTCTAACTCTAACCCAGAAACTTGTGTATATGTTTGGTTTTAGTTGGAGGCATTGAATTGGTTTTGTGGAGATGACCTATTCAAATAGTTAACTGAACTAATTAGTCTTAGGTAGCAGAAAGGAGCCAAAGTTATCAGAAGTGCGTTAGGTATTAGAAGCCAAGGGTGAAAATCTTGATTTCCAAAAAGAATATTGTTTTTAAATAGCTCTCAGCTTTACTTGAGGTTAACAACATGAATTAAAATACTCAAAGGCACCAACCTAGAATCTGGCGCACTATTAGATTGCAAATTCAAAAGCAACTTTAGGAGTTGGCCCACCTTTTTCAAAATGGCAGAACAAATATAGCTTGGCTGGTGAGCATAATTATTCTTCACCTACCCACCACTTATCCAAGGGCAATTAAATTCAATCAGCCTCATCCAAACATTTACTAGTATTCTGTAAGTAATGGTCATCCATGAGAGATATTGTGAAAAATAGAACAATAATTTCAATATAAAAAGTATTCCTCCCTACACAAAAGGAGACAAAGGAAGGCCTGAAACTCGATCTTAGGTACTAAGCATTCTAGTGACTTTGCAATTTTAAATTAAACTATCCTTTTACAAAGGAGTAGACGATGGATTTTAAAATCTAGGAAATGAAACGTATTCTAAACATGCATTCTGATAGCTGCCTGTACTTCTTAGTAGTGAGAGATACAGAGAAATTTAACTTCAAAGTTTTTAAAGTGCAATGGACTTATTAGTCCTTGTACTCCACACAAATCATCTAAGAAAGAGGCTGTCTTTTGAAACTCTAAGGCCATGAAATAAAATAAAGCTAAACTTAAAGCATTTGCCCCTGAAATTCAGAGTTCAAGTTGCACTGGAATTTCATTATTCAAATGCAACTTTTCAGTAACATCAGATGAGGTTCTTTTTTTGGCTCAGGAGCTCAGGCTATAGTGATGGAAAATTGGAGGGTAATTCCTGGGTCTGATAACACCGATATCTGTGATTGGATTGGTTGGTTTGTATTCATGATTTATGAAACAATCTCTAAGTCAATATTTCTAGAATTCATAGAACCTTAGAGTGGAAAGGGACCAGAGGTGTCACCTGCAGATAGATGACGTAGTGATGGAAATGGAATCTCATGACTACTTAGAGGAGAGAGAGCATTAACACCGGTTTCTCTGCCTCTTGGAGCAGTGTCTTATTCCACTAAAGCCAATACAGAGAAAAAAGTTTCTGTCCACTTGGTAGTATTTTTTGGTTCCTAGATCCTTTTACACACTAACACTGTCTTCTATGTCTCTAGGCTCTGCTGGAGTGTTATTTTTCAACGTTTTCTGTTGTAATTGCCATTTATCTAAGCAAAAGGATAATTTTAATTGACTCCTTTTTGGCTTGCGTCTCAGCAGAAAATGTGAAATTTCAGCCCTAAGCTATTCTTTCAAATAATAAATACTTTATTTTTATTTGAACCAAAATTACATTTCTTAAGCATGTGCCAAACCATTGCTCCAAAACACTAAAATGTTATGTGTAGCCAAAAGGAAATACTTTTCTTTTTGTTATAAGCGCCCTTATCTAAAGAGCAAAGGATTTGACTATCAATTCAACATTTTACAACACTCTTATTCTAAATGGTCTGAAAATATGCTCTTATAATTTTAAGTGGAATGCATAACTCTCCTCAAAAAATTAATTGATTATTTATATATTGGAACAAAAAAAATATATATATATATCAGGACACCATTTCAGTCACCAGGAATAACTCATTAAAATACAGCTGAGAGGGCTTCCCTGGTGGTACAGTGGTTGAGAGTCCGCCTGCCGATGCAGGGGACACGGGTTCATGCCCCGGGTCCGGGAAGATCCCACATGCCGTGGAGCGCCTGGGCCCGTGAGCCGTGGCCGCTGAGCCTGCGCGTCCGGAGCCTGTGCTCCACAACGGGAGAAGCCACAACAGTGAGAGGCCCACGTACCGCAGGGAAAAAAAAAAAAAAATACAGCTGAGTGAACAAATAGAGAGCCAACACACAAGAAAACCAAAGGAAATAGAACAATATGAAATCTAGGATTCATGTTAAGAGTTTCATTTCCATCTAGAAGAAAAAAAAGTGAATACAGACTTCAGGAGCTGAAAATAAAGTAAATTTGACTAAAGCACGAGAGATAGACTAACAAGAAACAAAAAGGAAGAGTCACCAGAAAACAAAAATATTTTTGACTACAATTCTTACTTTTTGTCTGTGATACAAACTCTGATTTTCCACTGCATGTCTGTTTAATTTTGTCATTTCTACGTAGGAATAAGAAATCAAATAAAGAGAGGAAAAATGTATCAAAAAACCTTCTCCTTAGCCAAATTTTAGGAAAGAAATTTCCAGGATCTAGAAATTGAGGGGAGGAATGCATAAATGGAATGGTAACAGGATTAAAAGAGGCCCAGTCAGCCTTTTTGATCATCTTCGGTAATGACTAATATCAGTCATGGCTGGACCTGCAAAGCTTCCAGCCCTGCTGGGTAACCATCTGAGTATTGAACTAAATGACCCTCCATGATTCTCAAATACTGTAGTAGATCAATTGCATTTTAACATTTGCACAGCTGGTTATTTGGTTAAATGTGGGCAATTCCCCAAGTCCTCATTTGATTTTGGAATGTATTTGTTCACTTAAAGCACAGTGTAATGTGCTGCCTTGGATAGTGTATTTGTACCAGGGGAATTCATTCAGCAAACCTGTGTTCCCACAAGCAAAACATCCCTCCTGGAGAGATGGTGGAAGGCATTCCAGCTTCACTGGTCACAGCCCTAAATACACACTAACTGATAATGGTTATTTTTAAATAGAGATGCTGTTAAGATTAGTAAAAGAATCAAAAGCTAAAAAAAAAAAAAAAAGGTCCAGGTGGCAAAATTAGTCCCCAAATTATTTATGATCCACTATACAATTTATCAAATGTTGCTTGAATTTTCCTATGTATATAGTTAAAAAGCAACCCAAAGAATCTGGTCACAAAATACCAGAAAAATTGCCCACAGATTTTAAAATAATTTAGTAGGACAAATATTGAAAATTGTTACTAACAAATGTTAAGTTATGGCATCTTAAGTATATCAGAGACCTCTTAAGTCTTTTTATTTAAAAAATGTATATTCTTTTTTCCTATTATATGGGGATTTATTTCAACCACCCAATGAGGAAAACAAAAGCAATGTTCTTCCTTCCTCAGAAAGGAATATAGATGACATTATTGGATCAATTTAATCCTAGCAGCCCTCCATAGCTGCTCCCAACAGGGGGCTTCAAGGCGTTTCTATTGTTGTTGTTTAACAGTGAGCCCCCTGGTCCCAATCCTCAGATTCTTTCCCCTAAAGCAGATTCTTCTTTCCAGTTGTTTTAGCTCCAGGAGAAAAATACTTGGATATTAAATTTGTTCAGTTGCTTCTTATGGAAAGACTGCCTACATGATGTTTATACCCAACCTCTCTAAGTCTCAGTATCTCCCTCTGTGATGGGGAATGATTTCAAAATTTATCTCAAAAAGTTTTGTAAGAAATAAAAGAGTGATTCATGTAAAGTAAACGGTACAGCATCCAGCAGTTAGAACATGTACCATGGATGTTAGCTCTTACGATCAAGTGCCCTACTAAAAGACAAAGAGGCAAAGACAAAACTTAAAAGGAATTTGTAGCTTAATATTTAAGACAGAAAGAGAGCACGGGACAGAAAAAGAGGATACAGAATAATACCAAAAGGCAAAAGGCACTTTAATTCACTTCACTTTAATTCACGAAGTCGTATCTGCTTCAAGCTCTAATTAGATGCTAAAAGGATGAAAGTTGAATTGATTCTCTCCTGTTCCTTTTTTTTTCTTTACAGAACATTCGATCTTTTTCAAACAAGGGCTACAGAAATATTCCATTTCTGAACATAATGGAAATTAGTTAACACTATGATATTTTTATCTGTTTATATCTTGTGCACCTAAAATAGCACCTATAAAGAAGAAGTGGGAAGTGGTAGTCAAGAATGGGCTTTGAGTAATGAAAAACCTTACAGATTTGACAAAGCTGTACCTAAAATATCTCCAAAAAACAATCTGACATGGATAGAGATATGTGCATGCATGAGTCTTTTGTATTTTTAGATGCTTCAGAATTCATTATTTCTTTAAAACGTAAGTGAAAATAAGCATATATATGGTTGCATGAGCACAAAGTTAAGAAAAAATGCAAGTCAAAGAAGCCTTCCCTAGAATCGTTCAGGTGTCAGCATTGCCATTTACACCTTCATGGACAGAATTAATTATTTGTTTTTCCAGTTGTTTCCTAGAAAATTCTTGAAATTAAAGTTTTGTTTCTTTTGCAAAGAGGTGAGGAAGGATCAAAATAGCAGGAACCGACCCCAAGGGGTTAATGAGGGTGGAAGAGATGGAAGGGAGACAGGGCTAGGTAACTGGTACAGCTGGGGATTGTTAATGGCAATCAAGAGCCACTATAAACAAACCAGCAGGAAATAAGAGAGGCTCTCCATTTTCCTGGCCTAGTAGCAGGAACCATCTGGACAGAGGGAATTTGGCTTAAAGCTCTCATAAGGGAACTTGGCTTTTTTTTTTTTAACCACTCCAGCATAATAGGTCACTGAAGTAAACAAATTGAATCTGCTTGTGCTATAACAGATTAAATTACCATCACAAAATATGAAATCCACAATGGATATGACTAACTTAACACAATAATATAGGAAGAATTTTACAGCTGGAAAAAATGGGTATAGTTTTAAGAGTAGCCAGGGAAACTTAAAGAAAGGAGAGAAAAGAAGAAAAAAATTATTAGTTTATAATATATATATTCTATTCTCCAGATGAAAATAGAAATTATAGGTTGTATAATAGCATCTGAGTCAGCAGAACTGGTGAGCATGATCAAATCTGTTTTATCTCTAACATCTCTTAGGCAGTCCTGGGTCAGGGAACTGCTAATGAGGATGGAAGTAAAGAACAATCTGGAAAAACAGCCTGAAAGGCTTTCCCTCCAACAAAAGGAATGGCTAGTCACAACAGAAAGAATGGCAACAGCCCAAGGATAGCTTTTTCCAAGACCTTTCCTTCTGTCTGTACATTTACAAATCTCCATCATCTCTGCCCTACTTCCAAATGTTTACTACATGCAGACGAGACTCCAGATCATTTTTATTTTTTCATTTTTTTTAGCTTAGCATTCGCTTTACTGCTCTATGTCTCCCTTTGTTTGTATGCGTAGGATGCAACATTTCACTGCCAAGGGGACAAATAGGCTCATCACCACAGGGTACGGGAATTCTCCATCTATGAATCAGCAAGGTGAATTAGCTCTTTTTCTCCTGACTTCCTTTCTCTTTTTCAGATGTCGACTCTGTAAGGCTGACCTTTCAAGTACTGAATCTAGTCAAAACATGGACTTCAGAAGTTAAACTAAAGAACTGATATAAACTCAAGTTGGCCCCTGTATTTAACATTACTTTGCATTTTTTGTTTTTGTTTCTGATGGTTATGAAAAAATGGATATTAAAAAGTCGCTGTGACATATATTCGCTAGTGCTATCAGTTGGGTAATTTAATCCTAAGGGATACCCTAAAGATGTCTGGCCCCGTGCAGTTGAGCTTAAACAGCCAAAAATGGCTGTTAGGCTTGCATCCAAGTTGTGGTCTCCATGTACAACACTATATTGTGTAGTTAAGAGGACCGTGCAAGGCAGAATCTCTGTCCTACCATTTAGCAGCTCTGCATAACTGGCAAGCTGCAGAACCTCTCTAAAATTCCATTTTCTCATCTGCAAAATGGAGAAAATGGTACCACTCACACTGTTGCTGGAGGACTGAGCATTTTAATGTGAGGAAAGTCCTAAGCATGGCGCAGGCACAAAGAGCAGGCTCTTTTAAGATAAATTAGTTCACTTCTTTTTTCTGGGAACTGCTTTTGAAAAATTTTATGACTTTACTCCATTTTAGGCAGACTCATTTGACTTGTACTCAATTGTGAAATTATAAATGTTTTGCTGTGCATAGTTCTACCTCTCCTTTGTCATTATTTTTTGTCAAGTGCATTACTTGCACACAATTCCCACAAATAAAAGCAGAAACAATTTCTTGGTTTTTGCTCTTCTCTCCCGGGCAGCAATTATAATTTGCTTGAAACATAGTTTAAGTCATCAAATACATTTCCCTATGGAGTCATTGCATACCACCTATCTAAATATTTTTTCTGCTAATTTATTTATTTATTCTTTGGAATAAAAATAAAGACAGCCATATGACAAAAAATATAATTTACTTATCCAACAGTCTTACAAAATGTGTGTACATCTTCAGTACATTCACCCTTTATTTACAATGATGATTTCAAATATCATAGTGGTTTCAAACTAATTCTATGACTTCTAAAATTCTTCGTTTGTATTTATTCACAACAGAGATTTCCATTAATCACAGATTACACTTGAAGAAGGAAAAACTTAGTTATAGAACCAGACATGGTGGAGTTACTCTTTCTTTCAATCATTAAATTAATAAACATGTATGGAATACTTAGATGTGCCAAACTGTGCTAGGCACTGAGATATGACAGTGAAAAAAATGCCTTGCCCTCATGGGGCTTAAACTGTGGAGTGGAAGATAGGAAATACATAAATAAGATATGTGATGTGCTAGATTGTAATCAGTGCTAAGGGGATAAAGCAGGAAGAGAAAATATGAAGTGTAGAGATGGGAGGGTGAATTTTTAAACATTGACTTGGGTGGCTCACTGTAAAGGTAAATTTTGATGAAAAACCTGAAAGCACAGAAGAGCTTAACTCTACCAGTATCTGAAGGAGCAGCATTTCAAGGAGAAGGAACAGCAAGTGCCAAGTCCCTGAGTCAGGAGGATGCTTGGCTGTTTGTGGAAGAACAGAGAGGAGGAGCATGGCTAGCACGAAGAGAATGAAGGGAGGAGAAGCAGAAGAAAATGACAGAGAAGTAGTGGTAGCTTAGGCAGGAAGGGCCCTACCTTTGTCTATTCTTTGAATCAGTAATAAAAATTGTCTAGAAAATAATTGGCGCATGGTTGACAGTCCGCCTGCCGATGCAGGGGACACGGGTTCGTGCCCTGGTCCGGTAAGATCCCACATGCCGCAGAGCGGCTAGGCCTGTGAGCCATGGCCGCTGGGCCTGCGCGTTTGGAGCCTGTGCTCCGCAACGGGAGAGGCCGCAACAGTGAGAGGCCTGCGTACCGCAAAAAAAAAAAAAAAAAAGAAGAAAATAATTGGAATTTTATTATCCTGTAAAATATGTATCCCAGATTAAGATACCTTAAATAGAACTTTTTAAAGAAGGAATTAGTCTTCTGCCTAGTCACACCAAAACTCTTTATTTGCATGCATATTACCTATAGTGGGTCTTCTGTATACATCATCCTTGATTTAATCTAAGGCTAAAAAAATATATTGGAGAAAATATGACCACTGAATCTATTTTTTTCCCTTCTAAGACAAATCACAGGGTTAATCATTTGATAATTTACCTTTAATTTAAAAATATGGTAGAGGTCAATGGAATCCATTAAAAAAAAAAGTACGGGCCATAAAGCAATGGGTAAGAAGCTTTACACATTAAAAAGAACAGTTTATACCCTATGGCTAAGGAATCTAAATCTATAATGCTCAGTGAAAAAGATTCGTTCAGAAACTCGAATTCACTGTAGGAGAAAATCATTAACAGCAGAGTATTGACAAGTCTATTAAATGATCTAATTGCTTTGCAAATTTAAGACAAAAAATGCTCAAACTGAGGTATGAGAACTTTTAATGAAGTAAGTGCTGAGCCTCTGTTACAGAGTGGGGCATTGTAAGAAGGGTCAAATTCAGCTGACATCAATTAGGCAAGGAGGATGCCTTGCCCAATTGATGAAGAGGAGGATGTTAGATGTCCAAAGAGGAAATGACATTACCACCTTATGGGGAAGACAGATTTTCCTTTAAAAATCACACTGAAGTGCTTCCCTGGTGGCGCAGTGGTTGAGAGTCCACCTGCCGATGCAGGGGACACGGGTTCGTGCCCCGGTCTGGGAAGATCCCACATGCCGCGGAGCTGCTGCGCCCGTGAGCCATGGCCGCTGAGCCTGCGCGTCCAGAGCCTGTGCTCCGCAACGGGAAAGGCCAAAAAACAATCACACTGAAATTTAGAACCGAAATGAAACCAAAGGCTTTCAGGATCATTTTTATAACTTCAAGTATAAATTTACTGAGATAAAATAGAAATCTTTAACTAGGGTATGTGAAACATATACAACTGTATTTACTTACTAGTAAGGAGAAAAACATGTTTTTCCTTGATTATTTTGAATTGTTTAGCCATTTCTCTATTTTGTAGCCATTATGAAATTTACACTTCCCATATCTGATTGTTTTGCATCTCAAAAAAATAGTATCTATCAGTAGAAACACAATAATTTTAATTTGTGAATAATAATGCTGACTTCTGAAAAGGAAAAAATATACAGGAACCAGTTGGGAATTTTCTCTCCCCCTGCCTAGGAAGATAAAAATAGGATGAAAATAGGACACAATTTGGTTTCTATAATTCTAACCCTTCCATTTCACGTGGATAAGAGAGCCATTGAATATCAGAAGGTACCTTAACACCCATCACCTCTAATATTACATTCTTCTTCCTGATCAGCACCTATCAGGATTAATATTTACCTGAGCTATTCAACCCAGATCAGATTAAGATTTACTGTGAGCCAAGCCTAATGGGAATTTATCAGTTTGCTCAATGGTGGCAAACAAAATCTGCATATGGTCTATTGTGCTCATGCAATTCCTGCCCTCTGCTTGAAGGTAAGAGCCCTACTACTCACCACCATCACACAGCAGCCATCTCATCTATCTCTCAGCACTACCAACAGTGTGCTACCAATGTTTCATCTGGATCTCAAGGTCCTAGAATTTGTTCCCAGAGTTCAAAGATGGATGGGAGGAAGAGAGGAAGATGAATAGTCTTAGGCAGAACTCCAACCTGGGATTTCCGATTGCTGCCAATCTGATCTTCACCTGATGAGCAAACCATCCTAATACCTTGAATATTTAATGCTCACCTTGAATAGTTAATGCTGGTCAAAATCTGGTAAAATTTGACCCCATTTCTCTTAGAACATGGCTTTTTACATCCTGTTAGGGGACGTTCTCTGGGACTTGTGTGTACTGCTCACATCTTCCCCTTTTGTTCATTTCCTTCCTGCCCCACCCCACAACAATACAGAGGTGGTTGCCCATATGTTATGCAGTTATGCTTTGGATATAGATGATGGTTATGAAATAATTCTTCCCCAAGTGCTAACGTCTCTCTACAACAAGGATACTCTCATTTCCCACCTATTAAAGTTCTGTGTACAGTTTGATAAAGCTCTCCGATGTATTCATCCTAAGCAACTTAGAAAAATGGAAAAGTTATATTTTACTTACACTTGCCTCCACACTTCTGAAACTACCATAAAATACCAATAAAATGGAGATCGAGGAATACAGCTGGATCTATGGATCAGCCTTTAAAAGTAGCCTCAAATTTATGACTTTGTTAAATTCTGACAGTTATATGGTCTTGCCATGCTTAATATCAACTGACATTTGATACAAAATAAGTTATGATTCAATTAGTATATTTATTACCCAGTAAAACTAGAGAGGGATCTTGTTTTATAATTTATCAAATTATGCCACATTGATTAGGTATTATAACTTGTTTTCAGGTAACTTTATTCACCATCAACAACAAGAAATATATGGAAAGATGCCATGAAAACTTTTGTCTAGGCTGATCTGCACACGCAGAGTAGGAGTTTCCCTATAGTCACATCCTACCTAAACTTAATCCATTTGGGTCTTTTCTTCTATGAAGTCTAAGAAACAGGAGTCACTTCCAAGTAAATTAACCTTAAAGTGTGATAAATAACTGTCCTCTATCTATCTATCTATCCACATACATATATATACATGATAAATTCTACTATTTTTATTATTCTGAGTGTAATATAATCTATTATAAATTCTATTATTTCTACACACACACACTCTACCCCTGTAATTCTATATACAAAACTTCTTCTCACTACCAAAGCCATAGTTGTCTCTTTTTTGTAGCATGACTCAATCCATGCTCTTAAAATGATTTCTCATAACATTTCTGACTAAAACTAACACCTTTTTTGTCATTTAAATTCACACTGATCTATCTCTAGCTTTCAATGCCTATCTCTCTTTTCTACTCTCTTGTAAACTCACAGCAGCCCACAATATCAACCTTCCCAGCGTTCCTCCTTCCTCCCTGAAGATTTCCATAGTTAATAGAAAGAAGCTGGCACCCCGTTCTCCCCGACTACAACATAAAATCTTATAACTTCCCTTCTACCTTTTTTCCCAGATTTATACACATCAATTTAAAGTGATTTTTAAATTAATTTTGCTTTAAAAAGAGCTAAGGCTTGCACATTCTACGTGTCAGCTTATTTAATCTTCACAACCACTGTGTGAGGTAAGTACCTTATTAGTCCCATTTTACAGGGGAAGAAACTGAGGCACATAGAAGAGAATTGCCAAATGTCACGCATTAGTAAGTAGAAGAGCTGGGATTTGAACAGAGGATCTTAATAATGGCTCTTAACTGGGACACTAATCTGCTCCTTTGTGCTCAATATTTGTCCTTTACTTTTATTTTTAAAGCTTATGCATCTCAGGTGTCTGTTCTAGGATACTAAAAACTCTACTGTTACAAGGACAATGCAGTTTAATTCAAACTATATTTGAATTTTTTTAACATTTATTAATCTTTAGGAGCTGATGTTTTCAGAAGACTAATTTGGACAATGTTGTACAAAAATGCTAATACATAAGGAAAAAAGACAAGGAAGAGATGAGAGAAATATGATGAAGCAGTATAAATATTTGCTGAGATTTTCTTTATGAAATTCATCATCTCCTTTCAAAGTTGTCTACTGCCTCAAACCATTGCTGAAAGATTATATTAATATTCTAGTCCCTTCAGATGGATTACTTGCTTTGTCAGAGGTATTTGTGGTGGGTTTTGGTGGGTTGGACTAAAATATACCTCAAATGTTAAAATCGTGTTGCTGTTTACAGTATACTTTTATATACATTATTTTACTTAATTATATCTGCCATGACCTCTTCCTTTTTCCTGACTTGGAGTAAGTAAAAGTGACGTAGATGTGGGAATGAATTTCTTAGGCTAACCTTTAGAAAATGAGAGCAGTTCCTCATGGTACACATACATCTTCCCTTTCCTAAGAACTAAATAACTAACTTAATCAGTAAGAAGGTTTAGGCTACCATTGCAGGAGCATCATTTTATGTGTCAGTTTCTGCTAAATAGTAATCAAGACAAAGAAATGAGAAAGGTTTGAGAGCCAGTGTCCATTCCCACACAGTGGTAAGTGTGTACAGTTCTATCTTTACCATGACCTAACTTTTTATGGGAAGATATGCATGGTTAAATTACCATAATTAAAAACTAACTCTCTCTCTCTCTCTCTCTCACACACACACACACACACACATACAAATATAAAAGAATCATTTTATTAATGGATTAATATGTATCCTTTTCTTTCATAAACTTTTAAATTAAGTAACAGCTAATAGAAAATAAGTAGGTGGTCTCTTATCTGGTATTATTTATTCCTATTTAAGGGGAAATGTGTTAGGTTTTACAGAACAATTGCAGTTAAATGAATTGTGAAAGTGAATTTACTTTGTATATATTGTACCCCCTTGGATTCCTATTATTTGAGGTGAAATTTTATACTTTTTATATTGTTTTTATATTTCATACTATTAAAGGCCCTGTTCCACAGAGTTTACAACAAAAACAATAACTTAAAGATTTTTACTTGTCAGCAAATAACAGCAGATGAAGTTCGAGCTTTATTAAGGAAAAAATCACCTCACTGATGCTAGTCTTTATTCTGCAACCAATAATTTTACAATTAACAGGAAATAGGCCAGTTTTTTCTCCAGTATAGATCTTTTCATAGAAATTCTTGTGATGTGATTGCCAAGAATAAATTTCTACATCTGCTTAATGGTCACTGAAGAAATGATACATTTTCATTTGATACATTTCAATGTATCAAATGATACATTATGCAAAGTGTAAGTTTTACACCCATAACATTAATAAGAACCAAGTGCATCTCTAAACTGAGAAAAAGAGTCATTATTCTATCTGAGCTTGTGACTAAATCACTAGATATGCACCAAGCTTCATGACTGTGAGTTTTCCTTTCACAGAAAGGGAATTACTCAGCACATTTTTACCACCCAGCAACACAGATAGCCTGCAATTATGTTTAAGACAAATCCATATTGTGTAATCAAACAATCACTGCTGTATTAAAATTCTCAGGTAACCCAAAGATTGCATTAACTCACAAAATCAATCAGATTGATGTTTGAAGTCCACAAAGAAGTCACTGTAGCTGTTCTTCAACTATTCCTTTGATTTTTTTTTTTTTTTTTTTACTTCCTACCCAAAAATCAGACCCTGATACTGGCAAGTTGAATTAAAAACCTGTCATAGAGACATCTGTAAATGATACTGTAACCAATGGCTATGGCCAGACCCCAAATTTAATTATGTGTGAAATGATAAATAAAACAGAAAAAGTTCCAGACTTAACTAACATGGTGAACATTAAATAGATTCAATGGATATTATATTTAGAAAGTCCCAACATTTAACAGGCATATAACGCAAATGCAGTACTTTTCTTTGTATCACACACAACACTAGTCGTGAATGAGAGCATGCAACAATTGATTTAAAACCTTTCTGAACTGTGGGTGTATTTTTTTCCACACAAATACATCACTGATGATACTACACTGCTCCGTTAATGAAGAGACTAGGCCAGTGCCAGGCTAATAACATGAATCAGAAGACAATTCCTTGTCACCCACCAGAACCTGCTCAGTTTGTTCCTCTGGGCTAAATACAGAAAACGTTTTATGTCATTCAGATTTTTTTCCAGTTTGAGATATCTTCCAGGAGTCTATTTTTGTTCCTGTGCTTGAGGAGTGGTGACTTATATTCTGGCCTTTAGTTAGAAATGTCTTTTAATGCCTGTGTAGATCACTGAGGCAAATTAGCAAAGATGGCAAACGCCAGCATTCCTCAAGTGGTGAGCCAGCTGCTGGAAAAACATGTATTCAATGACACTCACTAATATTTGCAAGGTAATAATAAAGAGCAAAAGCTCTGGAGCCAGAGTGTCTGAGTTCAAGTTCCTGTCCTGCTACTTTCTGTGTCTTTGGTCAAGTTACTTAACCTATCTGTGCTTCAAGTGCCTCAATTGTAAAAGGAAGATAATTGTAAGGTTGTTATGAGAATTAAATGAGTTAATATGAGTATGTAAAACTCGTAAAAATATATACTAGTTATATTGTTATATCTCATAATTTACAGTTACTCAGAGGACGTTTTGACACTATAACTATGTTCTCTGTTCCTAGCAGAAAGTGTAGCTTCTTTATTTATGCCACTGGTTTTTAAACTTGACTGCACATTGGAATCATCTGGGCAATTTTTAGAAATACTCATAACTGGTATAGGCTACAGACTAGGCATTAGAATTTTCAAAAGTTTCCTAGGTTATTCTAAAGTACCATCAACTTTAAGAACCACTGATCTACGCTTCTTTTTTTTTAACATCTTTATTGGAGTATAATTGCTTCACAATGGTGTGTTAGTTTCTGCTTTATAACAAAGTAAATCAGCTATACAGATACATATATCCCCATATCTCCTCCCTCTTGCATCTCCCTCCCACTCTCCCTATCCCACCCCTCTAGGTGGTCACAAAGCACGGAGCTGCTCTCCCTGTGCTATGCTGCTTCCCACTATGCTTCTTCTTACCTAGGTGGGACACCTCTAAATAAAGAGTCAGAGTGAGGTTATAGGTAGATAATGCTAATTCCTAAAGTTCCCTATGGCCCACGATGGTTGTTCTTAATCTTTAGTGTACATCAGAATTATTGGGAGGACTCATTAAAATAAAGATTGCTAGCCACACCATAGAGTTTCTGAATCAGTAGGTCTAAGACCCAAGGGTTTGCATTTCTAACAAGTTCCCATGGAATTCTCATGTTGCTAGTCCAGTGATCAGGAGTTGTGGCATATGAGCATATAGTAAGGACCATGCTATTCACAACTTAAGTATAGCCTGTATTAGTCAGGGTTCTCCACAAAAACAGAATCAAAAATATATGTTTATGTATGAAGAGAGAGGGGTGGGGAGAGAGAGAGAGAGAGAGAGATTTTAAGGAATTGGCTCACACCATTGTGCAGGCTTGGTGAGTACAAAATCTGTAGGGTAGGCTGGCAGGCTGGAGACCTAGGGAAGTATTGCAGTTTGAGTCCAAAGACAATCTGCTGGCAGAATCCTTTCTTGCTTGGTGGAAGTCAGTCTTTGTTCTATAAAAAACCTTCAACTGATTGGTTGACACTCACCCACATTTTGGAGGATAATCTGTTTGATCAAAGTCCACCAATTCAAATGTTAATATCCCCAAAACACCTTCACAGAAGCACCCAGAATAATGTTTGCCTAAATATCTGGACACCACGGCCCAGATAAGCTGACACACAAAATTAACCATACATGTTCTCATCTGTACACAAGTGTTGAATTCAATATGAAAAAGAAATAAACTTTCTTCTCCAAATTTTTTTATTATTACAAGTTATCATGGAAAAAAGTTCAGATTAATCAGATAGTGATAAAAACAGTAAGAAAAGTTGAATGATCCAAAGTGATTGAGTTTGGCCATAAGAAGTGACAAAGGTCTCAGAGTATTTAGTGACCCAACAGGAAGAGCTTTCTAAACAAAATTTTGAGATGCTTATGAAAAATAGACACAGGGTTCATTCTGGATACAATTATGATGATGGCTCTTCCAAGCAACTCGTCTACATTGGTGACAGGGCTCCAGCACTGTTATAAACCCTCTAAGTTTGTCCTATTTTCTCCAGCAAAACATGTGTCCTGTGGTCTGATCCCAAATGTTCCTAATCTCAGCTGTAACTGTAATAACAAATCAAACTAGAGTGTTAATATGCCATGAAATGCAGAGATGATTTGCTGACATTGACGATCTTTATGTGGCTTAATAAACCAAACTCCTGCCAAAATTATTTTTCCAAAGACCTGCAAATGCACAGCAGAACTAAGCACATGAAGGAACTTATTTTTCACACTGGGGTCTATTGCAAGATTAGAATTAGTGGGAGAGCTTTTTCAAAATATATGCTGAGTCACTATGCACATAGGATAGAGTACTATGACCAGTGATGGGATTGTTCCAGATAATTCAAATAAAACCCCTTTCCCCCACCAGTGGTTCTCAATCCTAACTGTGTATTAAATCACCCTGTGAGCTTTATTATATACAGATGCCAGGGCTCCTCCCTAATCCAATTAAGAAAGAACATCTATGATGGCCAGGGAATCAGTATGTTTTAACAGCTCCCTAGGTGATTCTAATATGCAGCCAAGGTTGAGAACAACTGCCTTATATTAAGAAGAAATTGTAAACCATGAAGTCACTGAGTTTGTAAGGAAAACTGACTACACTATTTACCATAAAATATATAAAACCTTATGGTACCAGTTTTACTATGTATAGTTACAAACTTTATATTTACAGTCAACTGAAGTTAGAAACAGCCTAGTATGGGAGGAAGTTTGGGAGAAAAACAAATAGAGATCTTAAGCACCTTCTAATTTCTCATTCTCTCAGCTTTATAATTTTCACACATTGAAAAATGCTTATCATTGAAAAATATCACTATGAGTACACAAGGTTCTTAGGCATAACAATAATTTTTCATATAAAATAATGATTAAAAATAGAGGTTTGGGCTTCCCTGGTGTCACAGTGGTTGAGAGTCCGCCTGTCGATGCAGGGAACACGGGCTCGTGACGGGTCCGGGAGGATCCCACATGCCGCGGAGCGGCTGGGCCCGTGAGCCATGGCCGCTGAGCCTGCGCGTCCGGAGCCTGTGCTCCGCAACGGGAGGGGCCACGACAGTGAGAGGCCTGCGTACCGCAAAAAAAAAAATGATAGAGGTTTTTTTTTCCCCCTAAGTGGGCTTCTTGTTTGCTAGTTTAACAGTCTTGAAAGACAAATGCCCTGCAACCATCCTGAAGTGTTCTTGTAACATTTGATCAAGTAGAGACCCTGTCCTAAATCAAATGAGGAATCACCACAGTTCTAACCCAGACAGAAGCTCAATAAGCGTTATTGATTGGCTGGTGGAGGATGAATTGTCTTAACCTGTTTAATTTCCAAGGTATTTTAAATATAAATTGTTTAATATATGTATTTAAATACTTTGATTTTAGAAAAACAATGTAAATCTTCAGAAAACTTTTATACTACAAAGTTTTTGTCAATTGCAAAGAGGTAACTTGGGAAAAGATCTAAGAACTAATGCATACAAAGAATAAGAAATATTGCAAACTATTATTTCCAAAATTTTCGGATTTTAATTTTAAGAATATTTTAGGTATTGGGGAAAAAACATTAAGCTACTACAAATCCTTATTCAAAGGAGGCACTCTATAAATAAAATAATCCAAGTGTGAAATTGTGAGTGGAGTAGGCAGGTATCTTCATGGTCAGATTATAAAGGTAACTACTATAATGTCATACTTTCCTCCCAAAATCCCCAAAATTATGACTGAAATGAAAATGTTGTTAAGTATAGCTTTAAGCACTGATTACTTGAAGTAAATACTCCTGAGAAAACTAGTAATCCCAGTGAATTAAAGTAACTTTAACAGGCTATTAACTGAAAGCCCTTGGTGTGAAGAGCAAGATTAGAGGCTTCCAAACAGCATCAAAGTCCATGTTTGTCTACTTTTCAGAAATTGAAAAAATGAGTCTCAGTTACACCTTTTCAGCATTAGTCTCTCTATCTGAAAAGATGCAAATAACACTGTAGAGCTATGGAATGTTGGAACCACTTACAATTGATGTATTTGAACATAATTATTACAGCTGAAAAATTTGAAAATCTAATATATTTTCACATAACCTTAAATGTAGAAATAGAAAATATTTACCAAGAAGAGTATACTCAAATGGAATTTGAGGGAAGACATTGGGGTAATTTGTTAGTACTGAAACAAAAATTTTCAAAGAATTTACCAGTCTAATAAACTAGTCTACAATAAACGAGTATCACATTTAAATTATTTCAATTATTTTAAGATAACACATTTTATTAATATGAAATTCCCAAGTGAGTAATGCTGGTGATATTTTTAATGGTGCATTTTGTTATATTCATTTTAATTTATTTAATTTTTCAGTAATGTTTCATTTTATTTATAGTTGTGCCATAACTAAAATGACTGCAATCATATTTGCAAATAAAAAAGGTTTAATGAGATTTAAACATAATATTAATTTTGTATAATGTTAATGATTGTGATATTTATTTAATTGTATAATTTTATAATTATTTAAATTCAATTATTAAAATAATTATAAATAATAATTATATTACAATATTAATGATATTATGCATAATTAAATGCAAATTTTAAATGCATAAAATTGAAGCATTTTACCATATTATATGTATATTAATTGTAAAAGTCAGTTTTTTTTTTTTTTTTTAACATCTTTATTGGGGTATAATTGCTTTACAATAGTGTGTTAGTTTCTGATTTATAACAAAGTGAATCAGCTATACACATACATGTGCTCCCATGTGTCTTCCCTCTTGCGTCTCCCTCCCTCCCACTCTCCCCCTCCCACCCCTCCAGGCTGTCCCAAAGCCCCGAGCTAATATCCCTGTGCCTTGCGGCTGCTTCCCCCTAGCTATCTACCTTACTACGTTTGTTAGTGTGTATATGTCCATGACTCTTTCTCGCCCTGTCAAAACTCACCCTTCCCCCTCCCCATATCCTCAAGTCCGTTCTCCAGTAGGTCTGCACCTCTATTCCTGTCTTATCCCTAGGTTCTTCATGACATTTTTTCCCCTTAAATTCCATATATATGTGTCAGCATACGGTATTTGTCTTTGTCTTTCTGACTTACTTCACTCTGTATGACAGACTCTAGGTCTATCCATCTCCTTACAAATAACTCAATTTCATTTCTTTTTAAGGCTGAGTAATATTCCATTGTGTATATGTGCCACATCTTCTTTATCCATTCGTCCGATGATGGGCGCTTAGGTTCTTTCCATGTCCTGGCTATTGTAAATAGAGCTGCAATGAACATTTTGGTACATGACTCTTTTTGAATTTTGGTTTTCTCAGGGTATATGCCCAGTAGTGGGATTGCTGGGTCATTCTATTTGTAGTTTTTTAAGGAACCTCCATACTGTTCTCCATAGTGGCTGAACCAATTCACATTCCCACCAGCAGTGCAAGAGTGTCCCCTTTTCTCCACACCCTCTCCAGCATTTATTGTTTCTAGATTTTTTGATGATGGCCATTCTGACTGGTGTGAGATGATATCTCATTGTAGTTTTGATTTGCATTTCTCTAATGATTAATGATGTTGAGCATTCTTTCATGTGTTTGTTGGCATTCTGTATATCTTCTTTGGAGAAATGTCTGTTTAGGTCTTCTGCCCATTTTTGGATGGGGTTGTTTGTTTTTTTGTTATTGAGCTGCATGAGCTGCTTATAACTTTTGGAGATTAATCCTTTGTCAGTTGCTTCATTTGCAAATGTTTTCTCCCATTCTGAGGGTTGTCTTATGGTCTTGATTATAGTTTCCTTTGCTGTGCAAAAGCTTTGAAGTTTCATTAGGTCCCATTTGTTTATTTTTGTTTTTATTTCCATTACTCTAGGAGGTGGGTCAGAAAGGATCTTGCTGTGATTTATGTCATAGAGTGTTCTGTCTATGTTTTCCTCTAAGAGTTTGATAGTTTCTGGCCTTACATTTAGGTCTTTAATCCATTTTGAGCTTATTTTTGTGTATGGTGTTAGGGAGTGATCTAATCTCATACTTTTACATGTACCTGTCCAGTTTTCCCAGCACCATTTATTGAAGAGGCTGTCCTTTCTCCACTGTACATTCCTGCCTCCTTTATCAAAGATAAGGTGTCCATATGTGCGTGGGTTTATCTCTGGGCTTTCTATCCTGTTCCACTGATCTATCTTTCTGTTTTTGTGCCAGTACCATACTGTCTTGATTACTGTTGCTTTGTAGTATAGTCTGAAGTCAGGGAGCCTTATTCCTCCAGCTCCTTTTTTCGTTCTCAAGATTGCTTTGGCTATTCGGGGTCTTTTGTGTTTCCATACAAATTGCGAAATTTTTTGTTCTAGTTCTGTGAAAAATGCCAGTGGTAGTTTGATAGGGATTGCATTGAATCTGTAGATTGCTTTGGGTAGTAGAGTCATTTTCACAATGTTGATTCTTCCCATCCAAGAACATGGTATATCTCTCCATCTATTTGTATCATCTTTAATTTCTTTCATCAGTGTCTTATAATTTTCTGCATACAGGTCTTTCGTATCCTTAGGTAGGTTTATTCCTAGATATTTTATTCTTTTTGTTGCAATGGTAAATGGGAGTGTTTTCTTGATTTCACTTTCAGATTTTTCATCATTAGTATATAGGAATGCCAGAGATTTCTGTGCATTAATTTTGTATCCTGCTACTTTACCAAATTCATTGATTAGCTCTAGTAGTTTTCTGGTAGCATCTTTAGGATTCTCTATGTATAGTATCATGTCATCTGCAAACAGTGACAGCTTTACTTCTTCTTTTCCGATGTGGATTCCTTTTATTTCCTTTTCTTCTCTGATTGCTGTGGCTAAAACTTCCAAAACTATGTTGAATAAGAGTGGTGAGAGTGGGCAACCTTGTCTTGTTCCTGATCTTAGTGGAAATGCTTTCAGTTTTTCACCATTGAGGATGATGTTTGCTGTGGGCTTGTCATATATGGTCTTTATTATGTTGAGGAAAGTTCCCTCTATGCCTACTTTCTGGAGGGTTTTTATCATAAATGGGTGTTGAATTTTGTCGAAAGCTTTCTCTGCATCTATTGAGATGATCATATGGTTTTTCTCCTTCAATTTGTTAATATGGTTTATCACATTGATAGATTTGCGTATATTGAAGAATCCTTGCATTCCTGGAATAAACCCCACTTGATCATGGTGTATGATCCTTTTAATGTGCTGTTGGATTCTGTTTGCTAGTATTTTGTTGAGGATTTTTGCATCTATGTTCATCAGTGATATTGGCCTGTAGTTTTCTTTCTTTGTGACATCCTTGTCTGGTTTTGGTATCAAGGTGATGGTGGCCTCATAGAAGGAATTTGGGAGTGTTCCTCCCTCTGCTATATTTTGGAAGAGTTCGAGAAGGATAGGTGTTAGCTCTTCTCTAAACGTTTGATAGAATTCACCTGTGAAGCCATCTGGTCCTGGGCTTTTGTTTGTTGGAAGATTTTTAATCACAGTTTCAATTTCAGTGCTTGTGATTGGTCTGTTCATATTTTCTATTTCTTCCTGATTCAGTCTTGGCAGGTTGTGCATTTCTAAGAATTTGTCCATTTCTTCCAGATTGTCCATTTTATTGGCATAGAGTTGCTTGTAGTAATCTCTCATGATTTTTTTTATTTCTGCAGTGTCAGTTGTTACTTCTCCTTTCTCATTTCTAATTCTACTGATTTGAGTCTTCTTCCTTTTTTTCTTGATGAGTCTGGCTAGTGGTTTATCTATTTTGTTTATCTTCTCAAAGAACCAGCTTTTAGTTTTATTGATCTTTGCTATCGTTTCCTTCATTTCTTTTTCATTTATTTCTGATCTGATTTTTATGATTTCTTTCCTTCTGCTAGCTTTGGGGCTTTTTTGTTCTTCTTTCTCTAATTGCTTGAGGTGCAAGGTTAGGTTGTTTATTCGAGATGTTTCCTGCTTCTTAAGGTGGGCTTGTATTGCTATAAACTTCCCCCTTAGAACTGCTTTTGCTGCATCCCATAGGTTTTGGGTCGTTGTGTCTCCATTGTCATTTGTTTCTAGGTATTTTTTGATTTCCTCTTTGATTTCTTCAGTGATCACTTCATTTTAAAGTAGTGTATTGTTTAGCCTCCATGTGTTTGTATATTTTACAGATCTTTTCCTGTAATTGATATCTAGTCTCATGGCGCTGTGGTCAGAAAAGATACTTGATACAATTTCAATTTTCTTAAATTTACCAAGGCTTGATTTGTGACCCAAGATATGATCTATCCTGGAGAATGTTCCATGAGCACTTGAGAAAAATGTGTATTCTGTTGTTTTTGGATGGAGTGTCCTATAAATATCAATTAAGTCCATCTTGTTTAATGTATCATTTAAAGCTTGTGTTTCCTTATTTATTTTCATTTTGGATGATCTGTCCATTGGTGAAAGTGGGGTGTTAAAGTCCCCTACTATGAATGTGTTACTGTCAATTTCCCCTTTTATGGCTGTTAGTATTTGCCTTACGTATTGAGGTGCTCCTATGTTGGGTGCATAAATATTTACAATTGTTATATCTTCTTCTTGGATCGATCCCTTGATCATTATGTAGTGTCCTTCTTTATCCCTTTTAATAGTCCTTATTTTAAAGTCTATTTTGTCTGATATGAGAATTGCTACTCCAGCTTTCTTTTGGTTTCCATTTGCATGGAATATCTTTTTCCATCCCCTTACTTTCAGTCTGTATGTGTCTCTAGGTCTGAGGTGGGTCTCTTGTAGACAGCATATATAAGGGTCTTGTTTTTGTATCCATTCAGCCAATCTGTGTCTTTTGGTGGGAGCATTTAGTCCATTTACATTTAAGGTAATTATCGATATGTATGTTCCTATTCCCATTTTCTATATTGTTTTGGGTTCGTTATTATAGGTCGTTTCCTTCTTTTGCCTTTCTTATCTAGAGAAGTTCCTTTAGCATTTGTTGTAAAGCTGGTTTGGTGGTGCTGAACTCTCTCAGCTTTTGCTTGTCTGTAAAGGTTTTAATTTCTCCATCAAATGTGAATGAGATCCTTGCTGGGTAGAGTAGTCTTGGTTTCAGGCTATTCTCCTTCATCACTTTCAGTATGTCCTGCCACTCCCTTCTGGCTTGTAGGGTTTCTGCTGAGAGATCAGCTGTTAACCTTATGGGGATTCCCTTGTGTGTTATTTGTTGTTTTTCCCTTGCTGCTTTTAATATGCTTTCTTTGTATTTAATTTTTGATAGTTTGATTAATATGTGTCTTGGTGTATTTCTCCTTGTATTTATCCTGTATGGGACTCTCTGTGCTTCCTGGACTTGATTAACTATTTCCTTTCCCATATTAGGGAAGTTTTCAACTATAATCTCTTCAAATATTTTCTCAGTCCCTTTCTTTTTTTCTTCTTCTTCTGGAACCCCTATAATTCGAATGTTGCTGCGTTTAATGTTGTCCCAGAGCTCTCTGAGACTGTCCTCAGTTCTTTTCATTCTTTTTTCTTTATTCTGCTCTGCAGTAGTTATTTCCACTACTTTATCTTCCAGGTCACTTATCCGTTCTTCTGCCTCAGTTATTCTGCTATTGATCCTATCTAGAGTACTTTTAATTTCATTTATTGCGTTGTTCATCGTTGCTTGTTTCATCTTTAGTTCTTGTAGGTCCTTGTTAACTGTTTCTTGCATTTTGTCCATTCTACTTCCAAGATTTCGGATCATCCTTACTATCATTATTCTGAATTCTTTTTCAGGTAGATTGCCTATTTCCTCTTCATTTGTTAGGTCTGGTGGGTTTTTATCTTGCTCCTTCATCTGCTGTGTGTTTTTCTGTCTTCTCATTTTGCTTATCTTACTGTGTTTGGGGTCTCCTTTTTGCAGGCTGCACGTTCGTAGTTCCTGTTGTTTTTGATGTCTGTCTCCAGTGGCTAAGGTTGTTTCAGCGGGTTGTGTAGGCTTCCTGGTGGAGGGGACTAGTGCCTGTGTTGTGCTGGATGAGGCTGGATCTTGTCTCTCTAGTGGGCAGGTTCACGTCTGGTGGTGTGTTTTGGGGTGTCTGTGGCCTTGTTATGATTTTAGGCAGCCTCTCTGCTAATGGGTGGGGTTGTGTTCCTGTTTTGCTAGTTGTTTGGCATAGGTTGTCCAGCACTGTGGCTTGCTGGTCGTTGAGTGAAGCTGGGTGCTGGTGTTAAGATGGAGGTCTCTGGGAGATTTCCACCGTTTAATATTATGTGGAGCTGGGAGGTCTCTTGTTGATCAGTGTCCTGAAGTTGGCTCTCCTACCTCAGAGGCAGAGCCCTGCCTCCTGGGCTGGAGCACCAAGAGCTTTTCATCCACACAGCTCAGAATAAAAGGGAGAAAAAGTAGAGAGAATTATTAGAAGTATGAGGAAAGAAAGAAGGAAAGGAGGAAAGGAAGGAAGGAAGAAAGAAGCAAAGAAGGAAAGAAAGGAGGGAGGGAGGGAGGAAGGAAGGAAGGAAGGAGGGAAAGAAGGAGAAAATGTAGAGAGAATTAGTAGAAGTATGAGGAAAGAAAGAGGGAAAGGAGGAAAGGAAGGAAGGAAGAAAGAAGCAAAGAAGGAAAGAAAGGAGGGAGGGAGGGAGGGAGGAAGGAAGGAAAGAAGGAGGGGAAGAAGGAGAAAATGTAGAGAGAATTAGTAGAAGTTTGAGGAAAGAGAGAAGGAAAGGAGGAAAGGAAGGAAGGAAGAAAGAAGCAAAGAAGGAAAGAAAGGAGGGAGGTAGGGAGGAAGGAAGGAAGGTAGGAGGGAAAGAAGGAGAAAATGTAGAGAGAATTAGTAGAAGTATGAGGAAAGAAAGAAGGAAAGGAGGAAAGGAAGGAAGGAAGAAAGAAGCAAAGAAGGAAAGAAAGGGAGGGAGGGGGGAAGGAAGGAAGGAAGGAGGGAAAGAAGGAGAAATTGTAGAGAGAATTAGTAGAAGTTTGAGGAAAGAAAGAAGGAAAGGAGGAAAGGAGGAAAGGAAGGAAGGAAGAAAGAAGCAAAGAAGGAAAGAAAGGAGGGAGGGAGGGAGGGAGGAAGGGAGGAAGGAAGGAGGGAAAGAAGGAAAAAAGATAGAAAGAAAGAAGATACAGTAAAAATAAAATAAAGTATAATATAGTTACTGTACTAAAAAATATTTAGAAAGAAAAAAAAAAAAGAACAGATAGAGCCCTAGTACAAATGTTGGAAGCAAAGCTATACAGAGAAAATCTTACACAGAAGCATACACATACACGTTCACAAAGAGAGGCAAAGGGGGAAAAATCATAAATCCTGCTCCCAGAGACCACCCCCTCAACCTGGGGTGATTCGCTGTCTAAAGGAGGGAAGGAGGGAAGGAAAGAAAGAAAGAAAGAACGAAGGTAAAGTTCAATAAAGTTATTACAATTAAAATTAATTATTAAAAAAAAATTTTTTTTTTTTTTTAAAAAAAAAAACCATGGACGGATAGAGCCCTAGGACAAATGGTGGAAGCAAGAGTATACAGACAAGATCTCACACAGAAGCATACACGCACACATTCACAAAAAGAGGAAAAGGGAAAAAAATCACAGATCTCGCTCCTAAATTCCCCCTCTTCAATTTGGGATCACTCCCTATCTATTCAGGTATTCCACAATGCAGGGCACATCAAGTTGATTGTGGAGCTTCAATCCGCCGCCTCCGCGGCTGCCGGGAGAGACCTCCCCCTCTCCTCCCTGCTCTCACAGCTCACAGGAGCTCAGCTTTGTACCCGGCCCTGCCCCTGCGCGCAGATCGCTGGAGGGCGTCTGTTTTTTTGCTCAGACAGGACGGGGTTAAAGGAGCTGCTGATTCGGGAGCTCCGGCTCACTCAGGCCGGGGGTTGGGGGATGGGGGAAGGCGGGGCACTGCGTGCGGGGCGGGCCTGCGGCGGCAGAGGCGGCGTGACGCTGCACCAGCCTGAGACCCGCCGTGCGTACTCCCGGGGAAGTTGTCCCTGGATCCCGGGAACCTGGCAGTGGCGGCCTGCACAGACTCCGCGGAAGAGGGGCGCGGAGAGTGACCTGTGCTCGCACACAGCCCCCCTGGTGGCGGCAGCAGCAGCCCCAGCGTCTCCCGCCCGTCTCTGGGCTCCGCGGTTTCAGCCGCGGCTCGCGCCCGTCTCTGGGGCTCGCGCTTCCCGCCGCGGCTCGCGCCCGTCTCTGGGGTTCGCGCTTTTAGCCGCGGCTTGCGCCCGTCTCTGGAGTTCTTTAAGCAGCGCTCTTAAACCCCTCTCCTAGCGCACCAGGAAACAAAGAGGGAAGAAAAAGTCTCTTGCCTCTTCGGCCGGTGCAGGCTTTTCCCCGAACTCCCTCCCGGCTAGTCGTGGCGCACCAACCCCTTCAGGCTATGCTCAAGCCGCCAACTCCAGTCCTCTCCCTGCGCTCCGTCCAAAACCGAAACCCGAGCCTCAGCTCGCAGCCCCGCCCGCCCCGGTGGGTGAGCAGACAAGCCTCTCGGGTTGGTGAGTGCCTGTCGGCACCGATCGTCTGTGCAGGAATCTCCCCGCTTTGCCCTCCGCACCCGTCGCTGTGCACCACTCCGCGGTCCCGAAGCTCCCCCCTCCGCCTCCCGCAGTCTCCGCCCGCGGAGGGGCTTCCTAGTGTGTGGAAACTTTTCCTCCTTCACAGCTCCCTCCCACTGGTGCAGGTGCCGTCCTTATTATTTTGTCTCTGTTTTTTCTTTTTTCTTTTGCCCTACCCAGGTACGTGGGGAGTTTCTTGCCTTTTGGGAGCTCTGAGGTCTTCTGCCAGCCTTCAGTAGGTGTTCTGTAGGAGTTGTTCCACGTGTAGATGTATTTCTGGTGTATCCGTGAGGAGGAAGGCGATCTCCACGTCTTACTCTTCCGCCATCTTCCCGCCGACCTCGTAAAAGTCAGTTTTGATATCAATACTCAGTTCTAATACTACTTCTGTCCTAAACTTGCAAAACAAGTTTTTTGTTTCATTTTTTAAATGGTTAAGAAATGTTTTATTCAATCATTACATTCACATAGATCTCTTTAGAAGTAAAACTAAACTCTTATAGAAAACATACTTTAATTAGATCTTATATTTTAAAGATATATACTGAAATGGTAATTATATTTGAGCACATAGTATATAAATAAAACATGAATTATTATGAGCCAAACAAAGGTTTTCAATTTTAAATCTCTGCTACTATAGTCACAATTTCAGTCAATGAAAATATATACAAACCTCTGTAAGTGATAATTCCCCACTATTGTTTAATAGCCATTGATATGCTATGCATTTCCTGCATAGTGCTGGCCTCATTAACAGCTCAAACTACGATATCTTTGAAAGGATGAGAAATGCCACTAATCAGGCAAATCTTCCTGGATCATCAATTTTGTTGGAAGATTTGGGAGGTACAGAGTCAGAAAAGAAATTATTAAACTAGTATATAATTAAAACATTGTTTTTATATTAAAACAAACACTGATATCATGGAGATAAGGATAAGTCCCCAGAATTTGTAGGATTAAACAGGAGACGTCAAACATATTTGATACAGATGCTTCAGGCTACACTTCTGCCACCTGGGACACTCACCACTCTCCTCAGCTTCAAGGAGGACTTGGAGAAAAAGTTTGAGACGTATGGCTGTAGTCCCTTCCTCTTGCTCACGGAACTGTCAACTACACCTCTGACCCTGCATTATACAACCAAATTATTGCTTTTTTGTTTAAATTCAACAGGTAATGAGAATGTATTATGAACCCAGCACTTTAATATACATTTAAAGAGATACTCAAGGATAAAACACAGTCATTGAGGAAAGAAAGAAAGCATAGTAATTTTTGCAGCATATAGGGTTCAATAAGCATATAGGACAGATGTATAGAAAATAATACATTTTAGTAAACCTCACAATATTTCCCACAAGAAATATAATAATTACTAAGCACATATGGGAAAAGGAGAGAGGCCTGAGCATTAAAGTGAGGAGCAGACACTGCTCTAAGACAAGAGACTTACTTTTGCTCTTAAAAGAATTGGATAGAGAAGAAAGGGGCAGACATCCACATTTGGAGGAACACCCTGAGTGAAATCATATCACTGGCAATCATCAGGATCTGAGAAACGTTATAAAGAAAGAAATGGGGACTTCCCTGGTGGCACAGTGGTTAGGAATCCACCTGCCAGTTCAGGGGACACGGGTTTGATCCCTGGTCTGGGAGGATCCCACGTGCTGTGGAGCAACTAAGCCCATGCACCACAACTACTGAAGCCCGCACACACTAGAGCCTGCATACCAGAACTAGTGAGCCCACACGCCACAACTACTGAAGTCTGCACACTCTAGGGCCCATGTGCCACACTACTGAGCCCACGTGCTGCAACTACTGAAGTCGGCATGCCTAGAGCCCATGCTCTGCAACAAGAGAAGACCACGCACCACAATGAAGAGTAGCCCCCGCTCACCGCAACTAGGGAAAGCCCGCATGCAGCAATGAACACCAAATGCAGCCAAAAATAAATTTAAAATTTTTTTAAATAATAATATGTTTAACTGTACATAATAAAAAAATAAATAATAAAATAAAATAAAGAAATAATCAGCCATGAAAGATTGGACAAGAGTGAAGACGACAATTAAACATATCTAAGTTCCAAACCTGAGAAAACAGGAAAACAATGCCAAGGTAAGTCTGAGGGGAAATTTCACAAGAGAAAAGCTTGAGCTTGGGTTTGGATATGTTGAATTTTCAGTCATTGGGGAGACAGCAAGAAGAAAATGAAGGGTGATATTAACACTTGACCAACATGAGAAGTGACAAGGGAAGATCACTGTTACCATTTCTGCTACTGAGAAAAGCACAACCACTAATTTATTTTTTCTTTTTTATCACAGCCTCTCTTCCTTCTATATGAAACACAGAGCAATGGATATTCTCAGTGAAGGTTTCAGTGGAATCCCTAAGACTCCACAATTTGCAGTATCACTGAGGAATGAAGTTCAACTCAGGGACATTGAGTCAAGCCTGCTTCCACAGCTTTTCTTATAGGCTCACTTTCTTACACTCAACAAAAGTTTTTCTAACTCTTCCAAGAGTCTTCTAACTCATTAACTTGAACTTTACTCCAAAGATGCTAGAAAACTGCATGTCTGGTGAAGGGGCCTGGGTTACCATGGTAAAGAGTAAGTAAGTGACCCAATCACCCTTGCATCCTTTCACTCTCTGGATAGATGGCAGGGTACAAGTTCCCTACCAGGAGATGAGCAAAATGACCACAGAGTTTCTTACATTTGGCAACCTGATGTCTTCTAGAAATATAATGTAACCCAAGTAACAACCAGGCCCAGGTGATCCAGGCTCAGCTCAGACTTACAGTCAAAGAAACATAATACTGTTGTGTCTCCATAGCTTCCGGGGATTTGTTCCTGGACACCACCCCCGCAATACCAAAATGGTGCAGTATTTGCAAATAACATATGCATATCCACCCATATACTTTAAATCATCTCTATATTACTTCTAATACCCAATACACTGTAAATAATATGTAAATAGTTGTAAGTACAATGTAAATGCTATGTAAATAGTTGTAAGTGCACAGCAAATTCAAGTTTTGCTTTTGGGGACTTTCAGGATTTTTTTTTTTTTTTGAATGTTTTCCATGGTTGAATCCTCAGATACACAACCTTGGATACAGAGGGCCAACTGTTGAATAACTGGAAGGAATTAAAAGATATTCAAATCATTTAAAGATGTCCTTTATAAAATAGCAACGGGATGGAAACACACTTTAAAAACTACAAATCATCTTAAATATCCATTTTCCCCACTTTTATAACTCTTAACATTCCCACCATATGTATAGAGCAACTCCTAAAAATCTTCCTCTCTGATACTCTCAACTCCCAACCGAGCACCCGACTCAGCCCCACCATCCCGCGAGCGTCTTTGCCTTTCATTCCTCTCTCACTCTCCTCTAGTCGCTGTTCTTTTTTTCTTTTCCCAAAGTAAATACTCCATCCTCCCTTTTTTATTTTTTGCTTTTTTTTTTTTCTGTTTTATTTTAACGGCCCAAAGCAGCATCTAAGTAACATAAGAACTGAAAGAATTTTCCTTGGAGGCCAGAGGCAAAGAGAAAAGAGGGGACAAAAGTGGGGAGGGGTAAGCATTCACACATTACCATTTTTTGTTCCCATCACATGTGAATACTTAGTTTCCAAATAATTTACTTATTATGTTTTATTGTATTCTCAAATTCCAGGCTCTTGAGAAAACAACTGGAATTCTCGGGAGGTCTGCAGATCATTCTCTTTTAGGACCCCTTGGGCTTCTGGAACAGTGGGAAACAATAAAAATCTCAATAGTTAAGTCACAGGACAGAGACCTCAAGAGTCCTCTAACCTTGGAGACACAACTGTCCTCAATGCTTCCCTGGCACCTGAGATGAAATGCTGGGACACAGTGCAGTACTAGGTGCTCACGGATGGATCTACGGCTCTGCATTACCACTCAACAGGAGGCAAGTGTGGGATTTCTATCTACCCCAAGAACTAGTAGGTTGACATTTCCATGTTGCTTCCTTTTCTTACAGACTGTGTTTTGTCCTATTTTGAATTTAATAAGTAAGGAGAGGGACTTCCCTGGTGGTCCAGTGGTCAACATCACCTTCCAATGCAGGGGGTGTGGGTTCAATCCCTGGTTGGGGAATTAGATCCCACATGCCTCATGGCCAAACAACCAAAATGTAAAACAGAAGCAATATTGTAAAAAATTCAATAAAGACTTTAAAAATGGTCCACATCAAGAAAAAAATGAGTAAGGAGAAGTTAATGACTAACCAAATTTTATTTAATTTTTTAAGTGTTAGAGTATTACCAAGAAAGAAAAAACCTATAAAAACATAGAATATGCTCCTTTTCTTTCTAAAGTGTCCAAGGAATTTTAAGTTACTGGTGGTAAACATCTAGCTAAGTAGAAATTTTTTATATCAACTACTAGTTTCAATTACATAAAGTATAAAAATACATAAATATCCTTTGGTACATAATAGGACCTTAATAAATATTCATAAACTAATCATTCTCCTTCAAGAGACTAAATTATTGACAGTGGTTGCAGATAATAGTCTCTTTACCAGAAAACTAAGATATTTCTTTTTTCTGAAAAACAAAAAAAATTTTAAGCAAATTTTCCCTTAAAGAATCTAGTTTCAGGTAGTTTATTTGAATCATGTCCTCTACGATAATTGGACACATTTTAATAATTACTATAAATGTATCAGGGAGTGCTACATTCTTAATCTTCATTTACAGAATGAGAAATCACAGTATTTGAGTTTGAAGGAATAGGGGTTGTAACTATGGTAGAATATGTACTTCCTATTCAACCTGTCCAGCTCTAATTCAATTATGTGATATGTAACTATCCATTATACCCACTTAACTGTTTATTCAGCTGAGTAAAGAGACATCAACCTAAGTGGCACCAAGTGGTTTCAGATTTTACCTAAGTGCAAGATTGCTTTATAGACATTATAGAATTATAATTGCATAGTAGATAACAATTATGTGAAATGGATGAAAATCATTCAGAATGAATGAACTCTTATTTAAAGTATATTATGTACCACTTAAGAAAAATGCTGAATACTTTAACTGGGATGAAAGAAAATTTGAAATAAAGTTCCTTAATTTGGGATAGCTATTCTGTGGATGCATATGTTTAATAGCATTATAAAATATCACTTCTAAGACACCATTATATTTGCAGACAGCATATTCTTAGGTCACAGAGTTATGATTCGTATATATCAAGTCACTTAGCATGCTGGCAAGTGTTGCCAGCCTGAAATATAAAACAGAGAGGATAATAAAACTTTAACAAGCAGCAATAAAACTAATGAAATATAATCTCAAACATACTACTCTAATTCATCCAGAGAGGAAACACAATCACCCGATCCTGAGGATGAGGAAATGAAGCCAGGTCCATAAAAACACATATTCATCATAGTAACATGGGTCATTTTAGAGTTAGAACTAAAGAGAATTCAAGCTGGTTATAGCAGTGTAATTATCACGGCCAAATAGATGAGGATGACAGGATGAAGCAGCAGTTCACAAATGCTTATTTTGGCTCCATATTTAAAGCTATGGAAATGAAAATATTGATGTTATTTTTAAAAGGGATAATCTTTCATGCTGAGGACAGAGAAATTTCATGACAGACTAAGCAGCACTTAATAAGTTAGTTATGACTTCCAAGATTAATATGTAAGTGGGTCACAAGTTTATTTACATATGGTTTGTATGTGCCTATAATAACCATGCAGTAAAGTCCAAAATAACTTCAGGTCGATGTTTATTACTGTGTCCCTTGAGGTTGTAATTTGACAATTGCGTGTTTCCCCTCCTTATTCCTTGTCTTTCTTGTCTGCTTTTGAGAACTTAGAATTCCAAATTTAAGAGTAAGGTAGGAGAGAGGAGGAGAGAGAAAGGGAGACAAAAGGAAGAGTGAAAAAGAGAAGAGCGAGGAGGGGAAGGAGGTAAGAGGGAAGGTGCAATTTGTTACATGAGTCCTTTCTCTGTACCTTTGATGTTCTACACACAAAAGTGATTTAAGTCAGCCAGCTAAATAACAGAGAATGGACTTATCCAGAGATGAAATCAGATAGACAAGCTTTCCTTTTCGTTTAATAGACAACCTCTATGATTGTGCATATAGTATAGTTTACACATCCAAATAAATCAGTAAAGAGAAATGGGTCAATAGTTGTTCATTCTCAGAAGCATCCACAAGACAGCTAGGAGTTCTGTGCTTAGTTTCCCACTGTGGAAGATTTAGGAAAAAATTAGAGGCATTCATATCAATGATTGATTTCTATTATCCAAGGAGGCTGAGGAAACACATAATGGCAAGTGGGGTCAAACAATGAGTAAGACAGGATATGGGATAATATGAGTAGAAATAAAGAGCAAGATGGTATACAGAGATTATATAAAAGTTTGGAATTTCTGTTAATCAAAGGGCAACCTAAATGGACTAGCAGGAATTTTTTCCTAACAGAATGAACTCACAAACAGATTATCTGCCACAGGCTGAATTGACTGAAGCATTTTAAGCAACTCAAACTAATAAGGTGCTTGAAATACAACAAGGGAAAAAAATGTGTCACATGAAAAACGTATGAATATAGGAATGAATTTTTCTTTTTTAAACCTAGGTTTTATCAGAATAGAATATAAGGTTTAACTCTAATATAAATAATCACATTCATCTTACTTGCTTTCTGTTGTCTCTTATTTCTTTTTAAAATAAGTGTACTCCTACCAATTGGTTTTATTTCAGTTTGGTTGATAGGTGTGCTACTGTTGGCCTCAAACTTATCCCCTTTTAAAAGACTCACTGTTTCTCACCTGTCTTGAAATTTTAATATCTAGGTAATATATTTTCCAACTTTAAAATTATAATTATTTATTTTATTATTTACCTCTGAGGGGTGTCCTAAGAATAATACAAGAGGAAAAGAAAAAAAAAAAAAAAAAACACTTTACAGTAATGAAATAATGAAATAAATGAGGTTTGGAAGAGTTATAGATTGACAAAAAGTTAACACTACTATTTTACTACTCAGTATAAATGGATGATCATTCTTTTTACTAAAAATAGAACCAAAACAACAATGCCGTTAACATCTACCTGCTTTCACTGATTACTAATAATTCTATCAGTCTACGGTGGGAGAGGGGGAATTCTCAATATAAAAAGCATATACTGATAATATTTTTGATATTAAAAATGTTCTGTGAAATAGGAAAACCGAGTTAGGTCACGTTCATGTTTTAATGGAAAATTTGAGTTGTCAGGTTATACAGTTTGAAAACAACCTTTTTTTTAAAAAAACTTGCTTTCATTGTAAGGCATTCGTTTAGCGCCATCGTGTGGTAAACCAGCACATACCAGTTTATTTGAAGTAGTGTGCAAGTCCCAAAAGAGAAAGAATGTGCTATTTGTTTGGGTCCATGCTGATAAACTTCATCTTCCCAAAAAGAGCCTAGAAAGAGTAAACTGTAATAAATTCATACCATAAATCTAAGCCCAAGAACTTATTTACCAGCGGGCTTGGTTAGTGTGTGCTTGAATTCAGAACAAAATTGACATTAGCTGAGAAGACCACAAGGAGCTAATAATATTTCCCATTTCAGAACTGTTCAATATTCTGGGTATCATATGTTAAGACAACAGACGTGAAGCTGACCAAAGCGCCTTCTTTAATGTTACCCCATAGCCAGATCTTCTTCTAAAACACCTATCAACTGTTCAAAATTGTGTTCTTTATGTAATTATTTCCAAAATCACAAATTACAGTTAAAATGATAATTTATAACCATAGTTCCTTTTTTTATCTCACTAAAAAAAATCTGGGGACAGGAATAGACCAGTTTGCCCCATATTATTTGCACATATGGGGCAAATCAGAGCAATTTAAATTGGAAATATTAAACACACAGCATGATATTGTACTTTTCTCACATCATTTGCATTTATTTTCAAAAGTACAAAATCAAACATTAGTTCCAACTCTCTTCTAGTTAATTTTCAATATCATCTCTAATACTGAGGGATGGGTATAATCATTCAAATCATGATCACAATGAGATTATTTTAACAAATTTATATTTTACAAGTTAAAATTTTTCTTCCAAGGTCAGAACATGGAAATCAAAAACACAAGTTGATAAGGGACTGATTCTAGATTGAAATACAAAAGTTCTTTTAAAGCCTTTAAAATTCTTTTTCAGAAAAAACACATTACAAAAATTTAAACATAGCAAAGACCACAGAGAAATGCAATTCTGTTAATGACTCTTTCACTTTAGAAAGTATTAAATGAGCTGGTGAAATTTTTGCCTTTAATTGACTGCATAAAGAGAGAGAAATGAGGTCATTTCATTTAAACTCTGTTGTCTTTATATATTGTTTTAAGAAATGCCAAGTACTATCAAACATATTATTTCAGATTATAAAATTTAAATATGCCAATCAGTTTTGTAAGACAAAATCCTAGTTTACTTTCTTCTTTTCCCTTCTCTGTAAAACACCAACCAGAAGAGATGAGGTAGATTAAGAGATACAAACTTCCAGGTGCAAAATAAATGTCATGGGTATGAAATGTACAGTGTGGGGAATATGATCAATAACTATGTAATATCTGTGTGGTGACATATTTTTAAAAAGCACCTATCACAAGTTTCTTATTAGATTGAAAACATAAAATTATCAACAGATATAAAATCAGAAAGAGCATAGCTATGAATTGAAATTTTTGGTCTTAAGCTGTCACTAATTCTATAATTTCCTTCCATTTAACATAGTGTCATTCTACAACACATTAATAAGTTTATAATAGTTCATATAAAATAAGTTTGTTCTGGTGAAATTTAGTAGAAAAAAAAAGGATATCTGTATATGAGAGAAAAGAAAAAAATGACCTAGTAAGTAAATATCCTAATGAAGAAAGAGAAAAAATAAAATGTGTTGAGTAGAGATAGAAATTATCTAACCCAAAGATAAGATCAGCACTATTATTTTGGTTATGAGTGTCTATTATGGAAAACAAAACAAACCCAATAAATAGACATAATAAAACAAATAGATTGCCTAGAGAAATACTGAACACTCTTAAAGGACTTAATAATTAAGGAATGTGGAACCACATTAGGACCAGTCCACACATTTCTTAACTGCTTGACAAAAAAATTTAATTCAGCCACGATGTGTTTTGATACAATAGATGTATCACGGGCAGCTGCCAATGGTAGGGCTACAAATGGAAAGTCTCCCGCATCTTCAACCTTCGTGAAAGGGATGAATGGTTTCCAGTAGATTTGGCTGTGGTGTAATATCAAGGAAGGAGTATCGGTCAGCTTTATAGATAAATGTCTGTTGTCTTAAGGACAAGGAAGAATGGAGGCAATCTTTAGTCAACATTCTTTTGACTACAAGTAACTGAAACTCATTTGAGATGGCTGAAGCAAAGAAGGGCATCTGTTGTATGGATGTAAGTGTACAGTGCTAGTCAAAGAGTGATCCAAAGAACACGATGGGATTAGTTATAGAATATGAGATTAAGCACTTAGAAAGCTATGTAACATTTGATAGAGTAAGTTTTTTGTCTACTGATTCTGTAATAAAATCTGTATTAGTTTTTTGTGGCCACAGTGACAAATTACCATAAACTTGGTGGCTTAAAACAACAGAGATTTATTCTCTTATGGTTCTGGAGACTACTCCAGCCATCCTCTTTAAAAGGAGGGCCTTGAGCTAGTGAAGCATCTTTGCCAGCATAAGCAGAGAGCAGGAAATGCTTGAGAGTTTACAACCACCACTGCCTCCCAAGGTGGCTGCAAGCCAATGAATGGTTGGTAAGGGAATATGAAAGCCCAGCAACTTTGCCTTGAGTCAGGACAAACAGTGCATTGTAACTTACATTCTAAAATCCCCTGCTGGATCAAGCTGTCACCACCCTTGCTTGAAATAGCACCTTTGCTGCTTACCTTCCCTCACTCCCTTACCAGTTTATCTGGGAGCACTTACTTAATAAATTACTTGCATATGAATTCCTTGTTTAAGGTCTCCTTATACTGAAGAAACTGACCTATCACAAAGAGTATTTCACAACTTATTTAATGTCCCCTTAGATTGGAGAACCCAACCTAAGACAAAAGCTATCTTATACATAGAGCAAGACAAGCATCTTTAACGAGAACTGAAGAACCAGAATCAGATCATCCAGCTGTCTCTCTCTGGGCCTCCGAAGCCTTGCGAACTATTCCCTCTGCTTCTTGCTGCATGTCTATTTTATTTTTGTTTCTGCACACATCCATCTCTGCTTTACTGTATCTGACCATAACTTTCCATCTAACTTTTGGGTCTCGATTTGTAATTTCTTTTCACTTAATAAAGTAACTTTCCACAATTTATTCATAAATTTTCCAATATTTTATACAGAAGTTTATTTCAATGAACTTTAATAGAAAAGAAGTATCACTCCACAGCTCTAAAGATTACAAAACTCTGAAGATGATTCACCACTGTTAGAAAATTCCTCTCTTTTAAGAGAAGAGATGCATGGTACGGACAAAACCCACCAAAGCTCAGGCTACAGCAGTTATCTGGAGGAAAACATGATGAGCCTCATTCTTGGGCCTTGGAGAACAAACTGAGAGAAACCTGGAGAGGGAGACATATCCTGAACCAACAATGTACTTGTCTTTGAATACAGAAAAGGCTTTAATGTGACATAGAAAAAGTTATTGACAATTAAACTATTTACTGAAGAATAAAACCTTGATTTGGCCATTGGTAGTTTTATTGGTTAGAATAGTTTAAGATAACTTTTTTACTAATTATGATCAAAAACAATATTTCTGTTATTATTTTAAAAAGATAGTTAACATTTACTCCATTCCTGTTATATACCAAGCATTGTATTTAAATCTCTACGTGTAAAAGCTCATTTACTCGTCACGATGATATTTTGATATGTATATTATCCCCTTTTCAAAGATTTCAAAACTGAAGCTCAAAAGGTAGTAACTCACTCACAGTCATATAGCTAGTAACATGGAAGGCGAACCTAGACCTTTGTTACCAAAGTCCAAGTCATTTCCACCCTTCAAGTGTTATGGTGTTAATGGAAGGGAGCCATGAAGACTGTAAGGTATACCACATATGCACAGGTTCTATTGCATGCCTTATCCAGTTTCTCAGAACATGCACACATGTCCTCTGCATTGGTGGGGAGAAAACCCTCATCTGGTTCCATGGGAGAACTTTCAAACAAGCTTAAGTGTTCCTAACTCCAGAATGAATTTAATGTAATTAGACAATGCAGAAGAATACACAAAATGATCCCTCATTCCATTGTGATTATTTGATTTTTAAAAATTGACTGGTTATAACTGAAGCCACTGAATAATTTAAAGGGAAATAGGTCTTGATTGTCTTCGGTGAAAATGGGAAATTAAATATGGCTTTGTCCCACTGAAGCTTTATATCAGAGATT
Source organism: Phocoena sinus (assembly GCF_008692025.1). NCBI lineage: Eukaryota > Metazoa > Chordata > Mammalia > Artiodactyla > Phocoenidae > Phocoena > Phocoena sinus. The sequence goes on along the minus strand of NC_045766.1, from coordinate 102,493,945 downwards.
AATGCTTAAGAAAAGACAGTACAGTGGAAAACTACCACCTTATGGAAAGCCAGAAAAATAACAATATACACTTTAAACTATTAAGATTAACTAAGATATAGAAATTAATGAAAAAATATAAAACTTCATTATAATCTGCATCATAGTTATTTTATTATTTGTACTTCAGTGGGTTAATTTGAACCACATTTACAGATCCCTAAACACCATGCATCTGTCGTTGACTACACATTCATGATTGTGTTAAATAATTAAAGCCTAATTCAGTACAGTATGCCTGAAATAAATGTTTGACTCTGACTCAGGCACTGAGTTTGATTCTGAGGATACCCATGTGAGGAATCCATGGGTCCTGTTCTCAAGGAGGGAGCTTACAATCTTGCTACAAAATAAATAAGTTCTTGTTCATTCGATGTACATATTGAATGAGAGAGAGATGGAAGGAGAGAAACATTCTCTTAGGAACTGGGGATCAAAGGTGAGGGAAAAAAAGATACCGTTTCTGCTTTAACATTGTACACTAGTAAGGTAGATGGATATTAATAAATAATCATTACAAATAGGTAAGGCTATGAAGTATATAATAGGAGAAACTGATCTATGAGGATTAAGCTGAGATTTGATGACAAAGTCAGGGTGAGCTAAATAAAGTGAAAAGAGGATTCTGGTGGATTTTTAGAGTAAAGGAATAACATGTGCTAAAGTCCTGTGAGTAACCATTTGAGAAGGCATTTAAGTGAGTGACTTGAGAGCAAAGAATGGGAGCATAGCAAGTATGAGACTAGTCTGGTAATGTAGGCCGGACTGTGCAGAAAGTAGAATCCTAATGTGAAAATGTTGATCTTCATCTAGGAGCCATGGAAGCCACTGAAGAGATTTCAGTCAGAGAGTGGAGACTAGATCACCGAGTAGAACAAATAAAAAGAGCAAGCGTGTGGATAATGAACAACCAGAGAGCAAATGATTACAGCAGTACAAGAGCAAGGAGCTTATATCAACAAAAATATACAAAAGCATAAAAATGTTTGGTCAGAATACAGACAGAATGATTCATCCTTTCTAGAGTAAAACAGAAAGTCTTCACAGAAATAGCATTAAGTGTGGACTTGAGCAGTGAATAGAAGTTTGGCAGGGGCGAGTGAGGGAATGATATTTTATGCAGAGAAAACAGCATGATCAAATCAGCGGAAGCTTAAAATGAAGCTTCTTGAGAGTAGAAACTCTTTTTGGTGCTTTTTTTCCCCTTTGGTCCTCAACAGTTATCATAATGCTTGTCATACACAAGTTGTTCAATCAATGAATGTGTTCAGAAAATAAACACATCCAGAGTAGCTGAACTGTGCACTGCATAGAAGAAATTCAAGATAGAGAATGACAGTGGAAACACAGGTAAGAAGATGAGTTTGAATTTCTTCCTCTAGGTAGTAGTCAAAGACAGTATTAAGGCACAAAAATAACTCGATGGACCTTCATTTTCAAAATATAAATAATAAGAAAAAAACAGTGAATCGAATACAAGGAGATTAGAAAGTTGAGGCAAAAAGACACCTAAGAGGTGAATGCATAACCCAAATATATAACCAATGTGAGCCTAGGGCAGGAGAACTACAGTGGTAATTGAGAAGAGGTAAAAAATCCCCCAAATATTTTAGTGGTAGAATTGATGAGACTTGGTAACTAAATGAATAAACTATGAGGGGGGCACGGGAGAAAGAAGTATGAGGGCACAGATGAATGAGGATTTTAGAGAAAGTGCCTAAGTAAATGATGATCGTTTTATTTAAGATATAAGAACACAACGGGAAAAAAAGACTTGCAGGAATTAATAAAAGTGCAATTTCGGGCTCTATTTAATTTTGCAATGCCAGATATGTGTTGGGGATATGCTAAAGATACAGAATAAAAGCTCACCATAAGTTGGGGCCAGAGATAAATCTTTGGAAGCCATCTTTAAAGAGTTTGAACTCTCCAAATGGAATAAGCACAAAATGAGTAAACTCAGCAGTGCAGCAATTTACACTAAGTCACAGGAGATAAAAGGGGTTTTCTCTTGGAGCATCCATTTTACTCTATGGTAAAGAATTTCAAGCATTTGCCATGAAAAAAAATAATTTAAAACCTCACGGTAGATACTTCTTGCTGAAAGAAGTTAGTTTTCAAGAAGAGGTTATGGAAATGATTCCTGAAATATCTAGAAGAAGAAAAAAAAACATTAGGGAGAGAAGAATCTGAGGCAAATGAAAAAGTATCATATGTTGAGTTAACTGAGAAATTTTATGAATAGGAATGGCTAGTATCAATTTGTAGTTATTTTTTTAATGATACACTTAACTGACATCTGGTGCATTGAAAGGGTTCAAAACAAGCCTCCCCCAAATGTGCCCCAAAACTTTTACATGAGGATTATTTCGAGCTAAAGGCATTGAGACCCTGCAGGTTCAAGAGAAACTTCTGCCGCTTCTTTAATTAAGTAGGAGAATTTAAATTGCTCTTTCCCAGATTAAGAGTTATGATCAGATATAAATTTTATCCAAGTGGCCCATATATATGGCAGGGCAAACATCTAATTATCCAACATCTGCTCTTCTACTTATCGCCCTATGAATGACCAAGTTGTTCTTGAAAGCCCCAGGCCCCTATCCCATTTCTTATCTCAGGGTGGCATATATACTTCACTTTACCTTTCTGTCTTTGAACCCCTCATACATGTGGGGTCTCTAACCCTCCCACGGATGTGACACTCCTGTACATATAAAATTAAATTTGATTTTTCCTGCTATCATTTCTTATGTCAATTTAATTCTTAGACCAGCCAGGAAAACTTAGAAGCGTAGAGGAAAGCGTTTTATTTTCCTCCCCCGTAGCACCAAACCTTTAGTAACTCTGCAACACTTACAAATTCATTGTACCAGCCATGTTCAGGAAAATTTGGAAAAAAGAGTTCCTCTTCTATATCATCTGGTTGATGCTGTCCTCACAGGTACAGATGGTCCTAGAAGGATAATGTAATAGTATATAAAATGAACTACACCAGAAGGAGCAGGAACTCAAAGTCAGAGGTGACTAAGGAAAGCTTGAACACCCTCCCTAAGACCCACACATACCACACCCCCAGGTCCCAGAGAGATGGAGAGGGACTCATAGGACATGGGATGAGGTTCAAGCAAAATAATATAATACTAATAATTCCCAAAGACAGACTACCTCATTTGATATCTTAGTTATAACTTTTATTAATTAAAAGATGGTGGATATAATATTGACTAGAATATAAAATCTACCTGAATTAAGATAAAACTCAGAACTTCAAAGTGGTTCTCTGCTTAGGGTGAAAAACTTCAGGTTATGCTTCCAAAACCCCACAAAGACACAAGTTCACTCTCCTATGCTGTCAGAGCTGATTTTCTAGTTTGCAAATCAACTAAAAGAGAAGACAGGAGATGCCATGAGAAATTATGACATCAACCACGGAAGATGAGATCTGGAAAAATTCACATTGAAAGGATGCCTTTACCAGAATTGCCAAAAAAAAAAAAAAAAAAAAAATTTTTTTTCAGAGAAGCTGGAAAAGAATCCTGAGAGAGAAATGACACAAAATCCAAAACCTAAGAGTGCTTCAGATCTGATAGGAGGCCCTGGTCAACAGGGTCAAATTTGGTTAAAAAATCTTTGAGAATTATAATTAAGACCTTCAGTTCGGCAAATGGGAGGTCAATGGTGGTTTGCAGAAGAGCAGTTTTAGTGGAATAGCTGAGTTGGGTGGTGGGTTACCTTGTAAACATAAGATTTTTTTTAAATGAGCAGGAGAATCTGGATTACTGTCTTGAGAAGTTTAGCAGTGATGAAGAGAAGGAGAAAAACAGGTAACAGCCAAGAGATAAGACTTGATTAAAGGTCTTTTTCAGAATGGAGAAATCATGAATAAGCTTGTAGACTAGGGAAAATAGGCAGAAGAAAATTACTGATTAAGAATGCCAGGAATGCAGTTTTTGGTGGCATACGGTCCCCACAAAGTGGAGGAAATAGGAAAGGAGCACATTGGACAGGATGAATCCTGGGCAGGAGAAACGCTGCTTTCCCTCTGCAGTGGGAAGAAAGGGATGAGAGAGAGTGGAAAGCTAGGTAGGCTGAGAAGACTGTGGGGTCTCTGTCTTCTCAGGGAATTTAGACGTTAGGTGAGGGCTGAAGGTGCAGTGTTGAGCTCAGGCATGAAGAGATAATAAAAGGCTGTTAAATTTGTGGCAAAGGGGGTAAACTGGAGAGAAGTGAAAGAATTAGTGAGTACGTTGTGAAGGCACTAACTGGCACTGAATGACTGTAAAGTAGCTAATTATATGTTATGTGAATTTTACTTCAATTTAAAAAAAAGTAGCGAGCAACAGTGAAAGTCTGAAAAGCAGGTAGTCAAGGTTAGTATGAGACAATAAGAAGAGAAGTAGGATGCTCAAAGAACATGAGGTGTTCTGCTAAATGTGTTACAGCTCTGTTTTGACTTTACTGACTTGACAAAAAATTGACTGAAATATGAGTTTATCTTCAAAGGTAGAAAGAGAGAAAAAGCAGTATCATAGGCAAAAATAGAATAGAAAATAGAAAATATACAAAAGGAAAAAATGTAGTTGGATATTGGGCATTTAAGTCAGGAGGGGAAAAAACAAGTCTGTTAAATGTAAATAATTGGAGGGTTTGTGTGTGTGTGTGTGTGTGTGTGTGTGTGTGTGTGTGTGTGTGACTGAGTAGAATTCATTTGAGTTATTCCCAAGGATGTCAAAGTAATGATGAAACACTCCTTTTGTAAAAGTATTTGAAAAATAATGACATGTGCAGGTTGATATAAAAGTTGAGGATTTCCTCTGAGACAGTTCTGGCAAGATTTGTGGATGTGGGCTGTTCAACTGTAAGATGAGTCATGTGTTTTGCCTGGGACATGAAATCCCAAGAATGAGGAGGAAAATAGGGTGAATCTTTGCATGTCAATATCTTCCATAAATTGGTAATATCTCTTTAGAGTGCAATGCCTTTTACCCTAAATCATTTTGTTTGCATTTGAGTAAGGATGGATCATTCTTGCTTCTTTATGGACAGAACACAAACACAGAAGTCTTCAATGTTTCCCTCCATCTCCTGCAAATGTTCTGCTATAAACACTCAGCTCCAAAAACCTTCTTTGTCAAGATATTCTCTCTTCTAGACAAGATGATGGTGAAGCATGATATAGCTAATCTCAGCATGCTACAAAAGTACTTACTAAAGCTCACACACCTCATTCTTTTTACCTTATTCCTTGTTCTCCCTTTAACCTTCATTGATGCAATGATTTTAATGAGCCTAGCTTTTTCAAGTATCCATGAAGTCATTGGTATTTTAGGAGGTAGGGAGGTTGTCTAGAAGCAGCTGTGGATTCAAAAAGATTAGTGTTTTCCCTGTACATAAATGTTTGCAATCTAGTTGGAAAGAAAGTAAAGCAAGTGCATATAAACAATAGAATTTATTTATTCAAAAAAATGTTTTGGGGTTTTCCCTGGTGGTGCAGTGGTTGAGAGTCCGCCTTCCGATGCAGGGGACACGGGTTCGTGCCCCAGTCCGGGAAGATCCCACATGCCGCGGAGTGGCTGGGCCCGTGAGCCATGGCCGCTGAGCCTGCGCGTCCAGAGCCTGTGCTCCGCAACGGGAGAGGTCACAACCGTGAGACACCCGCGTCCCGCAAAAAAAAAAAAAAATGTTTTTCTTACCAAATGGCAGGTACTAGGGTACAGGTAATATCCCTCCTTTCATAAAAATTATAGTCTATGGGAGGACATTGTAAATAAATAGTATACACAGAAGTATATACAAATATGGTTAAGTGCTACAAGGGAGAATGGATGGATTGATTTGGGAAAGTCTGAATAAAGATGGGGAGGACTCTCATAGCGGAATGAAAAACATAATAAGCAAAAGCAAAAGAAAGACAAATGATTAAATGGTACCTGTGAAGGACCACAAAATAAATGACCTGATGAGGTAGAGATGATGGCTGGGGCCAGTAGGAGGGGAAAAGGTTATGAAGGATCTTGGGAACCCTCCAGAGAACTTAAACATAAAGCAATGACTGGCCAGGGAAGTAGTCTGTTTCAAAATGAGATTAACAATAGGACTAGCCCTTTTTGTCTATAATAAGGATTTACTCTTTGTCCTCTGACAGGAGAATTCTGCAGGTAAGGAAGAAGGCAGAAGTCAGGAAAAGGAACTGAGGACGTGTAGCAATTTGTCACATCTGTCCCTCATTACCATGGGTTTTATTTATGCACTAAACTGAAAGCATGAGTGGAGAGAAAGTGGATGCAAAGTGCTACTTTAAAATCTAAGTTGTTAAGAACAAAAAAGGAAAGCATTTAATCATATTATTAAATTTGGCCAACTCATAATAAGTATTTTGTGCTTCTTTTCTCAGCCCTAAGATATACTTTATATGTGGTACATTTTATCATGAAATTAGTAGAGCTAAATATTTCTTAAATTTGAAGTATTACTGAGTAGTCTCATGAATGCAGAGTAATAGAAAGTCACCAGAATAATTTTGAAATACACGTTCTTTTCCTGACTTAACCTCAACATGGCCAAGAGACCACTTTTCTAAATCTAATAGCCTGATGTTTTCCAGTTTCCAGTCAAACATGTAGGTAATAATAAAGCAGATTTAAAAACTACTATCAAAAACACAGCTTTATTAATTAAACTGATTTTTTTCCTTATTTGAGTTATTTAGCATCTCCCATTCTACCCACCCAAAGAGGCCTTATATTTGTTTTTAATAAAAGTGATTTTAAAAATTAAAAAGCGGAAGAACAAAGCATTGAATAATAACTGCCTATATAATGGACTAGGTCATGGAAAATAATTTTTATTTGAATAAATCTATGGTCTACAAGTGAGGGCTAGCTTGAATATGAAATTCTAGAGTCTTCTTTCTACTCTCTAAGCCACACAATCAGCTATCTGAAAATTATATAGAAGAACCACAATATATCAATGTTCTAAAGTAATTCCTGCAGGAAGCAATATTAGAGGAACTGCATCTAATTGAATTATGCTAGTTATTTCCTAGGTTCCTTACCTTCCCCCTCATATAATTTACAAGAGAGTCAGAATCTATTTCTTTTATTAAATGAACATTAACATGAGTGCTTAGTAGATTAGCATTTCTATTCTTGCACCATAATGAATCTGAATGTATGTTCTAATGGTATTGGTGAAAATTGTGATGGTATAGACACATAGCATTAAATACATCTTTCAAGCTTTTCAAATTTTACCCTTTTTCTAAATCTGGCACTGTCAAACAAAGGGACAGATTTCAATCAAGTGGAAGGTACAGTCTCTTCTTCAGCACAAAAATGGAACCAGGTAAAACAAAACAGCCTGTTACCATTTTCAAGAAAGGCCTGAGACAAAATTGGAATGTACCAGTGAATAAAGTTGGATCTGTAGAAATCACTCCTTTCAAACCTATTTGTGGACTTTCACATGGCAAGTTTCTGGTCCTGTAAGGCTCAACCATTGCGATGCCACAATTTTAATAAATTCTATGAATTCACCCAAACTTCCTCTAATAATAACAATAATAACAATAACAAATGCTTATATATCACTTATTATGGGCAATTTAATCTTCACATCAACCCAATAAGCTAGGCACAATTATTATCACATTGTACAGATGAGGAAACAGACACAGAGACAATAAGTAACTTACCCAAGTTCACACAGCTAGTTAGTGATGGAACTGGCATTTAAACCAAATAGTATGACTCCAGAATTCATGCTCATAATACTAACATGATATTCCTCTCAGTCTCTCTGTTCTTTCAAATTTTAACACCTATTTAATATGAATTTTAGAAATATAATAAATGTAACGGGATGAATGGTGATCCACCCACCCCCCCCAAGAAAAAGGTACGGCCATGTCTTAATCCCCCAAACCTATGAATGTTACTTTACTTGGAAAAAAGGTCTTTGCAGATGTAATTAAATTAAAGATATTGAGATGAGATTACCCTGGCTTACCCTGATGGGCCCTAAATCCATCCTTGAAAGAGACAGATGCACAGAGGAAAAGATATACACAGAGGAGAAAGCAGTGTAAAGATGGAGACAGATTGGAGTGATATGGTCACAAGCCAAGAAAGCCAAGGAATGCTGACAGCCACCAGAAGTTGGAAGAGGTAAGGAGTGGATTCTCTTCTAGAGCCCCCAGAGAAAGCACAGCTCTGCCAGATTTCGTACTTCTGGCCTCTACAACTGAGAATAAATTTTTGCTGTTTCAGGCCACCAACTTTGTGATAATTGGTTACAGCAGCCTCCAGAAATGAATACAATAAATGAGTTGGCTTTGGATGGCTACACTGGAAACACATTTTGAGAAATTGTTGAGGGTGATGTTCTGGAGCCAGCTTGGACAGGCTGGCAAGAGTCGATTTTTGAGTATTGAAGAATATTGCCAACTGGTTGTTAAACTGCTGCCAATCAGGGGTCCCCTCACCCCCCAAAGTCACTTTCCCATTTCACCACTACCTCTACTTTAAGCAGTCTTGGGAGCTAAGGTGGTTCACTCTTAGCCTGGGTCTCCAGTCTCTTCAGTTCTCACTCACTGCAGCTAGTAGCCTCTAGACTCTAACAATAGGAAATGTCTTCCTTTCATTAGGAAAGGCATCTTATGTCCTATAGCTAGTTTTAATTATTATTGGTAGTATGTATAGGGATAGGAAGAGGTGTGGATAAAGCAAGATAGGAACATGAAGAGCTGCTAAACATGAGGATTTTTATTATAATAGATTTATTATAAAAGCTAGTTAAGGGACTTCCCTGGTGGCGCAGTGGTTAAGAATCTGCCTGACAATGCAGGGGACACTGGTTCGAGCCCTGGTCCGGGAAGATCCCACATGCCGCAGAGCAACTAAACCCATGTGCCACAACTACTGAGCCTGCACTCTAGAGCCTGCGAGCCACAACTACTGAAGCCCGCGCACCTAGAGCCCGTGCTCCAAACAAGAGAAGCCACTGCAATGAGAAGCCCATGCACTGCAATGAAGAGTAGCCCCCGCTCACCGCAACTAGAGAAGCCTGTGTGCAGCAACAAAGACCCAACGCAGCCAAAAATTTTTTTTTAATTTTTAAAAAGCTAGTTAAGCAGGGTATATTCAACACCCCACCACCACCATTTCTCTCTACCCATCTCATATACATACTTCTACTCTAACATTAATTTTATATTTTTATAGAATAATTACTGAGATCAGACATTCTCAAGCCAAAAGACATTTTAACTAAAAACTTGGGGGTATGGTGACTGCCTAAAACCTAAAAACATGACTCTACTGCCTGAATGGCTGTTGATTTACCCTATGCCTTTTCTTTCTAAATCAAAACTTTTACCTAATGCCCGGCTACAGAAAACCTTCTGTTGTGAATTGCACTGTACTCTCCCAAAAGTCATATGTTGAAGTCCTAACCCGTGTTATCTCATAATGTGTCCTTATTTGGAGACAGGATCTTTACAGAAGTAATCAAGTTAAATGGGGTTGTTAGAATGGGGCTTAATCCAATGTGACTGTTGTCCTTCGAAGGAGGGGAAATTTGGAGACAGACATGTAAGAAGGTAGAAGATGTGAAGATACAGGGAGGAGATGGTCATCTACAAGCCAGGGAGAGAAGCCTAGAACAGATTCTCTCCTCATAGCCCTTAGCAGGAACCAAACCTTGCCAACACTGCCATCTGGCTTTTTACCATCCACACCGGGCTGCTGAAAGCACTAGGGGCAGGGTGTACAATACCCACTCGGTGCAGTTCCTGGATAGTTTCTTCTAGTCCTTATGTTCCCAGTTGGCATTTTCCTTCAGCACTGGTTTGATTGCTCTAACCCACCAATAGAGGTTTGCAGGGTTTGACCTTGTAGGATACCAATGTCCAATACTTTCTCTGGTTTGGGGCATTCTCATGGGGGAGAATGCCCAATTTTCATTAGTAAAGGGATCTTCCTGACTAACCCTTTGCCCTTGATAACCATCAATGGCACAGAAGGGGCTAGAAAACTTCTGAGGGAGACTGTGTATTAGAGTACATTCAACTTCAGTGGCCCTCACCTGGAGGCAGTGCTGGCCTGCATCCTATACTCAAGCTATGGGAGGCACCCACCTCTAATAGGACTGTATCCCTGAGGCTGGAGCAAGCAGAGCATCAGGGATGGTAGAGGCAGGTGGGGAAGGTCTGAACTTTCCACAGGCTGACCAGCACAGTGTTGGGTTACCAATCTATCTGTTTAGCTGTGGTCCCGATAGCAATGAAGTCAAACCACATTTGCTTCTGGGTCACTTTTACCAGACCCTTTACAGCCGATTAGGATAGCCTTTTGGCTTTCCGAGCTCCCTCAGTCTCTGGTCTTTCCCCTAGCCCGTACCCATTCTTGGAATTTGTATTTTCCCAGATTCCACTCCTTAGGGTCCTAACCAGGCTTTGTCACAAGCACTGGGACCTTAATCCGTGGCAGTTTGCACCCTCCTAGCTTTGCATCATAAATGTCTTGTCCCACACCTGAACTCAGTGTGGATATCAGAGTCCCATACAGCATCAGTATACATCAGCGTACTGCGGGTGGACTGGAGTAGCTTGGCTTTCATTTCTGCAGTGAATGTGGCCTTATCAAGGCCTTCAAAGACAGGGATGTAGGTGGCCTGTCTCATTCCCAACTCCCTAAGAATTCATTGTACCTCCTCTGTATATTTCCAGGGCCCCACATGACCAGGGAGTCCCCCTCATTGAGCCAAGCATCTGCAGGATAGAATAATCCAATCTATAAGGGAGTGAGTCCCTTGAACACCTTTCCCACCCAGCACCATGCAGGTGCTGCTGGAGGGCAGGTGATGTTGCTCATTTTCTCTGCTTCCTGCTGGTCAAAGAAATGCCATCACCCCCCATATCCTATAACCACACTAACCATGCCTGGATACTTTCCCTGGCCTTTTGCTGGAACTTGGCAACTATATCAATAAGCTCAGAGGGAAAATATTTTCTCATCATGAATGTTTCTTGAATTGGGGGCTGTTCTGCTGGCTGGGATCATTGTTGCTGTGCTTTCGCTTTCCTTTGTATTAGGGGTCAGATGGGCATAGCATATTTCTTCCATTTCACTATTACCACAACATCTTCCTCTTCACTCTCCTCACTTTCCCAGGGATTCCATCCCTTAGGGTCCTAATCAGGCTTTATCACCTTAATCTATGGCAGTTTGCACCCTCCTAGCTTTGCAAAACACACACTAAGGTTTCCAACTTCTTATCCTGCGCTCTCACCTTGTCTGCCAGCCCCTAAACTAGCAGAGCAGTGGACACCTGCACATCCCCTTCTCTAACCTTAGCTCTTCTTCCAACTTTCTAACCTGAGCTTCAGCCTCTAGTTGGGCATCGGGATTCAGCGACGTACCCACAGCAGAGGACAGCTCACTGGACAGCCATGTATTTCTTTTCTCTGCTGCAGTGCACTCTACACAGTTCCTCAAACAAGTGCACTAGACCAGCTGGTGTTTTCAAGGACACCCGTGTACTCACATAGCAGTCCACAAGCATCTAACATACAGAACACCCCCACTACTCCACATGGAGGTCAATGGCCAATCCAGAATTTCCCCCAACAATGCCTCTCTCCCAGCATTCATTTCTTGGGTCTCCTGCCTAGCTTGCCAATTGCTAGTTAGAAACCTCAATAAGGAGGTTTCTAACTAGCAATAACTGGAGGGAGTTGCCCAGGTGAAATCTGAAACTGGCCCCATTTGTGGAGGGCAGGGATACCCCAAAGAAATTGGCATGCCACTCCAGATTGGTAGGTGGGAGGTCTAATAAGCAGAGGTGGGAGGTTTAATAAGCAACGGAACTTATTTATAGTTTACTTACTTATAGTTCCAGGCAGCTGCAAGACAAGTGATTTCTGCACCCACCTGCCAAAACCTTAAGAGTGTCTGAAGAGGCCTCAACTGGGTTCAGTCATGTGTACCCTCCAGATGGTCTCAACAACACATTGATCTCTCAAGGCTGCATTCTTGCAAATGGCTCCCACTGTGGAAACAGTGGACAGTGTATATTCTAAGCACAGGAGAGGGCATGAGGAGCCTCCAATTGGCCAGGTCCAGCTCTCGGATCAAATGGGGGTCACATCCTATTGATTCCTCCTCCAACACTATGTCACCATATATTGTATTTACAATAAAAACATCTGTAGGAAGTACAGAGGTTTGTTTATTTTCCCTCAATTTTAGAGCATTCATGTTTAGTGGAGATTATCTAAAGTAATTTTGTTTCCGATTGCAGCTTCGTCAATGGCAGATTTGAGATATTCGTTCATATCTACATGCCAAAATCTTTAAAATCTGATTGCTGAGTTCCCAGGAAGTTTTTAAAAGTCACAATTTTGACAGCAACATAGTCCAGTTCATCTAGAAATCCATGTACATATACCTATGCAATATTACAGACAGCACTTATTTATATCCCAAACTTCTGATACAACCAAATAAAACAATAAAATCAGAAAGTATGATAATTTGCAAAAGAACTATGTAAGTTTTACCAAGACTCTCTAAACTTGTATAAAGATAAATTCAAGAGAAAATTTGATATTTCAATCCAAAAAGGGTTGTTTTTAGAACATTTTTAAGAGCCATAACAAGCACAGCATGAAACTCATAGAAGAGTTTGCCTCAGCAGATCCACTGCCAAAGCAGTATTTTCTTAACAATGGAAGAAGATGATTTAGAAAAAAGAGTTATCTGCCAGATTATATTTTACGCCAAAAATTTGGTTTGTTTTAGAACCATACACATTTTCAGACTTTTACTTTCTGTATGAAAAGTATACTTAATGTGAGTTTTTTAATACAACCATTATTTTTCATAAGGTATAAAAGGTATATTACATACTAGAATAAGTTACTTTTCCTATGGTAGAAGGGGGAATTTGGGGTATGTTTTTCATAAAATCTTTTTATCAAAAACATGGCAAAATAAGACACTTTAAAAGTAGGTTTGAAAAAAAATAGGGTAACATACGTTTACTTGTTAACTCTTTGCTAGCGTAGGAAACAGACATTAAATAATACAAGGAGGAACGGGGGACCTTGAAGATGGCGGAAGAGTAAGACGCGGAGATCGCCTTCCTCCCCACGGATACACCAGAAATACATCCACACGTGGAACAACTCCTACAGAACTCCTACTGAAGGCTGGAAGAAGACCTCAGACCTCCCAAAAGGCAAGAAACTCCCCACGTAACTGGGTAGGGCAAAAGAAAAAACAGAGACAAAAGAATAAGGACGGCACCTGCACCAGTGGGAGGGAGCTGTGAAGGAGGAAAAGTTTCCACACACTAGGAAGCCCCTCCGCGGGCGGAGACTGCGGGAGGCGGAGGGGGGAGTTTCGGGACCGCGGAGTAGTGCACAGCGACGGGTGCGGAGGGCAAAGCGGGGAGATTCCTGCACAGACGATCGGTGCTGACCGGCACTCACCAGCCCGAGTGGCTTGTCTGCTCACCCGCCGGGGCGGGCGGGGCTGCGAGCTGAGGATCGGGTTTTGGTTTTGGACGGAGCTCAGGGAGAGGACTGGGGTTGGCAGCTTGAACATAGCCTGAAGGGGTTAGTGCACCACGACTAGCCGGGAGGGAGTTCGGGGAAAAGCCTGCACCTGCCGAAGAGGCAAGAGACTTTTTCTTCCCTCTTTGTTTCCTGGTGCGCGAGGAGAGGGGTTTAAGAGCGCTGCTTAAAGGATCTCCAGAGAAGGGCGCGAGCCGCGGCTAAAAGCGCGAACCCCAGAGACGGGCGCGAGCCGCGGCTGAGGGCGCGAGCCCCCGAGACGGGCGCGAGCCGCGGCTGAAAGTGCAAACCCCAGAGACGGGCGCGAGCCGCGGCTAAAACCGCGGACCCCAGAGACGGGCGGGAGACTCTAAGGCTGCTGCTGCCGCCACCAAGGGCCTGTGTGCGAGCACAGGTCACTCTCCACACCCCTCTTCCGCGGAGCCTGTGCAGCCCGCCACTGCCAGGTTCCCGGGATCCAGGGACAACTTCCCCGGGAGTACGCACGGCGGGTCTCAGGCTGGTGCAACATCACGCCGGCCTCTGCCGCAACGTCACGCTGCCTCTGCAGCTGCAGGCCCGCCCCGCACGTAGTGCCCCTCCTACCCCCATCCCCCAACCCCCGGCCTGAGTGAGCCGGAGGCCCCGAATCAGCGGCTCCTTTCACCCCGTCCTGTCTGAGCGAAAAAACAGACGCCCTCCAGCGACCGACACGCAGAGGCAGGGCCAAATCCAAAGCTGAGCTCCTGTGAGCTGTGAGAACAAAGAAGAGAAAGGGAAATCTCTCCCAGCAGCCACAGAAGCAGCGGATTAAAGCTCCACAATCAACTTGATATACCCTGCATCTGTGGAATACCTGAATAGACAAGGAATGATCCCAAATTGAAGAGGTGGAATTTAGGAGCGAGATCTATGATTTTTTTCCCTTTTCCTCTTTTTGTGAATGTGTACGTGTATGCTTCTGTGTGAGATCCTGTCTGTATACTCTTGCTTCCACCATTTGTCCTAGGGCTCTATCCGTCCATGACTTTTTTTTAAAAATTCTTTTTCTTAATAATTAAGTTTAATTGTGATAACTTTATTATACTTTACCTTCGTTCTTTCTTTCCTTCCTTCCTTCCCTCCTTTAGACAACGAATCACCCCAAATTGAGAAGGTGGTCTCAGGGAGCAGGATTTATGATTTTTCCCCCTTTACCTCTTTTTGTGAAGGTGTATGTGTATGCTTCTGTGTAAGATTTTCTCTGTATAGCTTTGCTTCCAACATTTGTCCTAAGGTTCTATCCGTCCCTTTTTTTTTTTTCTAAATATTTTTTAATTCAATAACTATATTATACTTTATTTTATTTTTACTGTATCATCTTTCTTTCTGTCTTTTTTCCTTCTTTCCCTCCTTCCTTCCTTCCTCCCTCCCTCCCTCCCTCCCTCCTTTCTTTCCTTCTTTGCTTCTTTCTTCCTTCCTTCCTTTCCTCCTTTTCTTCTTTCTTTACTCATACTTCTACTAATTCTCCCTACTTTTTCTCCCTTTTATTCTGAGCTGTGTGGATGAAAGGCTCTTGGTGCTCCAGCCAGGAGTCAGGGCTCTGCCTCTGAGGTAGGAGAGCCAACTTCAGGACACTGGTCAACAAGAGACCTCCCAGCTCCACATAATATTAAACGGTGGAAATATCCCAGAGACCTCCATCTTAACACCAGCACCCAGCTTCACTCAACGACCAGCAAGCCACAGTGCTGGACAACCTATGCCAAACAACTAGCAAAACAGGAACACAACCCCACCCATTAGCAGAGAGGCTGCCTAAAATCATAATAAGGCCACAGACACCCCAAAACACACCACCAGACGTGAACCTGCCCACTAGAGAGACAAGATCCAGCCTCATCCAGCACAACACAGGCACTAGTCCCCTCCACCAGGAAGCCTACACAACCCACTGAAACAACCTTAGCCACTGGAGACAGACATCAAAAACAACGGGAACTACGAACCTGCAGCCTGCAAAAAGGAGACCCCAAACACAGTAAGATAAGCAAAATGAGAAGACAGAAAAACACACAGCAGATGAAGGAGCAAGATAAAAACCCACCAGACCTAACAAATGAAGAGGAAATAGGCAATCTACCTGAAAAAGAATTCAGAATAATGATAGTAAGGATGATCCGAAATCTTGGAAGTAGAATGGACAAAATGCAAGAAACAGTTAACAAGGACCTACAAGAACTAAAGATGAAACAAGCAATGATGAACAATGCAATAAATGAAATTAAAATCACACTAGATAGGATCAATAGCAGAATAACTGAGGCAGAAGAACGGATAAGTGACCTGGAAGATAAAGTAGTGGAAATAACTACTGCAGAGCAGAATAAAGAAAAAAGAATGAAAAGAACTGAGGACAGTCTCAGAGACCTATGGGACAACATGAAACGCACCAACATTCGAATTATAGGGGTTCCAGAAGAAGAAGAAAGAAAGAAAGGGACTGAGAAAATATTTGAAGAGATTATAGTTGAAAACTTCCCTAATATGGGAAAGGAAATAGTTAATCAAGTCCAGGAAGCACAGAGGGTCCCATACAGGATAAATACAAGGAGAAACACGCCAAGACACATATTAATCAAACTGTCAAAAATTAAATACAAAGAAAGCATATTAAAAGCAGCAAGGGAAAAACAACAAATAACACACAAGGGAATCCCCATAAGGTTAACAGCTGATCTCTCAGCAGAAACCCTACAAGCCAGAAGGGAGTGGCAGGACATACTGAAAGTGATGAAGGAGAATAGCCTGCAACCAAGACTACTCTACCCAGCAAGGATCTCATTCACATTTGATGGAGAAATTAAAACCTTTACAGACAAGCAAAAGCTGAGAGAGTTCAGCACCACCAAACCAGCTTTACAACAAATGCTAAAGGAACTTCTCTAGACACGAAACACAAGAGAAGGAAATGACCTATAGTAGCGAACCCAAAACAATATATAAAATGGAAATAGGAACATACATATCGATAATTACCTTAAATGTAAATGGACTAAATGCTCCCACCAAAAGACACAGATTGGCTGAATGGATACAAAAACAAGACCCTTATATATGCTGTCTACAAGAGACCCACTTCAGAACTAGAGACACATACAGACTGAAAGTAAGGGGATGGAAAAAGATATTCCATGCAAATGGAAACCAAAAGAAAGCTGGAGTAGCAATTCTCATATCAGACAAAATAGACTTTAAAATAAGGACTATTAAAAGGGACAAAGAAGGACTACTACATAATGATCAAGGGATCGATCCAAGAAGAAGATATAACAATTGTAAATATTTATGCACCCAACATAGGAGCACCTCAATACATAAGGCAAATACTAACAACCATAAAAGGGGAGATCAACAGTAACACATTCATAGTAGGGGACTTTAACACCCCACTTTCACCCATGGACAGATCATCCAAAATGAAAATAAATAAGGAAACACAAGCTTTAAATGATACATTAAACAAGATGGACTTAATTGATATTTATAGGACACTCCATCCAAAAACAACAGAATACACATTTTTCTCAAGTGCTCAT
Source organism: Phocoena sinus (assembly GCF_008692025.1). Classification (NCBI taxonomy): domain Eukaryota; kingdom Metazoa; phylum Chordata; class Mammalia; order Artiodactyla; family Phocoenidae; genus Phocoena; species Phocoena sinus. The sequence continues at coordinate 102,476,770 of NC_045766.1, read as the reverse complement.
GGAACATTCTCCAGGATAGATCATATCTTGGGTCACAAATCAAGCCTTGGTAAATTTAAGAAAACTGAAATTGTATCAAGTATCTTTTCCGACCACAACGCCATGAGACTAGATATCAATTACAGGAAAAGATCTTTAAAAAATACAAACACATGGAGGCTAAACAATACACTACTTAATAATGAAGTGATCACTGAAGAAATCAAAGGGGAAATCAAAAAATACCTAGAAACAAATGACAATGGAGACACAACGACCCAAAACCTATGGGATGCAGCAAAAGCAGTTCTAAGGGGGAAGTTTATAGCAATACAAGCCCACCTTAAGAAGCAGGAAACATCTCGAATAAACAACCTAACCTTGCACCTCAAGCAATTAGAGAAAGAAGAACAAAAAAACCCCAAAGCTAGCAGAAGGAAAGAAATCATAAAAATCAGATCAGAAATAAATGAAAAAGAAATGAAGGAAACAATAGCAAAGATCAATAAAACTAAAAGCTGGTTCTTTGAGAAGATAAACAAAATAGATAAACCACTAGCCAGACTCATCAAGAAAAAAAGGGAGAAGACTCAAATCAATAGAATTAGAAATGAAAAAGGAGAAGTAACAACTGACACTGCAGAAATAAAAAAAATCATGAGAGATTACTACAAGCAACTCTATGCCAATAAAATGGACAATCTGGAAGAAATGGACAAATTCTTAGAAATGCACAACCTGCCAAGACTGAATCAGGAAGAAATAGAAAATATGAACAGACCAATCACAAGCACTGAAATTGAAACTGTGATTAAAAACCTTCCAACAAACAAAAGCCCAGGACCAGATGGCTTCACAGGTGAATTCTATCAAACGTTTAGAGAAGAGCTAACACCTATCCTTCTCAAACTCTTCCAAAATATAGCAGAGGGAGGAACACTCCCAAATTCCTTCTACGAAGCCACCATCACCTTGATACCAAAACCAGACAAGGATGTCACAAAGAAAGAAAACTACAGGCCAATATCACTGATGAACATAGATGCAAAAATCCTCAACAAAATACTAGCAAACAGAATCCAACAGCACATTAAAAGGATCATACACCATGATCAAGTGGGGTTTATTCCAGGAATGCAAGGATTCTTCAATATACGCAAATCTATCAATGTGATAAACCATATTAACAAATTGAAGGAGAAAAACCATATGATCATCTCAATAGATGCAGAGAAAGCTTTCGACAAAATTCAACACCCATTTATGATAAAAACCCTCCAGAAAATAGGCATAGAGGGAACTTTCCTAAACATAATAAAAGCCATATATGACAAGCCCACAGCAAACATCATCCTCAATGGTGAAAAACTGAAAGCATTTCCACTAAGATCAGGAACAAGACAAGGTTGCCCACTCTCACCACTCTTATTCAACATAGTTTTGGAAGTTTTAGCCACAGCAATCAGAGAAGAAAAGGAAATAAAAGGAATCCAAATCGGAAAAGAAGAAGTAAAGCTGTCACTGTTTGCAGATGACATGATACTATACATAGAGAATCCTAAAGATGCTACCAGAAAACTACTAGAGCTAATCAATGAATTTGGTAAAGTAGCAGGATACAAAATTAATGCACAGAAATCTCTGGCATTCCTATATACTAATGATGAAAAATCTGAAAGTGAAATCAAGAAAACACTCCCATTTACCATTGCAACAAAAAGAATAAAATATCTAGGAATAAACCTACCTAAGGATACGAAAGACCTGTATGCAGAAAATTATAAGACACTGATGAAAGAAATTAAAGATGATACAAATAGATGGAGAGATATACCATGTTCTTGGATGGGAAGAATCAACATTGTGAAAATGACTCTACTACCCAAAGCAATCTACAGATTCAATGCAATCCCTATCAAACTACCACTGGCATTTTTCACAGAACTAGAACAAAAAATTTCGCAATTTGTATGGAAACACAAAAGACCCCGAATAGCCAAAGCAATCTTGAGAACGAAAAAAGGAGCTGGAGGAATAAGGCTCCCTGACTTCAGACTATATTACAAAGCAACAGTAATCAAGACAGTATGGTACTGGCACAAAAACAGAAAGATAGATCAGTGGAACAGGATAGAAAGCCCAGAGATAAACCCACGCACATATGGACACCTTATCTTTGATAAAGGAGGCAGGAATGTACAGTGGAGAAAGGACAGCCTCTTCAATAAATGGTGCTGGGAAAACTGGACAGGTACATGTAAAAGTATGAGATTAGATCACTCCCTAACACCATACACAAAAATAAGCTCAAAATGGATTAAAGACCTAAATGTAAGGCCAGAAACTATCAAACTCTTAGAAGAAAACATAGGAAGAACACTCTATGACATAAATCACAGCAAGATCCTTTCTGACCCACCTCCTAGAGTAATGGAAATAAAAACAAAAATAAACAAATGGGACCTAATGAAACTTCAAAGCTTTTGCACAGCAAAGGAAACCATAACCAAGACCAAAAGACAACCCTCAGAATGGGAGAAAACATTTGCAAATGAAGCAACTGACAAAGGATTAATCTCCAAAATTTACAAGCAGCTCATGCAGTTCAATAACAAAAGAACAAACAACCCCATCCAAAAATGGGCAGAAGACCTAAATAGACATTTCTCCAAAGAAGATATACAGAATGCCAACAAACACATGAAAGAATGCTCAACATCATTAATCATTAGAGAAATGCAAATCAAAACTACAATGAGATATCATCTCACACCAGTCAGAATGGCCATCATCAAAAAATCTAGAAACAATAAATGCTGGAGAGGGTGTGGAGAAAAGGGGACACTCTTGCACTGCTGGTGGGAATGTGAATTGGTTCAGCCACTGTGGAGAACAGTATGGAGGTTCCTTAAAAAACTACAAATAGAATTACCATATGACCCAGCAATCCCACTACTTGGCATATACCCTGAGAAAACCAAAATTCAAAAAGAGTCATGTACCAAAATGTTCATTGCAGCTCTATTTACAATAGCCAGGACATGGAAACAACCTAAGCGCCCATCATCGGATGAATGGATAAAGAAGATGTGGCACATATACACAATGGAATATTACTCAGCCTTAAAAAGAAATGAAATTGAGCTATTTGTAATGAGATGGATAGACCTAGAGTCTGTCATACAGAGTGAAGTAAGTCAGAAAGAAAAAGACAAATACCGTATGCTAACACATATATATGGAATTTAAGGGAAAAAAATGTCATGAAGAACCTAGGGGTAAGATAGGAATAAAGACGCAGACCTACTGGAGAACGGACTTGAGGGTATGGGGAGGGGGAGGGGTGAGTTTTGACAGGGCGAGAGAGAGTCATGGACATATACACACTAACAAACGTAGTAAGGTAGATAGCTGGGGGGAAGCAGCCGCAAGGCACAGGGATATTAGCTCGGTGCTTTGTGACAGCCTGGAAGGGTGGGATGGGGAGAGTGGGAGGGAGGGAGACGCAAGAGGGAAGACATATGGGAACATATGTATATGTATAGCTGATTCACTTTGTTATAAAGCAGAAACTAACACACCATTGTAAAGCAATTATACCCCAATAAAGATGTTAAAAAAAATAATAATAATAATACAAGGAGGAAATGTCAAGAAAAAAAAAAAAAGTAGGTTTTAGAAATATAGCTTTTACTGAATGACTTAAATAAGAACACTCCTGAAAAACAACAGGAAATTTTATTTCATAGTGGGCATCTACAAGGGGTTGCCAGGACCTCTTCTTTGAGGTTGCCTGGACTCTCATCCCCATCCCACCCACCTTGCTTCATGGGAGATGCAGATTTCTGTGATGCATCTTAGAATCACCCGTAGGGTCTTAAAACTCTCTATTGCCCAGACTGCACACAAAACCAGTTAAAAGAGAATCCTGGGCTGGAGCCTGGAGGCTGAAGGCTGGAGTCTAGAGGCTGGGGGTAGGGGTGGAGCAGAGGAGGTGAGTGGTCAGTGTGTTTAAAGGTCCACAGGTGATTTCACTATGCAGCCAAATTTGAGAACCACTAGTTTAATGTAAGCCCACTTTGCCTTCACACCATTGTTGATTGGTTTGGTATTGAGCACCTAACCCAGGCTGAGCCAATCAGATCTTTCCCTTGGAATTCTGAAACTGTAACTGAAAGGTAATAATGATTATTACTCTGCCACATCTGAGCTGTATGTGACTTGAACATGTAAATTCAGAAGCAGTTGGCAGCCATGTTCCATAATGTATCTGAAGAACTGAAGACACCAGTAGGTATTGTTAGAGCAAAATGTAGTTGCTCAGAAAGAAACAGAAAAGACAAACAACACTAAGGAAATTTCCTTAGTTCACTATAGCAATCCAAGCTCCAGGAATAGTCTTTCATCCCTTGAATTCCATAAATTAACCAAATACCTTTCAAAAAATTCTCTTTTTGCTTAAGCTAGTTCCAGTTGAGTCTGTTATTTGCAACCAATGGGGTCCTAACTCATTTATGTCAGTAGCAGTGCAGCATTTAGTGTTAAGTATGGAGAGTCTGATTTTTGTTTAATATAAAGAGCTGTCTAACAGTCAGAGCTGACTGTGGCAGACATGGAAGTGTGCTGTTTAGACCACGTTCAAGAGAACCTGCTACAGGGAACAGAGTTGACTGACAGCCCCATTCCTGGCAGAATGTCAGAAGATCATCACCCCTATCTACTTCTATAGAGGATTACTGATGACAGATTTCAGGGACACTTTGGGGTGTACACTCTCTAGCAGCTACCTGGCCAAGAGCTCCAACTCCAGGGCACGGAACATCATCTCCACACCAAGTTATGGTTGCCACCATCCTCACCTTGGATAAACTAGCTGAGCAGCCTCTTCTTCTTCCTGCCTCATTCTGTGTTTTTCTATCTCTTATTCTTTCTGACTTTGTCTCTATGTCTCTCTTTTCTATAATTTTCCTTTCTCATTTCTTTAACGTTTTTCCCTTTTAATTTTTATCATTTTCCTCATTTCCTACTTTGTTTTCTCAGACATACTCATCTTTTATTTATCTCTATGCCTGCCTCTCTTTCTTCTTTTTGCTTCTGGCACTCCTTCCCTCTTTCATTCCCTTTGTAATTTGTTCTTTCTGTATGCTTGGCTCATCTTCCTTTGCTCAACCTAATTTTTTTCTCTTTCTGTATTTAACCTGGTCTTTTCTTCTCTGTTTCTCTTTCCTCTCTCCGTTCGTTCTTCTCTCACCTTTTCTTCTTTCACCTTTTTCTTTAAAATTTCTATTGCTACTTCATTATCTCTGTCTCTCTTTAATCTCTTTGTAGATCTCAACTTGTCACTGCCTACTTTTATTTAAGTGTCTACAGAAAAGTAGATACTTCTTTTTGTATTTTTTTCTCTATCTCTACCTTACCTTCTTCACCCAGTATCTTTTTGTATTCTTTGCTTCCTCTTTTTCCCCTCCTTTATTCTTTATTTTGTATCTTACCAAATGTTTCACTGACTCTGTTTTTGTATCCTTATCTTCTCTCATTTTCTCTTTTCTTCATTGTCTTTTTCTCTCCTACTGGCTTTGTGCACATACACACATACGTACCCCTATTCCTCTCTATCCTTTTCTTCTGTCCCTATTTCAAACTCATTGTTTTGCTTTATGTTTGTGTGCACGTGCTTGCACGCATGTGTGTGTGTGTGTGTGTGTGTGTACACATCCACATGCACACAGGTGACAAAAGAATGGGGAGAAGGGTGCATGAGGTTAGAGAGGTACTCGGAGCCTGGATCTGTGGCTTGTTACTCTGGCTAACCAGGGGAATCATCTGATTTAGTTGTCTGGGATGGGGCCAGTGAATCTAATAAGCATTTGGGTTGAGATCCACTGGTTTAAAGATGAAAGCCCTTGAAAGCTAGGATTAAATATATGTACTTCAAGCAATGACTGATAAGGAAACAAAAGAGGTTTTGAGGATTATAGTGAAATAAGATCTCTGTGTGACAGATCATCTGAAAACATTGTGGAGAACAGGACTTGGAAGCAGAGAAACGAATGGAAATTCATATCTATCTTATTGGGCCTAATTCAAAATAGCACCTTACTAGATTTCCATTTGAAATTCATTTCTTCCTCCCCATAACCCCCTGCAAACGCCTGTTTGTTGAAGCTCTTGCCAAACTTGGGTCCATATCTGAATTACTTCTCCATTTGTCTGCTATCCCCTAGACTGTGAATATATTGACAATAGGAGTAGGGCACTTTCTCCATTGTTTTCCTAGGACAGTATCAGCCCAGAGTTCTAATTACAGTAGTTCCTTGGTATCCAAGGAAGACTGGTTCTAGAAGCTCCCCAAGGATACCAAAATCCAAGGATGCTGACGTCTCTTATATAAAATGGTTTCATATTTGCATATAACCTACGCACACCTTCCTGTATACTTTAAATAACCTCTAGAGTACTTGTAGTACCTAATACAATGTAAATACTATGTAAATCGTTGCCAAAGTGTGGCAAATTCAAGTTTTGCTTTTTGGAGCTTTCTGGAATTATTTTTTCCTGAATATTTTCCATCCTTGGCCGATTGAATCTGCCTATGCAGACCCTACAGATACAGAGGGCCCACTGCATGTAAGTTTTCAGAATCATTATCAGCATTTGCTTAATTGAATTAAATAATACACATTTGTCTCAAAACCATTAAGTTGATAATATTGTCAGCTAATACTCAATGAGACACCAGGTTATATGTAGAGCTGGAGACAGAATTTGTTCACACCAACAAGATAACATTTACTAAATGATGGGATAACTAGTAAGAATACAGGTGCCCTATAAAGTTTTGAATTTGGCCGTGGACTCTTGAGCCAGACATCCTGGGTTTGAATCTTACCCTGACAACTTGCTACATATACAAAAAAGTCTAAGACTGTGCTATTTTCTATACCCAGCTCTTAATTTCTGTGGCTACCTTGTACATGCCAAGTTGGCTCATGAAGATACTCATCTCTGAAGGCTGCAGCCTCAGTCCCAGTGTTCAATATGCTTTATTTAATTACATTTTTATATTTATTATTTATATAATTTATTATTATTTTATGTTTATTATTTGTGAACTCCAGATAATAATGTTAGATCCTTCTTACGTCAGCTAGATATTGTCCCAATCTTCCTTCTCTTCAAACCAATTTAGAGAAACATCAGAGTTAAGCAAGTGGTTTTTCCATCTGGAGACTAGTTACAGAATGAGATTTCAAATTCCACCATTTGAAACTTGAACAAGGAAGAGAATGTCTCACTAGTAAACTGCAAATTTTATCATATTATTTCTCTCTTAGAATTAGGGTTATTTTTGGAGAGGGCTTCTTGTGGGAAGTAGGTTAGCAAAAAATGAGTCTGTAAGTCCACTGGATGCTATTCTTATCCACAAGGCAATTGCTAAACCATGGCAGGTCCAGAGCACTGCAGAAGTGGTTGACTGTGGCTCAGGAAACACCTCACAGCCTCAGTGCTCTGCTACTTGTTTCAAACCTCTGTAAGCTCAGTTCCCCTCTATTTCTGACCCTCTTAGCTTCACATATCTTGGTTCAATCTGCTTTGGTAATCTGGCCTTGCATTGTTTATATTAATATGTACCAGAAAGCCTCATAGGGTGCCTCCCATGTAACTGCCCCTCACCTTCACACTCTGTAAACATGAACACAAGATAGCCATGGGCTGGAACTGGACCCAAGCACATCACTGGATGAACCTCTGACAAATGGCTCTTCTATAGGAGAAGATCCAATTTTCAAATAAAAGTTCTCTGCTAAAGCTTGAAGCCTGGTATAGCAAGTAACTCATGTGCAAGATTAGTCAATTCAGTCTCATTTGTAAAAAACAAACTACTCCTATATAGGAGCAATGATTAAGTTTTATTGCTTCAATTTCTGAGGATGACCTAAAAAGGACCAGCTTTGTAACTCCAAGGAACAGGAGTTTGAGGTCTACCATGGGCCTAATTGAGTATTATCACTTCCTATTCAGTTGAACTTAGCTCATCAGACATTTTACTACCTTTGACTCCATATGCACAGAGTAGGTGCTCGATGAATATTTGTTGCTGGACGAATTAGAAATTTATCACACTTGTCCCTAGAGGTTCCAGAGTCCCTGTCTTCTCCCAAACTCATGTTATTAATAGCAATATCAAGACATCTGAAGTGAAATTATTTTAAATATCACAGTCTTCTTCTATACTGACCATAAAGATTAAAGGCCTAAGGGATTTCCAAAAGAAATAAAGGCAATTATTAAACAGACATACAAAAAAAGTCTTCTCTCCAGCAATAATACCAGTTCCAGAATGAAAAGAAAATTGGAAATACTCTGTAAGGCTCACATATGGTGACTGAGACTGCAAGTACAATTTCCAACAGGAGAATGAGGTGAATAACTCTGTTCTCACAAATTAACCATTATTTTCACTAATATGTAACCCATCTCTGCAAATGGTAAGGTCTAGGGGAAGTCTGCAATGACCCCGTCACTTAGATTTTTTTCATGACGCAAAGCTCAAATAGCACCAAATATCCTGTTTGGCCTTCATGAAACCACTGTTCTCTACTACTCTTTAAAAGTAGGAATCTGTATATCTTGGCAAAGATCAAGAACAAAGATCTAGACCCCTTCTCTTTCTAAGTCATATGTAAGTGCATCTCAAGATAGATATAGTTTATAAATGAGTCTCTGGAGCCTCTATGAAGATCACTGCATGTTGGAAAGTTTCTGTTTTTCATGGGAAATGTGAAATTGATCTCCATAGCTATCCTTGTATCTGGGCATAATTAAATGAGAATCAGAGAACTCCTCCCCAAAGAAAATTCATTTTTCCCTTTCTTCCTTTTTTAAAAATTTTCATTTACTTTCAGTTTTACTACTTCCTTGCTTTTTTACACCACTGTAATTATCAATAGTTGCTTGCTGAAATTCATCAACCATAGTACATGATGGTTATCAGGAGAGAAGCTACATCCAATAAGATTATCTAGGGCTTCCCTGGTGACGCAGCGGTTGAGAGTCCGCCTGCCGATGCAGAGGACACGGGTTCGTACCCCGGTCCAGGAAGATCCCACAGGCCGTGGAGCAGCTGGGCCCGTGAGCCATGGCCGCTGAGCCTGCGCGTCCGGAGCCTGTGCTCCGCAGCGGGAGAGGCCACAACAGTGAGAGGCCCGCGTACCACAAAAAAAAAAAAAAAAAGATTATCTAGCACAATTTCTGGCACGTGTCAAACACTCAATACATGTTACTTTTGCTTTTCTTCTCTTTCTGAGCATCAGTCTACAACTCAACCATAACTATTAATCAAATATTTGAACTTTATCTGTCTTTCCTAAAGAACTACTTGCTGCATGAAGAGTTGCATGTATATTTTTGTAATTTTATGTTCTGTTCAAAGACGTGATAGAAAAGAGATATTATTCATATAAATTTTTAAAATATCAGCAATTAATTATGTTTTACATGATGTAAAATATCTATAGTGGAAAAAGGTTTATTTTCTAAAACTGTCAGTGAAGCATCTGCTACATACCTAATGTGAATGGTAGGTTTGAGAGGGATAAAACTGCCACCTGAAATGCATTACCAATGCAAGTACCTAGCAATCTTACCTCCTTACTTTAAAGATATGATATTACAAAGACAAAATTAACTGTGTCCCTCTGTGGTTATCCTCTCATTAAAATCTGTTCTAGTTTTCATAGTTCCTTTTGTTCTTCAACAATCACATTCTAGGAACTAACTCTGGCAACTGAAGTTTGATTCAGGAAAAACTATGAACGTCCACATTACTCATTCTCTCATTCATTCTTTCCATCCTTAGGTTCTGCCTTTTCTAATCTATAGCTTGTGTGACCCACACAACCAAATTTAAGGAAAGTACCCATCCCAGGTTTCTACACGCATTCTAACACAATCTAGAATCTCATTCTCATAAAATCCAATTACTAAACAGTAAGATTCATGTGTTGCTCTCATGAAAATTTGTCCCACTTATTTTCTAATTCAGTAAAGCTACTGGTTCAAATGTACCAGGTGAAAGAAAGATGAAGTCTTAGCTGGTTCCCCTGAGGGACTGTTTTGGAATAAAGCTTTAAGGGCTTCCACTTGATTCATACTTAATAGGCCAATGTCTCTTCTGCCTTCATGAGGAAAAAACGAAAACAAAAAAGTATCTGCTCTGATCAATAGTGTCACCAGCAAAGCCCATTAACAATTTCTCGGTAATAAAATAAAGTCTAACCTTTTTCTTTTCCTTTGTGCTCAAGTTTCACTTGTTCACAGGGGGCCGCATGCTGAGGCCTCACACTTGCCCTTCAGACCAGAGTTCCTCCTAAGAAACAACCGTGCCAACACCTTAGTTTAGGGGCCCATGTGCAGAAGCGCCGAGCAGGACCCTCAGTTCAAGATGGCGGCGGCGGGCCATGTGCAGAGATGCTGCGCCAGGCACTGCGATCTGGAGCGTGAGCAGCACAGCTGTGCTGGCCCGGGGAGAACCCCACCCCCTCCTGCTGAGATCCTTGTAAAGCAGCCCCGCCCACGGCCTGTCGGGAGAGTGTGCGCTGCGTGTGCTCTAGAGCGGCAGCTCCCACCTCTCCATTCTCTCATCAGAGAACAAAGCTTTCCTTTGCTTCTGAACCCAACTCAGTCTCCTTCTATTGGTTCAAGCTACACCAGGCAGAAGGTCCTTTATTAGGGACTGACTTGAGAGGGACTGGTAACAGTGGTATTTAGTCACGTGTACTTTTGTTTGGATTCCAACAAAGGTTTAACTTCCTTGCCTTCCCACACACACACACACACACACACACACACACACACAAAAGATATTTAAACACTAGTTCATGATAAAATTAAATTTTACAAACATAAAAATGAAGAAATGTCATTTGTAGCAAAAAATTCAAATTAAAAATTTTTGTAGGTTTCATTATTTAATTTCTAGACAGAACAGAAGAATTTTTTTAATGCAATTTGTATCACAAGAGAATCTTGTTTTCTTGAAAAAGGACCTTTTTAAAATTCCAGGTTAAAGTACCACGAAATAATCAAGGTCTGAACATCACAGGTAAAACCCTTCAGCTATTATTGAAACATAAGTATAATTACACACTGGAAAAAGATATTATCAGCAGAGAAAAGACGCCTTAAGTATTCTTTGTCTTTTACCAAACTGATGGACACGAGTGAGCTCTAATATCATTATGTTTAGAAATGGCTTCATCCAGATCCAACTGTACACCATTAATGTTCACTTCCATACAGCCATTATAAAAGGCATTCACTGGTGTGGCACTGAATGGAACATCTGTAAAAATAGAATATTAAAATATTAGCCCAGGATTAGCATCTTACTTGCTTATAGTTAGAGGAATTATTCAGACTGCCCATTTCCAACCAAAATCTAATCCTAAAGGAAAAGTTAATATTGTAATTCTGTTCAATAAATTCATATTAAGTGACTCCGGTGTATATAAGGTATTGTGCTTGGCACTGAATTCAGCATAGCATGAGTTCCTATGATTGCGTAAACAGTTCCAGCCAAACCTTAGGTAAAGAAACATACTTTAAAAAGAGTAGAAAATAGCGTATTCTTCCTTGTGATGTTCTACTTTATTATTTCCTCTTTAAATCTGAGCAATAGTTTAAGCATTATTAAGTCATTTTTTCAACTCAAAATTAGAGTTACTTGAAAAATTTTTTTAAATGCCACAATAAATATATCTCTTATTTTTGCTGGAATTCTATATTTTCCAACGAAATAGTGTCTTGCTGAGCATATGATAGCAGGTCGTGATAGGGAATTCACTTTTATGTAATGTTTGGTGTTCTGAAAAATAACAGTTTTAATAATACTTCAGTAAATAGGGCCTCTAGGCCTTTCTACACTTTCACTCTCCTTATCAAACTTAATACTTAGGCGACACCCTTGGATTCCTAAGAACTGTGGTTCATCTTCAAAACATCCATCTCTCTACTTGCTTCCTCTTTTTTTGGCATCTCATCTCCATAAATTTTAATCCCAATGGATATTCGTCAGCCCTTATTCTTCCTCCTCAGTGTCTTATGCAAAAATATATATATATACTTCAAATGTCCCACTTCGAACTTGCCAATGTAGTGAATAAGTCCATACTTTTCTATGGGCTCATAGCATTTTTTAAGAAAACCTTTCAAGTCTGGCTGACTATCATAGGTTATACCACTCTTATAAATATCCTCAGAATCATCTATTTCCCCTGATTTTTAATTCATAACATGCAATTTAACATGCCTATTTTGCATATCAATTAATTTACCCATCCCACAGTTCACACTCTCAATGTCTCAATTTCCAGTTCTCCTCAATTTTCCCTCACTCTTTTTATAAACACGTCTTGCCTAAAGTCAGTTCTCAGCGCTGTTGCCAAAGTCCTGGAACCACTGAAATTCTGATATTTTCACTTCTTTTGAACTCTTTCATTGTTTGTTTGATTTCCTAAAATTGCATTCAACTAATTTGTGAATAAGGTAGTAGGTGGATTTCAATGCAGAATTCATTCATTTGAACTGTAATTTTACTTCCTAATAATTAATCACGTTAATGTAACTATGTATCTATATCTATCCATGGATCTATCAATCCATCGATTTATAACTTTTGCAGCCTATTTACTTCTTTTTTCTTTTTGTATATCTTGGCCGCGCCGCATGGCTGGCAGGATTTCAGTTCTCGACCAGGGACTGAACCCAGGCCATGGCAACGAAAGCACCGAATCCTAACCACTGGACCGCCAAGGAATTTTCCTACAGCCTATTTACTTCTATTCCCCCAAAACCCAGATAAAATTTCCATATATGGGAAATGAACACACTGAGCAGTTAAAGTAACTTAATGAAGGTTACTAGAAGTCTAGACATCAAACTCAGAATTCTCCCCATGAGAATAACATGCAAATGGTATTTGAAAATGCTTCTAAAAAATTTTCTGCCTCAATTTTTTTGTCATTTAAAGAAAAGTGTTGATGGCAATTTTATGTTTTCCAATATTAACTATTTTTCCTCCAGTTTTCCCCATCTTGGTAAATGGAATCTTCACCCATGCAACTGCTCATGCCAAATACCTAAGAGCTTCTTTCAATCATTAATTTCTATTAACTTTGTTTCTCACATACATCTCCAATCTATTCACTGTATATTATCTTCACTGCCATCACCCTAGTCCAGCAGCTTCCTCATCTGCAAAATGGAGATAACAATAGTACCTACCTCACAGGACTACTTTAAATATCAAATGGGTTGATACAATTGAAGCACTCTGAACAACGCCCAGACTGTTTATTATGCACTAAATATGAACGATGGCAGTATCGTTGTCACTACTGTTATTATTACTGCTTCTCCATCTGAACTACTTCAGTAGCCCCCAACTCATCTCATCCACTTTTGTCTCCCACCTGTCCATCTCCATCCATTATGCAGGGGAATTTTTTAAACTTCATTATTGATAGACCACTTCCTTGTAAAACTTGTTAATGATTCTCAAGGCTCTAATGATAAGATGCACCATCCTGAACCAGGTCTACAAACCTCCCACCCACCCACCCATTTCACAGCCTCCTCTTGCAGTACCATCCCCCTTGCCCAATGTGCTCTCACCATACTGGTCTTCTATATATTCCTCAAGCATGTCAACCCCTTTCCATTTTGCCATGGACACTTTTACCTGCATACTAGCTCCAGTCTCCACCCTGATCACCTGGTTAACTTCATTTAATCCTTCAAATATCAGATTTGTATCTTATTGCCTTCTTCAGAGAGCTTGTTCCTGGCCCCCATAACCAGATCAAGCCTCATTTTCAGGCTCTAATAGCAACCCCTACTTTTTTTTCATAGAAGTTATGAATTTGTTTTTATATTTTCCTAATCACTTGTTTAATATGTACCTCTGCTGCTAGATTGTAAAGGCCTTAAGAGGAGAGATCATATCCATTTGTTTATTGCTGTGTCCCTACTGCCTGAGACATAGGTTCTTAATAATATTGGGTGACTGATGGTTGAATTGAAGAATAAATATTAAACTCAGAAGGTAACTGTGAGGATAAAATGAAATAATAAACCATTTCTGGCTAGGATAGTCAAATGCCGCAAAGCTTGGTTAGCTTCAGTTTACCATTAAATAAATTAAATAAAAATGTACCAATAAAATGTTCATGCAAACCCCCAGAAAAAGAATAATGGATACTGGAATTTTCTCTTCCCTTCTGATGCCCCTTTACTCTACATATGCTGTATATATATAGAGAGAGAGAGATAGATAGATAGATAGATAGATGCTGCTTTACTACAACTACATATTTAAAATACTATCAATTTCATTAAAAATATACTTTTTAAAACTGAAGAAAAAGTAAGAAGATACCTGGAAGGCCACCCAAGTAAGTGGCCACTGTTTCTTTCATTGCTATGTCCAAGATGGCAAATTGTCTTTGAAAGTCTTCAGAGTGGAAGCTGTCTTTTCTATTTTGAGTCAACAGCTCCAAATTGTTTCTGTTGACTCTGATTTCCAGAAGGGATTGTTGATTAGAACACAGACTTAGGGCCTCTATCCGAGCTATTACCATATTTTCAACAGATACCAGGATATCCTGAAGAACAGAGCAAAGACTCAATATAAACAAGTACTAACGTTAATGCTGCTTAAGAGAGACTTTAGTTTGTGAAATTCAAAAACAGAATTTCAATGAGGTGGGGAAAAGTATGATAGAGCTTTCAAATTTATTTAAATGAAAAACTACTATTATCGTAATCATAATTTTAAAATACACATTAGTTTTAAAAGCTCCAGGTTTAGCTAAGATGTACATGTATAGCAGGTTCCGAAAATTCAATAAACAGCATTGTCTCACCAACAATGGGAACCAAAGTAGTGTCTTAAGCAATACATTTCTGTTTATGAGCCTTCCTAATTTCAAAACCTACATATGGAAAAGGAAGGAGTTGAATCATTCTTTGTTGGGGAAAAGACTTGGAAATTTTGAAGTGCTTTAGTAAGCACATGCCAGCAAGACTGAAAGGTTTATCTGTGCCACACAAGAAATCCTGTAGACTTGGGACAAATTTTATGAAGTCTCTGAGAAAGAAAAACCAGGATTGCCAGCAGTAAGTTACAGAGTATTTACCAGAAGGTTCTCTCTCTCTCTCTCTCTCTCTCTCTCTCTCTATATATATATATATATATATATATATTTTTTTTTTTTTTTTCTGAACTTTTCAAACTGCTGATACACTAAATTACTCAACTTGTTGAGAGTCATCTATACATCTAGCTTCCCGGCGTGTAGAGGAAATATAAAAAGAGAGAAAAAATAAAATCAAAACGAGGGAGACGGTTGTTATGATGCTTCCCAGATGGTAGAAACATAGTCTGAAGTGTTTACTTAGGAATCCAAGATACCAATGCGAAATGAAGCCTATACTTCCCAAATACAGCTCAGCTGAGGAAATCTGTTACTGTGTTATACACATGCATATCTTGAACTCAGGAAAAGTCAGCTGAGAAAATGTTCCAGAATGATCAATATTATGTGGAATAATGTTATGAAACGTTGTTCACAGATCATAAGAAGGCAATCTGACACACCAAAAAAAAAGGGGGCTGTGGCCATGAAGACAAACACAGAAAAGATAAAATAAATATCAAAGACATGGCACTTGTTAACCTCCTCTACCGTGTGAATGTAGTGTTGAAGGCAGGATTTCCATTTTGCTTAAGGAACAAAACAAACAAGCAAAAAAAAAGCTGAAACCCAAATGTAGCAAGCTCCTGTGGTCACTGGAGACAAAAGCTCAGCAGGATCTTTTTAGGTTGCTTACAGTTAACCATCAGAAACTGCCCCCATCCATCCTTTAAGTGGCAAATAGCAACCCTTTTGATCACTACAGGCATTATTCAATTATATGTCTCTTTCTAAAAGCCACAGAGAGCATCCAAGCCAACCGCGGCACAAACGAAAGCTGCTTGCTGTAACTTGGAATCCCCCCACTGTGGATGACACAAGGACAGAACTATTAGCCTCTAATAGAAGTTGAATAATACAGATCTGATAACTCTCATGTTTTCTTTTATCCAAGAGTTTTTTCCCGTGCTTTCTCCTAATTTCAAGGCAGAGTTGCCGGCAGGAAGCCAAATAGACTGGTTTTAGTTTTCTGTAGTCTTTCCTAATTTACTTATGGGAGAAAAGATTAAGAGCGCCAGAAAACACAAAACATTATAATTAGGCACTGAACATTTCAGAGTGGATTGCAGTCAGACTCACTTCTATTTTGTTAATACATACAAATTCCCATGATATTTCAAAGATTCTGAATAAGGGCAGATCTCTGGGTAACCAGAGAAGACTCCAAGCAACCTTTGTGTGAGTCTTTCTAATCGGAGCTATAGATGCAATAGGCTTTTCCATTCCCCCCTCCCATCCCTTTACTTCTTGGTTCAAACCTTGGAAATAATCCAGCAAAAAAGTAACAATAATGAATATTTATTGAATCTTTAATGATGTGCTAGAGGCTGTGCCAAATAGCTTATATAAGTTATTTAATTTTCAAAATAGCACTTTGAGGTAAATACTGCAATTTTATCCATTTTACGGATTAAAAAAAAAATTACAAACCAAGGATCATAAAGGTTTAAAGTTACCTGAAGCTCTTCAGTGGCGGAGTCCACCAAGGACAAGGCAAAGGGCACTGTGTTACTGGAAACCAAGGCCAACATAACACCGGTGCCCGACGATGGGCGAATATTCAAGGACGCATTTACTTGCCAAGCCTCAGGATTGGATACATTCTCTGTTTAAACAATGAAACAGAAGCAGGATCAATGTCCTCCTAAGGTGCACCAGAAGGAATTAAGTATAATCTTATCAATACTCAAAGCCATCTTTGTGTGATACTGAAGATTTTAGTCCTCTTTTTCAATGATCCATGTAACCAAGGCACAACAAAGCAAAAGAAAAACAGTTTTTAATGCAGGCAAGAAACATGGATGGAGCCTCATCCTTTTGTTCTTCTTCCTACAACAGAATTCTGGATTGTGGTGTTCAGGATTACTACAATTTTTTCCATTTGCTCTTTAATAGCTCTTCCTTCTGTCTTATATATTCTCCCATGGTCAAATCTCAGAGTAGTTGTATTTTAAAGTACACATTAGAAGAAAGTTCAACACATTTATTGTACTATTTCTGAGGGAAAATTTGGGTATAGCTGCCACCCCCCACCCCACTTCTCTTCCATATAGGGGTCAGATTAGAGCAATGGGAACGCAAAGTATGATTTCTATACATAGGGGTGTGGGATGGTGTAATGGTAGAGACATACTCTGAAGTCAATAGTTAACTTTGAAATTCTAATAGGAACTCGTGTGATTCTCTTACATAATACTTAACATTCTTTCTCTTAATTACTAGGTCAATTGTCTACCCAACTAGAGTGCAAGCTCTACATGTCTCTATCATCACTGTCTTCCTCAGCAGTCCCTTAACAAATATTTATTGAATTAATATGATTTCAAAATAGTTTGATTTCTGAAAATATTAGTTTACAATCTGAATGCAGTCTTCGTCATTCAACATAAAGTAATGTATAACAATAGCCCAAATACTATTTGGAGGCTTTAAAAAGGTGAATGTGAATGGAGAAAATAATTTTCCTTTGACAAGATGTTCTTCCATTTAGCCACATCTAATACTATAACATTTTTCACTATAATCCTTTAATTCCCACGCAAGAGGAAAAAAATGCATATAATCATTTTGAAGTAAGTAAATTTACTCTAAGATATTAACAAACTCAAACTAAAATGAACATGCAAATGTACAGAAATAATGTAACATTAAATATTAATTATAAAGTAGGTCACTTTCATATTATCTGTGAAATAACTAATTACTTATGAAAGTAATTTCTTTCAGGTGCAATAAAACTCTTATTTTCATTTTCTTTCCAGAGATTTTTTTTTTGTCCTTTGAACAAATTGTGGGCCTAGTTTTTGCCTATGTCCAGTCATCAACTCAATTTAAACTTTTTTTTAAAAAAATACCTTCATATACAGAACAGAGCTAAAGTTAAAGACGTATTAATTTATGTTAGGAAACAGAAAGCACTAGTGTAAGATGCTTTCTTAAAACTGTAGCAATACTTTTTAAGGCTGAAAATAAAAAATTTAAAATATGTTTTTTCCTTAAATCAGAGATATCAAATCAACACTAAATTTATAATACAAACTGTTAGTAGTTCAAATAATGAACTCCTAAAACACAAAAAGACAGAGACGCCAATAAAATAATTAAGATACACAAATACCTAATAAACATATGGTGAGATATTCAACTTCAGTAGAAACTGGGATAATAATTAGAACTACAAGATTTAATTTTTCAACTCTCAAATTAGAAACAAATCCCAAGCATAAACTTTCTTCTCTTGGTTAAAGTACAAATTGATAAATCATCTTTGGAAGAGAATCTGATTGAACAGTAGGAATTATACCTCTGCATAACCTTTGATGGAGAGAATCTGAGATTCACTCCTACAGAATTAATCACATGAGGGTACAAGGATAAATGTCCAAGGATATCCCAGAAGTATATTTGTAAAGTTAAAAACCTGGGGTCGGTTTGGCAAGAGTTCCTGTTCCTATTAGACTATAGAAAACTGCGGAGAGTACTCGTTCCCATTCTTAAAACAACAAAAGACCAATTATCTATATAAGTACAACTTTTCTTGAACTATCACCAAGAGCCGAGGTTGCAGAACAACTGACTAGAAACCTAAAGGAAGACAGATGCTTCGAGGGAGAAACAGGAGGAGAGTACTCTCTTACCCAAGGCAGACAACAAACACTATACAATTTGGTAAAAAGCATGTAGGTAAAAATCTTAACAAAACGCTAAAGTCCAAGTAGGGGCTGGTGTGAGAATATAGAAGCCAGGGAAACTGCAAACACATGGGAAATTCATACCCATTCAAAGGATCTTACTGGGTGCTCAAGAGAAAAACTGGGAGAAGAGAAAGAGATTAGAGAAAGTTTCCTTCCTAGTACAAGCCCAAGGGGAGAGGAACAGCAACCTGCAGGAAAGGCACAAAGTCTCACCCAGATCATTCTTTGCCTGCTCTAAGCAAGACTTAAAGCATTAGGGGAAAGGCAGCAAAACCTTGTTGCTGTTAGGTCACGTCAAAGTCCCATTACACCTACAGATTAGGGAATGAAAATAGCAAAAAACAAAACAACAACAAAAAATCATTTACCCTGGGGAAGGAGCAGGAATACACCTTGAGTCCTGACCATTAGATATCTCCCTTACTGGTGGGCAGGAGGGGGGACAGTGGAAAGTCCACACCCCTGAGACACAGGAATGTTAACACCTGTCTAAGACTGAATCTGCACCAGAACATTAGAGAATGCTCCTCTGACCCCCCAGACCCCTCTAAATTGCTAGCAAATGTCAAGTAACAACTAAGAGCACTTCTGGGAGTGAAACAAGACCAGAGAGAGACACTTTCTTGAGGCGAATGAAAGCAATATCTAAAGCTGAGGGTGGATCAGTTATTAAGAAAAATCCTCTGGCCACTACCCTAAGCACAAGGTATATTAAAGGAATTTGAAGGGTAGTCATGGAAACAAGAAAACCGAAGCAGCTCAATTCTTGACTAGATTGATTCAAGTCCCCTCATTAAGTGTCTAGCAAAAGGAGAGCTGTGCTCATCTCCAAATGTAAATATTACTTATCTCAGTCTCTACTGTTTTATCTGACACCCACCTTTAAACAAAAATTATTAAATGCAGAAGGAAGCATGGAAAAATGACCCATAGTCAAGAGAAAAAGCAATCAATATGACCAGATTTAGATATGACACAGATATTGGAAATGTCAGACAAGGAATTTAATTATGATTAATAAGTTGAAGGCTTGGGTGGAAAAGATGGAAAACACGCATGAACAGATGGGAAATTTTAACAAAGAGGTTGATATTTTAGGAAAGGATTAAATGGAAATGCTAGAAATAAAGATGAATACCTTTGATGCATTAATCAGTAGACTCAATACAACTGAGAAACTGGTGAACCTTAAAACAGGTAAATTTAATTTACCCAAAATGAATCAGATTATGTGCCAATAACCTTTAAGTAACAACATAAGCATATTCAACTACATTTTTTTCTCCCAATATACTTGGGAAAATTCTATTAAAAATATATAACAGTATGAATAAGCCTAACACTATATCTGGCACATAGTAAGTACTCAACAATGTTTACTGAAGGAATTATTGCTGTTTGTTAATGAATAAATTTAAACAGTAATGAGAAAAGAAAGATAAAATGGGAAATCACTTACTATAATCTATGCTAAATTGAGCAACTCCAGAACCAGGATAGTAGGAACCCTTCTCCACAGTGACAAGACAATGCTTATTTTGTTTTTCTTGAATGATTTCCTTTACTCCTGAAGCTCCTTGATTCATCAAATTCCAGCCTCGAATACATCCATCTAGACGAGGGTTAATCTAACAATTTAAAATATAGATCAATGAAAGCATTTTAAACTTGAAAAAGACAGACTCATAAGTGAAGTGGCTTAATTGATTATAGATACAGGTTTTCATTTAGAGGCAAAATTCTTTCTTTGATGACATTTTAAAGTATTTAACATATTTTGAATTTTATCTAAATTTTGTTCAAGGTGTCCTTCAGATGGACAGTCTTTTTCAGTAAAAGTGAGCTTATGCCATCAGAGACCTCCACTGCGATCCTAATGATTTTTAACACCTCAAGCCCCACCTGCCTCTTCTGCATCATCCAGCACTAACTCTCCTGCTCTCGAGTTCCATATATGCTTCTAGCTGTGCCCCTGGGTTCTAAGCTGCTTTCTGTTTTTCTTTAACTGCATTTACAACTAGGTTTGTCTTGCCATCAGATACTAAGCCTCTTCAGGAACAAAAGTGTTTGCATTCTTCAGTCTCACCAAAGCAACCAGCCACATTCAAGACATGCAGCCATTTCATAAATAGTTGATTCTTTTTGAATAATTTATTTTACTTTTTAAATGTCTTGATTTATCAATTTCAAAGGACAGGTATATTCACTCTGACATGAGTTAACTAATTCAGGTTTTATATCATATCACAGAAATCTCTTAAAAGCTAAGGTAACTGAAAGATGGATACAAAATGGTCAATATTTAAGTTAAATCAGCAAGTGTAAATTTGGCAGACCCATGACTTCAAATGAAAAATTTTAAACTCTTCAAGGTCATTGATTAGTCTCCTTCATGAAACCTTTTCCATAGTAGTTAGTCAAATACCACATACAGAAAATCATCTGTTATATCTAACTTCAATTTATGACAGGCTGCAGTTATATTCCCACCAAAGATTTTTCTATTTAAAACATTCCACCTTATGTGCTATTCTTATCTCCCAAATTTTAGTCCTAAAACAGACCTAAGAAAGTTCTTTGACAGGCTTCTACAAAATCATGTAATTTTGGACTCAAATATATGTATTTATATGTTTAATGGCTGAGTATGGACTATTATGATGTTAACGTTGAACTGATACTCGGAGAAGTTTTGAAAATCTACTCCTCCATGAGTAATGCTGGGAATTTAAATGGGCTCAAAAACACTACATTCATTTTCTTATTTCCTTAATATAATTTCAAGGGTTGATAATGTTATTTTTCCACGTTCAATTCAAGTTTTCACAGTTGGTATGTTCAACAAAATAACTTCATTTGACTCTCAGAAAAACGCATTTTCAAATCTATTACAGATGAAGGAATTCATCCATGATGAATGATATAAGCTTGGATCGTTACCGGTCTAATGAGTGCATTCTCCACTTTCCGAGGTATTCCTGCAAAGTATACTTTGGTTTCTAGAAACCCACTGGTAGGCTTAAAAAGGCTTTCAGGTTTATTTATATTCATTACAGCTTCTTTAGCTATTTTTACACTAATACTCTGTTCTAATTCTTCCACGGAGACCTATAATCAAAAAGACAAAAATTATCAAACAACCAAACATTACTGCATTTCATTTGAAACACCACAATTGAAAAATCCTGTTATTATTCCAGTATATAATTTTCCAAAGTAATCATTTTACTGTACTTGTTAATTTGTTCCAACATATTTGAAATGTCACATTAGTATAAAGGTGATAAAAATGTGTTTTAGTGTGGTAATTCTTGATCGAAAATTAAATCAATACCATATTTTAAAGTTTAAACATCAATATTTTTCTATTATATTTAAACACCCATTTATAATATATATCTTTCAACACCAGTGTGCCATAAAATTAACAGTTTTTTTTTTTTTTTTTTTCTGTATGTGGGCCTCTCACTGTTGTGGCCTCTCCCGTTGCGGAGTACAGGCTCTGGACACACAGGCTCAGCGGCCATGGCTTACTGGCTTAGCCACTCCGTGGCATGTGGGATCTTCCCGGACCGGGGCACAAACCCATGTTCCCTGCATCGGCAGGCGGACTCCCAACCACTGCGCCACCAGTGAAGCCCAAAATTAACAGTTTAAAAAAAGAAAAGTGGAGGCTTCCCGGGTGGCACAGTGGTTGAGAGTTAGCCTGCCGATGCAGGGGACGCGGGTTCGTGCCCTGGTCCGGGAGGATCCCGCATGCCGCGGAGCAGCTGGGCCCGTGAGCCATGGCCGCTGGGCCGGCGCGTCCGGAGCCTGTGCTCCACAGCGGGAGGGGCCACGGCAGTGAGAGGCCCGCGTACCGCAAAAAAAAAATCGTAGAAAACTTTTAAGTGCCCTTATTTTGCATTTGTCTGATAGTATAAATATGAAATCAATAAGGTAAATAAGTTTTTAATATAAATTAAGAGAAGTTAGTACATTCAGTATTCTGTTCATTATGCACAAATTATATTTTATTTCAAAATTCAAAAATAGTTGAGGTCATAAGAAAGCACATTAAATTAAATTGGGTTTTTCCAATTTTGAAAGTAGTTTGGATTTCTAAAAAAGGTTGGAAGTAGTGGTAACCAACAATTTAAAAAAATCTTCCCTGGACTTCCCTGGTAGCCCAGTGGTAAAGAATCCCCCTTCCAATGCAGGGACCGAGGGTTTGATCCCTGGTCGGGGAACTAAGATCACCACATACCGCAGGGCAACTAAGCCCAGACGCCACAACTATTGAGCTTGTGAGCCTCAACAAGAGCCGCGTGCCGCAAACTACAGAGCCCACGGGCTCTGGAGCCCGCGAGCCACAACTAGAGAGAGAAAACCCGTGCGCTGCAACTAGAGGGAAGCCCGAGCGCCGCAACGAAGAGACCACGCGCCTTAACAAAAAGATCCCACATGCCACAACACAGATCCCATGTGTCGCAAATAAGACCTGTTGCAGACAAAAAAATAAGGAAAATAAATAAATTAAATAAATAAATATATTTTTAAAAAATCTTCCCACAAAGGCAATTTGAAGAACCACTGCTGCAATCTCCTTATGTAAAACTGTAGGACTCAAAATGCAAACTCTTCGTTTACTTATCAATCAGGGAAGCCAAACAATAGGCATATTAAAAGCACTACTACAGGAAGGAAAAAACTATGCTCTCAAGTAAATAAAATAAATTTGGTAACATTTACAGATTTAAAGTTGGTCAAGGCTCTGTCCTTAATATAACCAGTCACCATCATTTTATTCTAATGATTATTCCCTCCTTGAAAGATGTTAACTTAGCCTCCAGGACCTCCGTCTGGCTTGCTTCTCCTCACACCCCTTCTCAGTCTTCTTTGCTGGATCCTCTTCTTCTCAACCTCTATAATAAGCCCCAGAGTTCATCCCTCTAGTCATGCAAATATTTTTAAAGGGGGCTTTATTGCCCCACTCTAGGGCAAATTTGGGGGTGGTGGGCACTTTTAGTTTTCACAGTAAGAGGTATGCTGACATTGCAAGATGCTAGGTACACCCTGCAATATGCAGGATAGTCATGCAAAATAAATAATAAAATATCCTACAAATTTTTTGAAACTTCCTAGTAGATATTCATGTAGGGTATACTCATGCTTATAATTACCTGTGCTTGTGTGTAATATAAACACTAAATATCTGTTGCACCACTTCAGCATTCACTGAATTTTTCAAGAATGTAATAATCTTGTAAACAAAGAACAGACTGATGTTTGTTTTGTTTGGATCTTTATCAAGATTTTCTCACCATTTTGGAAAATTACTATTACTAATGGCAATACCATTTATGCACTTATGGTTTTTGAGTTGCCAATACAACACCCCCAAGCATGTCTTCAGTTGTAGCTTTCATGTTATTCTATGTATAGGAGTAAGCTTTGACAAATATTATACTTGAACTTGAGCATTTACATATGGAAATACATATTACTTTCTAAAAATTATTTTCTTTTTTATATAATAATTAGAGCATTATATTGGATGTGATAGAGTTTAAAACAACAGATTGACAATAACCAGTCTCAGGGCCTTTAAAGCCCTCTTTATGCTGAATACCAAAAAGTTTTTATCTACCTTAAATTGAAGGCTGGACCTTAAAAATATATACAGAATCTGACCACTTCTCACCACTCTCACTATCTACACTCCAGTCAAAGCTGCCATCTTCTCTCCACCGTGTTATTGCAATAGTCTCCTAACCCCACATCCTATTCTGTCCTTACTCTCTACTGTCTGGTTTCCACAAAGCCATTATTAGGTCCTAACCAGGATTATCTTTTAACATGCAAATTAGATTATGTCACTTCTCAAAATCATCTAAGATAGCCTAAGACTCTGTATTTGCTGTTCACGTGACAGAATTATCTTTCCCCAAAAAGTTCTCCAGTCTTGTGTCCTCAAGTCTTTCTAACGTAATCTCATCAGAGATGGCTTTCCTGATTCCATATGCACACTCACCATCATCATTCTCTATTGCCTGGCCTTGCTTTTCTTTTATCTCATAGCATTAATAACTATCTGACATGTCTATTTGTTGATGCATTTGTGGTTTTCATCTCACCACCACAATGCAAGCTCCATTAGAGCAGGGACTTTGTTTTATTCACTGTTGTATCCCCACCACCTAGACGAAGGAATAGCACATAAAGTGCTCAATAAATATTTTGTTGAATAAATGAAATTATTATACAAATTATATATTTCCCACCAATATTAGGATTAAACCCAACTATGAAATATAATAATCACTTACAAAGTAGCAATATTTATTCCTACAGGTTGTAGCCATTCTAATGACTTAATCATTACACATTCAGTTTTTTAAATCTGAATTACAAAACAATTCTGTTATATGCTTTAATTCTAATTTCTTATTTTTAAAGTATTTTATTTAAAATTTTAAAATAATCCATAGTCCAGTTTACAGATTAATTTAACTTAACCACTTTGTCATTAATTAAAATTAAAATACTTATTTAAAGTATTTATTTATTTGAAATAATTTCTGTGTTGCATAAATTTGTTTGAAACAGTATATAATTCTTTAATAAATCATCAGGATTAAAAGCTAGTAAAACTACCATGCTCGGGGACGTAAAATGCATAAATTGTTACAATATTGAATTACAATTTAAAGAAAAACAGCCAGCACCAAGTTTATTACCAGAGTCAAGTTTTTCTCTGACTTGCTTATTGTTCTTAAACTTTACTTTTTATATAAACTTGTATTCAGTTTATAGAGAGAGATTTTAAGTGTTTTAGTTAAAACATGGGCATATCGTTAAATAATAGTTTCTTTTTAACAAGAATCATAAACATAGGAGACAAATAAATGAAACTGAACAGCTACCTTCCATCCAGCCCGAATCCTGTCTCTTTTTATTTATTTATTTTTTTGCGGTACGTGGGCCTCTTACTGTTGTGGCCTCTCCTGTTGCGGAGCACAGGCTCCAGACGCGCAGGTCCAGCGGCCATGGCTCACGGGCCCAGCCGCTCCGCGGCATGTGGGATCTTCCCAGACCGGGGCACGAACCCGTGTCCCCTGCATCGGCAGGCGGACTCTCAACCACTGCGCCACCAGGGAAGCCCTCGAATCCTGTCTTTAATAATATCACTCATGAACAGTTCTTTAATAAACACTACTTGCAACTCATGATAACTTCACAGATAAATATTTACCTTTTTCTTTATACATATTATATCCTACCTAGAAATTTATCTAAATTCACCTTCAAACAGCTGATATTTTCAATTTGTATAAACTCATTAGAAAAAATTCTGTTCACTCTCTTTTGCTGCAAAAGTGATTTTAGCAGTTTTAGATAGGTGATTTACGGACGTTAGGCATTAAAATGTATTCTGCAGCACACTGGAGGTATAGCTGTATGCATCAAATATTCTAGATACAGATATAGTAGGAAAGATGTAGTAACAAAGATACAGTAATAAGCATTAGAAGTCAGAGAATTTAGTACTTCTCTGACAGTTGCATTTGATCTTGTGAAGACACTATTCTTTTAGAGTTAGGAGCCCAAAATCCATGGCTGCCAAAAGACAGACAGCCCCCTTTTTGGTGAATCATATCTGCACCCAACTGTTCTTTATTACCACCTTCCTGTAACATATTTCACATTATATTGTATTAGTTCATAATGCAGCATCAGCTACTAAACTGTGAGGTACTAACCTCAAGCAAGGACAAACTCTTGCTATAGTTTTAGAGCCTTGAACTCAGGGATGTAGCACTTGAAACATGCTCACTAAAAGCTTATTGAGTATATGACTGCAAGAGTGGATAAATATAAGAATGAAATAATTTAGTGATGACTTTACATGGCTGCTCAACACGGACCTCTTGTCAGTTCCCACAGGCTTAGGTAGTGTCTGTTTGGGGCACAACATTCTTCTCTCTGCTCTTCTCTGCTGAAAGTAGCATTGATTTAATTGCAGAAAGGAATTCTCCCCTCTGTGGACTAACAGTAATCCCTTCTCCAAGTAATTCCTTCTCCAAGAAAAGTTCCATTTTAATACAATAAATTAAAGTGCTGTTCTTGATTATTAAAATAAAGACTCACTTTTAGGGATTATCTAAAAATGCTAGTTTCTAAGCACTATAATTGGTACCAGCTAGTGTATCCTGTTTGTACAAACTGATTATACCTACATGATAATATTTAAAATTAAATTAAATTTTTTATTTTTTTACTATGTGTATTTCTCTTTTACATTGAAAATATTGATGGCTATCCAGTGTAGTTGTCCTTGATCAGTGTTGTCTTAGAATAACCCCTGACCTATAGGAGCAATATCACTGTTCACCCAGTGAGAGCCACTAAAAAAGGTAAAAAGTTAAGGACAGAGTAGTTGTCTTTAACAAAGCAAATAACTGAAAACAACTTCAGTTATGGGAAATCTGCAATATATTGAGAGATAATAACTTCTCAGGCTGTTTCAGGGATTTACAGCATGTAGAATATACTTCACACAACATCAGATAAACCCAAAATTATTTTGCTTTGGTATCACTATTAAAAAAATGATCAATGATTTTATACAAATTGCATCAAAGTGGAAAGATTCTTTATGAATTCAGCAAAACGTACCATATTCCATAAACCATCATTAATAACTTTGCCTCCAGTTGTGACTTTGGCTGTATATTCATTCTTAAACTGAATTTCAATCTTGCCCTCACGAAGTGCAATCAGGAACCAAGCTGAGTGATCAGAAGATTCTGCATACAGGATAACACCTTCTGAATCATATGTCCGGAAATCAAATTCAGCTGAAAATCTAAACAATGGACAAAGAGAGAGCCTTAATAGCAAGAAATATTGAAGACTATGTTATTCTTTTGTTTTCTTGTACTGGCAAACAGCAATACGTTGAAAGAGTCAACTCTTTCCCTGGAAAAAATAAAAGAGAAGGGCAGGACTAAGCTGTTCTTGTATTATCTCTGGCTCCATGTGTGTTTAAAATCAAGTTATTATACCTTCTTGCTTATTCGTGGAATCTTTTTTCCCAATGAAAAGATGCTTTGATAATTTTTCATCTTTTGGCATTTGTTTTGAAGGCACTCTTTAAAATGCTGGAATACTCATGTACAAATATTAGGCATATTGTCTCTCTCCTGGAGCCTTTTATACACTATTTAATCTGACATTAAGATTCTTTTTTTTTTTGCTGTATCCATACGTGATTAGTAAAAGATGTTACAATTCCACGATTGAAGTTTATCCATCAAAAACATATTTTCCTATGATTTCATATATGTCAGGAAGGAATCACTCACAGAGATACACAAGGTAGTATCTGGATGACTGCAAGCATAATTAAGACTTCATGTGTGGTAAAGGAAGGTAAAGTCAAAGACTTTTAAATATATCTGTTCATTTAATTTCAAAAGCTCTTTTAATTTCAAAAGCTCTCCCAAACTCTAATTGCATAAATTACTATACTAGAGTACATGGAAGGAGACTAAAAAATAATATATATCAATTCAGTGCCCTTAGGATACTTTAATGAGAATTAGCATTAAAGTTTCCAAGGAACCAGCAAAGCAAAATGACTGAAAAAAGATAAACAGGGAATAGGAAAAATAGTTGTATAACCATTAGTCATCTGAGTTAAGTTAAAATAAAGGTAATTTAAGTTAAAAAATCAAGAATTCAGATAATTACTAAATAAGGCAAGAAAGAATCCCACACTCTTTCTTATTCCACATATAATAGTATAGTGATAGAGGCACCACTTGCAATGGGGCACAAATCTACCTCAAATGGAACAAAGAAAATGTGATAGGGCTTCCCTGGTGGCGCAGTGGTTGAGAGTCCGCCTGCTGATGCAGGGGACACGGGTTCGTGCCCCAGTCCGGGAAGATCCCACATGCCGCGGAGCGGCTGGGCCTGTGAGCCATGGCTGCTGAGCCTGCGCGTCCGGAGCCTGTGCTCCGCAACGGGAGAGGCCACAACAGTCAGAGGCCCGCGTACCGCAAAAAAAAAAAAAAAAAGAAAAAGAAAAAGTGATAGAATAAACTTTTTAGTCTTTAGAATTCCAAGAAAATATTACAAAGAGGTAAATGTGGAGTAAAGTATGTTGGGTAGATAACAATGTAGTAGGAATTTACTGAACTCATATTAAAAAGAACCATTTTGCTTCGAGTAGGGACTTCTATTCTCTTTCATATTCATCACATTTTGCTGATGTGAAACATATATTATCTTGCCAAAACCCAAATCTATGTACTCTCAGGATCTTATAGAAGTTCATCCTATTATGGAGATAATTTCCTTCTCTTTGTAAAATCATGCTAAACCAGTCATTCAAAGAGTCGTGTTCTGCACATTTTCTGTCTGGAATACATCAGCATACTGACTCATTATATTGGGGAACAATTCATTTTTTTTCAGAAGTATTGTAGAGTGAAAAAAAGTGAATCTGCTAACTTTGGGGTAGGGTAAGTATTTGATCATGGGAAACAGAGCTGAAGGAATTTGCAAAAAAAGAAAAAATAAATATAAAAGTGTTAGCTGTTCTTTGTGTTCGTTACACAGGTGGCAGCTTATAAAAATTCATCAAGCTTACATGTAAGATACATGTATATTTCTATGTATATATATATATATTTATAATACTTCAATAAAAAGTTTAAACTAAACAAATAATAAACAAATAAATACTGAAAGAAATAATTGATCCAATTTGATCCAATGTTACAGCCCAAGCATTTGTGAATTGTGAAAAATGAATACCTCTGAAAGTGCCTGAAGGTATGTAATAATGAACTCTTCTCTCTCATTACTCTCATAGCAAGGAAAGGTTGTCTACAATCAAATCACTAGAAGATATTATTTGCTCTGAGATGTTGTAGAAAACCACAACTTGGGGGAAACGAGAGTGTCAAAAGAGCACAATTAAATCAGTGAATAAATTTCAATGTTCCTAAATGGAAAATTTCTATGGATTGAGTTGAATTATTTAATGAATAATCACTCATATATCTAATGAATTAAATATTCATGCTTATCTAATTAAAATATTTTAAAATTTGTACTCTATAATCAGTCTCAAATGTTTCCTTTCCATTATTCCAACAAAATTCTGAAATTCTTTTCCTAGTTCCAACAATGTATGGCTCTGAGAAAATTTGATAATTAGAGTCATGACTCAAAAATAGAAGAAATTACTCCCTCCTGAAAGTCAGCCTAACTACAGGAACGGCAGATAAAGTACCCAGATAGTCAACTAAAATCATGTGATGCATTCCTTTAAAATACTACTTAAGCAATCATATATAGTTTCCTTAATAATTATGAATATAACTATATTCTAAAAGCAGTATTTTGAATATTTCTCATTACTTAATTTTTAACAACATGTATAAAGAAAGAAAATTTCACAAATACATTAAATCTACTTTCCCAGCTTCTTAGTAAATATGTATTCACTAGAAAAGGAAGAACTATGGATTAAGATAAAATGATCATTGGAGAAAATCAGCCTAGAACGACCCCAAATGATTCAAGCATGAAAATTACGTGTAAAGATAAAAATGAACTTTGGGGTACCTCATATCATCTGACTGATAATACACCTAACTTATCTGATAATAAAATTTCATACATTTTAAACCTTTCAGTCACTTCTTTTCTTATGTCCTGACCTGCTTATCTCTAGAAATTATCATTGACATTGGTACCTCACCTGGTGATTTCCGGCAAACGAAATTTTAAATACAAAACAACCCCTACAAACTGCTCTGCCAAGTAAAGCAATTCATAATTTTTGTCAAGGTTCAAAGGAAGACACACTGGAACAGCCTGGAGAAAAGGCAACAAAACAAACAAAAAGCATAGGTTACTGCTTGGTGTTTGTGTCAGGGTATCATCCTTTCTCTATTCCTAGTGTTCTTGTCAAATGTATCCTCTGTGATACACTAAAATAAATTAAGAACACCCATGGTAATAATAAAGCAATATCTTTTACTTCCTTGTATAGTCTATCAGTATAATCTCCAAGAATACACGTTTTAAAGTCTCATTAAGCCAAAATTTTTCTGAGCAAAAATTTGCTATCTAGATAGTAAAGGGAATGCTGGAAAACCGGAATGGGTTAAATATAAAGTAAGATATCACTGTAATCTCCAAGGAATTCACCAAAAAAAAAAGTGATTTAGAGTCATCTGATGTAACATCAAGTTTTTTTCCTTCTAAGAGTAAAAACAAATATTAAAATGGAAAGTTTTTTAAGGGAGAAGTTCTTGGGCATACATACAGGGATATTCTGAGGGGAACTGTGTAAACAGCACTGTGTTAAATCTAGGTCCAGAAATAATATCTCATTTCCTCTTAGAACTTCCATAAATCTATTCCAGGGTAGATGGTAATGTGTAACTACAACAAATACTGAAATAATAGAAAACCAAATTACAAAATAGACATGAACACAATACAGTCCAATGAAGTACTACCAACGTTATTACATATGCCAACTAGCTTACCTTACCTTTCTTTACCAAGTAGGTGGCATAACATGAAATGTTACATTTTTTGGACATACACAGCTTTCTCTGGGTAGCAGATATAGAGGTATGTGTAAATTCATGATTAAATCATTATTTAGTTTAGGGCTTTTTTTTACTGTCTGCTTCATAAGCATTTGAAATTTCACTTTAACTTTTAAAAATTAGAAGAGATTCAAGAATTTGACTAAAGATCACTAACATGTGATCCTTATTTAGGAAAAAAAAAAAAAAGAGCTTCAAATGTTGACCTATTTATTACAATGGAAGAAGAACTAGAACCTACCCCCAACATTCAATTTCTGGATCAATTATGAATTGAATCTTAGTAACTAAAAGCAATTTTGAGAGATACAAATTAACAAAATTGACCTCTCTGAATTTCCATATACTTAAACCCCAACTAAACCCTACTCTGACAGAGTTGTTTCCACCTGAGATTTTATGAGCACTCTTGCAAGTACTAACATGCCTGCGGCATGATCAAACTTGTCAGAGTGAGATAAAGAAAAGCAGACACTGGAAAATGTTTTCTCTAAAGTTCTATGAAAGACTTTTTTCTCACAAAGAGGAGTATAAACCTCAGCTTTTCTTAGTTTCTTAAATAAACATACACTTTGCATTTTATAAATGTACAGGCTATACAGATGAGCACTCTCTGAACTGTGGCCCTGCAGCTTTTCTTTTTTTTAATCCAGTCACTAATTATCCACAATGTTTACCACTTACATGACCAAAATTAGTAAAATGGATTGTGACTCATAGCCTGCTTTGAACTATAGCAGTTATTGTGGAAATAAGTACCTGGTTCTTTCATTTTAAAAAAGAGATGGGAAGGTTAGCCTTGCAAAATGTTACCTCACAACTCTTCTGGTCTTGAGCAAGTTTGAATCCTTTCTTCCCATCACAGTAACAAGAGTAACCTCCAGGGTGATTGACACAAAGTTGAGCACACATGTTCTCAGAGCATTCATCCACATCTGGGGTAAAAGAGAACATAAATTTTAATATCTCCTAAATGTTCAATCCCACAGAAGAAGGACTATGTTGATTTTAGTATGAGATAATCAATGATAATAAATCCTTTGTGAAAGAAATTCCTTTGACATCAAATCACATTCCTTTGACATCAAATCACAAATCACTTGCCATGGAAATTTAAGTGAGTTACAAGTGTAATTTCTATTTATTTATATACCTGACCAACAAATTTAATAAATAACTTTCAGTAATTAATAATTAATAAAGATATAACAATTATACTAATTTTATGATTTTGAAGAAAAAAAGACTGAGAGTCTCCATGTAACTGTCACATCTGATCATATGAATTCCATTGACGCTACTTCTTAACTCTTTGCTTTGAAGAAAAGAAAAGGAAGGGAAGGGAAGGGGAGAGGAGGGGAGGAGGAGGGAGGGGAGGATAGGAAGATAGGGAAGGGAAAGGAAGAAAAATATCCCTTTTAATTGAAGGTTAATGTAATTGGAGATTAAATGATCATATCAAGAAAATTTCACTTTCCATAATGCAACGATTACTGGCGACAATAAATTTAAGGACATATATTTATTTCTTATGTAAAAAAAACAAAAAACCTCACTGTGCTATTACCTCCCATACTGTGAAATCTTCTATATGGTCCCTGTTCCTACTCCATATTTTAAGAAAATCATTCTTGAAAAGCTGTAATAAGATACTTCAGCTAAAGTACACTTCAGAGCTACCTACCATCCTTGACCTTTTTGATGAATACACCCTGTGATCTTTGAAAATTCCCAAACTCAAATACTATTATAGCATATAAGTTCTCCCTTAAAATGTCTTAAAATAGACCCCCCCAAATTAGTGAACCCTCAGTACCATAAAAATTGAATAGTATAACTAGAGTAATAAAGCAATATATAAATATATTTACATTTTCACATTTATATCTTTTTTAAAAAATCTGTCATTCGTTGAATATAACTACAATATTGATGATGAAGTTGGCTAATAATAAGTCTGCAAATGCTTACGGCTTACTACAGTAATTTCCACCTGGAGTGGTGGGAGAATAGAAATGGTGGGTTGGGGGGATATTTTTCAGTGAGTACATAAGGATATAACACATCAAAATCTCAAAAGGAGTATAAATAGTTGACAAAAAAACTATTCTAAGATTATCATCAATTTAGGCAAACTCATAGAGGCAGAAGTAAGTTGGAGGTTATCAGGGGCTGGGAAAGGGAGGAGGGGGAATTTATTGCTTAACAGTTACAGAGTTCTGTTTGGAAAAGTTTTGGAACAGATATGGTAATGGCTGCATAACTGTGTGAATGTAATTAATGCCCCTGAATTGTACACTTAAAAATGGTTAAAGGGCACATCTTATATATATATTTTGCCACAATAGAAAAATTATTGATTTGATTAGTTTTAGTCATGGTATTAAATTCATTTTGAAATTTTAAAAAATTCAAAGGAGATAATTTATATATATCCATGCTTTTTAAAAAAATCTCTCTAACACAGTGGTCCCCAACTTTTTTGGCACAAGGGACTGGTTTCATGGAAGACAATATTTCCATGGACGGTGGGGGGATGGTTCAGGAGGTAATGTGAGTGATGGGGGGACATGGGAAGCGGCAGATGGAGCTTCGCTTGCTCACCCGCCCCTCACCTCCTGCTCTGTGGCCTGTTCCTAACAGGTCGTGGACTGGTGTAGGCCCGGCCGTTGGGGACCCCTGCTCTAACACATCTAAGCTACCTGAGGCACACATGGCAGCACCACTGGAGCCAAATGAAGTAATCATAAGCTCCAAGGGGCTCTCCCAAAACCACAGGCACTAACATTACTAATCAGTACTTCTCAAGGTTTTAGAGCTTGGTTATCATTTGGTTATGAAGAGATTTTCTTTTACATGTATTTAATTATAATAGAACTAGGTCATTTACTATTTTACAATAAAAGGCACACTGATATATGCACAGAAAATCATTGAAAAGCTTGGTATAAAACCGAAGGTTTCTAACCACCCTTGTAACACCCACATGATTTTTTTTTTTTTTTTTTTTTTTTTTTTTTTTTTATGCGTTACGCGGGCCTCTCACTGTTGTGACCTCTCCCGTTGCGGAGGACAGGCTCCGGACGCGCAGGCTCAGCGGCCATGGCTCACGGGCCCAGCCGCTCCGCGGCACGTGGGATCCTCCCAGACCGGGGCACGAACCCGTGTCCCCCGCATCGGCAGGCGGACTCTCAACCACTGCGCCACCAGGGAAGCCCTACCCACATGATTTTTAAATTTGCCTTTCTTTTGCGTGTGTGTTCTTCCTTCGAGCTAGAAGTTCTTTTTATCTTTGAATATTATAAAATGTGTTTTTTCCCTGGTGGCACAGTGGTTAAGAATCCGCCTGCCAGTGTAGGGGACACGGGTTCAGTCCCTGGTCCGGGAAGATCCCACAAGCCAGAGCAACTAAGCCCGTGCACCACAAGTACTGAGCCTGCGCTCTAGAGCCCGTGAGCCACAACTACTGAAGCCCGGGCGCCTAGAGCCCGTGCTCTGCAACAAGAGAAGCCACTGCAATGAGAAGCCCACACACCGCAATGAGGAGTAGCCCCAATTCGCTGCAACTAGAGAAAGCCCGTGCACAGCAACGAAGGCCCAACGCAGCCAAAAGTAAATAAATAAATAAATAAATTTTAAAATGTGTTCTTTTGCTTCTATCATATATGGGAGGTCTCCAATTCATATACAGCTTAGAGGGCCAATCAGATTGCATACTACTAAAGAACCAATGCTTCTCATATCAAAACAGCGTGCAAACACCCTCTTCACCACCAATGACACCACCAGAACTTTACCTTCGCAAGACTTTGATATGGGATTGTATCTGTAGCCTTCAGTGCATTCACATTCAAAGCCTCCTGGGATGTTCTTGCACACAGCTGTGCCACAAATGCTTGGCTTCACAGAGCATTCATCCACATCTATAAATGAAACCACTATATTAAAAAACATTTTTCCCATACCAGAAGATACTAGCAAGACCCCTTGATTTGTGTTTCCTGGATCTAGTTTAATATATCTAATGAGACAACAAAGTGGCCTGGGAACAACAAAATATTAAATCTATCATCATATATTAGTTCACTAAATATGATTTCTTTATACAAATACATAGGGAATTTGATTGATGGTTGCTATTTCCTTTGTAGTCACGTAAAAGAAAAAAAAGCGCTTTTTTTTTCTTATCTACCAGGATACAGTATGAAAATAAATGGAAGAAGAGACTCATCATATTCTTAATATGTATTCTTAAATACATGTTTCTGAAATATGGTCTTAACAGCATACTTACTCTGTATTATCACAAATATAAAAAGTAAAAATGAGATGGCTCATCAGTCTTACACCTTTGCTTTGGCAATGGACAATAGCTAAATCTCCATACTACTATTGGGGCTTAAATTATTCAAGATTCAAATTTAAAATGGGATTGGGTAAGGTGTTAAAGTATTTATAAAGTGCAGCTAATTCAGTGTAAATTTTAGTGTTAAATTACTATTCCAGAAATTTCAGATGCGTTTATTATATTACATAGTAGAGTAGGAGACGAAGTATTGATTGCAACTAGTTGCTGAATAAGCACCTGTGAGAAAAACAAAACAAGTGACAGAAATAGTTCAATAGAGGTGTAATTACTAGTGAACTCTTTTCATTTGTACTCTCTGAGGAAAGGTGAGCTCAGGATGAAAAATATATTTTCTACTCTAAAAAGTTGATATTGATAGTTTAATTTTTCCACAGACTAATGGCCAAATTTTCAGACATTTCTCTATTTAAAATGACCTGCACAAAGATAAATGAATCAATCCCTTGTGGTAAGGGAATTTTTCTGTATGTTGATTGTATTGGTGACAATATCCTGGGTGTTATAAGGTACTATAGTTTTGTAAGATTTTACTATCGGGAGAAATTGGGAAAAGGGTACATGGGATCTCTTTTTATTATTTCTTACAACGGCATGTGAATCTACAATTACTTCAAAAAATACTTACTTTTCTAAAAAGAGCTATAAAATCCATATTTTCAACAGAAAGTAAAAACATGTGACTAAATTTATTTGGTTTGAGGCATATTACAAGGACTCATTTAAATCATATGAGTGTCGGTTATAGCACGTACATTTTATGACTCTACACTGACATCTAATGTCTGATGAAAAGTTTTATTCTTGCATTTTTGCACATTTACTGGCAGCTTAATCCCAGCCATATCCACATTTTAGCAAAGGCCCTACTGTAACAGTTGTATACATATTCTTCTTCTAGGTCTGTACTTTATTACTTAGGAATCATGGATAAAAGATTATGTAAAATGAAGAATACAAGAACATATGTTCTGATCATCAGAGACACTCATTTATAAGAGAACTTTTTGTTAAGGTGTATTAACTCAATGGATAAGGAGTAAATTCCTATTAATTAAAAATATAAATCATAAATTCTTTAGCAGTATAGACTATCCAAGTATTTAGATGTAGAAGTTTTAATGGGTATTATTTGCTTGTGGAATGCATATGGTACCCCTTCATTATAATGGTTTTCTATAACTATTGTTTTAATGATATTGATATTCTAAATCTCTAACCTCAAACACCTTCAAATAGGCAAACAAGAAACATATATAATCTGAAATTGGATAACTGCTTATAATAAATCGTTAGCTTATACAGTTCACCTTAGAGTCACTCAATTGCACTTTAAATGACATTATAGTAAACTATGCTAGACTAAACACTACAATACAGTGAGGGACAGACCACTCCTTGAATATGAATTCAATTTAAGGATTTACCAAAGCAGATATGAATAGAGTTGAAAAAGAAAATTTTACATTTTAACTTACTAAATTTTTTACTTCATCACAAAAAGAGGAGAAGTGGTGGGCGAAAGAAAAAGAGAGGGGGGAGAAGGAGGAAAAGAGGGAGGGAGGGAAGAAGGAAGAAAAGGAAGGAAAGAAGGAAGAAAGGAAGGGAAGGAGGAAAGGAGAGAAGAAAGAATAACTTGCTCCCATTTTCTAAAGGCAAAATTTAACTCCAGGCTGGAGAATTTCATTTTTAGTCACCCATGTACCTAGCACTTATATTTGAAGATTTAGTAAAGGTAGTTAAAGCAGTCTAATGGAAAAGACATTGTGCAGAAAAAAGAAAGGTAAAATTTGGGGGAAAGAGAAGCATAATTTAAAAAAAAGAAATACACTAGTAAAATGACTTAAACAGCCAAACTAACTGACTGGAATTATTTAAGTCTGAAATTAAAAAAGAAAAAAAGTTATGACCAGTGATGTGACCTTAGATGTATAAAGAGAAGGAAAACCAGAGCTTCATCTTTTTCAAAACCACAACAGGAAATGAGGTGCAAGATGAAGGGTTTACATTGGAAATTAGAAAGGTATTTCTGACAAGAAAATATAAAATACAGTGAAATAAGTTATTAAGGATTGTGGTGATTTATTTGTAAACCGTTTATCTTATTGGAATAAAGGATATAATATTATAGTGTCTGGAAGAAAAAGGATAAACGACGATTTCACAAAGACTGTAGTATGCAAGGACTTGCACCAAAACTTCATTTTATCACCATATAATGAAATTCTTCATTA
This sequence comes from Phocoena sinus, assembly GCF_008692025.1. Classification (NCBI taxonomy): domain Eukaryota; kingdom Metazoa; phylum Chordata; class Mammalia; order Artiodactyla; family Phocoenidae; genus Phocoena; species Phocoena sinus. Next base: position 102,438,622 of record NC_045766.1, on the reverse strand, counting down.
AAACACGTGCATGTACACACATGCACACACAATAAGAAGACAACAAAATACTCTGTGAGTAAAAAAATACTCTATAAACAATAAACCAAAGGCAGTCCCATAGTATCACAAGGTTTCAAGGTAGATAATAATGTATACTTATTACAAGCACTTACCACCTAAGAGTTTTCCAAGAATTTCCTGGGGAAATTCCTCTAACTGAATTTTGCTCTCACATAGTAAATACCTTTTTAGTCTACCTTCTTACTCTTACCTTTGCAGTCCTTTTTATTTGAAAGCATAACAAAACCACTTTTACAGGAACAGTGGTAACTTCCAGGTGTATTATCACAAATCTGGCTACAACCTCCATTTACATTTGAAGGATGTTTGCATTCATTTATATCTAAAAAGGAGGAAATAAATTACTTTTAAAGTAATAAAACCTTCAGAGAACTTTTCAGGAGGCCAATCCAGATGAGCCAGCTGGGTTTATTGTACATACCAAATTCACACTTCTCTCCTTGCCAACCTGATTTACAAATGCAAGTGAATGTAGCTTGGCCATCTTTGCAGGTCATATATCCATCTTCATTGCATGGCAGGGGATTACACTGGTCTGAAATGGCTGAAGGAAATATATATCTATTTAATTTTTACCACATGCCATGGTAAAATAGAATTATACACCCTTTAATAGAATCCTGTGCACAAAGCCTATGGTCAATGGAAAAAAATTACAACTCATTCCTTCAAATACTTTTTCATTAAGAAAAGTGGATCCATTAGACAAATCTTTATATTTTGTAAAAGGGAGCTACTTTTATATTTGCATATATATATACAGTACTTTATAACTGTAATTTAATATTCTTTTCATATATTACCTTATTTGATCCTTAAAACAATTCCATGAAGTAGGCAGACAGTAAAACTACTCAATATCAATAGAAATAGTGTAGTATCAATAGAAAAAGTTGGAACTTCCAAATTGGGCTAAGATAGAATAACAGGAACCAGATTTATTCTCCTGCTTTAAATAAATAGAATTCTAGTCAAATGGTTTTCAGACATTGGGCAACAGGTAGCAGAATACTGTGATTCCTAAGGAGGGATATTTTCTTCATAAAATGTCACAGCACTTTATCACTATCTTAAATGATATGCCCATTTGTGTCTTGACTTATTTGTGGTCACTCTCACCTCACTAGACACTGCAACGGTCCCTGGCTCCTGCATGATTCCACACCTGTTTCTCCAGCCTTCCTAGCTCATCTGCAAGTTCCTTCCATCTTTCCTTTACATTCTCCTTTGCTTATGTTAGCAAAGCAAACTGTTACTTGCAAACAAAAAAATTTTTTAATCTAATTAAAACCTAATTACTGAACTTTTCAAAAAAGTCCTCATAAAATCAAAATTTTTGAAAATTAGGTATTAGTTAAAATGACAGAAAACAGGTTAATCAGGAAATTATCAAATTATTTTTCTGTCCTTTGGTAAATTAAAAAAATAAAGTATGAATTAAATATACACATTTAGGCAAACTGTTTTACTTGCGTAGTTACAACTAATTTTGAATTATAGAAAATGCACATGAATGAATATCTCAATAATGCCAATGCTACATTTAAAATATTCACTAGACAAACATCCCAATTTACATGTTGCCATTTCACCTTTTTCTCTCTAACTGTAAGTCAGGAAATTGATAAACTAGAGACAAATAATCTATGAGAATTATCACTAGGCCTTATGTGAACTTCAGGGGGAAAAGGCTAATTTGATATCACAAGATTTTCCACATTTATATTGTTGATGCCAAAAGTCAGAAAAATAAACGTGGTTCCACTTTGACCTATTAATCAACTCTAACATTTGGTCATAAGTACATGATTATGCAACAACAGCCAAGTTAAAGCTCTTGGGAATAAAATTCTGAAGTCAATGACCTAAAGCTTGGCAAACAAGGAACGCTTCAATTTAAACATTAGGTGGAAAATTCATTTTAAGTAAAACAGCAGCATTTACATCTAAAACACATTCCTTCAGGGAGTTCCTTGGCGGTCCAGTGGTTAGGACTCAGCGCTTTCACTGCTGTGGCCCAGGTTCAATCCCTAGCGGGGAAACTAAGATCCCACAAGCCACACGATGTGGTCAAAAAAAAAAAAAAAGAAAAAAATTCATCTTTCATGTACATTGCTGTACACATACATACATATATGTATGAAACTTCAATAAAAAGTTTAAACTAAATAAATAATAAACAAATAAATAAATACTGAAAGAAATAATTATTTGGCCAATTTGATCCAGTGTTAGCGTCATGTGGCATGGCCAAAAAAATAAAAATAAATTAAAAACATTCCTTCAAATGCATTTTGAGAATACCTCCTTGCTGGGCCTTGCAGCCCTTCAAGGGCTCATTTGTTGATTTTTAAACATTAGTTATATTTATATGGGGGTACTTTACTTGCAGGTTTTTGTTTTGTTTTGTTTTTTAAACTGATGGTAGAGGTGTTTACCATTGACACAGCTCCTTAGGTCAGGGTAAGCATTAGTTGACAGACGAGCAGCAGTGAATAATCCAGCTCTGAAGAAGCCAAGACAATCTGTAAATACAAACAAGTGTAATCTTAGAGCAGACACACTTACTTGATCTGAAATCATGGTAGAAATTATCTGAAGTGGTAGAATATTTATGCTTCTGTAGATTTACATGATTCAGCATTCAAAATGTCAATCCTAAATGTTTCCATCCACCTTTTTGAAAAATTAAAAATCTACAAGCAAGATTGCAATAAACACAGAATCATGAAAAATAGATTTATAGAGGCTTCTCTTTGGAAAAGAACCTTAAAGCCAGAAGTGAAAAATATTTTGAATTAGCAGGGAAATTTATTGCCACAAAAATCTATGTTCTTAATTCTGTAGCAGAGACCTAAAGTCACCCTCAAATCTATAGACCAGAGCCTAATTTAGAAATTGTCTATAATTAAGTCAGTAGAATAAGTCAGTGTTTCTGGTTGCCATAGGCAACTTCCAATTCTTCCAATGTTGCATAGAGACTAACAAAATAATATTTGTATAATGCCTCAGTATTACAAAGCAGGTTTACTTTATTCATTTTATTTCTTACTAGAACTCTGTGAAATTAGATATAGCAATCTGGCAGAAATAACAGCTGAAATAATAGAGGTAAATTATGTACAGACTTTAACCAGGGGTCATTTAGTGCCAACAACATAACATTTCTTAATAGCCACTGAAGACATTATATGTATCAGTTCATTGGACAGATAGTCACCAACTCACTAAAAAGGTGGTGTTTTGGTTAACTTTTGCTGGGTAACAAACAACTCCCGAAATTAGTGGCTTAAAATAATCATTCTATTTTGCTCATGATGCGTGGATCAAATATTTAGAAAGGGTTTGGTTAAGCTGTTTGTCTCTGCTGCACATGGGATCAGCCAGGGTGGCTGGGTCTGGAAGATCCACCTCCTGGATGGCTTTTCACTCATATGTCTGACAGCTCAGGTTCCTTAGCATCTTTATCTCCACATGGTATGCCATGCTTCAGGGCTTCTCCATGTGGTTGAGTTTCCCTGAGTATGCAGTCCTAAAGTGGCACTGTTTTCATGGTACCTAGCTTGCAAGAGGAAGAAGGCAGAAGCTGCCAGGCCATTTAAGAGGCATTGTATCACTTGCACCATAGTCTACTGATCAAAGCAGTCTCCGGGTCCACCCTGATTTGGAGGAGGGAGAAAAGAATAGATTCCACATAGTGTTGGGGAAGTGGCAAGATGACATTGCAGAAGAGTATGTGAGATGGGAGATATTTTTGCAGCCACCTTTGGAGAATGCAGTTTATCACAGAGGGGTTTAAAGGCTCATTTGAAGTCAGTGGGTATATTCCTTTCCGATTGCTTTTGTGACAAACACAATCTCAGTGGCCTAAAATAACACAGATTTATTATCTTACAGTTACAGGGATCAGAGGTCTAAAATTAAGGTGTTGTTAGGGCTGCATTCCTTCTAGAACTCCAAAGGAGAATCTATTTCCTCAGTTTTTTCAGCTTCTACAAGCCACCTGCATTCCTGGGCTCATGGCCCCATCCTCATATCACTCTCAACTCTTGCTTCATTGTCATATGAACTACTACCAACTCTGACCTCCTGTCTCTCTTGTTTAAGAACATTTGTGACTACACTGGAACCACCCAGATAATACAGAATAATGTCTCCATCTCAAGATCCTTAACTTAATCTTCAAAGACAACATTTAAGGTAATATTAGAGGTTCTGAGGACAGGACATGAACATATTTAGGGGGTCATTATTTAGCCTACCAAAGTAGGTTATAATATTTTCCCATAGAAACAATACTTTACATCATTGTGGTCTTTCTGGAGGCCCAGTGAGACCTAGGCAATCTTAAGTCTTGAGTATTCTTTCCCTGAATTCATTTGTCCTTCCTCTTGAATCACCCACTCCCAGAATTATCTTATTCTAGTGTGAACATTCCATTAGGATTCTCATTTGTAAGAAAGCATCATTTTGCACTTCTGGACAAATCTGACAGCTAAAATTTGAAACCCTTAAGCTAGAGATTCAGCTGAAATGACTTCATATGGTGATTAGGACCCCAGGCAAGATTACAAAGTAGGCTTAACCCATAAAGCACCTTATACATGAGTCCATACTAATATATGTGATAATGTTTTTTTGGAAACCTGCATTTAGAATTACAGTGAGAAGAGCAAGTTGCATGGCTACTCCAAAGCAGTGCAGTCCCGATCCCTTACCTTCCCACTTCTCTTTCTTGCTGCCCAATAGGAAAGGAGGAAGTTGGAGAGAATGAGTAGGAAGGTGAGAGTTGGAGAGAGATTGCCATAGCTTTTGTAGCTTGAAGCAGAAGCTCTTCTAAGAAACAGAATTAGAAATAGAAACTTGGGCCATCAGGGAGGAAAGCCTAAGAAAGAGGCACTTTCAGGAGAGGTTCCAGTGGTCAGGACAGAACATCCTAGAAAGAAATCTTGGTTCTAGACCACAACAGTTCCTATATCCATATTATTATATGATCATATTTTGTAACTTTTTATGATTATATTTTATTTTATAATCTTTATTTTATGATTATAAATCCAATCTATGCTGGGTTTATAGTATTTCCCCCTTTTGTCCTACACTTTTTGTTCTGACATTTCTTCTTTCCCTTTTTTCTTTCTCCTTGATTATTCTTGCCAGAGGTCAGTCTAACTTACTTTCCTTACTTTACCTTCTCAAAGAATGAGATTTTCTTGTGTTAATCTTCTCTTTTGTTTTCCATTTAACTTATTTCTATCTCTACTTGTGTTATTTTCTTATTTTTTGTTACTCAGGGCTTGCTCTGTTGTACTTTTAAAAATTTGCTTGATTTGAACGCTTAGGTTCTTTTTTAACTATCCAATCCGTCCTCTTACTGCTGCCTCAGCAGTCAGAACCCCAGGTCCCCATACTAGGTCAAACAGCCTTCAGTCTATCCATGGGTTTCTCACATTTCTTGTTGTTTTCATTTTAGTTTGTTATTATTAGTGCCTGGAATGCTATTGTTTCTCTTGAGATGATTTTAAGAGAAGTCAGCAGTCTGAGCTAATCCACCAATTTGGCAAGAACTAGAAACTAAAAACTATTTCTGATGTTTACATTTTGGCTCAGAATTTAGCATTCTTTCCAAGAAGTTTTTCTCCCATTAATTTAATCATCCATTCTAGTGGGTGATATTTTAAAGCCCTACATAGATGGCAGAGTTTATTCCATTTTCTAAGGAAAAGAACACAACTTAAAAACTTATCTTTATATAATGAAATGCAGAGTATTTCTGCCCAAATTCCATGTTTTCAGTGCAGTATATGGATAGACTAATGTGATTTCTGAACACTTACAACTCTAAATCCAAACACTGCCAAAAAGTATGGGTTAGTACTAGTGGTCTAATTTCTTGGGTGATCTTATCTCACTGTAAGGAGCTCCCAGCATAAGCTGTGGTAATTAGTAAAATTACTGTTGGGTTTATCAGAGACAAAATTATAAAGGTTCCCCCCACCCCCCAATTAGGACCAATGGCCTACAGGATATACACATCAAAAGACAGAAAGACTTAACTTAGAGTATTTCTTTTGTGTTTTCAACAGTGGAATTCATCACATATGCTTGTAACTAAAGACCAAAATATAAAATGTGAATCAAAAAATATATCATAATAAAGTATATTTGGGGGCTTCCCTGGTGGCACAGTGGTTAAGAATCTGACTGCCAATGCAGGGGACCCAGGTTTGATCCCTAGTCTGGGAAGATCCCACATGTCGTGGAGTAACTAAGCTCGTGTGCCACAACTACTGAGCCTGCGCTCTAGAGCCAGCGAGCCACAACTACTGAGTCTGCATGCCACAACCACTGAAGCCCATGTGCCTAGAGCCCATGCTTTGCAACAAGAGAAGCCGCCGCAATGAGAAGCCCGTGCACCGCAATGAAGAGTAGCCCCCGCTCACTGCAACTAGAGAAAGCCCGTGTGCAGTGATGAAGACCCAACACAACCAAAAATGAATAAATAAAATAAATAAATATTTTTAAAAGTATATTTTTTGTTTCACTATATAAGTCAATTAATAATAATACTTTACATCTGAAGAAAGTTTGACATAAAAATATCTATCTACATACATATACTTATTTGATATTCCCAACAGGTCTGAAGTTAGAAAATACAGTTATAGTGTAACTTAAATACAGAACCTCAAAAGTTAAATAAGTTTCCTAAACCGACACAGTAGAAATTTTTATATCTGAGACTAGAGTCCACATCATATTATTATTATTATTTTTTTTTTTAGGACTTGGCTTTTCTATCATGCTTCCAAATAAGATAGGCAAATAAAAGAGAAAGTTGGGTAGAAACAGAGGCAGTTGAGAGGAATGGAAGGAAAAAAAGAAAAAGATTTTATCTAACTTTTCCAAAACACATCATGTTGTATTAAAATGTTATTTATGTTTATCCAAATGTACTCTGTGATCAAAGGTACATTATCTTCCAGAGTATTGATGCCTGCAGAAACACAGCCTCATTACATGGACCTAAGAATACTATATTTTAATGTAAGCTTATAATTTTAACCACTAAATATTGTCTATTTTAATTACAAAATATTTAAATTCCTACCTAAAATGGAGAGAATGAAATAGTCTTGATAGTCTATCTTTTCTTGACTTTAAGACTATAAACCTTTAATTTTTGCTTTAGAAAGTAAGGAGTCAAAGCATAACTTTACAAAGAAGAAATGTTTTTCATGGATGTATATCTCAGATATGACAGCTAAAGTTTTTAGAAAATCTTGTTGAATTTTCATATCTAAAGTCATAAATAATATCACTATATAATTTTTATAGTATCCTCTTTCCAAATTTGAATGAAACTGCTTAAGTCTGTTATTAGCAGCTAGAAAAGGGAAGGTAAGGAAAGAAAAGAAAATGTGACTAGAGGAGAAGTTACGGGAAAAAAATGAAGAGAACTAGCATGACATATTTTACTAAGTGCTTTGAAAACATTACCTCATTTTATTTCTTGCTAGAAACTTATTAGGTAAATTGTTACTATCCATTTGACAAATTGGAAAACTATAACTGATAGAGGTTAAATAATTTTAAGATCTTGTGGGAGATAAATGTTCGATTGGAATTAATAAAAAGAAATTATAATAAGTCAACTGGAAAACACCCAGAAGCCCAAGAACAGAAAAGGGTCATGCTATGGAGTTCTAAAGAGAGATACCATTGAACCAATGTCCTGCAGTTGATGAGAGGGTGAAATGAGAGGCAGTGTATTATAGCTGGGTCTCCTTGACTCCAGATTTGCCACAAAAATAAGATTCACACCATCGTGGACACTCAAAGAAGGGAAGAGTAACCACTTTAGGAACTATGAAAAAGAGCACTTGGTTCAGAAAGGGTCTTCTCCCAATGATGTTGGGCTCTTATCTTGTTAATTGTCCTGAAGGGTAAATGTAAGTACATACCATCAATTCAATGTAAGGCTCCCTAGGAAAGGGGGAAAGGTATATATAGTCCCCTATCTACAGATGGTCTCTGGGATCTCTGCATGGGTATTCAGAAGGAAAACAAAAGCAAAGTGTAATACCCTAAACTATAATTAAACCCTAAAATTTCAAGAGAAATGAGAGTTTAATAGAAATAGTTATTTGCTAAATTATATTAACACTAAACTGCATAGTTATTACTGTATATCAGAGTACATTCCTACTTTTTTTTTTTCAAGGAAGATTTACTTTTCAGTTTTGCAGGCCTTGGAGTCTCACGTTGGCTGGCATGAGAGTGGGGTAGAAAGATGCACAGATGGGGACTATTCTGAGCTCAAAGGAAGAGGGAGAGCAAACCTCTGTGGGCTGGACCTATAGAGAATCTCATCAGAAAGACGTGTACAAATGCTACTCCACTTCCATCTTTGGAAATGCTGACAAGTCTCCAAAAAATATTAATAAAATATTTTTATATTTATTTAAAACAAACTGTAGCCTTTTAATTGACATTTAGTTGAAATCATCTAATCTCTTTAGATATGGAAATGCTACCTCACTCCTTTTGCTTTTGTATCCAAAGGCAAAACATGGATGGGATATTGTAGGAAATGAGGAAATGGTGTTGCAAAGTGGGAAGTTGTTAATAATTTCTATCAATATTTAAATGATAATTATGTCACAAGCTCTGGAGAGTGTAGAGATCTTTCCTTTCATTAAAAGATAACCCATGAAGAACATATGTATATATATAACTGATTCATTTTGTTGTAAAGCAGAAACTAACACACCATTGTAAAGCAATTATACTCCAATAAAGGTGTTAAAAAAAAAAAGATAACCCATGAAAATTCATGTACTTATAGAGAATATTCTGTTACCTAAATATAGCTTTGCATCAGCTCAGTGACTCTTTATGAGAAAGACAAAAAAATGAAAAAGACTAAAAGACAAAATGTCACATAGTAATTAAAAGAACCATTCCAAATTCATCTACGTGACTTTAAAATAAAAGGACAGAAAATTTGCACATAGAATGAGAGAGATCTTACTCCCAAGGCTAATGAAATTGTACTGGATGGAATATATATGAGTGGAGGATTGGACTTCATCATATTTAAGTTCTCTTCCATTTCTAAGATTATATGATTGAGGTCCTTTGAACTTACCTAAATATTTTGGATAAAAATATTCCTAGAAAAAAAAAGAAAAGAAAAAATATATCTTAGCAAATCTAAATTTCATATAAAGTTAAAACGATTTTAAAATGTGTTTTTATATTAAAGATGCAATAAATTACATATAACTGTCATTTCCACATTATAGCATTTTTTCTATAGTAAAATATATACCAGGAGTAGATGACTAATAACATTAAGCCATAAGATGCTTAGGCTTAAAGCAATACTGATCAATTAAATCATGTTTCAAAGGTTTCTAAACTGAAAACAGGCCCCACTGAAGATGTTAAATGTGACTATATATGCCCCCTTTACGTAAATCTTTTAATTTTTCCAAGATGGTTAGATACCCATTTGATACATCTCACATCATGCTGAGTACACACACCAGATTCATTGCTGAATAAAAGTAACATAATTTGAATTGAATTAAAGTGGACATTTACCTTTTAGCATCTTATGTACATGTAATACCTTACTTATAAATTGGTTATGTACCAAGAATTTTTCTGTAAATCAGTAATTTGGACTAAGGAAAGCACTTCAGCAAAAGGAGAAAAATGTTAAAAATGATTTCTGATGGTAAGGTTCCCAGGCTAGTTCGCAAAAGCCTTCTTAAGCCATAATACATCCAATATGCAGCATTAATAACATAAGAACTCCTCATGAGAAACCAGTGTTTCTACACAAAAACAACCTCAAGTACAGAACATAACTTTCATCCAGGACACAATTAAAGTCCTCATTCCTTCCTCCTCTCACATATAAACCTACACAACACTTAGCTACTAGTTTATAAGATGAGATCTCCCACTAAGCAATTCAGACATCAGTGTTGTCATCTACAGAACAAAAGCCAGGATATAAACAATGATGAATTGGTTCAAAAGGAGATAATGTAATGGTGAAAGGACTATATTAGGGACAGTGGGGAGACAAGCAATAAGGTGGTGACTGGGAGTGTGGACTAGGGTATGAGGGATGTGGGCAGGGAGTGTCTGGAGCAGGATAGAAAGCGAGAAGCAATAACAAATGGGTTTTTTTCTTCTTTCATGTCTCCCATTTCTTCCTTACTCTCTCCATCATCTCTTTCTCTTCTGTCAATAACACAACTGTCAGAATGAGTGGAGGAGAGGAAGCACATAAATGAGTTTCCCTTCCCTCCATATGGCTTCTGTCTCACTCCCCATTTGCTACTCAGAGGCTAAGCTATGAGAACATATTTACAGTGTTAGATATACATGCTCAAGTATTTATGGGTAATATAATCAAATGAAATCTTGAGCATGCAGGCTTGCCTTAAAATGTTCCAGCAAAACAAAATAAAAATTAGAGTGGGTGGGGTAGAGAATAGGCAGAACAAGAATGGCAGATTGTTGATAATCACTGAAAGGGAAAGTAGGTATATTGGGGTTTATTATATTCTTCTCCCTACTTTGGGATATATTTACCATTTCCATAATAAAAAGAAATTTGTGTATATGTGTGTGTGTGTTTATCTGTTTCCTACACAATATGAGTACACTGTTATATTGTGTGAAATAAAATATTTTTGTCTTAATTGCTTTTCCACAACAGGCAACAAAACTAAGACAAACATTTTGATTCAATCTTGGAGAGTGTTAAAAATGAATCTTCGGGTACCCTGGGAAAAATTCCCTTTGAACCTATCAGAGTAGGTGGAGGTAAGAGGATTAAAGGGCAATCCCAGAAAACACAAGTTATTACTGTCTTGGACAAGTTCTCTAACTATAGACAAATGGTTCCTGCTCGTTATGGCTCATCTAGTCTCATGGTTCCAGAAACTAAGGCAGAGGTAAAGGAGGTACTTTGCGTATGTTTTCTCCCTCATTTCCTTTTGGTTATACAGTTCGTCTCAGGGAAAAAAAATCTGAGGTAACCCTGAAGGTTATCAAACTTGAATTCTTCACCCTAATTCATAGAGGCACTATTTATATTCCTGCTACCCACAGAACATGTTAAAGAACCCCCTTCTCTAGGAAAATTAGGGGACTAAAGATCAGATCTAGGGGCCCCATATTTCTGTATGATATTTAGGGGTCTTTGTGATCATTTTATTCTAGACTAAATTGGAGAAATTTATACACTAAAGGTATAAATTCTAACCGCAGGGACTATTGATGATTTACAGTGGGCTGAGGAAACTTCCCAACAGTTTATGGAATAAATTAAAAGTATTCTCAGGGCACACAGTACTGTAATGAATCCTTTATTAAGCATTTACTGAGTACCTATTATGTACCAAGCTCTGAATTAGAGGCTCTGTTTTCTAAAGTTTGGTTAAAAATGCCAATGGAGAGAATTAATGAAGCATAGTGATAACAATGTAGTCACACACACACACACACACACACACACACACACACACTTGAGGTGCCTTCCCCTCACCCAACACTACAAAATCCTGGTTGGCAGAAAGTAGTTACAAACCATGAGGTTCATACTATTTGTGATAATTAGGTACAGTTGAATTATAGTTTGGTCAGAGCACATTGGTTTTGGCATAGTGTCTCCCTAACAAGCCCACTTTCCTTTGAAGGTAATTCCTCCTGAAACGCTTCAGTGGATACATGTGGAAGGTGATATACACAATCATTAACTTTAAAAAGAAACACAAGGGAACACAGACTCAAGCTGCAAACATTCCGTCTGTAACTGTATGTCTAGGTATGCTAACTTACCACTTTTCATGAATTCTTACCGTTTCAGGGTCATTTTCAAAGACCTCCCTGGCTTCTTCTTTATTGCATAGTTCTTCAATGCATTCTCTTTCAAGATTACCCTTTTTTGTTTCTTCAATCAAAGAATTTGCACGTCTTTTCCTAACCAGGACTTGTGAAGCATGTTGCTTCGACAAAACTGAAGAAAAACAAAAACAGTTTACATGAACAAATCTTTCATTTCTCCACCTAAAATATTATATTAAGCAATGATATATTATATAAATCATTTTCTGCCGGTAAATTGTATGCCATTTAAACTTAGTATGCTATTTAAAGTTATGCCTGCCTCAGGACTTCCCTTGTGGCGCAGTGGTTAAGAATCCACCTGCCAATGCAGGGGGCATGGGTTCGAGCCCTGGTCTGGGAAGATCCCACATGCCACGGAGTAACTAAGAACATGTGCCACAACTACTGAGCCTGTGCTCTAGAGCCCACAAGCCATAACTACTGAGCCCGTGTGCTGCAACTGCTGAAGCCCACACACCTAGAGCCTGTGCTCCTCAACAAGAGAAGCCAAGACAATGAGAAGCCCCCGCACCAAAACGAAGAGCGGCCCTCACTCGCCGCAACTAGAAAAAGCCCGCGCACAGCAGCGAATATCCAATGCAGCCAAAAATAAATAAATAAATAAATTTATTAAATAAATAAAAATTAAAGTTATGCCTGCCTCAGTAGGGTTGAACTGAGGAAAACACATGGATACATAAGCACTTTGCTTAACAACTCAAAGAGCGGTTTGGTGTGTAGCTACAGCGTTTGTCTAATGATCTACGCAAATTATTCAAGCTTATGCTTGAGGTCAAACATACCAAACAATAATTTAATGTTTACCTCGTTATGACTACATTGGTAAAAGCATCATGCTGAAATGGCTATAAAGTCATAGCCACAGCATCTTTAAAGCTAGAGTAACAAACTTTCTCAGTTTTAATGGAAAACTTGTGTGATCTCTGTGGAGAAAGAGAAATGCAGGAGTACAGTCCAATCAGCTATTTGAAAGAAACCTGATAGGCTAAAACACCTGGTTATTTATACAAACAAGAAAACAAAATTCCATGGCAAAAGGAAGACCTTGTGCAAAGCACAAAATACAGAAGAGAAAAAATCAGTAACTTTGAGTATATAAAAAATTGCAAGTAGTTGACAAACGATGATAAAAATAACAAAGTTCAACATCAAGCAACAGATTGCAGGAAAATATTTCCATCATATATAACAGAAAAAATTACATCCAGAATTTATAAACAACTTTTGCAAATTAAAGGAAAAGTAATACAACAATATGCCAACCAATACAGGAATGTGTGCAAGGTTAAAAACAAAATAAATAATATAAATAAAATATAAACAAAGCAATACCATTTACACATCACTACAGAGAAAAATTAAAGTAGCCAATAAACATGTGAAAAGATGTTTAACACAATTTTTAAAAGCAATTGGATTTTTGCCTAATAGATTTGCAAAAATTTAAAAGACAGATAATATCAAGTATTGGTGAGTGTAAGTGGAAACAAGTATTCTTGTACAATGGTGATAGGAATATAAACTGATAGGTATTATTTGAAGGTAATTTGGTAGTATCTGAAAATTAAAAGTACATATACTGGGGGCTTCCTTGGTGGCACAGTGGTTGAGAGTCCGCCTGCCGATGCAGGGGACACGGGTTCGTGCCCCGGTCCGGGAAGATCCCACATGCCGCGGAGCGGCTGGGCCCATGAGCCATGGCCGCTGAGCCTCCGCGTCCGGAGCCTGTGCTCCGCAACGGGAGAGGCCACAACAGTGAGAGGCCCGCGTACAGCAAAAAAAAAAAAAAGATGTTATTCTGTGAGCATGCCACCTGCCAAGTGTATTGCTAACTGATAAATGGTAGCCCAATCAACAATGAAAGGGTCTGACATTGCAATTATCTCATTTATTTGAAATAGTTTTAAACATGCTACTTGATAATAAATATAGCAAAAACTTGGCCCTTCTGAACTTCAAAGCAAATATGTGAGTCTTTCTGAAAAAACAGTAACACTTTGTATTAAAGATAAATATTTTGATACAATAATAAAATAATCAAGGTCAAATGCAGTTGGAAAACAAAACATAATCATCACTCCTTGGCATTTCTTCCTTACAGAATAATAAGTTTTAGAATGCAGAGGTTAAAATTAGTATTTAGGAATATCTCTTTCCCTATAAGGACCCCCACTGCAGGACACAGACCAGCTGTAATAACACATCCTATATTCATGTTTGGGGAAGTTCTCAATTGTCCAGGGAGAACCAAGGTGTGGTTTAAAGGAATGCTCACATACATTTATAAAACTAGAAGGAAACAAAGTAACCTCCATTATTTCAGAGATGATGAAAATGAGATGACCTCAATATTTCAAAGTCAAGATATTTGCCCTAAGTTATAAAGCTAATAAATAGCAAAAGTACAACTTAGATCACAGGCATCCCAATGCTCAGAACTGCAACCATCCATTACTATTTGCTGCTGTTTTTCAAAAAAGAGAGTACATTTTATTCAAGAGTGATTCCTTCCAAAACAACAAATACGTCTACCCAAAAGACAGAACAGGCAGCTTATTACCCAGAAGTTTCACTGTCTCAGATGATAAGAGGAATATTAAAAATGAAAATTGTTACACCTCTGACCTAAAGGATAATGAAGCTAATAATTTAAAAAATAATTTTGTCTAAATAAATTTTGCCTGAATTTGAACGTTTATGTTTTAGTTCATCTGGGCTCACCTCAATAATACTTCCAATTGGCATGACACTTAAAAATTTTCAAAGTGCATATTAATGATTTCATTTGATCCTCACATAAATAATGAAATATATTACAGGACAGAATTATCATCCCCATTTTTCTATTGAAGAAATTGGAGCTAAAAGAGGTTACATGGTTTTATCAAGGTCATAGAGCTACAAAGTTGTGCTATTGGGACAGGAATTTAAATGTACCCATCCTCCTAGTCCAACACTCTTTCTTCTATGTATTCTGCCACTTAAATGCTCACAATGTACTTGATCTAAAAAAAAAAATTACGTGGTTGTGTAGTGGACATGTTTGGTATCTTAAATAAGACATTTACTGTCCTTTATAAAAAAGATCCATCCATCTAACAGAGTGTGCTTCCAAAGGAGTCTACTATTCCTTGTCAAAAAGATACAAACGTGATATCACAGATCCAAGCTAAGAACTACAGAACTGTAGGATGAGACAAATATATGTTCCAAAGTGTTTCTATCAGCTGGCTCAAAGTCAATCTGCCCAAAAATATCTACCCTGCTGACATGCAGGAATGTCTAAAAAGTTCCATAATTTATCATAATAATAACTATGGCACCATAAGCACATAAATGCTCTTTTTGCATTATCTCCTATTAATCCTATCACAACTGTTATACACATGAATTAACTGAAACTCAGAGAAGTTGAGTTTAATCTTACCAAGTTCACACAACTGAGAACAATCAATCAAGCCTGCCTCCAAAACCCATTCTCTTTCTACATTACCACATTGTCTCTAATTATTTGTTTCACTTCTTTAGATCAAGAAGTTTTTCAAGAAAGTCCTTGTGAAAACACAACTATGTGCTTGAAAAGTGTTACACTCAGATTCAAATTTTAGGTTATAATGTTTAGTTATGAGTCTTTCAAGATTAGAAATATGACTGAATCTGCTTGATTTTTTTAACAATCTGAACAGTGACCATAGAAGTTGAACAATTATGTCAATAACATAAACCATTATGCAAACATTAACTAGAATTCTTTTTTGAAATTGTCTTCACAGCCTTCACATGTTCCCTTCAATATTTTCTGTGGGGATCAATTTTTTTTCCAACATAAATTTGACTATATAACAGAAAGTAATTTATTGTTGTTGGTACTTCACTTAAGCATCTGTCATAAGGATAGTGGGGTTAGCATTGCCTCTACTCACAGGAAAATTCCCTCACAGTTCAATTCATTTCGACCTTGGTCAAGGATTAACGAAAAATGTTAAAAGCCCCTTTCCCACTTAGTTGTCCAAGCTTGCCACCCTCTGTTCAGAGGGGTCAGGGCCACACAGCTGCAGGTTGTCCAAAACTGATCAGTCAGATGTGGGTCTAAGAGGAGGAGGTCTAAGCTTTAGAATAGTTCATCCTCTGAATCTCTTCCATTCTGCTCTCTTGTCTTTGCAAAGATGGTTCTCACATTCCTCCCTCCAAGAGCTCTTCTCTTTTTAAATTCTGCTTTCTGTCTCTCTTTTGGCCCTTGTTATTTGGCATCCCAAGAATGAAAAACTGTCCCTAAAAGAATGTGTCTGAGAAGGGAATTTTAGGCTAGCATTTGGCTTGGCAGAGTGTTTGAATCTTTGTTTCTTCTTCACTGTAGGATGGGGTCAGGGGAAATGGCATTCAATGTACAAATAGAACAATTAGATAATACTTTGAGACATGCCTCCTATGTCTCAACTGTTGAAATGGCATGTTTTGCTTACAAAAAGACTGATAAAAATAGAATCCCATGATATAGGAAAACCATTAGTTAATAATGATGGGATTTTTATTTTACAATTTTATTTTAAATAATCACATATTAATTAAGTATAAAATCTTTCATTTTTATCATAAAGATTTATACCACAGAAGATTTATAATTGAGGAGGGATATTAAAAAATGTGAAGTTTGCAAGGACTAAGAAAAAATCAAAATAGATTTTTAATTAGGCATTCATCAGCCTACATACTTATTACCAACTTTAAGAAAAGCTTGTGTTAGCCTTCAGAAATAAATGCGATGTCTGTATGTATGTTATACTTCAATTTTTTAAAAGTAAAGTTTATTTTTTTAAAAGAGATCTAATATACTGCCTAATGCACTTCTCTACATTTCACATTTTGTTTAGTACTGAGGACTATGCTGCTGAGCAACTGTTTCTTCTCATATTATTATATTAAGGGTTAGAAAAACTTTAGAAAAAGTATTCTGTAAAGGTGAACCATGCCTTTGTCCTTCAAGAGGACTAAGCAATAAACAGGCTGATGAGAAATAATTTAAGAGAATCAAATATCATAAGAGGTAGGTCTGCATAGGTTTAAATCTGGGAAACAAAAAGAGGATATAATCTGTGAATTATATGTTGCACAAATAAAGGTGAGTTCTATAACATTTGGATTAGAAAGGATGAGGGTTGGCATTTATTTAGAAGTAGGAAAGCCAGTGTCATTAAAAAATGTGACCATTGACCCCCATTCTGGAACAGATCAATGAATGGATAGGGAAACAATGCTTGAACTGTTCAGCCACAACAGAAGTGAAACGGACCTCTCCTTACTTGAAGATTTAATTTTAACTAATTTACAGCCCCTAGTCTAGGGGAAAAAAAAGAGTAAATCAAGCACTCTAACCAATTCTCCCCAAAGATTAAACCTTTGCTTTAGCCGTAGAGAGAGAAAGCAGTACATTTTATTCAATAGTTATTCCTTCCAAAACAACAAATACGTCTACCCAAAAGATAGAACAGGCAGCTTATTACCCAGAAAAAAACTACATTGCCCATTTCTGTTATGTCATGTGTTTGTTCTTGGTAAGTGATAAATTAAGGTACTTCTTTTGAAGGAATTCAGAGTTCAGATTTTGGTAAGGTCTGAAGAGGAAATTTCTAGAGCCCTGTCTTTTCTTCTCTAGACCACTACACTGCACACTGGCTACCCTTTCTGAGGCTACAATGGGAGGTCTCTTTTTAGGATGTGCAGCAAGATATTCATGTAGTCAGCTTGCTTTGTCTTTTTTATCTCCTACACATCAGGACACCAAAACACTATCTGATTCGATGTCACGTAGCAAGAGGTTACAGCACAGTAAATGTCTTGTTTTTGTTCTATTTGACCTATTTTGTTAGGATGGCATCAATTAATATAATTAGTTCACTGGCCTGTGTCTGTATTTACGTTTGGAAAAGCAAAAGGCAACAATAAGAGAGCTGGCCTAATTCTGCAATACCCCACTTCCTGCAACATCTCCCAGATCTCCCCAGTAAGCAAGTCTGAAGCACGCTGAGAGGCTTAGAAAGACTCTAGATCTTAATGGCTTCCCTTTTGACTCTTAGGATATTACTATTTTTTAAGTGCTGATCTGGAAATGAGATTATTTGGAATATTCATAAAGCATCGAGTAGGAGTTTATAATGCAATATAATTTCTACCAGCCTTTCAGAACTCCCTGCTGACTTTCTAAAAGGCCATAAGACACAGTCTAAATAACAATGGAGTAAAATGATAACTTAGGAAAGGAGATAAAATGATTGGGATAAGGAGTCGAGGAATAGAAAACAAGTAATAAGGAAAGGTGCATTTAACACATACCATGTGGGAGAAGGTTAGTAGCACAACTAGAGAGTTATTTTCAAAGAGTCAATGTCCTCCTTACCTTGACAATTGCCCTCGACCAATTCCCACAAAGTCTCCTAAAGAGAAGCCTGCCCAGTTACCTAGGACTGATAACAAGTTTCCCAAAAGCAATGTCCTGTTAGAAAAACAGACCTCAACAACCACAGTAGAACCCTAAGCCAGCTACCTAGTCAATCTAATCAACTTAGGACTGTCTTCAAAAAATATGAAATAACAGCTAAAAATCAGTAGATATTTGCATAAAATTAATAACATGAAAGAGAAGGTCAAGAGGAGCATACAGACTCCAAAGGAAATAAAGGTAATTGAAGACACAGAAGATAACTTTAAAAAATATATAACTAATATCCTAAATAAATTGAGAGAACCTGGCATCCATAGAACAAAAGTATGCTATGAAAAAGAAGTAGAGAACTAAAATATGATTTCAAAATAAAAAACTTAATGGATGGGGCTTCCCTGGTAGCGTAGTGGTTGAGAGTCCGCCTGCCGATGCAGGGGACACAGGTTTGTGCCCCGGTGCAGGAAGATGTCGCGGAGCTGCTGGGCCCGTGAGCCATGGCCGCTGAGCCTGAGCGTCTGGAGCCACGAGAGAGGCCACAACAGTGAGAGGCCCGCGTGCCGCAAAAAAAGAAAAAAAAAAAAAACTTAATGGATGAACTGAAAAATAGAATGGACTACTCCCCACCCCCCAAAAAGTCAGCCCTTTTTCATTCCTATCACACTGACAAAGATTTTAAAAGTTAATATCCAATGTTGGCAAAGATGAGAGGAATCAGACACTTAGAATCTACTTTTAAAATCAGATTCCCAAGGGAAATCTAACAACATGTGTCTAAAACCTTCAAAATAGGTGCACTCTTAAACTGTTATATATAGGATGGATAAAAAACGAGGTCCTACTGTACAGCACAGGGAACTGTATTCAATATCCTGTAATAAACCAAAATGGAAAAGAATATGAGAGAAAATGTATATATATGTATATATAGCTGAATCACTTTGCTGTAAACCAGAAACTAACACAACATTGTAAATCAACTGTACTTCAATACAATTAAAAAAAAAAACAGTAATTGGGGGCCACCTTGGAGGCTGTCTACCACAGGCCAAAATGATTTTTCCCTTTGGATGTTTCCTGTATTTTGTTATTGATATTGTGTTTTTCCCCTGGGTAGATATTTTTAGAATTTTTCATTACATTTGAGAGTAAGATTTTGCACCAGTTTAAAAAAAAATAAAAAGGCTCACTCTTTAGATATTCAGCTAACAGTTCAATTGCTAGGACATTAAACTGAGGAAATGAACATGGACATAACATTGGAAATAATTTAAATGTCCAAAAATATGATTTTAGTTAAATATATTATGATGAACATATATAAAGGAAAATTATAAATCTACTTTAAAGTGTGACATAGATTTTAATTTATTGATATAAAAACAATTATCATTTTTAGATGAAATATCAAGTTACAAATAATATGTAGAGCAAAATTCCATTCTTTCGCTTATATATTTTCATTTCTAAGAACGTATATACACAGACAAAGGGGCTTAGAAGAATATAAAGCAAAATGTTACATAGGTCTCTTGCTAGTGAAACTACAGATGCATTATTTTAGCACATTATATTAAGCGTGGATTACTTGAATGGTTTAAAAATGTAAGGAGATAGTAGGATATAGCTGGTAGTTTAAGTTGAGGAATGATGTCCAAAAAGGACAGAAGGTCAAATGGAACCCTAGGAAACTCTAACATTTACGGAAAAGGAGAGATCATCAAAACGACAGAAATAGAATTAGTAACACATACATATGCAGAGAGAGAAAGAAAATTTGAAGATAATGCTTATAGACATAAAAGGAGGTCAATTTCAAAAGGATAAGTTTCAAGTGTCAAATGTTGCAAAGAAGTTATTAATAGTAATTACTATTATTTAGGATGAGAGCTAAAATGTATACAGTTGGTTTAACAATAGGATCACCATTAACATTCTCAGTACCCAATACAGTGGGAGGGTGAGAAGAGAGGAGACCTCCAGAATAAACTATTTCTTCAAGAAGAGCAAATGAGAATAGGAAGAGAAAGAGTGGGTGATAACTTTAAACAGAGGCAGAGAAAACGTAACGTTTTCCTAAAGTTGGGAAGGTACATCACGGAATAGCTGTGAAACTCAATGAGAAAATACCAAATATGCTGTTTTGAAAGATGGAAGATATCATATAATTGCAAGAAGTTACAATTTTACCATTTTTATGGAGATTTAAAAGCCAGTGTTCTTGAATGTGTCCTTTTAAAGTCCATTCCAAAAAATGGACCAGAGGACTAAGAAGAATTATGCTAATGTCCTAGAACCAGTAAGAGCCGGTTCCTGTTACCACTCCTCCGTAGAAAGACTCAGAATCTATGTGGATAAATTATCCTTATTTTATTTTCCCTCAAGCCTGGAGATTTCAATTTCTATATTTGGAACAATGTAATATAAATGAAGGGGTCTTCCCCATACTGGACCTAATAACAATTTATTGCGTTTAGAAAAAACAAAACTGCAACATTAAAAAATTAAAGCAACGTTTGCACTTTAAAGTTAGCCTTAGAAACCCCAGTTCCTAAAGGTCCTCTGTTACCCTCACATCTAATAAGTTTTTACTGAAGACGTTCCCTACAGCTGCGTTCTCCTGCCATGGGGCTCAGCTTCTTTCCTCCCTTCTCTGACATCCTCTCCCCTTCTCTGTCCCTGGCCACAGTCTACTACCACCCCTGCAAATTTCTGTTCACTTCTTATGCAGAATCATTTATCTATCTTCTCTGCTATGGCCTTACAGACCAGAATGATTCAAACTCGAAGTGTAGGAATTACCTGAGAGTCTTGTTAAAATGCGTATGCTGAGTCAGTAGGTCTGAAGTGGGGTCAGAGATACTTCATTTCTAATAAACTCCTGGGTAATGCTGCTGCTGGTCCATGGGCTACACTTGAATAGTAAAGCTATAGACCATGTTTTGTGGACTTTACTTTCTAAATCTAAAGCCATTTTCAAGGCAATTTCTAAAACAATAACAGTTCTCACCATAGGAATAATTTCAATATCAACTGCTACAATATGTTTTTCAAGCTGCCACATTAATAACCAACTTAATGTCATTATACTAAGTCATCGGCTGGTCTGTTCGTAGGCATGTTAATTATGCTCTCTCTCTATCACAAATTTTATTCAGGTAGTTAAAGCAACCTTACACTGTGTAATATACATCACCAAAGGGTTAAATGGACAACAAGTAGTTGTGCTTCTCTTAGAGGAAGAAACAGTAATCTTAACCTTGGAGGAAAAATGTTTGTAACAGAGACAATGCTGACCAAATGTTCCATGTGCTTCCTTGCATTGGAAGCAGATGTGAGTTTTGTTACTTCCACGCTAAGATGGTTAAGAACAAGTACAAAACTGAGTTATTTGTACTGAGGTGGATGGACCTAGAGTATGCCATACAGAGTGAAGTAAGCCAGAAAGAGAAAAACAAATACCGTATGCTAACACATATATATGGAATCTAAAAAAAAAAAAAAATGTCTCTGAAGAACCTAGGGGCAGGACAGGAATAAAGATGAAGATGTGGACTTGGGGACACTGGGAGGGGGAAGGGTAAGCTGGGACGAAGTGAGAGAGTGGCATGGGCATATATACACTACCAAATGTAAAATAGATAGTGGGAAGCAGCCGCATAGCACAGGGAGATCAGCTCAGGGCTTTGTGACCACCTAGAGAGAGGGGTGGGATAGGGAGGGTGGGAGGGAGATGCAAGAGTGAGGAGATATGGGGATATATGTATATGTATAGCTGATTCACTTTGTTATAAAGCAGAAATTAACACACCATTGTAAAGCAATTATACTCCAATAAAGATGCTAAAAAAATTAAAAAAAGAACAAATACGCCTCCTCCATTTCTTTCCTTTCTTGTGGGGACATTGGATGCCATGTGTTCCAGATGGTACAACTAGAGATGTAAGAGATTTACACAAACCACATTGAACTTTACATGACTAAAAAATAAACTCTTATTTTACTAAGTCACTGAGATTCAGTGATTTGGAGACTAATTTGAAGATTTGTGGATTAAAGTGTTATCACACCATAGCATATCTTACCCTAATTAACATAAGATTATGAAAAATTTAAACTAATGCCTATATTCAATAATGTGCTAATTTTCTCCTTTATTAATTCTAAAAATAAGAGAGTTCTAGTGAAAGCATAAAACACATAGATAAGACAGAGTACTTCAGCTTATACCTTGAATAAAATAAACAATAAAGCAAAAGAATGAAAAAAAAGCCCTAAATATATTTAAATATTAGAGAATAGCACCAAGAAAATATCAATTTTCTAAATTACCCTATAATATAAATGGGGAAGTAAAGACCTTAGAAACCTTTATCACACATCAATCCATGATCCAAAAAAAAAGGAACAAAATCTTATAAAATATCCTAAAATCTAAGAAAGCTAAGGACAGATCACCTGGTATGGTTGGGGAGGACAATAAAGAGAAAGAGTCTTTCAAAAGGAAGGACTGGGCTTCTCCGGTGGCGCAGTGGTTGAGAGTCCGCCTGCCAATGCAGGGGACGCGGGTTCGTGCCCCGGTCCGGGAGGATCCCACATGCCGCGGAGCGGCTGGGCCCGTGAGCCATGGCCACTGAGCCTGCGCATCAGGAAAGGAGGACTGGCATATGGAAAGACCACAAGGGAGAGAGGACAGAGAAGGACCATTTTCCAGAAGAGGGGCAGGGAAAGCTCATTTGGAGGAAAAGATTTGGAAGCCTCCAGATCATGAGCCTTGTACACCAGGTTCAGACTTCAGAAATAGGAGACAAAAATCAGCCGCAGATGCCTCCTACTGATTTTATAGAAGCAAACCGCCATTTTGTGGAGAGGATCACATGGTGGGAATTGTGGGTGCCTTCAGCAGCTGAGGGCCTGAGTCCTACAGCTGCCAGAAACAGAATTCTGTCAATAATCCGTGAGTTTGGAAGAAGATTCCAAGCTTCAAATGAGATCTCGGCTCTGGTGGACCCCTTGATTTTATCCATGTGAGAACCTGGAGCAGCTCCCTGAACTTGTGCCTGGACTTCTGACCTATGAACCTGTGAGATAATAAATTGTGTTGTTTTAAGATGCTAAGTTTGTGGTAACTTGTTACGCAACAATAGAAAACTAATACTCAAGGCATATATAATTTTGAATTAGGCTGAATGTATTAATATTGCTAATTTTGTTCCATGTGCTAGCTAGAGCCCCAGCTTCAGTTCTAACAGCTGGTTTGGTTAGCTAATGCTATCACAGACAAAATCTTGGCACACACTGAAATGCCAGACATTCCCTGACATAATATCAAAGAAAGAATAGGAGTCAGATGTTCTGGCTTGAATTGTTCATGTGACTCCTACCTGTTCACCTCCTCACTTATCCACCCTACTCCCTAACAGAAGAAAAGAATATATTTTCATGACTATCATAGATTATTGAGGAAATCACCAGAATTTTTAAAAAGCATTGTACTGGCTGTTCTCCCTAGGTAGGAAATCTTGCTGGGAGGGGCTGCAATGAAAATGGGCTCCCAGATCTCAGGTGGGATGGGAGGAACCTGGGTGGCTGAGCTTAGGTAGCAGCCTGTACTGACCTGAATCAAAGTCAGTGATCAAATCTTGGAGAAAGGATTAACAGGCAAAGCTCCCCCAAAATTAGATGGAAAGACAACCCACAAATTCTTCACTGAGTTTTTCACCCCAAACTCTCTGGGTTAGCAAATAGAGGTTGTATAGTCACAATACAAAGAAATCACCACCTCGCCTTAATTACCAGTCGAATTAGTGGATGAATACAGAACCTCTTGAATGAAGGAGAAGAAAGACGCCCTTGAGGAAGCATCTGTAAACTTTTCTCCTAGTTTTCTCCAAAGCAAAATAAATGTACTGGGTAACTGCACTAAGGAAAGAGACTCTCAAAACTTTATTCATTATTAGATGCCTAAGATCTAAGATCAAAACACCTAAGATCTAAGGTATGCTGTTCAGAATTGAGGATTATGGGGCTCAGTTGATAAAGGGAGTTCTGTCCTGAAACTATAGGCCCAATCAGACTCAATCTTAAAACTGTGATTCCTTCTCATTCCTTCCCCAGGCCTAAGAGCACTGAACTATTTTCAGCAAAAATCCGGTCATGTCGGGCTTCCCTGGTGGCGCAGTGGTTGAGAGTCCGCCTGCCGATGCAGGGGACACGGGTTCGTGCCCCGGTCCGGGAAGATCCCACATGCCGCGAAGCGGCTGGGCCCGTGAGCCATGGCTGCTGAGCCTGCGCGTCCGGAGCCTGTGCTCCGCAACGGGAGAGGCCACAACAGTGAGAGGCCCGCGTACCGCAAAAAAAAAAAAAAAAATCTGGTCATGTCGGAATATTCCTGCTCAAGTGAGAAACAAGTTGTTATATACCTGGCTGTCCATTACTAAGATGGAAGAATAGATTTTGATGGACCTCTTATTTTTGAGGCATATTCCACTTTTAGATGTTCTACTCTGAGCTTTTTACTATGAGTCCAAAAGCTGCCAAGTGCAGGTGGAAACCAGAATAAGAGAATGCTCTCTAGCTAGTTCAAAGTTCATTTCAAACAGTCTGTCATGTAGCCGAGCCAGTAACTCATCAGATCTAATTGGGCTTAAATGGTCCATAGGACATCAGGGTACTCTTGAGACACAGTTCAATTGTGAAATGTTCAAATGGTATGAATGGGATGAGCCTAAAGCACCACTAAGTGGCCTGGGCCAGTTTCTCATTCTCCTGACTTCTTTCCCTCCCTCCACCTCCCTTTATGGACTCATGAGGAAAGGCCTACAACCAAGAATGAAAAGGAAAAGATACCTCAGTGTGATGTACCAACATGAGCCAGAGGTAGACATGCTACAAAGCTACAGCCAGAAATGAACTACAGCCTCTCTCAAGGGTGATCCTGAAGAGCACAGGAGAAATAAAACCTTCACAAGGGGCGGACAGATAAGCAGTTATTTCTCATTGTCCATTTTGCTTAGAATGAGAAATTATCAGAGATCAGAATCTTTGCTACTTTCTCAATAGTTACAACTGGTCTGTCCAGTTGTTCAGAGACCTGTAAAGAGTTAGATCTTAGGCCTAGAAACAAGGAAGTTTGGGCAAGAATTGCCCCAGAGCTGAGAATATTTGTGTTCCAAGTGGATAGCCCCATATCAGGGAGGTTCTTAATTATAAAAGGGGGCAGAATGGCCCACTTAATGATTGTCAGTTGTGGTTCTTCTCACAATATGCACCTAACATATTTTCCACTGAATTAGAAGCTAAGACTGCTATGTAGCCGTTTCAAGTTCTTTACTCCTGTTGGAAAAAAAGAGAGAACTATGCTGGAATGACAATAATCAAGGCAAAATAGTGTAGTTGCCACATACAAATCAGGGTTAGAAGTGTTGCCTCTCCAGGATGACTACTATACACAATAGAAATTGTAAAGAAGAGATGGATACAATCATCCATAGGTGGGAAAAACAGGGCTCAGGTTCTTCCTGAATAAGGGTGTGGTACATCTCATTGAGTAGACAAAAAGATCAAACATGAGGAACTGCCTAAAAGCAGGGGACATATGAATTCGGTAGTGAAGGAAGAAGTCATAAATACCAGCTCTAGCTTCAAACCAAGAGAGACAGGCAAGCCCTAAAGCCAGTACCTGTATTCCCTTGCTTGTCTTTTTAAAATTATTTTCTGGAATATAGGATGTGTTGGTATACTACAATGTATCATTTCATCCATAGAGCACAGCACATTGACACAGAATTGTGACAGAACTAGAGGAGGCAAGGACATCATCTGGTGATACTAAACTAGGAAATGGTAGCCTTGAGCCTTCCTCTCTGAGTGTGGTGACTGGAATCTCTTGAAGAGGAGGTCCTTTCTGTTGTACATTAGTTATTTGCATTATATTAGAAATATCTGCATTATATTTGAAATGTTTTTCAAATGGTGTTCATGGAAAGAAGGGCATGTGTGTATGTTGTACAGCCAGTAATTGGAATGTGTAGACTTCTCTTGTTTCTGCTTCCTTCCCAAGATCCATTCCTTTGTGGGAGCTGTCCTTCTGGCACTCCACCTGATTCTACTGAGCTGTCAACCACAGGACTCCAGAAACAAGCTAAGCCAAAATAATCAGGCTCCCTCTTCTAAGAAATTCAATCATGAACAGGTATGCACAGAACTAGAAGGCAGTTAGAACTGAGTCATCTGATGGCAGCTCCTCACATAGTGAGCACATGAGTTCCCACTATATAGATCACCTAAATGCCCAAGTCCCTGGCTTCCCTAGGCCTGGTTATTCAACATGCCATTAAGTAGGTCTTCCAATAAATCCACTCAGCTTTCTTTTTCCTCTATTTTTCTTTCTTACTTCCTCTTTTTTTCTTCCTTCCTTTCTTCCTTCCTTCCTTTCTTTCTCCCTTCCTTTCTTTTTCTTTCTTTCTTTCTGCTTTAGTTAGCAAGAGTCTTTACTGTTGCTTGTAGCTAAAGATTAATATATGTATTATCAGGCTTCTCATATTTTTTCTCACAGTATTTTGAAAGTTTAAATATGCATATAGATCATTTAGCTATTAAAGAGGATATTGAACTTGGTGGACAGAAAAGGTCTATTATGAAAAGCATGACTGTATATCCTAGATAGGATTAATGGCAAGAGAATACAGCATAGCGTGTTGTTGTTGCTGTTGATGATGATGTTGTTGATGATGATGATGCTGTACATCAGATATCGTCTCTAACTCTTCCAGCACCAACCCCAACTCTAACATAAGCTTGATAAAATCTCTCCAGAAAGAGGAAAGCAAAAAAGAGAAGGAAAATATGAGTCAGTAATGTCAAGGGTAGACTGCACCTAAGCAGAAGTGGAAGTCTGGAAAGGGCCAAATTAGCACAGCCAAAGGGGACATCCCCTTTCTTCTATTTTTCTTCACACAGCCTTTAGTGTGGTATACAATATATAGACAGTATAATTTTAAAATCTATAGATAGATATATACACATATACATATAGATACAGATATAGATACAAGCATGTGTGAAAAGTCAGTTCACATCTCTGAACAATTGCAAAAAAGTTGAACTGGATGATTTCTCAACTCTCTCAAACCTAAAGCTGTGATTTTTAAACTTTTTCTTTAAATAGTGACTGTATTTCTATGGACTAAACAATAAACCAAATATTTGGAATTCT
Source organism: Phocoena sinus (assembly GCF_008692025.1). Classification (NCBI taxonomy): domain Eukaryota; kingdom Metazoa; phylum Chordata; class Mammalia; order Artiodactyla; family Phocoenidae; genus Phocoena; species Phocoena sinus. Next base: position 102,410,972 of record NC_045766.1, on the reverse strand, counting down.
AATTCTATCTCAAATTTACCATCTTAGGGAGTAAACACATTCCATCTGTATCTCGGTTTTCTCATCAGTAAACCAGAAATGATTTTTAATCCAATTAAACTAGAATTAAAGAACTAAGTTATATACACTATCAGTGTCTATATATAACAAGATTTCTCCATATGTATGGTTTGATTATCTCTGTATAATACACATAGACACACACATCACTTTTTAACTCTGCCTAGATTCCATGAACATGTAACAATCTCTACAAAAAGAAAGGGCTTAGCAAATTCCTGTGGTGACAAGCAGTACGTGTAGCAAGCCATGTGTGCCTTTTTCTTCTCTCTGCTTATCATGTTTTATGTATTTACCCATATATTTCTCTGTAAGCACAATTAACAACCTTGTTCTCTGGTACAGAGTTCAACAAGCAGACCCCTGAGAGGACAATGCATGGCCGTCCAGTCCATAAATGATTATCAGTGGAAATGTACTCTAGGCTCCCATGGATGGGAAGGTCATGGTTGGCTCTGGAGGATGCATTCTCTGTATTTTGTTGGCTTCACTTGTACACTCTAAAATCATATTTCCCAATAGGGAAGCTGTCTCAGTCTGTGTAGGAGTCAATAAAAACCTTTCTGTGATGAGAGCATACTCCATATGTTTAAGTGTTATTCCCAACATCTTGCCCTGTGATGTTCACATTATTTCCTATGTTAGTCTTTTCATATTGATTACAATTTACCAGTTATTTAGACCCAGTAGTTTTTCATGTTTTAATTATCCCCTCTGTGATTATTTTTTCTCTCCATTTCCAAATGTTCTTTTCTCTCTTCAGTGTTTTTTTGTTGGTGTTCACTTTCATGAACTTTCATTTCATTCTGGTAGAATATTTTAGTGACTTCCAAAATGGAATGATTGCATTCCAGGAGAGTGTGCAAGATAATTCATTAAGGTACAGAAAGAAAACACCAGTGCTACTGTTCAGATTTATTTTGACTTTATCCTTTAAAAACTCATTTAAATATACATAATATAATGTTCATAGTATACTAGGTCAGAAGTGCAGGTGTGTAATAAACAACTAAATATTTAAAAAAATAAAAACACTGGTTATCAGACAAATACTTGTTTGTCCTACTTAACTATATACCTAATGAGTTAGTGTATGTGGTCTATATATAGGCTTAATGATAGAGGTTTGTATGTTGAAATTCTGCTATTGTGCATCTTTAATATAAAATCAACAAATGTTGTTTTAGCCTTTAAATTAGAATTTTAAAACACCTCATTCATCCTGATCTGTAACCAATAAAAACTAATAAACCTAGTAGAATGTTAGTAAATTCCTACTTAAGTCTCCTGACATTGTCATCTTTGGAAAGTTTACATTGGAGCTTTAACCAATCTAAAAGCTATGGTGTAATTCAGAGTTTATCTCTCCCATGCCATTTCCTGAGAATAAAACATAGCACAAGTAAGCATTTTTCACCAGTGAGCATGCTTAACCTTTAAAGAACAAACTAATTGACAACTAAGATGTACTAAATGCCTTGATATCCATATATATATATATATAGAGAGAGAGAGAGAGAGAGAGAGAGAGAGAGAGAGAGAGAGAGAGAGAGAGAGAACTCAATATCCTGCTTTGAATCCAGGAATGGGAACATAAAGAACAGGAAACACAAAGATAAAAGTACAAAGAACTCATGCGACGACCTCAGATCAGTGGCACTCCGTCAAAAATCCTCAGTACGAAATTATCTGAGAACTACAATATTTAACAGTCCTTTTGATTTCAAGGTTAAAAAAATGACATCTCCGTACTGCTACGCAAACCCGCACTCATCCCCAAATAATTCGTGTGTCAATGTTGAGATAAGGAAACCAAGCTCAAAGTCCAGGCACTGCAGAGCGGAGGTAGGTTGCAGCAGGGGGTGCTGGTTGGGGACAGGAGCTAGTACAAAGAGAAGACAGAGTGGGCTGACTTTCGTCTACTTTTATACTGTAATGTGCTCATCCTTGTCCTATGACTGGGAACTTCAACTGTTTGGGGCAAATGGGTACGTGTTCTAATTCCTTCATTTATATTTAGTATCACTCTTGTTCTAGAATCTGTCCTGTTGGGCAACACTTGATTCCCAGAGCAGGGTGACTATTGACCCTGCCTCCACCATTAAACTGCCCGCTAGATCCACGGATGATGGAAGCACTTGCTGGAAACTTTCTAGGAGGCTGCAGCCCTAGAAAAGAAAATCCTCCCAGCAGGGCTCGGAGTTCAGTTGGCAATGCTGCGAGAAGAAGACAAGACGCTATTAATTACTCACAGTTCGCCTCCAAGACGGGAAGCACTAGGGCGAGGCACGCCAGCAGCGCCCCAGAGCGCCCACCCAGGACCCTCATGGCGAAGCGCGCGGAGGCGCGGGCGGGGACGGTGGAGCGTCGCGGCGGGGACCCTTGCGCTCGGCGTGCCGCGGGGCTGCGACTGGAGCGCCGCTGTCTGAAAACTGCGGCGCGGCGGCGCCTGCGAGCGAGCGCGCCCGCGGAGCAGCCGAGCCGGGGGCGGAGGGGACGGCCCGCTCCCAGCCCCCAGCCCGACGGGGAAGTGATAACAAGGACATTTCCTGGAAGCTTTTCTTTTCGGAGCTGTGGGCAGGGCTCAGGGACAGCGCTGAAGGCCTAGTAAACACTGTCGAGACATCCTCCTCGCCCTTTCCCAAACTCCAGCGTTTCGTTTCGGTGTCCGCAATGTGAAGTTTGCCAAGGAAAAGGGGAAGCAAACGCAGTAAAACACACACACACACGCAAAACACAACCTCCAGCGAGCCGGAGTGGAAGGCTGAGTGGCCAAGAATACTTTGAGGACTCAGACCTGGCTTAGAAGGAAAACATCTTGAGAGACTGACATTGGGGATGAAGATGTTAACCAAAACCTAGAAGCGAAATGAGAACTCTAGGAAGGCTACAGAGAACAGAGATAATGGAATCAAATGTGATAGTTTTGATTGTCTACATTTTTGTTTTGTTCTTGAATTTATAGCGTAAAAGAACTATAGCAAAAAAAATGGGGAAAAAAGAGAATGTATCAAATTCTATCACCTTCAAACAGCTCGTTTTTGGTTTTTGCACGTTACCTCTGCTTTTTTGTGCTTAGGCAAGTGCATTTGAAATATGTTACTTAATGTTTAAGGCTGCCTTTGGAGCTAAACCGCCTGGGTTCAAATGGCAATGCTCTGCAGCTTACTAGTTGTATCATCCGTAAAATGGAGATAGTAGTAGGTTTTCACGGTGTTGACAGAAGAATTTAAAGAGATAACACACGTGAAGCAATTAGTGTGTTAAAGAGTAGCACATAGTTAAGGC